>NC_138782.1:3889200-4489200 GCF_965178545.1 Coloeus monedula
CCAAAAATTAAAAAAAAAAAAAAATAGAATAAAATAAACCAACCAAAATAAAAAAACAACCCAAAACAAAAAAAAAAAAAAAAACCCCAACATACACAACATGTAAATTATTGCACAAGAGAAAGGCTCAAAGTTTGCGTAAAATGCAATAGTATTGCCCCGATACAGATCATGCATTCAAACGGTGAGAACAAAAAGAAAATAAACAGGGTGTGCTGGTGACAAGCACTTTCCAAATATCCTTAGCTTCCATGACTTCCATCACAAGGGACTAGAAAACCTCTACGGGGATGCGGGATGGGTTAGGGACGGGGGTGGATGGGGAAGGGGGGGGTACGAATATACCTCTATTCAGTTTTTATCTCGTTATTCAAGACTCGATCACTGTGCCATTTTTTCATGTGTTTCTCCAGGGTACTGTACACGCTAAAAGGCATCTTACAAATCTCGCATTTGTAAACGTCCTTTCCCACCTGCCCGTGTGTTTTCATGTGCCGGGTGAGCTTGCTACTCTGGGCGCAGGCGTAGTTGCAAAGCTCACACTTATACGGCCTCTCGCCCGTGTGGCTCCGTCTGTGGACGGTGAGATTACTACAGTTCTTGAAGACCTTCCCACAGTACTCACAAGTGTCGCTGCGTCTGCCCTCTTTTGAGCTGGGCCTGCCAGGGCCCGGGCCACTAATATGGGGGGTGCTCCCTCCGCTTCCCGTGCCGCTGCGGCCTGAGATCCCTCCGTCCAGCTCGCCCGGCGGCGTGGAGAAGCGCAGGCTGCCGTTCTCCGAGGAGTGCTCGGAGGAGGAGGCGAAGGGCGATTGTCGGGAGTCGCCGAAGCTGAGGAAGGGGTCCTTCAGCTGCCGGGAGGCGGCGTAGCCCGCCAGCCACTGGGAGTAAACGTTCTCGGTGTTGGGCATGGCGGCGGCCGGCAGGTCGAACTCCTTCTCCAGCTTGATGCGTTTGGAGAAGGGGCTCAGGGAGCTGGGGCTACCCAGCAGCAGCTTTTTGGACAGGCCTCCCGAGGCGGACTCCCCCGGGGAGCAGCCCCGGCCATTGACGGCCCCCTCGTCAATGCGGTCGGACTCGCCGGCCACAGAGTCTTCGTCGCAAGTGTCCCTGTGCACCTCGGGCTCGGGGAGGTGGCCCCGCTTGTGTTTCTCCCCCAGGACCTGGTGGAAGGCCTCACTGAAGTGCTGCATGGAGCTCAAGACCATGCCCTGCATGACGTCCGGCATCGACCGGCCCTCCTCTCCAGCCCGTGAGTTGTTCTCGTGGTGACGGGCCGCCTCCAGGCTCATCCCAAAGCCATAGTCCGGCCTGTCGCTCTCGTTCAAGTCCTCCTCCTCTTCCTCCTCCTCCTCCTCCTCTTCCTCCTCCTCCTCCTCCTCTTCCTCATCCCCGTTCTCAGGGATCATGTTGGGGTCATTCTCGCTCTTGAACTTGGCCACCACGGACTTGAGGGCACTGCTGGCGCTGCCCACCAGGTCGCTGGTGCCCGGCTCAGGGGAGCTGGCGGTGGAGAGCCCATCGTCCGACTTCACTGTCATGGGGGAGGACTTGTGCATGTGGGTCTTCATGTGGCGCTTCAGCTTGCTGGCCTGCGTGCAGGCGTGGTCGCAGAGGTTGCACTTGTAGGGCTTCTCCCCCGTGTGGCTCCGGCGGTGGACCACCAGGTTGCTCTGAAACTTGAAGGTCTTCCCGCAGAACTCGCAGGACTTGGACTTCATGGGGGGCTGGGAGGGAGGAGGAGCAGACTGCAGAGGAGGAAGGGGCGGCGTGGCCAGGAACGGGGGCTTGCTGCCGGGCTGGAAGGGCTGCAGCAACCTTTGCATAGGGCTGGGCCGGCTCGGGGACAAGGGTGGGCTGGAGGTGTTGCCGGCCAGCTCCCGCAGCCTCCGTGAGAAATCCATAGCGGGGGGCTCCATCGCCATGGGGTTCAGTCGCAGCACCCTGTCAAAGGCACTAGGGTGATGGGTGGCCAGAGCCATTTCTTCCGCACCCAGGCGCTCAATGCGATGCGGATCCAAATGGTGCCTCGGGGGAGGGCTAAAGAGGGGCGGCGTGGGTGGGAAACGCCCTTCTCCCAGCCCCGACGCCTCCCTCGAGACCGAGCCGGGTATTCTGAGCAGGTTAAAAGGGTTATTGTCTGCAATGTGAATCCCGTGGAGAGGTGGCTGGGAAGGGCACTCTGCACCTAGTCCTGTTGGGATACCAACCCGTGGCGTCAGGGGGCTGCCGTGCTCGCTTTCTAGGTAGATCCGTAAGCCGTGCGTGTTCTGTGCGTGCTGCAAGAGGAACCAGGCGCTGTTGAAAGGCTGTTTACAAGTCGTACACGTGTAGCTGCTGGGCTCGTCTTTACCTGCAAAACAACACAACAAGCAGCGTCAATCTCCGGCCGTCCAGCGGCGGGCGAGCGCTCGCCTCCCCGCCTAACCTCCTCTCCCCCTCCGGGACACTCAGCTGGGAGCTGGGGAAGGGACATCCCAGCTGAGGGACACGCAGGGGACACGGATGGGAAGAGTTAAGGGACACAATGGGGAGATCCAAACCCACGCCAAGCACATCCACCTCCTCCCAACCATGCCCAGCTCTGGGTTCAAAAATGAACCACGGTGGGTAACCATAGCACAAAACAAGCTATGAAAAAAAGGAGATGTTAAAAGTCAGTCAGTGCCAGCTCCAACTCAACAGACTTTATGCTGCAAGAGGCTGCTAGGATTTAGAGGGCGGGTAAATAAATATGTAAATAAATATATAAATGGATAAATAAATATAAAATAAATAAATCCCCTTCTGAAAAGCACTCCACATAGATCAGTTCAAAGCATCAGAACTGCCAGCAAGCTGGGCATCGACACATTTTTAGTCTCCTCCTTATTTTGAGACTAACAATGTGTACAAAATTAAGCATCAATTTCTGCTCCTTAGCCGAGATTCACCTCTGGGGCAAGGAAAAAAATAAAAATAAGAAGGGAAAGAAAAAAAAAATCGAGCATGGGACAGGGAAAGGGGAAGATAGAGAGAGCGGCAGCTCCGCCAGGGAAAGAGCTGGAGGGTGGCCAGGAGGCCTGGCCGAGCGCCCTGCCGGAGCCGCATTATTTCTCTCGCGCTGAAAAGAAGCTGAGGATGGTAAATGCCACTTTGGCAAGTAGCGAGCTAACTCTATTTCATGATAATTTATTTTTGGAGATAACACGGACATTATAAAAGAGCAACCAACTAATAAATAACTAAACAAAAAGCCGGCTAATAATGACAGCAGAAAGCAGCCCCTTCTAATATATGGCAAAACAAGGGGGATGAATAACTTTTTGAGGGCCGCCCACGAGGGAAGAGCGGCGTGAGATATGGCGAAGGTGAGGGTGCCTTTATTGATTACTGGGATTTTGCAAATAATTCACTTCCACCCCCATATGGATGCTTTTTGCTAAATGCTGGTAAACCAAAGCTGGAGCTAAGAGAAGGATATAAATTCATTTCCAGCCTTGTTCAGCAGTTCTCACAGAGCTGTTGTTTAGCGATATTTTAACAAATAAAAATAACATTGCGGTTTGCTGAGAGATAAACCAGGAGCCCTCCAAGGGCATCAGCACTTGGGGTGGTAACTGGCCTTCACCACATATTCCTGCCCTGACCCAACATTTGCATCCCAAGGAATCTGCTCCTTAGGCATCTCTCTTGGGTAAACAATCTGCACTGAGAGTTGCTCCCATTAGGTTTCCCCTACTTGCCGAAAATAAGGGAAAAGAAAAGCTAAAAAACCAAATAAGGCAAATTAGGAAAGGGAACATCGCTTGATCTGCGCCCATCTTGTTTCCCATCTCACAGGGGAGGAGGGGAGGAAAAGCATCATGTGATCATTTTCCTTCTGAGTGATCTGGGGATACAGGACAGAACTAGGCATCTTTAATGTCCCTTCCAACCCAAACCATTCTGTGATCCTATGAGATCCAGCACTGGCTGTACTGCTCCATCCCAGCTTCCCTCCCTGCCTCCCGGCTCTGCCGCTATTCTACGTTTGGCCTGAGAAGCTGAATCAGGCAAGCAAAGAGCCTCAATCATCTACAGCAGGCATTTAACACTTTAATCACTTTAAAAGCCCTTGGAATAATATTTAACATTTCATCCTGAAGCCGGCGTTGGAATAAAATGCACTGTGGTGTTTAGTATGTGCCAGGCATGTGAGCACAGATAAATACTTCAATCTGCTGAAATTAGAGGGAAATTCAATTGGACTTTCACATTCCTATGCTCATTTGTGAGCTCAGGGGGGGAAAAAAAAATCATCTTGCTTCACCGTAATGAAGTGGAAGTTTTTAACACCACGGTAGGAGCTAACAACGAAACACTACCTCGCCTCTCTACCTTATAGATCAGGTCAGAGAAAATAGCATTTTATCTTATAATGAGGATACAACATCGAGCATTTGCTACCACATTTTAGTATTCCCATCAACTAGATATTCTAGATCATAAGGGCAGCTCATGTAATCATAATGTCAATGAGAAGGGCTGTTACGACTGAGACTAAAGATTACATGGAAAAAGCTGCTTTGAAACTGGTAATTATTACCAGTCCACTAATAGCAAATGATGCATTACAGTTTCACCATATAATCTGTATTTCACTCAGCTCCTGCCAGTGCGGCCTTATTATATTACAGCGTTCACAAATTCTAAATTCCTAAGCTACAGTCATCAATAAATGTGTTACTTCCCATAATTTGCAAAATTACTTTGTTCATAACATCTTCGACTGTTATAAAGACTGGAATTGATTTCCTGCGTGGCAAAATTAGGGCTACATTGATTTAGTGGAGTGTAAAATGTAAGATTATTCTTCATGTGCTTGCCTGAAAAACAAGTTTTCAATTCACTGTCCGTGTTTGGTAATCAAGATAATAATTTACATTTAAAATCATGTTTATGTACAGAACTTCCCTAAACAACCCAACATTTTCAAGGGAGCAATGTAAAACCAGGCAACAAAACGAAGGAGCGAAACAGTTAAAATCCACCATTTGTCTCCACCTCCTGCTCTGAAGAGACATGATTTCTAATTTGTCTATTAGTGCTTGATTAATTATGAAGGCTATTGACTGACCATATCACCATCTAGAGATACGTTCCAGTCTGATGCAGCCTTGCCAAACTGCGAAAATTATGGCACTAATCCACAGCAACAAGACGGGTCCTTAGACTGCTGCGGCAATCCCTGGGTCTGGAAGGGACTCGCCTTTCCTTGCTCCCATCCAACCACCACCATGGGTTCTTTGGGACACTGTTTGGGTCCCCTCAAGAGTCAGATGGGATTGCAGGACCCAAAGGCTGCATCCACTGATGTCTCCTAGCTGTGGGCCAGCCCCTGTCCACACAGCCTTCCCAGCTAACACATGTGGGCAAGACCACAGGCAAGCAAGGTGGGTCTCACAGCAGGGAGATGCAATAGCCTGTGCTGGCAAAGGACAGAGCTGGAGAATGCCCCACAGGGCTTTTTGTGCCTCATCATCCAGCAGGATAATGTGATGGGATATGTCATCAATTGAGATGCCACTGGGGCTTTCAGCTGATTTCCAAGAGAAGTCACTGCTGAACCAGCTCTCCTTGGCCATCAGCAGCAGGGCTGGAGCTCACATCCTGGGGCTGGAGCTCACATCCTTGGCTACTTCTCATTCAGGAATGCGAGGCTGAAAGGGATCCCCAGCTCTCACCCTCTGACCTTCCCTGCAATACCTGTCACTGTGACCAACACAGCGTCTTTCAATAAAGCACAACCTCCTCCAGCCCCGCAAATTGCGGGGCAGAGCGCAAAATCCCAGTGAAATGTATTCAAACCAGCTCAGCAGACAGGGAGAGCACCCACTGCTTGCCACCACAGTCAGTTCCCACAGCTAATCACACTCACAGACAGGTACTGGGATACACCTGAACTTCTCTGGCTCTAATTTCTACCTGTTCTCTTTATATTTTGAGGTTTTTTGTGGTTGAAACATGGAAAAGCTCTTGATACACAATGGGCCCCCTCACACACACCAAGGTGTTCTTCGTGAAATCGAGGCACACTTCAAAATCCAGTTATTTTTCCATCCTGAGGCCACCCCTTCACTACTCAAGGACCAGCCTAGCCCTTCTTATCCTGGCATCATGCTGGGAAGGACCTGATTTTCCTCTCAGCCTCCCACAGAGCTGCTGCCTTCCAGGGTACTGCACCCAGCTCTGTAAGCACATCCCCAATTCCACTCTTCCAGCCAAGGACCACAGCAGGCTGGAGCCAATGTCTTCTCAACACACCCTTCCTGACAGTCTTTCCAGACCACCCCATTAACCTGCCCCTCTTGCTCTGCACCCGCCTTTGCTTTACCCACAACGCCAATCAACCAGAATTGCATATTAATTTCTAAATCACCATCGAAGCACTAAGCACCACTGAGGCTCCCATCAGCACCTGCTGAGCTCTCCAGCTAAGCCCCCACATTCCCAAATCTGGTGGCCAGCTCTGCATCACCTGTGCTAGCAGTACCACCCAGTGCTCGATCTTCCCACACGCAATGTCACAGCGCTGTGCAGAGTCTATTTCATCTACATTTATCAACCAAAGTTGTCATCTAGAAGAATGAAATCAGGTTTATTTGACAAGATCTATATTCCATAAATCTAGGCTGAGTGGCACGAATTATATTTCTATCCTTTAATTCTTTATCAATTGAATCTTATGTTGGTTCTTCCATTATTTTGCCCAGAAGAGATAAGCAAAGTGTTGCCAACTCTCCCACATTAACCTGACCAGCTCTTGACAGCATTTTCCCAGTTCATAAGCTTTTTTAGAAACCAGCATCATGTGTCAACTCTTCAGGCTTCCTTGGGTGCAACTTTTCAGAGCCTTTTTATTTAAGAATATTTCTCTCCATTGAAGGAGAAAAACTTTTTCTCTCTCCTTGTGTAAAACCCTCCGTGGCTACTAATAAGCTAGGAAAAAAACATCATCAGCCACCCAAGATACAGAAATGTATCATGGCTGCTCTACAGGTCTACAGCAGAAATACATACCAAGAATTTCTACCTTACTGCTTCTTCCATTTATCCCTTCTCTTTTCTCCAGAATCCTGAGAAGCTCTCTCCCTCCTCCTCTCCCCACTGGTGCCAGGCACAAGTTTTCCTCGGCATCTTCAGCTCCCCTGACCCGTTCTCTACCCGCCATGGTTTCTCACTGCGATTGATTGCTATCCATTTTCCATTTTTTTAATTGTCATATATTGATTTTTTTAATATCTAATTGCTGTTCTCATCTCACCACTGAAGCGAGTGAAGTGGGTTTTGGACTGGGGCCAAAGTTGCCCTCTCCTTCCTGGACAGCTCATCAACTCTTTACAAATAGCCTCCAATTACCATTCGCATTTTTGTGTGTACATTTTTCCTCCCAGTCAATTTTACTGCTCATTTTCCTCCTACTTGGGAAATTACCCCTGTAAGAGAATTACATGGGGATACCATGACCCAAATACAAACCTTGGGCCAACATGACACCTGACTGGCGTCACCCAGTGAAGCATCCACCACCATTACATTTTTATTCCTTCTCTACGTCCTGGATGGCAAAAGACCAGTGATGAGACACAGCATTTCGCTACAGCACAAATGTCCAGCGTTTCTCAAGTTATTGGCTCCTGTTTAAAAAAAAAGCAGCAGAACAGCTCTTGCCTGCCATGCCCCCAGAAGAAGTGACTTAACCAGTGACACGCGACTGACAGATTTAGCTTCTGATCTGCAAAATGTTAACAAATGAGCAGGATGGGTATTGGCATTTGAGTGCCTTTAAGGGCAGTTGGCACAATTACTCAGTAAAATATGAGAGGATGGCTGCTTTCAGCATTAAGGGGCTTTTTTTATATTAAGGAAAAGCTGGTGCTTCTGTACTGCGCTCACAGATACACCCAGCGCGCTCCGAGTCCGAGTTGGAGCAAGCCAACACCTCCAGGCACAATAGAGCTGGCTCCAAGCAAGAACCACAGCCATGTCCACAGCCACCAGCAGCAAAGCCAGACAAGATGCTGGGGAGAAGACCAGCTGGGAGGAGAAGCTGTCAGCTAGATGCTACTGCTGGGAGGGAAAAGAGGAAAAAAAAAAAAAGAAAAAAAAAAGGCATTTCTGGAGCTAGGCATGCAAGTTCAGGCACTGCCAAGTGAGTAATGGAATAATCTGCTGCCAATGTGCTTTGGAAGAGCTTCCTTAGTTTCTCAAAAGTCAGGGCTGGATCCAGGAAAGCTGCTCGCTGGACACAGCACACGCAGCAACCTCTGGGTGCACCTAACCAGGCCCACGGCACAGGACACTGTTTGGGGAAGGAGCCCCAGCTTAAGGAGCAGGATATTAAACACAAGATGTGTTTCACCCCAGGGCACTGCACGGGCTGTACACAAACACGGAGCATTAGAGACACCCCAGTTTTCCCAGTGTTTTCCCAAACAAACCGGCAGCGTAAGCAGTGACTGCACACGTGCCAGTGGTGTTCACAAGGATTTCATTCACAGCTGCAGATTTACTCCCTCAGAGAAATCCCCAAGCCAGAGAAATCTCCAAGCAGACCTGGATGTGGCCCTTGCTGCCTGGACGGCCCAGGCCCTGTTCTCAGCAGCATCCCTCCACAAACCAGCACCACAGGCCTTGATGGCTTTGCTCCTGTGTTCTCCCTCACCTTCCCAAGAAACCTGAATGTGTAAGCAAAGCCAAAGAGTCTTTACCAGGCTTCCTGCACATACACACCTTTCTCTATCAAACAGCAAAGACAGAAGTTAAAACTGAATCAAACACATGCAACGTGCAGGAAGCATCCCTCTCTCTTCTGCTTGCCACCAAACAATCATGGGAGGAACAGCCTGAGCCAAACCCAGGAACTTCTTTATTCAGCTTTAATGTCAACTGACTGCTTGATTTTTGGACTGATAAATTCGGAGTTGTTATGGTATTTAAAGGGGGGAAGAAAAAAAATTGAGTTAATTGTTACCACTTGTCCTTGATTCAGTTCTCCATCTGGCTTGTCAAATATCTCTTTTTTTTTTCTCCTCTCTCTCTCTCTTGGAAATCCATACTGTTGGAATTCCTTTCAACTGCAAACTAGTGAAGTGGAACAGTTGGGACACAGGAAGCATCGCAGGGCCAGGAGATAAGCGGGTCCTGCTCCATTCCTGCAGCAGCCACTTCTCCCTTAGTAAGGAAGAGCTGCTTTGGCGTGACTCCTGGTAGCATCAGTTCAGAAGGGAAACTGTAACTGTCCAAAGGTATTTTCTCCTCCCTGCACTAATTCCCTCCTCCTGATCCTCCGGATTGCAAAAGGCACGTGATTAACCTGGTCCATCATTAACCAGCCCTAAGCAACTGCTGGCACTGGGAGCATCAGCACTGCCACTGCTGCTCCCATAATAATTGGAATAACACTAAATAATAGCAGTAGCTGCATTTGTGTACAACAGGGTACTTCCTCTCTACAAACTCTTCTCTTTATCATGAGAGGAACCAGATTCAAAAAGACTGAAAAAGGAAAATATCCCAAACAATCTGAAGGAACTCTGCAGAGTCCACACTGTTTATGCAAAGGCCTGGTGGAGAGTCTTGGGACCAGCTTAGTCATGAAAACGTCAAAAAACCTAGAAGAGGTTTTGCTTTGCAGGACTCTCAATGCTCCATCTGCCATCTTTACCACATTTTCTTTACTATAACTTATGGATAAAAGGTATTCCTGAAACTGATATTCAATACTGAAATCGATACATCAATATTGATATTTATATTCTTGAAAATAATTATTCTGCCTGCAAATTCAGACTTCCTGAAATCATATTAATAAAACTGGGGAAATGCTTCGCAAACCAACTATGAGTAACACCACTTTTTCATTACACCTCCTTTTAAAAACCATCCTTAAGAAAGAACCAGGCCAAAACATTAATGCCGTGACTCAAACTTCAAAAAGAAATCCAAGCCCCAGCAATAATAAAACAGCAGCTGGCACTGCTTTGCCAGTCAAAGATTTAGACTGGAGTTAGGAACTCCAAGAATTCCCCATTTTCTCCCAAAGCCAAATTTTCATTGGGTTTTACAGCACTGCTCAAGTTTCCACAAAGCAGAAGTTTTTTTGGGCCTGAAGAAAGAGCAGGTGGGAAGGAGTGGGACGAGGGAGACCAGTTCTTGCCTGCAGAAGAAATGGGTATTTCATGGGTAACCAGTTTGGTTGCAGCCTCAACACTACTCATTCTTCTAACCAGAACCAAAGTCCATACACTTAAGATTCCCACCCCAAAAAATACTTCATTAGCAACAAGCAACAGAACACACAGTTTGTCAGAGCCTCAGTGGGGTGCTGGGGTCTCATGGCCTGACCTCAGCGTCTGTCACCACTTTCAAGGCAATGACGATTTGGCCACCAATAAAACCTGCTTCAAGCTCCAACTTGGCAAGTAAGGTATCAGCCTGCGACTGATTTTGTGCTTTTTTAAAACCTAAGAGGGGTGGAAATCTGTCGCGCCTTGATTAGTGAGGAACAGAGGAAACCTGTCATGGGAAAACAATGCTGTGCTTGAAATTCAGCTCTGAGTGAGTTTTAGAAGAAACCCCTCAAGCAAAGATGACCTGATCACGTGCACAGATGCACCCTATACATTAACACTATGGGGTGGATAAAGAGAGGTGATGCAGACCTCAGCAAGACATGGGAAGCAGCTCCAGTAACTACAGACACCAGTGGCGGGACCTAAAGGCTGAACTATGCAGTGTTTTCAGCTCTGCAGGAGGAACTCTCCACTGATACCATCACACATCTCTAAAACACCCTCAGTGAAGTAACCAACATCCCAGATGCCATCCCTGGCAGTATTCAAGGCCAGGCTGGATGGGCACTGAGCAACCTGGTCTAGTGGAAAGTGATTCTGCCCATGGCAGAGGGGTTGGAACTGGATGGTCTCTAAGGTCCCTTCAACCCAAACCATTCTGTGTTTCTGTGATGCACAATCTTCCCCACCTGCCTGTCCCTGACTGCCTCTCCCCGAACACAGGCATAGGGATTGTAAAGGATTCAAACAGGAATAGCATCACTGGAGCGACACCTGCTAAATCAGCCCCTCTGGATCTACCTGGCACCAGGTTTATCCCCTGCTGGAAGGTCCACCTGGACCCACCAAAGACCAAGCCTCATCTAAGCCCTGCCCCAAAACCAGTATCAAAGCCATTCCACAGCCTCACCTGATTATCCAGCAAATGGTACCTGGCTCCAACAGTCCACAATTATGCATTTACCCAGTGGCTGCTGGGGACAATCAAGTCAATAATTCACTTTTTAAATGCAGTGCTGTAATTATACAGCTACAAAGAGCTTCCAAATCACTTCATTCACGCATACACCTACACGTTGAATTGTTTCCCTTTCTACCGTTTTCTCCCTGGCTGGCGGCATCTGAAGGAAAGCCAGAGCACACTTCAGAAAGTTTCTTGCAAGGGAGAGGAAGGAGATGCTCTAGCACATCTCAGGTCACCCCCACCGGTGTGGGGCAGAGGGTGTTTCTCCCTATTTGCGTTGTGGTTTTGGTACCACTCAGTCGTGCAGCCAGCACCTGGCACAGGTGAGGGTGAGTCATAGATGCTGCTCTGCAATGCACATCGTGCACTCAGTATCTCTTACACACAGAGACTCCCAGACCAATGCCAGGACACTGCTTTCCCAGGAAGAGCTGCTAAAGCCTGCTGACCTGATTAGTGCTGCAAGACCTTGCTGGAGGACACGGCAGCTCTGCCGCAGGGGGCACACTCCTGGAGAGATGAAGTGTGCTTCAAACCGGCTGAGCCCCATCCCAGGGACAAAGTGGGGCCGGCACCTTCCAACCACTGCTCACCAGCAGGGACACTGCTGCCAGAGTATCACTGGGCCATCAAGTCCCCTCATCACCTATGACCCTGCTTTATTTTTGCTGATTTTTCACATCTCAGTGTCTCTATTTGATGTGCCCAGCTCTGTAAAGCCACATGCATTTAAACCATCACCTTGAAGAGATACGGTGGTCCCTGACAGTCCCTCCTGGCCCTTCTCATCAGCCAGGCACCACCAACATCCCCTTCCCCAGCCCACAGCACCCAGCTCCCACCCATGCTTTGGGAAGGGCGTCGGTGGAGCCAAAAATCCCCAGCCCTCAGCCAAGTCAGTGGCTGAGGAACTCCCTGGAAGCCTTATTCCACCATCTCCTTCCCAGAACAGATCCTCTTCAGACTCTCCTCCTTCCCAGCCTTCTCCTTTGGCTCGCTTTCCTCTCACTTTCAAATTAATGATATTTAGCCAGCAGCAAACCATCCTGACAAAGTGGGTCAGGGGAACTGCAGGTCCCCCGAACGACACCTCCGCCTGCAAATCATCTGCCAGAAAGGCAAAGGTTTATTCTGTCCCTGAGCAAGTTCAATGTCACCATGGAGCTGCAAGCACAGCAAGTGCTGAACCAGATCCTACAACGTTTAGTTTCATAACTTGCACAAGCAAGTACTAGTAGAATCGATAAATTATATATATTTTTTCCCCTCTCTGCTTTGCAAATAGGACCAAAAGGTGTCGTAAAGTTGTCCAGTCTTCTCCGGTTTATCCTGTCTCCTCTCCATCGTTGAGATATCCTTGAAGTTGAAAATGATATAATACTCCGAATATCTGGAGTTTGGAAGGATGTAAGACTTGCAAGAATTGCTACAGCTTTATTGCATTCTCGGGGCACAGAGAGTATTTACCACACATACATCAAGTCAAGGAATGCAAAAAGGGCATGCGGAAATTTGGCGCTCCGAGCTCAGGAGCTGAAACTCCCAGAAAGGCAGATAAAGAGTGGATTTCCTTATTTATAGATTTGCAGATGAAACCCAACAAAACCAGCCCTCCCCCCTCCAAAAAAAAAAACCCCACCTCCCTCTTTTATGTCAGTAAGGCTGATTCAATTTCCAGGCTTGCAAGGTCTCCTCTCGCCAAGTATTACCCGACCCCAATAACACGCGCTGTTCCAAGGTTAAGATCCGTTTCCTTACAATAATGCAGAAAGCTGTTGTTTCAGTCGTGGCTGCAGAATTCAGCTTTGAAGGACAGGTTAGTACCACACTACATTTAACTGAATTCAGTTCATCTGATTATACAGTGCCTTGCTTTCTGGAATATGTAATCATCTCTTTCTGATGACATTTTAAATATCCAACTAGACAAATAATTGCAGCAATAATTGATAGCTGAGTCAAGCTGGAAGATTATTGATTGGCACAGTACCCACTGAAACAAATGTTCATCTTTCAAACATTACAGTGAAGATGCTTAAATCTAACTTTTGCTGATAAATGATAAAAATTTGATTTACTGATAAAACCACCGGAATAGAAGATGCACTTCAGGATTTGATTACCTGGGGAAATTTTTTCAAAGAAAAATTAGGCTGTGGGATTTATATTCTATTTCACGTGAATAATTGCCAAGATATGGATAAGCTGTTGGAACATAAACACACGCGGAGGAGTCTTTAAGAGTTGCTGATTAACTCTCTACCTTCCTGAGTGGAATTTATCTGTTCCCAGTCACTGTTTATGTGGGAGTTTATCCTGCTGCCTTCCCAAGGATGCATCCACCGGTCTCATTACCAGCGGCAGGAATTACGTGTCAGAAGAGATCCACTGGTCGTTTTCCCAGCAGCTCGAAGCCCTCAGTTTAAATGTGCATAATCTAACTCTGCTGTGAACGCAGCTCCAAGTAGGGTTCAATCTCATTGTCCGTGGTGTAAATCAGGAGCACCACCACCTCAATCTGTGGCACCACAGAACGGCAGTGAGAGGAAAGTCAAAACCAGGTGCATTTCCAAACTGCCTCCCTATCTTAAAGCTGAAATAAAACCACTTTTCAGCTGCTTAGGGCCTGCTTAAACTTGGGTTTCCTTCTAATTATGAAATTCCAGACCCCGCAGCACTACCTATACATCAGGGGAGAGAGGGGGAATTTCTGAAACTTACTGATTAGAAAGCAGAGCGAGTGGCCACGGCAGAGAATCGCATGCGGGGAAAGGCAGGCAATGAGCTGCCTAGTTAGGGCAGAGGAGCTGTCGCAAGGCAGAAGCCTGAAATTAAGGAAGAGAGCCAGAATATTTGAGCAGGGAACAAAGAGCATAAATTCCAGAGTAAGAGATGAAAAATGCACTGAAACGTTTTGAAACGGAGCCATTAGGAGCTGATTGAGTCTCAGAGCTACTGTTAAAAATCAGCCGCTTGTTAGATGCGGCGATCAGCTGAGCCCTGACACTTAAGGCGTACGAGGGGGCTTGTCGAGTGGCTTCGCTCTAATTTAGAGATCCTCAGCTAATTAGAAAGCCCTCAGATTTTCTGCAAATGCAGGTCACTATCGACAGCTCCTGCTTTTGATGCTTTCCGGGTGACAGTTGCCAGACTGACCTTTCCAGCACTGGCAGGGCTGCCCAGAACCTCGCCATGCCGGGGAATTCAATCACGGCCGCCAGCGCCACCGGGAAGTTACAAGTAAGGTTAGTCTGCTCCTAGATGTCGTTTCCTTCTCTGAAACAAGCCCTGATGAAATCTGCATCTGCTTAATGCTATAAATAGCTCCAGTGTTGAATTATTATTATTTTCCTCCCTGCTGAGTGGATGTCACAGCCAGTCCAGAACTTCAAGGTGGGAGCTTATCAAAGGTGGCACCAGCAGCATTTAGGAGAAGGGAATTGCTTTATGGGGGACAACCTGCTTGCATTGAACTCACATCCACAACTCTTTGCAGGAGAGAAACCTCCCTTTGAGATTTCATTTCCCCAATGCCTATGGCTGCAGAGAATGAAGGCCCTGCCCAGGGGACGGCACTTCCTGGGCTTCCCTGAGCACCCAGCATGTCCCATTCCATGGGGATGCCTTTCCCAGTCACGAGCAAGGTCCGGTGATGCTCTCCAGAGTGGAAACCACTGATAACACCTAATGCAGGGCAAAAAGCAACACAGGCAACCACTGAACAAAACAAGGCTTGTTTGGAAATGCATGGAAACGCTTGGAAGTTACAGTGACAACCCAAAGGCAAGATGACAGACCCGCAGTCACACAGGGAGTTGGCAGCAGACGCTAGAAAATTAACTCTCAGGAACTGTCTAGCATTGGCAGGGAAATGAATGAGATGATCTAAGAGATATTTTCCACCTCTAATAGGATTTGATGATGATTTTGCATAGGCTTTTGTGCTAGCCTGGCTTTTGATAAAGGCATGGTGTCTCTTTTCAACCCACATGCAAGGGAGAGATTAATAAGTTGCAAACTCGGCCCACCTCAGCTATAAATGGTTCCTGTGCCCATAGGGGGAAAAAAATCCAAGCTATGGCTGCAAAAAACCCCAGTGAACTGTGTGCAGTTAGTGCTTTCACACCCAAATCCTCAGTTATTAAGAGATTTGGAAAGGAGAGAAAAATTCTCCTCCAGCATCCAAAAAACCATCAGTTTAGTAGCCAGACAGGCAGCAATGCACAAACCGTGTCCAGCTAAGGAGCACTGGATTGAGACCCTTCCAGGGAGAGTCTTCTGGGGGCTGTGGGAGGTATGGAGAGATGAGATGGCTCCAGCATACCCTGCAGGAGAAGGGGACAGAGCTGTTGCACTCGTGTGGCAAGTGCTGGGCATGGACATTTCTGCCCGTGCACAGCCTCAGACTGGCAGAAGGTAAGACCTGAGGACTGGCCTCGGAGGACGCATTAAGACAGCACTGATGGTAAAGAACTAAATGAAAACCAGAGTTTTCAAGCATACAAAACAGATTGTAGAGAACCCCAGTTTTCAGCAAAATAAGCATTTTCTTACAGGAAAACACAATTAAATGTTGTAACTGCCAGCACTTAGATACCAGTAACAGCCTCTATAACAAACCCCTAACCTCACCTGTTCAAGCAAATAATCTCCCAGATAGTCTACATGGTCATATCAAAATATCCTTCCTTACTCCATGGGCTGTTCCACTGCTATTTTTCAGAACGAAAATTTGAATTCACTTCCAGGATCCTGGCCCTGCTCTTTAGCATCCCTGGGACTAAACCAAGCCTTGGTGCTGTCTAACCCTTGTGCTGGGCCAAATGAATGTGGCTGAATGAGCCACTCTCCTGCTCTTCACCCATGAGTCTTCCTCTTTTGACTCTTCATCTCTCTAACTTTGAGGACACATTGCATCATAAGGAGGGTGGGATCTCCATCACACATCTGCTGATGCTACCACAGGCAACCCACACATTCTGCTGTACATTCAAGTGCACAGGAGGACACAGGGCACACTGTGACCTGCCAGCAGCACCTCCACATCCACACAGCCAGGACAACCCATCTGGGAGGCACATGCAGGCATCACTTCCCTTGCTGCCAGCACACAGAGCAGCTCTGCTTTTCAGGAAAACCAGCCAAAGGGCCAAAGATGGACAACCAGACCCATCTGTGCATGCCTGACCACAGACTTTTGTCTGCAGCAAGTGCTTCAGGTTCAGGGCTGCTGTTGTTCACGCTGCAGTCAGGTCCAGCGGCCACCACGGGGGACCAGAGCCCCTCAGAGCGCAGCACTGCACCCAGAGATAACAAAATGACAGTTCCTGCCCCTGGAGCTGGCAGCTATCACCATCACTATTAGGACCTGCTGAGAGGGGCTGCCAGTTTAAACAGGCACTGCCTCCACGCCAACACTCCCCACTCCTCAGGCTTAAGAGCACCGAGTATTTCAGCTGGTGAGCGGCAGAAGTCGCAATCCTCTCGTTTGCTGCCATGTCTCGGAGCGCTTTTGAAAAGCCACAGAGGCCCATTCGTGGTTGGAGTAAAAGAAATTGGCCTCATGTAATTTTTTAGCAGTAATATAATAAGAGCAATAACATTAAAAAGTATTAACACCAAGATGTTGCACTCAAGTCCGAGGAACTCCGTGTGCTTTGCAATGTCATTAATGCCATGAAGGCTGTACAGGGAGTGGAAGGGTTGCTCATTCCATTCACTGACTCTGGGTCCTCATTTTCCTGCAGATGGGAGCAGTTTCCAACAAGTACAAGCAAGCACACAGCTCACACTTGCCACCTCCAGCACCTCCAACACTCTGTCTGTGGCTGACACCCTGCACTTCCCAAAAAAGGGTGCTGGATGCGGTGGGGATAGGTAGCAGCTCCATAAAAGATGTACAAGTCCTTGAGCCATCACTTTACCTGAACATGTTATCAGAAAACACCCCATCAGGGGCAGGCTGGGAGATGGCCATATATACAACAGGTCTGAAACTGCCATCAGCTTCACCTCAATCCTTTTCTGATGTCCTTGGCCATCCAGTTAAGATCTGACAGCATTTAAAGATGACAGTGCTTGAGGTAATGGGACAATGCCATAACAGGATTACAGGAAATGTGAAAGAAAGGACATACGTACGTAATGTCATTTAGGTAATGTCATCTATGAACAGTTTTGCTGCAATTTTTGCTGACAAAGAAGTCAGTCTCACTTATACAATTCCTTTAAACTCTATTATTGCCGTAAATAAATTTACTTCTTCCTGAAAGAAAGCTTTCTGGATTCATAGTCACAAATATTTTGTCCAACTTTCTGCCCTGAGGTGGGGTATCCTGGGGGGAAGAAGTCACATAAACCAGCACGAGGCAGTGAGCAGGATGAGGCAGGAAGATCGAAGGACTCCCCGCCACTCTCCCAACTGCTGCAGAGCACCCAGACTTCATAAGATCCTCCCAATTAATTTCCACCCAGCTATTTCCTCCCCACGCCTTTTTTTCCATCAGTATTCCCTTTCAGTCCCACCGCAGCTGCCCCCGAAACAGCTTCCTCATTGTCCCCCACCAGAAGTGGTGTATGTGTGCCAAGCAACTGACCGCAAACAAAAGCTTGTTTGACCAACGCTTGTTCTGAAACAAAACCCCGGCTGGAGAAGGAAATCCCGCAAAGGAGGGGGGGATTGATGCTGGGACAATTTGGAAGGCGAGCCCAGGGCGACTCACATTCTTGCCAGACAATGGTGTCTGGCCTCTTCATTCACTGCCTGCCTCGCACCCCTCCCCAAAAAGTCCCCCCTAAAAGCCATGTTTATTATATAGTCTGATAAGCAGGGGAGATGCCGTTAAATTGAGCCCGCAACACTCTCGCGCGCTGCCCGCGGCGCCTCGGGGACACAGGGCAGACAATAGGAGAAGCCTCTACGGGGACTTGGAGAAGGGTTTCTGGAACTGAACTTATTGCTAGGCGATATTGCAAGGAGTTGATTCCTTCTAGATGGGACGGTGAAAATTCATGGCCAAGGGTGCGTGTGTGAATTCCCCCTGTGTTACCCTGTATTGGGGAATATTTACTTATTCTGAGCAGTATGTTTCTTCCCACCTCCCCAGCCTTGCCTTAGGTGACTCCTTCCCCTGAGCAGCTGTTGAGAGATGGCTGAGCCTTTGCCCCCTGCACATCTGCCTGCCATTGGCATGTGAAAATACTGATTAGAGGAAACACCCTCGCTGGGCAGGCAGCCCCCTCCCTCGATAAGTACGGTTGGAAACCACAGGAGTTGCACAGGCTGGCTCGGGAGCTGTGTGCCGGCCTGACCATCTTATCCGTTAATAAACAGACACCCAGGTCCTGCTGGCGTTGAGCAACGCCGACATCTGCCCGCTGAGGCAACGTGTGGGGCAGCAGCTGGGTGTGTGGCCAGCGGGGTTTGCTGCAGGCTCCCTGTAGTCTTTTGTGGGGCAGCATCCCACCACCTGTCCATCTGTCCACTCGGGCATGCACCACTGCTAGAAGATGCTTGGAGTAAAGATAAGATACATTAAAAATCCTCACAAAGTCATAATAATCAGCCCTTGAATGGCACATCCCAGATCACCTGTCACCCAGCTGTCCCCAGAGCGCACCTCACCACCCCCCTGCACCAGGTAGAGACTGAGAAACCAACCAAAGCAGCTCCAGTCCTTTCCCCTGCACCTGCGCTCCGGTCACCACCTAAGCAGAAGAAAAGCTTTTGCTGTGATTAAAGGCCGATTCCAAAGCAGATCTGCCATTTCGGTGCTGAGGCCGCTCACAGTGTTTAGTCAGTACCGGGGTGTTTGCAAGCAGGTGCACACAGCTTTGATTTCTGTCCCGCAGAAGTGCAGGTGCAGTCAGTCTGGAGAGACCAGCCACAGAACTGAGGGGCTGACTTTGGTTCTGTTTAGAGAGTGCCAGAGTTACAGACCCAATCCTAAGGCACACTGCGGGTCCCTCGCTTTTGGGTTAGAATCTGCCCCTCTGGACCCTGTGTATCTGGGTCAGTTTTGCTGTTTCTTGAGCTCTCAGCTTTACAGAGATCCCACCACCGCTGAGCTTCCACAGCCTTGGACAACACCAAAATGGGAGCCATGGAAGCCATCCATCCCCTTGGTGCAGCTCCAGCAGCACCTGCAGCTCCTTGCCCCCTTCAGCAGGACATGCGGGTGATCAGGATCTGATCAGGTCATAAACAGCTGCAGTGCGTGTGCCTTCCACAGCACATCCCACATTTTTAGGCTGTTTGAAGCAATTCTGCACTTACTTTCCCATCTCCTCTAAGCTGAGCTTTTAACAGCCCTCCAAAGTGGTGTGTCGCTGCAGGCACCACTTATGGACTCATGGTGAGGATGTCCCATGCCACTGTGTCCATCCAGAGAGCTCCTGGCACTAGAGGAAACAGCAAGGGGGACAGGTGACCGCTACAAAACCGGCCTGCTCGAGCTATGCTGCCTCTGAGACACCAACCAGAACGTCCAGCTACACTATACATCGAGCAAAACACTACACAGACTTCTCTTTGGGGTTGCCACGTTAATAATGCTGCCCTAAAGTTGCCCTGAGCACTTACTGTTTCCATCTGCCTCCTCTCAAGTCGGGATGCTTCAGAGGCAGAGGACATCCCTGCTGGAAACTAAAGGAGAGGCTGCCAGGGAAACACATGCAGCCCTTCCAAGCCCAACAGGCATTTTTAAGCACAACCCTACTACTTTCAGAAAACCGGCCCTAATTGTTCTTATCCTGGTAAAGCCTCTCTGGGCACAGCACTGCCCCACAAGAGCACAAATAACTGCATGAAGGGAGGGGTCTACCCCATCCCACCCCCTGCAGCCAGGCTCATCAGCAATCCATCCATGGCCAAATGAGATGACTGGGACATACGGTTTGCAGGTACAATTTCAGGAATGGGGCTATTCCTGTTAGAACACAGGCAGAAAAACAGAGTTAATGCCCTTGTTATCTGGCTAACCACGTTGCTGTGCTGGGCACGGTCTGTCCAGTGATACTGGCCAAGCAGGGATGCTGCAGCACGGGGAGCTACAGGAGCAGGGCATACAGCGGTCCCAGCAAACTAACCAGCCACCATGGAAAACCTGGCTTTATTCCTTACTACGAGCATCAGGAAGTGATTTTCCCTCCCCAAGTCACTTGATCCTTCCCCTGCATGCAGCTCACCTGTCCAAGCCAGTGTTGCAGCAGCAGAGGGGCTCACCACAGCCAGGGATGTGGATGGAGCAGCCTCATGGCTCTGCTCCCCCTGTACAACACCAAATCCCAGGTGATGGGCTGACACAGGCTGCTGAACCTGACACTGCTCTGACACTGCTCCAGCAGGCCAGAGCTGAGGCACACATGACTCATTTATAAATTATATACTAAAATTATATACTACTTTTTTTTTTAAATTCAAATACTGTTAAGCAGAAATTGCACAGCAATTTGCTTTGTTTCTTTGATCATGGGATTGCTGCTCTTCTTTCCTTGGGGAAAAACATGCCCTAAAAACAAACAAATGCTGCACTGGAAGTAAAGAGCCCACTCCTTTGAAAGCTCTGGAGACACACTTATAGCTGTTAGAAGACACACATTCGTCCCTAAAAACCAAGGCTATCCCAAACTGTGACGCTGAAGGACACCAGGAGGCCCTAAGCAACCCCAGACTATGGTTTCACAACCTTGCAAATATTTTCCAAACTCCTAATCTTACGAATAAGTGGAACAGGACAGGCAATCACTATCAGCATGTGAAAACAGAGGGCTTTCTCTGCCAGGGCTGGGGCAGCTACTGATGTATTCCAACCCTGCTCCAGAACAGCCACTGCTTTCCACTGACAGCACTTGATTTATTCCAGTCACTTTGGTGAAGCCTCCAGCTTTCCCTACCACTGACTCAAACTCTTCTTGGTTCTGCAGATCTGGAATAATCCCTTTGGCCTCATGGCAGCAAGCAGTGTGAAGCCCGCCTGCATATATCCGATCTGAAGTGGAACTGAAGTCCTGTTGTCAAATTCTATTCCAGAGCGCCAGTAGGATCCTGTAATCCCATGGCTCCAAGAAAGCTTTAGGAAAAAACACAGATCTAGTGAGAATCACCATCAAACCATCAGCAACGCCTGGATACCTACCTATGTGGATATTTGGACTAACTTCCAACAGAAAGGCACAAGGTGAATTTTCCTCTATACCTATCCAAATCCATCTACACCTGGCTCTGCACAAAAGCCACCAAAATCTCTTAACCTCTCATTCTAAGTGACAATTGCCATTTTCCTATGTGGGGCCTGATGTGACATTTGCCTCCAACCATTAGCTGCAGACTTGGAATCAGACCCTCTCTGTGAGTGACCCTGGGGAGGAGCAGCATTCCAGGATAAGGTGGGAGTTTGCGGCCTGGTATAGAAATGTGTCTCTCAAATGCAGGGGTTGTCTCTCCATCATCCTTTGCTCTGAGCTTCTTCAGCCCACAATCTCACTCTGGGCTGCTCTGAATCAGCCCTGTGCCACATAATTGCATGAATTCAGTGCTAAGCCTGAACTAACAGAGCCAGGCTCTCACGGGGCTTATCAGCTGGGGCTGCAGGGGCTCAGCACCTACCCCACTCCCGGCAGGGCCGTGGCACGGGTCCAGCCGGCTCTGAGCGGGAGCGGAGCTTGCCATGTCCGCTGGCAAAACGAACGCAAGCCTCGTAAGAAGTACGCCTCGGAAAGCCTGGAAATCTGAGAGCTTTTTGTGCTGTAATAATGCAATTCAAAAGACTATCGGGATTGTATAAATATTTGTACAGACACTTATCGCTGGAGCAGTCAGATACTTGGGCCCCCTGCATCAGCTGATCGGCTTCAAGTCCTCGCCTCCTCTGCTAAACCAAAACCGGGCAACTCCAGCATCACCATCCACACAGCGAAACATAAAGCCTCTGTTTATATAAATAGTCTCCAGCCTCTACCCTCCCTGCTTGCTGGGAGGTTGTCAGCAAAATAAAAAGTGGGACTGGATTCCCGGCCCACTAAAAAAGAATAGGAGCAGGATGTATGTTTTAGCCAAGGAATTAATTAATTATTATTAATACAATGAATGCTTGCTAGGAAATGTTTGTACTTTGACACTGTAATTAAATATTCTCGCTCATGCAGCTCTCAGCCTTCAGAAATTAGTATTGCATTTTACAGTCCAGTTTGGGGTTCTTTTAATAAGGAAATACTTTCACACTGGATTTTTCATTTTCTGCTGGCACGGGAAGGCAGGAGAAGGTCTCTGAACACCCATGCCTATTTGCCTTTCTGAACAATTTCAAATACTTTTTTTCTGTGGCGTAGAGTTTTCAAAATGAAAAGTCCTCTGTCCTTTTTGCTCCAGTACAAGCTTGATCTTGGTGAATAAAATGGGTTCCATCACCCTGGGTGCCTCCCTCTGCACTTCCGCTGCTATTATTCGCATTCCCACGAGCTAAACCAGCAATCTCTTCATGATCAGGTACTTATGCAAGGCTTGTGGGGAAAACTCGTTCAAGAAACGACTCTCCACCGCACAAGGACTGCAACACCTCACCCAAGTGAAGGGCTGGTTTCTAATCCCTTTACTCAAGGTCTGTTTGCTTCAGCCAGCTGCCCACAGAAAGCAGGCAGCAGAATCCAGCCCTCTGTCTCCGTGAAATGGGTCAAAGACACGTAGGATTACTGCTAATTTGGAAAGAAAGCACCCAAGACATAATGTAATTCCACCACTAGATTTTATCGCTCTTACTCACAATGAGCAAATACCAGGGGAATCACTGAGAAGAGAGCTCAGAAGGAAACCAGACCCAGCTCCTTCCTGCCAGAGCCGCCGCCGGAGCCAACCAGAGCCACCGCCAAAGCCACGCAGCCCCAGCTCCCCAGCCGGGTAACTAACCACCAGACCAGGTGAGCCTCACCTGCCTCACCCTTCCCACAAAAGAAGAAAGCACTGGAGCTCGGGTTCAGGGATTTAATTTCTCCTCCTTAACCTCAGAAGGACGCGCGCAATTGCTCCGTTTTACCATTGCTGATTTAGCTAATGCTCAGTTCCAGCAGGAAACATCTTAACTCTGAAGATCTGATGATTGCCCCAGCAATCAGTTGTTCAAATAGTTGAAAATTAAGACTATGGCACACAAAGTAAATTAAGTAATTTTCTACCCTCCTAGGGTCTCCCAAGTCTATCAGATTTTCCACGACTGGTATGTCATGATGCCTCATTACTGTAAAGAAAATACATCTCTGTGAGTCCTTTAAGTGGCCTACTCTCAAAGACTCGGGGAAAAAATGATCTTAAAAAACAGATCCCACTGCAAATGTAACAGAAGACCATCAGCAGAGCTTGTTTATCTACTCCTGTGCTCAACTCTCATGGCTTAGGCCACATAAACCCCCAAGTGTGTGCAGCTGCTCTCCATCCTACCAGCTCTGTCACCTGAGACAAAAACTGAGACAAAACCAACTTTGGTTTTGTTTGCAAGGATGGCAGCAGAATCAGGGCTGAAGAAGATGCCCTCCAACCCAAAAAGACTGCAATCTGATCCTAAAACATGTACCACTTCAGCATCCTTAATACAGCAGTCCTACCTCTCGGTCTCCTTCCTAAAGCAAGTCAGCTTTTAGGCCATTACTGATTATTTTTAAATAAGCATTTTGAACTCAGCCTGCAAACATTCCCACTGCAACGCCATGGAATGCTGTGTTAGCTTTAGTCATTAAAACAAGCCTTCAGCATGGGGATGGTGCTGCGCTGCTTCCCAACGCTCCCTGGATCCCTTCCACCCCGGCTGCAGCATCACGGAGAGCTTTTGTTCCTAAGCCCAAACAAGCTGGAATCATTCCCAAGCATTCAGAAACCTTGAGCCCAGCAATAAGCACTCAGCATTACGGAAATCACCTGGTGGAGGCCATTCCAACTTCAGTTTTATGTTGTGACTTTCGCTGAAACCCTCTGATTTGGGCTACTTTTTTTTTTTTGAGCACAAACTCTCCCTCAAGACCCTCCCTTGGTCTTGAGTCAGAGGTGACCTTTTGTAAGATGAAAAAATATAAATCAGTCACTTATTTTCAGCTGAAAAGAGAGGAGATGGGAAAACCCCACTGATAAGAGCTTTTTAAGACAGTTAGTCTCAAGTTACCAAAGGAGGGGACAAATAGCCACCCCATGTTCAGACGCCTGTCAGGCTCTCAAAGAATCATCACTTTATAGACTGGTGGGGAAAGTAAGAGGGAAAGAAAGCAAATGCTATTATATTAACACAGTTAAATATTTTAGTATGTGCATCAAAACCTGTCCAGCAATCACTTTGTGCTGTGTTTTTTCAGCAGACCCTGACCCATGAGGCCAAACCCCACCACAAAGGTCCATCAAGACACACAGGGAAGCCTCCTTTGATCCAAAAGACAGAGAACAAACTGGAGCTCTTGCCGAAACACCAGCCATGACTGCTCAAAATGCCAGATTCACTGGAGGCACCTTGACTTGAGAAGCCACATTTCAATGTTACTTGGGCTTTGGCAAGGGGCTGAAAGCACACGTCAACCCTTCAAGACCAGGGGGAAAAAGCCCGCACCTCAGTTGACCACCCCAACCCAGATAAGGGAGGAGAGGCTTCAGGTTCCCACACAAAAGTGTATGCACAAAACAGGTGGAAAGATTCCTGTGCTGAGCCTGAAGCATTTTTCCTGGGTTGTATGCAATATAAAAGCCTGAGAAATGCCATGGGCCTGCTCGCCACCAGCCTAATTCCAAACACTTCCCACTGCCTGGCTGTTTAGGTGTTGCATATCCCCCCTCTTCCTCCTCCATCCCTCCCGGCATGCAGGCACCCAAAAGGAGATCGCCCACCGTGGCACAAGAATGTTGCACAAGCTGTGACTCTCCTCTGGTTACTCCTTATCTATCCCTGAGTCCTGATAAAAATCCACCTATGACCTCCTGCTCCTTTTGATTTATATTATGTTTTGCTTTTGAAACCTCGCTCAGCTCTTGGGATCCTAGAAGAGATCTGGAAAAAGCCCAGCCCCATGAGAAATACCATGATTTTAGCATTTTGCTTGGAAATGGGTGCATGCAATAGGCAGTAGTGTAAGGTAAACCAAAGAGTGCCAGAGCAGTTCTTCCCATCCTCTTCCAATGAAGCCTGCTATTCTTGGGCACCGTCAAAACCAAAGGAATTTTCCCTTTCCCTCTCCTGACAATACGTTATTTGCACATGTTTACGCTGAGGATTAACTCCTCATCCGGGCTGAAGAGCGTGGTTCATTCACAGCTTCTGCTCTTCAGTGGAGCTTCCCCTGAGCTGCCTTTCCAGGGCTGTTTAGCAGCTCCCTGGACAGGGAAGGCAGCCCACGGCCAGAACGCACAGGTACAATCCAGCGCAGCAGCTGGCAAACTTGGGAAATTACTCAGTGCATGACCACAAGGACTTGGTTTCAGCCGGACAAACACTTTCTCCACGTTTCTCCACACAGGACTCTCTGCCCTCCTGCCAAGCGCCAACTCACCCCTTATGTCTCCATCGGGACTCACCCCTTACCTTCCCATCGGGACTTGAAGGGGCTGTTGTTTCCTGATCCTATCATTCTGGATCAGGCCATGCATCCTCCTGACCAGGTATCTCCCCACGGAAAGGAGCACGCGCAGAGGTTCCCAACAGCCGGGACAGGGCCCAAACCCCAAGCGAAGGCAAGCACAGCACTCATAGTGAAATACCCCCTTTCTCCCTCAAAAACACTCAATGGAGTTTCATTTCCCTGCCAGCAGGCTTGAATAACATTTTAAATGCCAAGATTTATACGCAGACACTTATAAATGTATTCCATTATAGCCTTGCAAAACTACATTTCAACCTAAACATTCAATTAATGTAATTAAATTGCTACCTGGCGGTATTATCTAATTTCACTTCAGATCTGTGCTATTGAAAAGCATGTGTCTTTTAGCACTCCGACTGGCAAGACATGTGATAAACAGACCTATAAACATGTTGGCTCAACCGAGCTGTTTAAAAATAAATTAGCAAACTATAAAAATAAACAGTAACATACATATGTACTCAATTATGAACTAACTCTAATTTTTGTTCTGAAATACTGTCTTTGACCTTAGTCATAAACAAGCACTATTAAAAAAACATAATATCTCAACAGACAGAAGGGCAGGGATTAAACGCTCATCACGCGCGGCAGAATGCAAAATAAGGGATGAAAAGGAAGAAGAGAAGAAAGAAAAAGGGAGGGGGGAAGCTCACCCTTTATTAAATGCAGCAACCTATACCCACCGCAAGCATTTATGTTGATTAAAGCTGCTTGGATTCAAGACAAAAAAGTTAAAACCTACTGAAGTGCACATGGAGGAAAACCTTGTAAGGTTCAGCGGGAGGAAAGGATCGTTTTAGCGTGCGTGGGAGGGAGGGAGGGCAGTGTGGGTCCCACAGAGCCACCCATGGCCTTGAGCTGTCCAGGTGCAAACCCTGCTACCGTCTTGCAAGAACCCAAGAACATATGGCAGAAAGGTGGGAAGCATCCTCGCGCCCGCTACACCACAGCCGAGGGGGAAAAACAAACAAACAGATTTTTTGAAGGCTGTAGAGCAGCATCCAGACCATGTTTTTGCCATTAATCCCGAGCTCCCGTAAGAAAAGAACAAGGCACTGTGCTACAACTGCCAGCACTATTCTGTTTTCTCTGGGAAGGAAGGAAGGAAGTGTTGATACTCAAAAGGCACGTTTTGCACCCAAGGCTGAGATTTTCAAGGCTTTCAGGCTACACAAGGGGCACCAGTGTCTCTCCCCACAGCAGAACCCAAGCCCACATATGCACTCATGAGCAAAACCTCACAAGAAATGCAAAATCAACAGTAAAAGTAGCTGAGCAACTACTAAGCTCACCCTTGGAGAACCACCCTAAGACACCAACTGCCATCAGGCTGTCTCCCCAAAAAATCTTGCCTAAATAAACAATAGGAGGCAACTCATGCTCATTGACACATGGGCCCAAGAGCAGCAGAGAGAGTGGATGGAAGAGAGGCTTTGCCTAAGGCCAGATCCTCGCCAGCAGTGAGAAACTGAGACTCAGCCCTGCAGTCAGCAACAAGGCAGGGGCTGACATTTCCACTAACAAGAGGGGCTGCCAGTTGCAGAGACACAAACAAAACATTCACAAGGCATGTTTCTCAAGGGATGCAACAGGAAGGGTCCAGAGGAGACGGCAAGAGCATGCATCTCTTTTTTAATCTTTTTATCTTTTTTTTTTCCAAGGACCTCCACATTGGCAGAAGCTGGATGCTGGAGAGCTCCACGCACCAGAGGAAACATGGATGGTCAAAGAGGGTGGAAACAGAGACAAGCAAGGCTGTGATGGGTCTTAGGGTGAGTCAGGAAGACCACACAGCTGAAGTCACTTCCGGCCATCGGAGTCAGCACATGCTGCTGCTTGGTGGGATGGAGCCAACAGCCTCCCCTCCACAGTCATCAACACTATCAACAGAAAGATTTACCTTTATTTCTGGGGCAAACACTCCCGGTGTCTACGCAGACCCCCCCCACACCTTTTTTTTCCTCTTTTTTTTTTTTTTTTTTTGTTTTAGTTCTTCCAATAAATGTCTGCCATTCTCTTAAGCAACCTCTGGATGCTGGCACCTGGGAATGACCATGAATGATCAGTCAAATGTCAACCAACAAAGCACCAGCACAACCCAGAGCTGCTCTCAGTGTGGTGACTTTTCCGTGGTTCAGCAGTGGGAACATCTCACACATCTGGACCAACCAGCCCCGGATGTTACAGTAATGTTTCAGTCCCCACCACAGCCATCCCCTCGCTCTTCCTCCAGAGCTGGGTATCTCAAACACGTTGTAAGAGCAAAATAAGACTAACAACAGGTCCCATCCAGACTATCTGGTCCCTTCCTCCTTCTCTGTCAAAAAACTTGAAACCCAGCTGTGTGTCCCAAGGCCACCTCCCGAGCCCAGAGCATACCCTGATCACAAAGTAATGACAATAAAAAACTGCAATTAAAGCAACAAGCCAGTTTGAAAACAAATGCCATTTTCTGCCCATCCTCCCTGCTTTGTTACCAATAAAAAACACTCAGAGCCACTATTCATGCAGACATAAAGTGCTAATGGCTACCTGTTAACATGTTTCATCATGCCAACATTTTTGCTCTGATTTTGACAGTTCCCTTTTTGTTATTTTAAGCTAAGGGAGTGCTAATCTGGGTTGGAACTGCAAGAATTACAATCTACATCAACTGCACAGTTACTGACACGATTTCCTTTCACTCTGCACCATTTCACAGTCTTCTTGCAGCCAAGCTCTTTTCCAGACTATTACGAAGTTGGAAGTGCAGGAGCACAGTACACTGGGAAGATTGTAAAATGTTGCTGAGAAGTCCTGTGAATTCTTGCCCTGGCCCTGTGCACTTTAGGGCCAATGGGAGGGGAGAGAGCAATGTAAACACCAAAATCCATCGTACTGGAAAAGTCACTTCTAATGTCTTAAGGAGAAAAAATTAAGTGGCCAATCCTGTACAACTTCGGGAGTGAGACTTCAGGATTAAGAACAGCTGCTGGTGCAAATTGGCCAGGCAGGTCCCATCTGATTACACCTCAAGGGTTGCCCTAGGTGTGGCTACAGGTGATTCACTGGCTCTTCTGGATGTGGAAAGAACAAAACTCCTCAGGTATCATCCCAGCAGTCGCTGACACCAGCTGGACATCAGAACAGGTACCTGGTGTCCTCCGCACACAAAGATGTGCTGGGCACCTTTGCCTGCCTCACACTGAAAATATACCTACTGCCATCCTCAGAGTCGCAGCAGATGAAAATCTGCTTGTGTGAAAGGAGAGCCCGGTCCTCTGATTACCACCAGCTCAGGTCAGAGCCACAACCTGATTTTCCACAGGGCAGGAGAGGGACAGAAGCTCTTTGGTCTCCAAAGCTGCAGCAGCCCCACCGAGATCCCCAGCGGCTTTGAGTGCACACACAGGGATGTTTCCTTTCCCCAGCTTTGGAACTGTTTGTTAGAGCAAATTAAGAGTGCTAACAAGACTTACTGGAGCCCATTGCAAGGAGGTTAAGAAACACGACTTACCTGATGCAATCAGCAATGTAATGCAACCTCCCAAGTCCCAGTTCAGGCAAAATGCATGCAAGTAACCAGAAGGGACGGGCACAATCTTGAGGGAAGAGTGGGGATGCTCTGGCCCAACCCACAATGCCAGAGAGGAAAGACAAGAGAGCACAGCAGGGAATAGGAAATTCCCTGCACCTGCTTTGTGTCTTCTGCTGCTTCCAAGGGCTCCCACTCTGTACAGGCCAGAAAGAGAACACCAGATCTCTGGTCTGACTCAACATGGCCAGTTTCCTATCTTTTTTGAAAAAGATTGCTCCACAGTACAAGAAGGTGAGGGAGACCTTTATTTGCTGGGCTGAAAGGTAAACATGGGTCGGCTTCACCACCTAAGCCTTGCCAGCTGATTGCTGCAAGGGCAGTGTCATGACAGGTTGAGGTGGCCTCATCTGCAGACCCTGTACACTCCCAGGATCCTGACCAGGACAGGCAAGCATGGATCCCCACAGGAATCATTAGCCAGAGGGTGTTCACTTACAGCAAATCCCAGTGTGGAGCCCCAGGCCTCGCTGTGCACACCTGGCGAGAGGGATGGAAGGGCAGTGCTGCCCACCCGGGGAGGTTCCCACCACAAATTGGGTTGGGAGGCTGAAAGGCGGGAGAGAAGATAGTATTTTTGAGGGAGTATGAGATAAGAGGAGGTGAAGTTTCCCGATAAAGAGGATTTCCCTGCTCAAATATCAAAGGATTCACACTAAGAAAAGGGGGGAGAAAGGGGAATTACATCAGTCTGAGGCACACTTTCTCTTTTAAACTCTGACCTTCTATTGTCTGTCTTCTTGACTAGGATTTAAAAGCCCTTTGTTGGGCTGTGTTACATGGTGTGATCTAGAAAGCCGTCACAGACGAGGCACTGTGGGCTTCCGGCTGTGCCGAGCTCAGGCTCCCCCCATGCCTACACCGGACTTTCAGGAGGCGTTGAGCCAGCTCAGATAAGTCAGCACTTTCTATCAACACCCCTTCGAAGCCAAGTCGCAGCTTGTGACGCCTCTTGCAGCATGGCCAACACAGTCTGGTGGAGCTGGGCTTCACCCCGGCGTAGCTGCCAGACAAAAGGTGGTCTGCTCATCATTCCAGCCCTACCTCCCCTCAGGTCCCCTCCAGGCTCTCCTGGCAACGTCCTTCCCATCCCAAACACAAACAAATGGGTGAAGAGCAGATGACGGAAGCATAACAGATGCCTAAAATGGTTTAGAGTGATCTACGAGCATCTTTTGGTTATAATGCTCCATTAATGTGACATTTATATGGGGTAATATAATACTGCTCACTTAGGAGCACCTACGCCAGCCAGTCAGGTTTCCTGGTGTGCAAGGATAACCAGGAGGGTTGCAGCATGTCCAGGGACCCTACAGATGGAGTTACAGCGGACAGGAGGCACCACTGCCTAAAGGGGACATGTCGGGTCTATCCCTGAGGGAGCAGAGGTCGGTGGATATTAGGCAGGGAGAGGCTGGAGCAATGTTTCAAGAGGCAGAACTAGAGAGCCACAAATGGGGAAAAACCTGGCTTGGACCTATGGAGCCCTCTCTGCGGAACAGGAAATGTGATACCTGAGGAAGGTCTGACCCAGTCCCAAAGGCACAGCCTTGCCTTCCCCACAAGCTGCAGCATAGCTTGAGCATCCATCTGATTTCACAGCAGGCAGTGTTACACTCTGTAGCTAAATGCACCCTTAATGTCACCCAGGCCTAACAAGGGCTCCTGTTTTGTTCCCCTAATTTATAAACACAGTGGCAGTGGGCTGGAGAAGGGACGGCCTCACAACTGCAAGCCTTCGTTATTCCCCACAAATGACTTGCTTGCAGCTTTTGAACTGCCTAATTTGTTTTGCCCCTAGATTTTGGTCATTCATCTCATGTTTTCCTAATGGTGCTTTGAACACTGACACTTTGGGAAACGTCTCAAATGCTGTAACCCTTACTTGGCCCCGCGGAGGTGAAAGGACCAAGGGCAACTGCTGAATCTTCCCACAACAAGAGAGGGATCATCCATCTCCTCTTCCCTCCTCCTCGCCCGCCGCCCCACCCCGGGCACTGTTCTCATCTCAGAGTGTTTGAGTAAAGCACAAAACGAGGCCACATGAAGCCATTTCAGCACCTGTGGATGTCGAAGGCCACAGACTGTACCCAGTGACCTGGAAGGTCCTCCCCAGACATTTGCTGCTACGGCTCTGCCTCTAAGAAAAAGCATCTGAGAAATCACGAGGCTGGTTGAGTTCAGACTGTGGCAATGCCACTCAGAGAGGAAGGGGGAAAATCAACTGGTGCAGTCTGCATTCCGGGCAAATGGGGAAGGAATTGAATCAGAATCTGGAGTCTGATCAAAAACCCAATTCAACAAAATTCCACAATTTTGGCACTGTGTTTCAATACCTAGGTGCACGCTGGGTAGAAAATGAACAATCCAACTTTTCACTTCGCATGCCCAGCAAAAGCAGTCGACAGGTCTTAGGAATAAATGCGGAAAGTATCAACAGACTATTGTCACTAGCCTTTTGCCAGACACCAGGAAATCCAGAAGAGTCATCTAATGTCACAGGCAAAAAGCTGAGGACATAGAAAGTGTCACCGAAGGACAGGCAGAACAAACACAGAGCAAACTCCTACCAACAGATTAAACTCACGTCACGGTATTTTACCCACATTTTGCACTACTGAGATACCTTGAAATACGCGCACGCAACCAGAGCCACGACACCAGACCTTTAAAGACGTGAGAGCCACAGATTAAAAACATGTTGGAACGCTTACCGTGTCCAGTGCCAAAAATGTGTCTCTAACCTGTAGGAAGAAATGGGTGTGGAGCTGCTCACGGAATGATCATTGCACTCGCACAGCAGGGTACAAGGTCCCCCGCTTTGTTTCTCCCTTATAAGAGAAACAGCGACTAAAACAGGACTGAGGAGCTGCTTCACCTCCCCAAGTTTTTTTGAGAAGTACACAGAGCCAGATGGGAAAATGAGGTGGGAATCAGAGAAATACTATATGATTGTGAAGACTGAAGCCACTTTGCCATGAACCATCATGAACAACTGATCCTGGTGCTTGGCTGAGCACGGTGCTTGCTGCTTCTTTTTGGGGATTTCAGTCACCTCCTGAGTGGCACTGAAGCGCTGCAAGCAGATACAAAAACGTACACAAAGCCTAAAAGTATTTCCCTGGAATTGAAGCTCAATTTACAGCTCCCGAGACTGAAGGGTGTGTTTGAGCAGCCCTTTGTTGCAGGGTTTTGTCAAGTTATGTTCTGACTTGTCCCCTGCATGGTTGTGCAGTAATTCTTGATACTGATAGTCAATTACTTTGTTCATGTCACTCAAACACTGACTTTTTTACTGCTTTTTCTCCCCCTCAGCACGGCTAATCCGGGAAACACAACACAGACTGAAACCACCACTTCAAAAGGCATTAACTCCTGGCCAGTCCGGGCTGCCCTCCAGCCCTGCCAGGCACAGGTAGGAAAGCAACCGGCAGAGCAAAGAGCCCTCCTTATCCTTATCTCTCTTAAAATACCATTGGGCCCAGGCTCCAAAACTTCCTTCCCGACTGGATCAGCATTTACCCAGGTAATCTCATTACAGCCATTGTTCTCCGAAGGTTAATAAATACTTACCCTGATGAGTAAAGGCTCCGCAATCTGACCCTAACACAGCAGAAGTGATTGCTCAGGGCCAAATTTTCATACTCTTTATTATGCTGAACACCATATTCCTCTGCTAACAGAGCAGCATTAGCACCAAAATAAATGTGACTGCTTGCAAATAAGGTGTTGGCCCCACTTCTGGCCTCAAGTTTTTATGTTGCCATCATTGTGATGGCTCTGAAAATTAGCAGATGCTGCCAGTTCCTAATAAATACATGACTAAATTATTCTGAAACAACAGCAAAAACAAATTATAGAAGGAATAAAATTCAAGGAGACGCCTTTCCGATTTCAACATGTAGAAGAAAATAATTACAGGCCTTTGTTAATTTAAGGAAACACTTTTTCTCCCATCAGACGTGAGGTGTGAATTATGCAAACATGATTCGAATTTGACTGGGTTGACATACTGCAGCCCCAACAACTAATTTAAATTTGAGAGTTATGGAATGGAAAACCAAGTTTCCAAGAGCTTCTTAGCAAGAGCAGCAACCATCACCTTCCCCAAGGCCAGGCCAACATCCATCAAGATGGACATCCCCATCAAGATGGAAAGCAGCACAGTCAGCACTCCATAAAATCCGCCTCCTAACTCCTAAAATACCACGGACAAAGAGGGCTTTCCCTCCCAACAACACACATTTCAAAGCAATGCTAGTGCTGGCTGCTCTGTTGGGATTAAAACACATTATCCACTTGTTGCAAAACTTTTACTGGCAAAGCATATAGGTGAAGTGTACCTACAGATGTGCCCAGAAATCCACATGAAACCTCCACCTTGCCACAACATTAAACAAAACCCTAAATAAGACAAGATGAGCAGATAACTCTCTTTCAATGGAGGCCATCAAATCGCTGTGCAGTCATTAGTAATTTAAACTTAATCCCCTTCACAGGAGCTCCATTTTCCTAACAGAAAATTCAGAGGGAAAACCAGAATGGAAATGAAATAAAAGCCTTTTAGATTTCAGTTCAGTAACCAAAAGTTTTCCTTTTTTTTTTTTTTTGCCAGCCAAAGCTGTACCTAAATTCACCCAACCACACTTTCCAACAAATATTTTACCTGCCCAGAAAAGGTTCTCATTTTCAGGTGAACACACCACCACATGCTGAAATCAAGACAGAATCCTCCCCCTGCACCACACCAAGCTGAATTATTTGTGCCTCTCCTGAAGTCCCCCAGGGAATGAGGGAAAGTGCCAGGATCGAAACTTGGCCGGACTTGCTGCATGTGCCTGCAGGCTGCTCAAGGAGCACATGCCAAGGGCTGCAAGGGGCAACCAGCCTTCCACGCCAAGGCTTGCACAGCACCCTCACCACAGCTCTGCACCTTCTCCCACCACTGACCTCATTTTGAAAGGTGGTGAATTTAACGTGATCATCACTCTCATATGGATCAAACCCAAAAGTCAGGTTGGGCAGAGAAACCCCAGAGGTGTTCCTGCTTTGCGCTTTACCCATGAAAGCCTTGGCTCTGGAGCCTCCAAGCCCATACCTCCCTCCATAGAGACGGCCATACAGCACCTGTGCATGCTCCCCTGAAATGCACCCTGCGCGCAAACCACAGCCGCAAAGACTCTCCCACGCCAGGAGGCAAATAAATGGGAAGAACAGTGATAAGCAGGGTGCAGGACTCAAGGGAAAGCAGCCCAGCCTGCCTGAGCTGCACACCAGTCAATGCCGAGGTACCACAGGGAAAATGGAACTTGCTTACATCAGTCATTGACCCCAAAGCCACAAGAAAAGACAGCAATGAATTTAAGATGAGGGCTGAGTTTTAATCCAGCCATTACCTTTTCTAACATCTGCTATTTCCGTGTGGAGCGGCTGCTCACCCCAGCTCTGGGCAAACCTTGTTCCCATGCACCACAAATCCCACCCCCTCAGGTTTTTGGGACGATGGTCAGATGCCTCGTGTCAGGAGCACAAGGCACCAGCCGCCCTGGAACCTCATCAGCCGGCTAAAGAGACAAACATCTCCTGACACAACCAAGCTTGCCAACTCCTGGCCTGCTGCTACCCTTCTCTTCTTGAGGAAGCAGTTTTGGAGCGGGGCCTGTGTCTTGATCTTGAGAGGTGTCTTTGATCCCTCTCAATCTAACTTTAAAGGTAGAGTGATACTAGATGCAATGTCTAAGAATGCCCTTCAAGCAGCAGTTGAAGACCTCGGGGAGATGTCTTCAACCAGATTTTTCCATCCAGAGCTGGCTCAGAAGAACTCGGTTTCTGACACTGACCCTGTTTTAAACTCCTTTCCTCCCACCACCTCCACTCAAAATGGCCATCCCTTGTGCCACTCACCCACAGCAATAATTGGCAATTAAGTCCGTTCCATCTCTGACTAATTTCTTGACCTGATCTGCTTTTAGGGCAGAAAAAACTTGTGCAGAATCTTCTTGAAGGCCTGCTGCTTTTTAGCCAAAAATAAGTAAGACAAAAACATGCCCAGGAGCAAAAGGAATGACTTGCACCAACAGACTCATCAATAAGTAAATAATATTTATCATGAGCTCTGCACTACAGCATTTGAACAGACACAATTATAAGCACCAGTTTGGTGCCTGCACTTGCCAGCTGCTCACATCCACAAGCTCTCCATCTCAACATGCTTTGACTAACAGGGACATGGCCTGGCACTGAGCTGGGGATGTAGGTGCCCATGCTCCAAGGGATGGTGTTTTAGGTACCAAAATTGTCCCCTGCATGTTGAGACCCTCCAAGCACAGGCAGAGGGGAAGACCAGCTAAGGCTGTCCACCCTCACCAATGCCAGATTACATTTCCACGGCAGCTGCTCCCTTTGTCTACACCCAGTAAAGCCAAACCAGCCTAAAAATTAATTTAATCTGCTGTAAACCCAAGTGTCAAGCACTTAGATGGCAGCTAAAAGCGCCACTCTCAGATAACCGAGTGACACTGGCTAATAATAGCCTGCGCATTAGGGGAGCGGGAGCGGACATTTTGTGTAACCAAAGAGGAACCTGTGCCTGGGAACAGCCCGCGCTGGCCGGTCCCAGCCCCGCCAGCAGCGCCCGAGCCCACCCGGCCTCTCCTGTGATTAGCTGCACTAATACCACCGGTGACCTCTCTTTCAAGCTCGGAGGCAACAATAGTCCTGGCTTTTGTTAGCGGGGAGAACAAAATGCCACCTTTTACAGCTCTGCAATCATAGCTGCTTCCCTTTTCATCTCCCAGAGGCTCTGCACCAGACCTTGCTCACCAGGGACGACGGTTAACCCTTGCTGGGCAGCCCAGCCACAGCAGGAGGGAGGGAGGGGTGCCGGGGTCCCTGCAGGCTCCTCTTCTCCCACATCCCTTCATTTGCACAGAAAACACCAAACAAGCCCCTTCTGGTGGAGGATGCAGGTGTGCAATAGGGCTCTTCTCTGCCTGACATTGCCATAGGCAGGAAGTACCTGGTGGCCACTTCAAGCCCCTGTGCTGCATCAATAGGTCACCAAAATCCATGCCGAGCTCTCCCCCCTCCCTCTGCCCTTGGGAACTGCCTTAAACACACCCACTGACCAAGGAAATGGTGTAACTTAGGTGACCTTCTTTTGTGCAAATGTAGGAAGAATAGCTTAGAAACAAAGAAGAGTCTGCTTTCCAGAGCAGCACTTCCCTGAGCTCAGGAACTCACGCAGGGATGTGGCACAAGGTGCTGTTGTGAATGTGGATCTAGGTTTGCATGCAAGGTTCTTCCCAAAAGAGGATGGACGCTCAGAGGTGCTCGCTTCCCACTGCCCATGGGCTGGACCAGGGCTTGCTCAGGACCTGAAAAAGACCAACCCTCATCCACTTTGGGATTTCTGAGGGAGTAGGGCACCTCATCCACCACCACAGCCCTCCCTCTCTCCTTCTTCCCAACAAGGGCTACAAGGAGCACGGGGAGCTTTCTCCTGGGGCGTGCAAGGGTCTTGGATGCACAGCTGACTGCACGTGTCAGTTATGCTCCAAATGGGTTGTCACAGGTCAAGGTTCTGCAGGCAGCAAGAGCAAATGCTATTTTTAGACAGGATAAGGTCACGGTGCTTTTAGAGACAGTGAGGTCTACAATAAAACCTATTGATCAGTCTCTGGAACTAGTGCTCCGGAGAGACGCCTAAATTGAAACAAAAATTGCCTGGCCGTTTTCTCTATAGACTCAGTGGGTAAAAGCTTGTTGGAGTCTTTCAGGAGATAAAATAAGTAAGAAGAACCTGTGTACAGACCACAGTTGTCCATTTAAGTGGATGCACAGGGGGGAAAAAAGGGAGAGTGAGACCTATGGGAGAGAAGAGTGGGAAGCTCCGAGCATCCTTCTGCCATAGTGACAAGTCAGCTGCCCCAAGGGTGAAGGCCATCCTTACAATGCCCCGACTTCAAACTCCACAGCCCAGGTGTAAAGGCACCACAGCAAACTTGACTTCTAAGAGAATTAATGCTTTACTTGCATCTTGGAGGGTAAGGAAGCCTCTAAAGGCATTAATCACTGGGGTACCCGACAGCACACGCGCATTCACCATCCCTGAAGGTGTTCAAGGCCACGTTGAATCAGGCTCTGAGCAACCTGGTCCAGTGGAAGGTGACCCTGCCAATGGCAGGGACTTGGAACCAGATGAGTTCTGAAGTCCCTTCCAACCCAAATCATTCTGTGATTCTCTTTGTTTGTGTTTTGGTGATGAATATCACCCAGCTGACTCATGGAGGCCCAAAGATGAAAAACAGACCAGTATTTCAGCCAGGCAAATTATTTAACTGGATTGTTCACACACCTCCATGGTTTTTACAACAAATTCCAAGTGTTTATCCAGGTTGTGGATAAACCAAAATTTCACCAAAAATACCCCAAAGCACTGGACGATCACACCTTCAAGTCCAGCTCTAAGTCCACTACAGGCACATAAATCCCTCTATATCACAAGAGGATCTTTATTGTATTGGAGACTTAGAACCACAGGGATGAACATGAAACCATGTCGTATCTTCATTCATCATCTGCCCCACTGCCACAGCCTCGCTCACAAACAAAACATGCCGCAGTAAACGTAATCCATACATCACACCCTGACATGGGTGACCCCATCAGCGAGTCCCAGCCGGGGCACCCCACCAGACACCAGCAATGTAACAACCGATGCATTTGGAGGATATAATAATAACTACAGGTAAATACTATTAAGCCGTGAAAAGCTAGTGTGAGTGGCGGGATACGTAGTTTACTTTCTGCTCCCGACAATAACAACATGAGCAGAGATATACATTCAGTTGCTCAGGTAAAAGCAGATCGTGTGGGAATTAAAGCACTCGCAAGCCTGCGGCGTGGCTTGCTTGCCATCCGACTGCCAGGTTAGGCTGCAGTTTAAGTTTCTGTATAACAGAGATGACAAGATGCAAAATCTCAAGCAGTATTATCTGTACAGTGACTATGCTGCAGAGGAATCATAATAAAAAACACGTTTCAAAGCAGCACACTAATTGTGATTCTGGGGAAAAAAAAAAAAACACCACCACCAACAAAAAAGACAGGCTGATCTTTCCAAAAAATATACTGCTGCTAGAAAAGCCAAGGTAATTATTCTTCTATTTGGGAAATCAGGCTTGGGTTTTGTTTGGTTTCTTTCTATAAAGGTCCTTAGGCTCCTACCAACACTTCTACGATTTTCTTCTTAGTGCCCTGTGACTCTAGAACAAAGTTTGAGATAAAACGATTATAATAAATAAGGACAAAGTTATTTGGGAATTAAGGACACTGCTGCAGCCCCTCATCTTCTTAACTGATTAAATGAATGGAGCTTTAGTGGAATATATGTCTGAAAAAATTCAAAGCTAATTTCTGTTTATAATTACTGATAGCACACGAGTATCCTTTCCAGAAAGCCTACTCTATCACCCAGAAAGCAGATGCAAATATGGGTATAAATAGGGAGTGCAATGAAGCCTGTGGCAATGCTCACATTAACTGCTGTGCAGTCAGATTCCTACCCCATGTATGTGTATGGGTACACAGGCTCACACACACATGTGCTCCTCTGGTGATTTTTGACAGGCATCGCTTGTATCCAGGCTCAACTCCATGCCTGCCACCTTCTCCAAGTTTTTCTCCTAGACTCCAGTGGCTGGTAGACAAAGCTCTCTGTTAACATGAACAAAAATAACCGTAACGGGTTGAGCCCAAGCTCCTTTACACCGCTGTGCCTACCAAATGACTCTCCTGACTGCAAGGAAGCCACTTAGGATTTACCCCTGGGGTAACTCTGAGCAGGATCTGTCCCCACAGACACTCTCTGTGTCTATCCCTGCCCTTGGGTTTTGCATGAGCACAGAATCAGGGAGGGGACCACAAACATTCCCTACTGCTGCCTGAGAGGAGCTTTTGTAACCTGTGCAGCCGCTGTTGGGCATGAAACCGAGAAGCTGGAGAAGCTGGAGTGGCAGAGAGTGGCTCCCCCAGTTTATTTAACTGCAAGATGCATCTGGATTTGTGGGGCTTCCAGTACAAGGCAGCTTCAGGATCAGCACCTCCACGAGACAGAGGGCAGGGACATGATGCCATGCTTCCCAGAGCCACTTTCATCCCTCTCCCAGGGGGCAGAAGGCACTGAAAGACCCAACTCTTTCCACAACAGGCGGGGAAACGAGGGAAATAAACCCCCAAACTTTAAATTTCTGTCTTTTCCATTTATTTTTGAATTAGCATTCAGTGTCTGCTGCTGTGACACGGATAGCTAAAAATGTGTGTGCGGATATGTCATCCATGAACAAAGTGGCTCATGTTTGTTCTTTATTATTTAGGAAATGCACATTAATTACTGCAGATTTTCTCCTATACATCTACTGTATCTCAGACAGAATTGCTGAGAAGGTCTGCAGAATAAAAATGTATGGGGTAATTAAATGGATATTTATAATTAGAACTTAATAATTTGCATCAGGGACAAATGAGCTCTGATTTCAATCTGTAGTGCATTTAGATTAGCCTGAAGATAGTGTAATTTGATGTTTTATAGTCCTCCTCTCAGATTATGAAACAATACAGTGTCTTTAAAGCAGCCGTGTTTGTGTCAGGAGTGTGTTAAGAAGGAGCCACAATGAAAATGTTTGACAACGTGAAAGCAGCCATAAATTACACGACAACTGTGTAAAAGTCGTGATGAAACAAATAAAGAGCTGACCTATAATGCATCTGATTCAGCACCGTGCCCGGACCACTCAGCGCTCATCCCGGAGTGCATCCTTACGCGCGCGGCTACTTAGCGCTGAGAAAACTGTAAATTATCCCTAGTCAACAACGTTGATTTTAAGTCGACGTTTCAATCAGTTTGAAGTAGAAATACTACACCGCTCCGCCAGCAGCCTCTCAGCCAGCCGGCTGCTCGGCCCGAACCTCTTTGGGCGCAGCTCTGTTACAGCCCCATTGTTCCCACTGTACAATATTTATCGCGGGCTCTCCAGACACGGGTACTTGACCCAAAGGTCACCGCCTTGTCTCCTGGACCTGCAACCCACCTTTGCTACCAATGCCTTTTGCCCAAACACAGGGAGCCCCTGCAAATCCCGCTGCCTCCCCACAGATGTACAGGCGAATCTAACCCAGGGATGTGGCATTGCATGGCCGTAGCCGAGCACGTGCCCCCACACCAAGGGGCTGAATCTCCCCAGGGCCAGAGGTGAAGCGAGGTGGACTCCTTACCAAGGTCTTGGTAAAGAGCAGGTTGGTTTGGAGACGCGACCACATCTTTGCTTTTCTTCCCAGCTTTGCCGAGCCACCAGCAGGGAGGAAGAGCAGTGAGGCTGGGCTCCCACTCCCGCTCTGCTGAAGCTCTCTGGCCTTACCTGGGGTGAGCCACCCCACCTGTGCCACAGCAGTTGCCTCTCTCGCCCTGGCAGTGCGAGGGTGTGTTCATTAACATCTCCGAGGCACTCAGGTCCCCACGTAATGGATGCTGCAGAGGTAAACACCTCGATCAGCAGATAACAGGGAGTCCTGTGCAGGCATAACACACACGGGAGCTGTGCACGTGCGTAGGCAAACGCCTGGGAAAAAACACAGGGGTGCCAAGTCGCTGGGAAGCTCACCATCAAACCAGTTACAGTCTGACATGCAACATGAGGAGTGAGGGAAGGACCAGTGTAAGGAAGGAGATTTCCAGCCCCAGAGCCCTGGCACTTGGTTTCATGAAGCTGTATCCCACAGCCTCTTCCCAGCCTTTGTACTTTCCTTCCACAGAGCAGGGCTCAGCGCACCGCACGTCACCAGCTGCTGGCTAAGAACGCAAAGGGGAATGAGAGGAAACAAGGCTGGGATATTCAATCCATGGCATATTCCCAGATTCCTCAAAAACTACGACTCACAGACCTGCATGCCCACATGGAGCAAGGTGGTCAGGCAAAGCTTTAACTAAGAGAGGCTGTCCCTATGCATGCCCACTCTCCAAGAGGGACAGTCACGTGACATAAAGCCCCTAGTGCCACGCAAACCTCGTAATTCCCAGCAAGGCGTGATGCTGGGAATGCATCGAAGGGACGGAGGACAGGCAGGTGACCCAACCCACTCCGACCTACCCTTCACACCTCTGAAAACGCTGCCCTTTGCAGTGGGGGGAGCCCATGTTTTCCCAGCTATGCCCTTTCCGTGCATTTTGAAATCCACTGTCCATCAGCATGACGGGAAACAAGGCGCTGAGCTCTTCCTTTGAGGAGTTTCTTGTTTGACCAGAGTACACGTTATTCAAATCAGCCAGAGTGAAACACAGTTAAGCTGCTGTTTGTTCCAGCACGATGAGACTGGCCTGTTAAAATGCAAAAATGTCAGGATGTTACAGGCTCAGCCTCCTGCCAAGACTGGTAAGTAGCTGAACAACTGTCAGAAACAGCATAATCGGAAACAACAAAAAAATAAAAATACCCAAAACAACCATGAATTCAGACTGTGTTTCCAAGTCACAGGTGCTCTGGGGCCACCCACACCCCCAGTCAGGCACCCCTGGGAAGTTCCGACCCGGAGCATCCCTGCAGCCTCCTTTACTACATCCCCACCACATCCACCTCTCGCTCAGCAAGGAACTTTTGAGCAAAAACAACGGTAACCCAGTAAAGATCTCGGATTTTGTCTTTATTCTCACCACCACGGCATTACAAGGATTTTGTCTTTATTCTCACCACCACAGCATTTATTACACCACCACAGCATTTTGTCTATACTCTCACCACCCAACGAAGCACCTCGATGTCAGGGATGGCCCAGAAACGTTCTGTGAGGGCTGCGTGAAGGCTTTAAGTGCAGCCACCTTCACACAGACCAGCACAGGTCTGCCCTAGGGGATCAATTTGGTTTTGTTTCTCATAAAGTCATTTGAATGGGTGGGAGCCAGCATGGAAAGGTGCTGTCGTGCATAAGCTGTGGGCCTGCACTGGGTCTGCCCCCAGGGTTCACCCTCCCCAGCCAGGCAGGCATTGCCTTGCAGATGCTTTTCACCCCCCAATTTAACTCCTGCTATCTCTGAAATCTCCCAGACACACGCAAGCCCCTCCTGCTCTCACACTCTCAACTTTAGTTTGCCTCTCAGAACAGCAACCCCCTTTTTTTTTTCCTGTCCTGGGCCCTCAGGTTACTGGCACGGCGACAACTCTTTTTTTTCCCAACAGCAAGCCAGGAAAGATGATAGAACCTGCATGCGTGGCCAAGGGACTGGTCTCAACTGGTTCAGAGGGAAAAAATGGAGCTGTGTCTTTTTTCCCCCCCTCTCTCCCTCTTCTTGCCTTTAGCCAAAAGACCTGGGAGCATTTGATGTACAGTCAGCAGGTATTAAAAAAAAAAAAATTATTGAAAAGGCTGGCCAGCTCCGGAGCTGTGACACTCTCTCATCAAACTCTGGACTTCAGCCAAGTTCATCTGTTAATGGAGAGCCACAGCCAGGGCCTCCCCGCCCCCCCCCCCCACCACCACCCCCTCGCTCCCTCCTCTACCTCTTCCTCCCTCCTAAAAAACTAGACATCGATTATGTCTGTGCTTTTCCCTTTCTATTCAAGATAAACAAAGTGCTTCAAGTTCAGGGCACACCCTGGGACCCTTGACAAAGCAATCTATCATCCTGTCTGCTAAACCAGTCTGGCCACACCACCGCCGAGGAGACTAATGCTTCCAGTGTACAATTTTCCCTTTGTGCTGCTGCCCTATTACTAGTAACCTCTTTTCTTCCCTACCTTCCCAGGAGCAGATGTGCTTGACCACTTTGCCTAAGCCCCTCCTGGCAAAGGCATTTTTTGCTGAAAGCAACGTCAAGAATTTAAAAAAATAAAAAAAAAAAATAAAAACCATAAAAAATAAAGAGCCTAGCCCCCGCCTGCCCCCTCCTCTCCCCGACTCCCATCTCCATCCCTACGTCCACCAAAGAAATCCAGCACAGAGCTTGATTTTTCCTTCCCCACTGAAGATTTCTTTTTAGGGAGTGACTTCAGGTTTAAATCATATCCACTAATTCATTCTGACTTGCAATTAAATGCAAATACACTTTTATAGCCAGCATGGAGTGTATTAATTTTAACAGCAAATGACAAAATAAGAATACAGTCCCTCCAATACCAATAATGAATCGCACTATAAATCACGTTAGTGGTCACATTCATTAAAGCTTGTAAAGCTCTTGGAGATCCGCGGGCGTGATGTGCCACCAACCCACAGAGCAGCTTCAGCTCACACGGACCCCACCGCTGGCACCCAAGTGTCCCAGACCCCACCTGGAGGGCACAGGGAACACCCCATCAAGTGCAGGGCACCCAAATCCACCCCCAGTCCCTCCCAGCAGTGCCACAGGGAGCTGGTGCTTCCCAGGTGAGCCGTGCCGGTGAGATTCACAGCCCACTATTGAGGGTGAGTCTCACCACAGGGCCGAGGCATCTGGGCAATGCGGTTTAAGTTAAGGGAAGGGCCAGGCTGGGTGCTCTAAAACACAGGGCAGTCACAGAAATTAATAGAAAACCACGAATCACCATTTAAGGGCACTTCCTAACAGCTAGCCTGGCCTTTTCCTAATGCTCCCGGCTGCCGACAGCGCTTACCCCTTCCCCAGGTCTACACAGCGCTCCATTTGCTTGCCAGCACTAAGATCCTCTGCACCGTTTATTAGCCAACATGGGGGAAAGTGAGGGTTTTCTGGCTCCTTTGTTTTGTTAGGACAGCTGTGTGCCATTCCCACCCCCTCCCACCCATCCTCTCCTAAAGAAATAATTAAATCCAATTAGGACCAGAAAGTAATTTACATTTTGGTTCTGTGTAAGATGGGGAGGTGGGGGAAGGAAAAAAAAAAATCCCGTAAAACACGTTGTGATGAAATTTCATCCCTTTGCTACTCATTTGTCTGCTTTTGCTTTTGAGGACAGATCAGGCTGCACTGTCCCTCTTTAGAGGCTGTACATTTTGGTGTGTGGACCAAGAGGGAGACAAGGAAGGTGGAAGAGAGAAAACTTGCTCCCATTCCCTGCTCTGTGAACAAGACAGTTCTGCTAGGCAGCCCATCCTGCTCCTGCTCCTGCTCCTGCTCCTGCTCCTGCTCCTGCTCCTGCTCCTGCTCCTGCTCCTCCCCTCGCTGTGCCGGGGGCTCCTCTGCCGCGGTTTACTGATTTACAGAACCTTGGTATGTGAATGGCAAAAATTCCTTGGCATAAGTATATGTTTGCTGATCACATTTCAGATCATGTGTTGTTCATTATTATGACTTGCTCAAAAACAGTTTTGCTACAGTTATGTGGGTTTGCCTTCGATATTTTTTCCTCTTTTAGTACATTGAAAACATCATGGCATGGGGGGGAAGCAAATGAGAAAATGTTTTTGTGTCTACACCACCTCAAAAGTCTATTTTAAAAAATTACGGAAAGGAATACAAAATATTCCAGGACTGGGAAACAAGGGGGAAAGGAAGATTAACAAATCATTTCTTAAAGACCAATGTGATGTCAAATTTTCAAGTGGAGTATTTTCCTTTGGATGTGGATGGAATTATAGGTGGATTTGATATTTACAGACTGCTGAAATCTCTAAAAATATATCCAGCCCAAGTGAGGCATTGACTTTAATTTGGTGGATTATTTAAACAGCCAAGAGAGAAGATCTTTTTGCCAGGCAAGGCACCAGTGTCAGGACCTTCTGCAGCACAGGGCAGCAAGTCCAGGACACACTGATTTGTAAAAATACTCTCCCCTTGCCTTCTGCAGAACTTTTTTCTGAGTTCACATTCTGGCAATTAGAAAAGCAAAAAAGTCATCACTCCAGAAAAAATGAAAGTTTCCGAACAACGCCACTGTTTTGCTTTCACCTGTGTTGTAAAACTCCAATTAATTCCAGAGAGTTTGCTCTGAACTTCTCCAGCGATCTACCTCCATCTTTGCTCGTGGGAGATGGTCCACGTGGGTTTCCCCTCACCACGCAGGTCACCTGAGCACCCTCCTCTCCGTGCCCGGCGCAAAACGCAAACGTTTACCTTTTTGTCATTCTCATATAGTAAATTATCCATCAGATTTCAACATATCTTACTAAAGCAATTACATCAAGAAAATGATAGCGCGTGTGGAATCAATTATGCATGCACTTGGCCAGGGACCAAAGGCTATGAAGTCGGAGGGCAGAATCGTTCGACACACACAAATAAAAAGCCCCTGGATCTCGCAGATGGACCCCATCAGTTCATCTTACTGCCGAAAAAGTTCATGCACTTAATAATTTATTTGTGTTCTGGATACTGTTTCCCAGCTGAATATTAACAACTTTGAACTGAACCACACTTTTAGCGTGGTATGGGTGGAAGTCATGGAAGGGCAGCAGCAGGTCTCCTCCGAGGTTAAAATTATACTTCTGTTCCTTCCAGAATGGTCCTTTTCCCCCTCCGTTTATTTTCTTTCATTAAGCAGTTCCTTTAATCAGGGTATCCATTTCACCCCTCCGATTCATCTTCTTACCCAGTGATAAACTCTCCAACCAAAGCTGAGCATCAATTACCAAGGCTGGACAACCGAAGGGATGAAGCAAAGGCAAGGCCCCGATCCCACAGCCAGGAACTGCGGTGCTGCCAGCATGAGAAACAGGGGACAGGGACCAGGCCAAGCCCCAGCCAGGCAGGAGGGGTGGCGGATGGCCTCCGGTGCTGGCCGGGCACGGATGCCCGGGCAGGTTATGAGAGCTGGGCAGGCTTCCAGCCAGGCTGCTCCCAGTTTCCCCTCCCAGGGCTGGATGATTAACGCCTTGCCCGGACAGGCAGGAGAAAAAGACCCTTCCTTGCGATGAGGCAACTGGAAGACTGGAGTGGAAGAGGAGCAGCGCCAGCAGCACGATTTGCTGCTACGAACAGGGCGCTCCCTGCCCTTGACACAGCGTCTCCCAAAGGCACGGCCACCACCCCAATACTAGCAGCAGCTCTGCACCCACAGGCAGCACAGGATGGGGCCTGGGGCACGTCCTTTCAACACTGGTCACGCAGAGAAGGGTCCAGGCACCGCCACATCCTGCCCTGCTGTCACCTGTCCCTCCGGCCCTGGCGTCTCCGGAGCACGGAAAATAATTCTGGTCTATCTATACATATAGAATTATTTTTTAAAGGAATGTCTCCCCCAAATGGGAACAATTTCCTTCTACACTTCCAACCAAGTGTACTTAACATTAAAAGAGAACTGATAGAACATATTTAATTACTCAAGGTTAGACTCCTAATTCCTCAATTCACTAAAGGAAACTTGGCAAGAAGATGCATCATTTTGCTGCTTTCTACTGGAGCATCTGAGGGAGAAGAGCCACTGAGGCAGCTAATACACAAAACATGATCAAAAGTGATTAACAACAGCTTCATATGCAAATTGCATTAATGAAGGAGTGCAAAGTCATCATGTAAATTAAATATGTCAAATCTCTTGGTGAACTTTCAATCTTGAGAAGAAAAAACACCGCTTTAATTTTTTTACATCATCAATTTTCCAAGATTGAAAATCTAAGAATCTTGGTGCTATAAAACAATTTTCACCTTTTTTTTCTCCTTCAGCAGCCTGACAGGCTGGCCTGATGTGTGCCGAATGCACATGTTAATAGGCCAATCAAAAATGCAAAACAATTCGCAATTACTGCAAGGACCTAATGGTCATTAGAATTTACAACTAGGTAATGAACTAAAGTCTGCCCACACCATGCATATTCATAAAGCAATTTAGCCTTTGAAGATTAAAGAAGTGCTTAAAATTCAAATGAGCTTTAGCAAATTATCAGTAAGATTCATCCAAAAAGCAAAAGGGTTTTTCTTCCTGTGATTTCCTTATTTTTTTAATGCAAAATTGTTATATCTTCCAGACGGAGCTTCAACTAAACACAGGGCTCCGAGTCAAGCCAAAGGGGCTGGAGACAAACAGAGGCAGAAAACATTGTTATGGACTTTGTTCAGAAAACTAAGCCCTTAAGAGCCAAACCTATCTCTAAACATGGTAATTTATCAAAAGCAGCACAGACTTGCTCATAGGCAGTATTGTGTGCCGCTCTCCGAGAGCAGATTAACAAGATTTCCACCACCCTCCAAAAAAGCCTTTTTCCCCTCAAGTCACATCTTCCATGTAAACAGCAAATGCATTATAAAAACATTATTTTCATCAAAGTGCAGCAGCATTAATTTTAGGGACTCACTGCATTTAAAAGGGAGGGATGAAAAGATCTCGGCACCGGAGCGTGCCACTGAGAAAGTCGCTGTGCTCCCGGGGAGCGGAGCTGCAGCCGCCGAGCGAGCGGAGTTTGCGGGGGCACCGCTCAGCGCCGCTGGCCGCTCCCAAACTTGGCTCCGCTCTCGGCCGGCCCCGCCGGGGCCTGATCCAGCCATCCCAAAGGGTGCAGAGCAGGGGAGCGAGACACGCTTCTGCCAGAGATCCCAGGAGGAGGTTGGGGAGGGAAGCGCTGGCTGCCTCCCTGGCACCCCGACTTTGAAGGATGGATGAATGTTCAAATAATTCCTATTCCCACTTCACCAGCCTTCTCCAACCTCACAGTTTATCCTACCTGCACCCCTGCAGAGCAAAACAGAGGATGCCTAGAGCTGTGCTAATGCCCCGTTTTTTAACATTTATTGGACAAAATAGGACCTGGTGCCGTGCAACAACCGCAACAGCAAACATCTGGATTGGCCATGAGTCCCCAGTTTTAGGCAATTCCCCCCAACACCAACACTACTTCACACAAGAAGAGTCCAGAGAAGGCCAGTACGGGACGTGACAGCATAAATCAGAATTAGGTTAAAAACAAAAGTTTAGAAACTACTGCCGGGCCGCCGAGCTGTTGAAGGCCACGTCTCCCAAACTGCCTTCAAGACATGTCCCCCATTAGGAGATTTCCCCCCCCCCCCCTTCTTCTCTGTTTCCAGAGACGTAAAAACCACACTACTGGGCTCTGAGCATTCCTTAAAATAAAGCAATTAACTTATTTCCAGGCTCCAGCAAGCGATCGTGACAGCTTTCCCCCCGGCAGAAAGTGGGAGCCGTGGTCCCTGACCCCCGGCCAACACAAAAGAGGCAGCCCCAGCACAATGCCTGCTGTCAGCAACTGAATTATTTTTATACAGGAATTTTTATCTCTATGGTACAAACAAGTATGTGTCTGTGCTGACTTGTTAAGCAATCCACTTGTATGTAGAATAAGATTTTTTTTCCCTGCTACCAGTCACACAGCTCTAAGATCAGAAGAAATACATACTCTTTGAAGCTCCTCAAATGTTTTAGTTAAAAGAACAGCAGTTGTTTTCAAAGATCCAAGAGTATCTTTATCAGAATTTAATTTTTCCTTATTGATTTTTTCTAACGTAACACAAATTTAACATAGGACAGTTTATAGTTTATTACAAAATAATACAGCCTCTATCTCTTTTTCCAAATGTATCCCACTGTGTTCTAGCTCCTCAAAGAGAACAAGGCTCCTGGACTACTGTTTCTCGTTGCACAGCAGCAACTCTTCCCTAAACATGAAAATCAGCATCAGTAATAAAGAAACACGGGGAAAAGCCCCCAGCCACCCTCACACAGTAAATGCTCCGAGCACTTGCGATGCCCTGGCTGAAGAACGACAGTTTTGCTGGTCTATTCTCCTGCTCCACGAAGAATAAACTCAGTATAAAATGCAACGAAACGCAGATGATTCATCCAATGTCAGAAAAAAACGCCAGCTGTGACGCTGAAGCAAAGTAATGCTGGGTGACAAATTAATTGTGAATATTGGGGGGGGGGGGGGGGGGGGGTGATACAACACAACACATTTTTATTTTCGCATTTTATATTTCCCTACCTGATAAATCAATTAAGCAAGCAATTAATGCAAAATTAAACTCCTTACTTCCTAAAGGAAAAAGGAACTGTGATGCATAATTTTAAAAAGGTAATAGCTGTAGTAATAGCAGTAATAATAACAATAATAATAATAATAATAATATTATTATCCACAACAACAATAACACCACTAAAGGCAGGGCTCTTCTTTAAGCCTTTGTTGTTCAGCAGTAATTCCATTGTTTATTTAGGCAGAGGTTTTTCTATCTGCAGCAAAGATCAAATTGTAGGTGTAATTGTTCAGCATCTACGCAAAGCAGGGGAGGATGGAAGCAGAAAGTCCTTGGTTCTGACTGACCAAAGCTCCCCAGGTCTCCCTCCACCGGCACACCCACACCAGTGGGAATCGTGCACCCTCTGAAGCACCCTGACAACGCCTACCTGGAAGGGCAGAGAGGAAGCACTGCTTCTCCTGGCACCTATTTCACAGGGACAGCGAGCCTCCCTGCGTTGTCGGCAATGCAGTTATTTGGGTTTTGCTTCTTGCCCCACTCTTGGTGTCTCAGCTATTAAGTGTGAAAAACAAAAATCTGAGCTGTAGCTGAGCTCTGCACCCACCAAACAGGGGGAAGCGGTGGGATTTTTCTTTAACAGCAACCTGTTCAGGTAAAAAGTTCCAGCAGAATTGCAGCAGGCAAGCGGGGAGAGGTCTCCGGGGAAAGCGGAGAGAATAAACACTTTGGTGCACTGTCTGCAAACCCAGAATTCAGCAGCTTTTTTTGGCAGCCAATTTGTTTCAAGTATTTTGTTTCAGGGAACGTATGTATTTTTCTTTGTGCATTTTGTGGATTTACTACAACCGCTCCTGACAGCTGTTGATTCAGTTAAATGAGCACATCATTAAAAATCCTCGAACACAACCACACTGAAAAACAGACACCTTTGGATGGAGCTGAAGATTTGAACACACAAGAAGATGCAAATGAAACCTCTGGAGGAGGATGTACAGCCTGGGCTGTGCCCAAGCCAGGGGGCAAAGGGGGCTCCAGACCTGTTTGTGGTGACTGTTTTCTTTGTTTCGACCAGACCCAGATGCTAAAAAAAGAATGAAAAGCAATGCCAACAATCCCAAGTATAAAAAATAAATGTTTGCTAATACTTGAAAAAATTACATCCCCCAGTGTGCTGGAGTTAATGTGCTTCAAATAATTCTGCACCGTGCCCAGTACTTTGTTTTCTTTTCTTACTTACTCTCCAGTTTTGCAGAAGAAGGGCACCTATTCAGAACAAGGAGGAAAAGAAGAGGATGTTTTCATTTTGCTTTAGATCAAAGGCAAACAAGAATGCAAACTGTGGCATATTGAATATTTTTTTCCACCGCTGTCATTCACACTGGGCTATCGAAGTTTTATACAATTCCCCAGCCCGGCTGCATATTAAGCTGCCTGTGTACAGCTTTATTATAGCATGGTGCTGAGGAAACATTAATATTCCTGTGTTGCATCTGACAGGACATTTACATGCGCCCATCTGAGCTCACACCTGAGAGCTGCTCCAAGGTACAGTAGCTGTGCTCCGATTGTAAAGGCAAATGAAGAACACAAATTCCCTGCTGGGATCAGGGCTGACCTCGCCACACCCCACACCGCAAACCTTTCCCTCGCCAACCCCAGGCAATGCCACCTCCGAATGAAGAATGAGCCACCAAGTTACCAGCCTGGGTGATAGAAGAGCAAAAAAAACCTCGCTGAAATATTTTAAAGATGCACAGCAAGTGCAGCTGGCCAATAAAGGTTGGAAAACAAACTGGCTGAACCCCGTGCGGGATGTGTTGCATACTAAACCTGATTAGAGAGATGGGGAGGATGTTTATGGGCTTTAAAACGCGCTTGGCATTAACACAGGAGGGTGTGAATAATGTGAGCACTTGGTCTGCTCATCCATAGGGGTCCACAGCCACCGGTCCCGCTCCTGCAAGAGTTTGATCCACGTCTGGCGGAGCAACGCACACCCAAGATGGGGGCCCTCCGGAGCGAGCTGTGTTTCATGGAAACTCATTATCAGATCATCCCAACCGCTTGGGTGGTTTGTGGGTCCATTAATGTGCCTGTTATTTTTAAAAGTATGCCATAAATCACAGCAATCCATGTACCGGTGTCTACCTACATGGGCCCAAACCTGTGCTACATCCGACGTCACCAGACATCAGGCTGCAGCTACTGTCTGTGTACACAGTGAGACAAAATTATGTTCATTAGCCCAAGGGAAAAGCAAAAAAACCCACCACCCAATGGTTAATTTTAGGGCCATGCTACCAGTATGAATATATATATATGTAAGTCTTAATGTATTAAAATATATGGACTTGATGTGTTTTATGGCCTTGTGCAATACCCCAGTAGCTGACACATAAAACCCAACGCTCCCGGATGGAAGCTGGGTTCAAATGCCTGCCACGGGGAGAAGACAGCTTCCTTGGACTCGCGACATCCCTGGCAGCATCATGACCCGAACAAAATCACAACAAGCAGAAAGGTAACGAGAGATCCTCAGCGACTAGCTAAAAAAAAACCCCAACAAAACACAAGTGGCACTGTGCCAGGCCATGTCCAGCTTGATGCTAAACGCCTTTTATTGCACAAAGCTGGTACTAGTGGACACAAAAACAGACCGAAGCTTGAAGGGAATTTCGTCCAAAAAAATTTCCGTAATGAGGATGCGTGCAGGCAAACAACTGGAGGCTCTGCTCCCCTTGCCTGACGGTGCCTCGCAAGCCTCTTTAATTGTCTTTATTATTTGAATGAAACAAGAAAGAGCTCGTGGGCTGAGAGTTGCATGTACAAAACGGGGTAATGCTAATAGGCCTCCTCCTCTTTAAAAGAGGCATTACCAAATTATGGGAATGTTTAGGGAAGACTTTACTTCTCCCACCGGGCTAATTAGAAGGTGTTTAATTTACTCCCTGCCTCAGTTTCCATCACCCAGCATTCGTTGCTGGGACTCTGCACACAGAGCCTTGGGTTATTACGCGCATGATTTTCAAAGCTTTCGGCACGTGATGCCAACATGCACCTTTCAAGATCTATATGGAACTTAACGTGTGCCAGGCTGCCTCTTGAACCACCAGCATTTTGGATGCAGTGATGCTTCTGCTTGTGGACAGCTCCACAATTCAGTGTCCCATGCAATAGGAGAAAGAACAGAAAATATACTTCTCATCCTCTCCGAAGATCTGATTTGCAGGAAACAAAAAAATCCACTAGAAATATTCAGGGCACCACAACACTGGGATGCTCCCCTGGAAGGCAGAGACAGAGGAAAACTTTCTACCCTGCTTCTGTGCTTTGAGTGAACTCATATTTGTGTTTCCAATGAAGAGCCATTTTTACATTAACTGTCTGGAACAGCGGGGAATAGGAAAACTAACACAATCTTTACCTCGTACAAAGGATGATATTGGTGTCATGTGCTTGCTTCTTCAAAAAACATTATTTATAAAAGGCAACAGGGAAAACAGGGAAACTATTGACTGTTCTCTGTATCCCCGTGCAAGCAGCATTACAACAACTTTTTGATCCCCTACATTTTTTACATTTTTCCCCCCCGAGAAGTAAATTTCACAGCCGCACAGGCCACCGCCTTTAATTAAGCTTTCAAAAGTCTTCTGACAATGCCAACAATTGCAAGACACTTCTAGAGCTCAATCATGCAATCATCGTGACACTTCTATTTACAATTTGTCTTAGAAAGAGTTTCTCTGACATTGTACTTTGACAAAACAGCCAAGCTGCCGGTTCACAACCTTTCTCTGTCTTATTTACAAATACAGCTTGTACGCAGCGCTCCAAATCTCGGGAGCGGGAGCCTTTGGGTAGAACCCTCACTATTTTTTCCTGCCTGCAATATTTTACCCAGCCTGTGCTCTCTGTTTCTTTGTATGAGGAAAGCAGACAGATTTGACTTCAAAATCTTCCCATAGTCCTTTTTCCCCTCCTCTATCTTGAAGCTTTCATGTTATTGTCCAGATGCAATGCTAACTATTCAGTGCAGACAGCAGTATTTTTTTGTCTCCAGAACAAAACACAACAAGGAATCGACATTCACAACCTACAGAATTATAATGGCAACTACTAATAACAGCCCAAGAAAATTTCTGCTTAAAGATGTTACTTCCCGAGACCTGTAACAATCAAATACACTCAGTCTGAAATTTAGTACCGAATGACGTTCACCTTCCCCCGACTGCAGCAGACAGAGGGACTTCTTACATTATTTTCCCACGTGTTTTATTCGAATGTCACAAGCAGCTTGAGAATATAGGATTCGAGCAGTAAAAACGACCTCCCCTCCTCCTCCCCCTCTTTGTACGGTAAATAGAGCATCCACGGATACACACTCGGCATCATACAGGGGAATAAGCAGCAGCACTCCAAAGTGTTCCCCCAACTGCATCCAAGTAACATTTAAGATCCTTCTTCACCCAAACCCCAGCCTTTCATTAATTCCCTCGGATTTATACATTCAACAAACAAACCGCCAAAACCTGACACGGGCGGGCGATAAATATTTCCTCAGCCTTTACAATAAGTGAACAGCGATTTTACGTTCACTGATCTCCAGATACTTCAGTTAATATTTCCCCCTATTGTAAAATACGAGAGCGGATAACTAAAGCCCTGCCGTCGCCCTCACTGCAAATCACGGGCGGCTGGTATCTGGTGGTGAGGCTTTGACATACATATTGATGAAAGCTGCCTCGTTGGACCCACACAACATATCCTATTAATTTTCAGTTAAATTTATGGCATTTCAGCTCCAGTGCTGGATCAGCATCACTCAAAATTTTATAGCAAGGCAGAGCTGTGCACAGGCAGACACCCACATGGAATAGCCAGGTACGGACATATGCCTGCACCTATACGGATCCCACGGCTGCTGCACACGTTTCACGCATACATGTAAGCAAGCTCCTGTCCTCATCCCTGTCTCTGGAAATCGGCAGGATAACGAGCAGCCTAGTGACAGTTAAATCAGACATCATTTCTCCCTGCATTTGAATGAGTCACTGCCTCCTTTCTCGTCTGTAGATCTTTAACCATTACTTAAGATTCTCTTCTACTGTAATACCCCAACTTACAGACTACAAAACTGCAGGCAGGGAACAAACTGCACCCGGAGCTCACCTACAGCACCTCTGTATCCAGGGCTAACCTGGAACACCTCTTCCAGCCTCACAACTAACTGGGTACATTTTTATATTGCTACAAAATATGTATTTTCTGGTCTCTTAGCAAAAAGAATCACTTCCCCCAACTTCTGTGTATTTTTCCAAATGCACCCTCTGTCTTTTCTGTTTTAATTACACACTCAAATCTTTTGCATTTTGCATTCTTGAACAGAAGTCAGATATAAATAGCTGAACTGGAAGAATTTGAGGTTCTCTGCAGGGGCCTTCCTGTAGCCTGAACTCCACAGTTCAGGCTCCAAGACTCTCACTGGAAATTTTACTGCTGGACTCCGCAAACTACTGGCTACGAGCAGTGGGTCACTCCAGCTATCACCACACTTCTTTGTGACACGAGGGAGCTGAACTCATCCAAGTGAAAAGGGAGATGAAAACACGAAGGGGCAGAACAGCACAAGACCCCGCAAGTCCTGGTGCACCTTCTCCTTCTCCCAAAGCCAGGCTGCATTTCCAACCAACAGGAATAACCAAGGGACCCCAGTGTCACTCAGCTCTGGCCCAGCCAGAGAGGTGCAGAGAACCTGCATTCTTGGACTTGCCATCCGCAGGCACAGCTGGGCACCACAGCCAGAAAACTTGGAGCAGAAGAGCCCTGACAACTGCAACTCCATCTCTACTCAGGACACACTCACAGCTTGCTCTGTGGACCTTCCTGCATGACACCAGGCCTGCTCCCAGTCAAGCCCACCTATGTGTAAGAGCGAGCAGGGTGTAAGAGCGAGCAGGATAAGGCCCTGCCACCACGCCCCTGTCCTCAGCCACCGCCTCTGCCCAGCGAAGCATTTACAGTCAGTTAAAACCACGGCCCTTTCTGAATTAACAGCCCCATGACGGCACGCAAGCCCAAATCCTCCTCGCTTCGCATCACCCGTGCCACGCGAAAGGGAGACTTGGCTCACTGAGCCTCCCGCGCCAAACGAGTGCCAGAGCAAATCCTTCAGCAGAGGAGGTTCCCCTCGTGCAGAACTCCTCGGCGTGGCCATCCCTTCAGCCCAGGGACCTATCTGGGACCACGGGGACGACAGCATGTTTAATTCTTGCTTGACAGATACTGTGTTTTGTCTTTTGAGTGGAGCGGCGCCGTACGTAAATACAGCGTTACATCATACCGCCGCTCCTCCATATTTGGTGATTTAGTATGGCTCCAGAGCTTGGAAGACTACAAATCCCTTCCGCCAGGCTCCTGCTTCATTAATCATGCCCTACACTTCTGCTCGCTTTCCATCAGATTGCAGGCAGCACATGGAAATGGGCACTGCCCTCTACCACTCTGGGAAAAAAAACCTCACCTTTAACATCCTTGTCTGGGAAACTGCAATACGGGGAATTATTGGGGGTTTAAGTCTCATTCAAAATGTAGCTCAGCAGTAGCTGAGCCTCTGTTTCCGCTTAAATGTAGAGATATTCACATTTCAAGGAAATACCAATTACTCTGCAGAAACAGCACACACTCATTCACATGACGTCTGCGTGTGCACGCACATGGCTCTGCACACAGACACGTGCGCAGGCAGACACCCATGCGCCGATATGGATCTGCTGCCACCACAAAACCTCCAAAACTGCAGCTCTCCAGCACAGTTTGGCGACCAGCTTGGAGGCCAGAGAGGCTGAGGATCCCGCTGAACCTCCCAGTGCCTACTGCCCTATTATGGTTTAACTCTGTGGCCAAAGCAAGCCCAAGACAAGGTCCAGCACATCATGTGATGATGTACTGCGCCTCTGACAACCCCGAGCGGTCCTGTGGGCTCCCCGAGGAGAGGTACCAGCAGTGCCGCATCCCAAACAGCACTGGAGGGGGAGTTTGAAACTGGTTCAGGCATTCGTTGGGGCTGATACACTGCAGTCTCGCCTTTTTCGACTGGCAGTATTAGCGTGGTTTGAAGTGATTTGAAATGCTCACTGCAAATGGGCAGTACTTTTGTTTACTAGCAGGGTTTTAAAAGCAGAGTGTGCCTTGTTACACTACCAGGGCTCTGCGATTTTCTTTCACATGGTATACTGTTATTTTTTTAACCTCATTTGTGAAAATACCTGCATGGCCAATGGCTTTCTGATTTTTTAAAAAATAAAAAAATATGCTATGAAATGGAATTATTTACCCTTTTTTCTTTTTTTAAATTACATTTCACATTGTTTGTTGCACAAAACAGAACTCTGCCTTGGACATTTGTACGGCTGACATGTGGTTGTGTAAACCGCAAACAAAATCAAGATACATCTGTCAAAACCACATCAGAGACAAGAGAGAGCACAGCGAAGCATTTATCATTTGGCTGAGGAGGCAGGCTGCAGAGAGTAGCCTTTCCTGTCAAACCAACCTTTTGAAATTTCCAACATGCCCTTAAACTTTTCGAATAAGCATGTCTGTGCGCTTCAGCAACTGCCCTCTCTACTCTGGCCTGGCCAGTCGAAAATGGCATCTTAAAGTCAAGGTCGGTGGTGTCACTTTGCCATGGGGCTGTGTTTAATTACAGTCCATACGCTGACAGCCAATATGGAACCAACGCTGGCTGATGCTCGGTTAACTCTTTCACCCCTGACTTTGCCAAAGACTCAAAAGCTTCTCGCTTTCTCGCACGGCAGGCTCGGAACCCTCCTCCCACGGCGCTCCAGCAGGCGAGGCACCGGGAGACAGTGACTACAATGCAGGCAAATCGCGAGAGTGGCCTCAAACAATACCGCCAGAAACACCGGCTGGCACGGCACGTGCCTGTTGCTCCTGCTGCTGTGCAGGCACCAGGAAACACCACTAACCCAAGGCAGGGAGGCCATGGACACCCCGGCCGTCACGGCGAGCAGAACACACAGACACAGTAGCGCACGACTGCCAACATGCTACGTTGCAACTGAAACAGAAATAAACTCGCAAACACTTCTCCTTGCTTTAATTTACCTGCTATATGTTCCTGTTTAGGGCAAATTCCTCTAGATGACGTTGATAAACAATCGTCATCCTCTGGCGTAACCTGGATGCCAACCTCCACAGGATTGGATGCTTTTTTCAGCTCACTTGGTGAGGGTGAAGGTGGCTTATCCACAGCCTTCTCTAGGCAGAGACTGCCATTGCATTGTTTCCGTTTGTGCTCAATAAAAATAAGAATGTCCCCCAACGGAAAGTTCATCTGACACTGGCCACAAGTGAGGAGGTCGTGGTCCCCTTCCGGAGCTCCCAATGTGCCATGTTCAGGTTCATCATCAGTGAGAATGGCTTCAAGAGGTTCGGCTGCAGTTTGAGAAACAAAAGGAGAATGGTTAGAGCTCTCGGGAAAGGCACCGGGCGCGGGGGGAGGAAAGCGCCGAGCCCCCTCTTCATGAATATTACACCCTGCTCCCGAGTCCGCCTGCTCCCCCCCAGCCAAACCCATGCAACACGGCTGTCAGCACAGCACTGAGGACAGGGATTCATCAGTTACAGGGAAGAGATTTTGCAGGAGCAGCTGTAGCATGCAGAACTCAGAGGGCAAGCACAGCAACTGTTTCTGTGTTCCTACAGGAAGGCAAATTTCTGACTCCTTGAACAATTCTGTGCTAAAATTAAATGGATAGGCTGAAAGAATACACTGCGAAACTCTTGTGGTACTATGACGAGAAGGGAATAGAGTGTTTTACTGCTGAATGTATTATTTATGTACGTGAATTCAAGGCTAAAAGCACTGCACACGCTCTCACACACATGGGTGTGTATCTTCCACCAGCCAGACCAGACCCACTTTCTAAAATTCAGAAACACAGCGTGGACAGGAGGAGTTTCAATACACACAGACACCGCACATTGCCTGTTCAGGCCGTGCAGGTAATGTGTGCGTGTCAAAGAGAAGAGGGGGAGAGCCAGCCTGCGTGGCCACACACACCCAGGCACCCGACACGGGGGGCACATCCAGCCCTCAGAATGCACGTGCAGATGGAAATGCATGGATTTGTGTCACTGTCCCCATCGGCCCGTTAGCAGCTTCCAATTTAAAAAAATCCTGAAGGCGGTAGTTATTCAAAGGGGGGGAGGAGGGGGGACGGGACAAGGCAAATAAATAAATAAATATACATATATGGCAGAAAACCAAAATGTTAAAAAAGCAAGTGCAGCAGAAATGCCTTCGGGGTGGGGGAGGCACCTCTCACTTTCAAGTTACTCCTCAGGATCCAAATAAACAGCAAATTCACCACCGAGTCCACTCAGAGATATTAGCTGGATAGAATATTTTTTAGTACTTAAGGAAATCAGGCAATCAGTCATTTTGCGTTTTTTAATCCTGAAATAAGGGAATGCTTAAATTATCTTGAACATGTTAGCACTGGTGGCCTTCAGCATCTAAAAATCAGCCTGGCCAAGCAACTGCCACATTTCCTCGCAACAGTGAGAAGCGCCTTCTTTAAACTCAAAATACCTTGCCTAATGTTGTCAAAGTTGACAAATTTTCTGAATGAGCTCCAAAAAGCTTCATTATGAGGCTATTTCTGCTCACAGAATCGTCAGTGGATGCTTTAACGAGGCAGACTCAGCTCTCTTTTCTGTTGGCTTATTTTTTTTTACATTAAATTTGCAGAGAAATACCTTGGCAATCTCTGTGCAGTCTCCATCACTATTGCCTTTCACGAGGGGGAAAAAAAAATAAATACCAGCAGCATGTTGGTGTTCCTCTGTCTGCGCAACACAACAGGCACGCTAACAGCAGCGAGCAGGAGGAGAGGGTACTACAAATACAACCCACATCAAAACACTGCCAGGTAATGCAAGTGAGACAGAATACAACTCCTAAACAGTTAATCAGCCTGACCTTCTTTAGTTGGCTGCCAATTTCACATTTAATGAACTTAAAGCCACAGAGAATCAAAAAATAGATTTTAATTTGACTGCACAATATTGGAACTGATTTTGATAAAGTGCAAAAATCCAGTGAACTCAGGTTAAATTTATTTCAACCCTACCTAGGCTGAATATTGAGGAGGAAGATCTGGAGTAGCTCCCAGTTGTGCTGCGTAAAATAATATTGAAAGAGCACACTACCTCGCCGTACCTCAGCTCCAACTAGGACACAGGGATCCAGTCCATCATTTCTTGCCTCTAGTACTACTTCTAATTTAACGTAAGGTCAGCCACAGGAATATGAAGGTTACATTCGTATTAATAAAAACAATGTCTTAATCGCTGGGGCTTTCTTCTAAACTTACAGACCGACAGGAGAGGAGGCACAACGTGCGTCTCACGCTCCTCGGGAAGCCGGCAGAGGAGCAGGCTGTTTCTGCAGGATTGCCGGGCATGGCGTTTTTCTCCCCAAGCCGTTCCTTGCGTTCGGACCGAGGGAGTAAATTATTGCAGGACTAATTCCACCGGTAGCTCGCTGCACGCCGCAGACAAAGGTATTTTGCGAATCTAACTTCGAGCTCACCGACCCTCCGCAGCAAAAAGACACAAAACCACCCGTGTTCCCCTTACAACTGGCTTAGCAAGGAGCTCTGCATAATCATTACTCAATTATAATGTTTTCCCGCGGCCTGATTCCTTTCTGACGCTGTCACTATTATTTAGCAGGGGAAGGTAACCCGCTGCTTCGACACCAGACAGTTAAAAGTGGCACTGAACAAAAATAGACTTTGCTAAAAGTCTGTACGGACTGGGCTGATTTACAATCAAAACCAGGAAATGAAGTGGTAATTCAGAGGTTGCTGATTACACCTCCACATTTCACCTAATTAATTTTATAGGAGGCAAAGTTCTTGAAAATAACAAGATGATCAAATGTACAGATATAAAACCTGTAACCTCAACATTTTCTATGCTCTTAACGTAAATTATTGCTAATTAACAAGAATTATATACTAATGTATGAAATACAGCTGGCACCGTGTTCGCTGCAAAACATTTGGCTCCTGACAGAGGCAAAGGCAGCAAAAAAACCATGCTTTTTATTATTACTGCTACTTTTAGAACATAATATAAAATACCGTGATTACAAAGAAAACACCAGAATACTATTCACCTGGTCTTGCTTCTGATTTGCAGGATGTATCTTTTAATTCTGGGGCAATCAAAATTCCCTGCCTGGGTCCCTAATCATCCATCTCTATTTTTCATGCAAATTGCCCTTCCACCAACATGTCTTTTCAGCTTTCCCCCTTCGCCCTCCTACTCCCCCCTTCTTCCCCCTGTTCCCAGCCACCAAAACAACCACACCGGCAAAAGCGGGATGGATTTTGGAGTGTCGGGAGAAAGGAGGTACTGGGGCTGATGGGGCGGGGGGGTGGGGGGGGGGAGGGAGGGTGTGCCACAGTATGGTGCGGGGAAATGCCCGCGGGGCAATGCGGATGCGCTGCCGGGGCATTTCCCCGCACCGTACCGTGGGAAGGATGGACATGGGTTGTTTAATCCCAAGTTTGTGTCTTCAGATCGTGCGGTGCAAGGAAAGGGAGACTTGGGGGTACAATGGGAACCGCCAACACGTTTTGGGGAGGGAGGGGAAACCCGGGGAGGGGGAAGGCGAGCATCCCCCGCTGCCTCCCGGAGCAAGCAAACTCCGCGCAAAATTAAGAACAAAGAAGAAGGAAGGGGGGGGGGGGGGGGGTTGGGGGGGTGGAGGGGAGGGAGCTGGGCGCCCTCCCCCTCCCGCCGACCGGGAGGCAGCGGAGGAGCCGGCCAGGTTCAAGTTCGCGGGGCTGCCCGGTTGTTTGATCTCGCTGTGCCTCCTAGCGACCGAAGCGGGCACAGAGCCCGCCCGCCGCCTCCGCCGCCCCGGCCCCGGCCCCGCCGCCGCATCCCCCGGCGCGCCGCTCCCCCGGCCCGGCCTCCCTTTCCCCCCCAGCTCCCGGCCCACCCACACCCCCCCCTCCTCACCGCCGGGGCGGCTCTCGCCGGAGAGACCCCCCCGGGCCCGTCCCGGCCGCCGCTCCCGCCCCGCACGTGCGGGAACTCCGCGCCGGCCCGCGGGTTTCTCGGCGAGAAGCAGCCGCGGGGATCCCGCCCGTCTCCGCTGCCCCGGGGGGCGAGTCGGAGCCCCCCACCCCCTCCTCCGGTCCCGCCGCGATCCCCGCTTCCCGCAACCCACTTCCAGGGCTGCCCAGGAAAAGCACCCCCCGTACCCCATTTCCAGGGGGGGCCCCATCCCCATAAGCCAGTGATGCTGCACCCCATCCCCAGCCAGGCGATTAAAAAAAATAATAGTAACAAAAAATAAAAATTAAAAAAAAAAAAAAAAAAAAAGGCGCCCCGAAAACTAGCGGGGAGAAGAGCAGAAAAACGACTGGGGGCAGGGGGAGGGGCTGAGCCTCCGACACCCCCCGGGTTTTAGGGCAAAACTTTGGGCAGGCAGAGCCCCCGGCCGGCCCTGCCCGCGGCGGAGCGGCCGCCTGCATAGAGCCAGCGCCGCTTCCTTCGCTCCATGTGCGAACCTGGCTGGAATGTCTGGGCGGCCCAGGGGGAAGAGAAATCGCGGCGGAAAGTTTGGGGGGTTTTGCGAAGGGCCGAGGGAGCCGGGGATGGTTGGCAGGAAGAACTGGCCCTGGGTTTTCTGCAATCCCTGGGAGAGAACAAAACCCGCCGGGAGTAATGGGAGAGAGAGAAAGGAAGAAATAAAGAAAAGGGGGGAAAAGGAGTGAGGAGAAGCATGCAGCATTTCCCCTTCCCCCCGGCTCACCTCGAGGAAAGGGGGATTTTTTTTTCTCCCTTCCTTCCCACCCCCCTCGCCCCAAACCTTTCCAGCTCGAGTTGCCTTTTGTTGTGCAAAGAGCGCTCCCGCTTATCTTGCATCTAGCCCTGGTGTGTGTGGTGGCGGCTGGAGGGAGGGACGGAGGGAGCCGGAGAGTTTTTGTTGCGAACGGTGTGGTGGGGCTCGGGATTTGTTTTTTCTCTCCCGGGGAGAGCGGATTTGGTTTGGGGTTGAAATGCGGCGGCGAGAAAGGGCCGTTCGCGGGTGTGAGGGTGCGAGTGTGTGTGTGCGTGTCTGTGTGCGCGCGTGTGTGCTCAGCCCGGGCTCGCTCTCGCCTGTGTTTGTTGGCAGGAGGCTCCCCGCACACGCGGTGCTTGTAAACATTCAGACACGAGATTTTTCCCAATCAAAATCCACTTCCACTTTTTTTTTTTTTTGAAAATCTTCCAAAAAATAGTAAGCGAGCGGGAGAACGCGAGGCGAGGGCGAGGAGGGAATCCCAGCCGGCGCAGCGCGGCTCGGCTCGGCTCCCTCGCCGCCCGGTGCCGCCCCCCGCCCCAGCCCCAGCCGGAGCGGCGGCGGGGCGGGCGCGGGGCGAGGTCGGGGCGGCGGAGCCCCGCACGGCGCCGGCCCGGGGCGGCGGGGAGCGGCGGGACGGCCACCCCGCACCCCGCGGCAGTAACAAAAGGGAGGCGGCCCGGCGGCTCGGTTGTGCCCCCCCCCGGGAGGGCGCCGCGGGGCGAGGGGGCGAGCCCGCCGGCAGCCCGGGGGGCTCCGGCCGCCGGACTTTCTCCGCGCTCCGCTCGCCCGCACATCCTGCCCGCCCGGCCACCGCGGTGTCCGGCGTCCAGCCTGCCGCTCCCGCAGGAATTTCTTCCCACTTTAGGCCGGTTGTGCCCCCGGCAGCCCCGCACCTCGCCCGCGCCTCTCCCGGTGCCGGGGCGAGAGCTGCCGCTCTTGCCGCCAAACAGCGCGGAGAGCGGGAGGCGAGCGCGGAGTGGGGCAGCGGAGTGCGCGCCGGCGGGCGAGGGGCACGGGCAGAAAGAGAAGAAAAGTCATCAAGGTGATTAAATTAGAGAGGGAGAAATTAACCGGAATGCTGAGAATCCCGAGCCGGCGCTGAGTTAATTTTTTCCCCGACTCGCTCACTCGCTCTCACTTTTAAATTTTTTTTTTCCCCTGCTCTCGCTCGAATTAAAAATTAAATCCGTGAAGGGGAAATTAAATAAATTGCTCTCCGGGTTACTTACGTGAAAATTCCCGTTTGCTTAAGTGCTGGGGTTTGCCTTGCTTGCGGCGCGACATGGTGGGTTGGTGGCTTCGGTGGCTTGTGAGTCGCTCGGTTCACATCGGGAGAGACGGGTTAGAGAGGAAGGAGACTCCAGAGAAAATATCTTCATCAATGTCTTTTGACATCCAAAATAAATTAGAAATAATACAAAGATGGCGCAGGGAAGATGAATTGTGGGATAGCAGTCATGGCTTTTTTTTTTTTTTTTTTTTTTTTGTGCAAGGAAAAAAAAGAGAGAGAGGGAGAGAGAGAGAGGGAGAGAGAGAAGGAGAGAGAGAGATGAAAAAAATGGCAAAAGCCCCCCTGAGCTGCAAGTTCAAGTGCGGACGTGACGTCCCTGCGAACTTGAACGTCAGGAGCCTGGATGGACAGAGACATACAAAACATGGGCAGGGCAAGCCGGGGAGAGGGGAGGAGGGAAGGCGAAGGCAACACCAATGGACACTCATCAGGGGCTGGACATGAAAAAGAGAGCAGGACAAGCCAATGGACAGTGATCGCAGGGGGGAGAGGGGAGGGGGCGCGGCGGGGGGGGGGGTGCACCGGCCGCCCGGCGCACGCTGCCGAATGGAGCCGGGGGGCCGGGGGCGGAGGGGGCGGCGGCCGGAGCCGCGAGTGGCCGCGGAGGAGCGGGTGCAAGAGGAGACCCGGGAGAGGGGCGAGGGGGGGAAATTAAACACGCACACGGGGAGAGAGAAGGGAGGAAAAGGAGCGGGAGAAAGCGAGCAGGCAGGCAGGCAGCGGCAGCTCTCGCACGCACACCCCCGCTGGAAAAGCACACACATCGGTGAAGCCAGAGCCGGGCAGAGAGGGCTGCGGGGCAGGCTGGCCGCGGGCGTGGGGGAGCTGGGGGAAGCCAGGTAGGACCGGAGACCACCCAAAAAGCAGGGGGGGAGCATCCGGCTCCCGGCTTCCCCGCTCGCCCCCCCCCCCCCCCCCCCATCCCCCTCGAAGCCGCCGAGTCCCCTCCTCCTGGGAGCTGCGGCCCGTCCCCGGGGGACGGCGGCGGCGGCCCCGCGGGGAGCTGGGGGGCGGCGGGGGCTGGGGCCGGGCCGCGGGAAACTTCGGCGGCGAGCGGCGGGCCTTGCCCCGGGGCGGGCGGGGGAGCAGTGAGCGGAGTTTGGCGGGCGAGGAAGTGGCAGGCACGGGAGGAGAAGCCGCAGGAGCGGGGTGGGGGGGAGCGGAGGGCGGCGGGACCTCGCAGCTTTCCCCGCGGGCTGCTCGCGCCCGCCAGCCCCGGAGCCCCCCTTCCTCCTCCGGCGGCGCTCCGAGCCCTGCCCGCAGCCACGGGCTCTGAACGAAAGCGAAACGTGGGGCTGCCGGCGGCGGGGCGGCGCGGGCAGCGGGCTGGCAACGGGGGAGGGGGGGAGGCGAAGCGGCAGGAGGCACCGAGAAGTGGCTGGAGTTGGGAGGATGCGGCGACGGCGGCTGCAACTTCGCCAAAAGGACCCGGAGCGAGGCGGACGCTGCCGGCACCGGGAGGGATCAGGTTGCGGTAGAAATAAGCTCTGGAGGCGAACGGGTGTGCGGAGCAAAGTGCGGCTGCGAAGGGAGTGCGAGGGGGTAACCGTGCCCGGGACGGCGGCGGACAGCCGGAGCGGAGCGCCGGGCGAGAGCCCGGGGGAACGAGGAGCTGCCCGCCGCCGTAAGGGAGACTTTGCCGGGCAAAGCCGCGGCCGCCCGGGGGAGCGAGGGGGCGGCGGGGGCCGGGGCTCGGCGGGGACCTGTTGGCGGGGCGAGCCCGAGCGCGCACCGGCGGAGCTGTCAGGGGCCGGGCCGAGCCGCTCCGCCGTGGGATGGTTCAGCTTCCCGCCAGCCGCCCCCCGGCTCCGCCCGCCACCGCTCAGCCCCCACTCAGCCCCCGCTCCCCTCCTTTATCCACAGGCACGGGGATGCGCCCCGCGGCTGCCGGGGCAGGGTGCGGGAGCAGATGCGGGACCTGGCGGGGGGACCCAGCCGCAGGTGACAAGAGCGACGGCTCCTGGGCTCACGGCGCTCGCAAGGCTGGCTGTGCCAGGCGTGCACATGTCCCTGCGCGAAACGCGGGCGTGTGTGTCTGTGCCGGAGATGTAGATATATATATGGGGCTTGATTTATATCTAATGGCACGTATAAAGCTTTTGAAGGTGGCTGCAATGTAAAAAGTAATGACTTTATTACCCCTGAAAGGTTCTGCGGTTCGCAGTTAACACTCCTCTGAATTACAATTCATTACTCTCTCTAAAGCCAACCTGCATCAGAACACCTACCTGTGCTTATTCCCAATCATAGGCATCGTTTCATTGATTTTCTTTTTTTAAAATCATAGCAAATTAAGCACTTGGTGACAACTAAATCTGTTTCATTATCGTGCCGTGTTTGAGATTCCAGAGGTGACTTCCCAGACCGCATCTCAAAACCTACAGTCAGGAGCTAATTTTACAGATGCTTTCATGAATGGCAGCGAGGATGTTCTTACCATCAGCATGCCCTTAATTCCAGCACCGTAAAAATGCCTCGAATTAAATGGAAACTCGCTGCCTTAAAAATAATATTTCATCCTGGCTGGATAATTATTAATATTAGCATTTGATCGCTATAGTGCTGGGCTCCCCCTCGTTCCTGTATCCCCCCCCCCCAGCGCTTCGCATTGTCATGTGATTGGAGGGAGATAACAAACCTCAAGAAAGAAAAGGAGTGAGAAGACATTTTTAACACGGCATGACCGCAGATTAATAATGCAGGTGGGTTTTTATTTCATTGTATTTTTAGGGGAAGGGAACGAGGCTGTTTAACGAGCGGTCGTGGACACAAAGTGACTGTATTTACAGTCCTTGATGTGGCTTTCGGTGGGTAATAAATTATGACAATATTAAAATTATTTTCTGGCAACCCAGCTAACTGCGCTGGGGACTGTAAAGCCCCTACTGATTCCATTTATGCCTTGTAATTGCAGTCCACGGTCTCGCTCTAAACCTTTTGGTGTATATTGTGTGTAAACTTTTAGCTAATAGACTTTTTTTGAATGGAGGGACTTTTCTCGGTACTTCCTGCCGTATACATTTTGTCTCTGATCTCTGTATTTAATGGCCAAGTCCTGGTTTATGCTTTATAATGTGTTGACAAGTTTTCTAACAGACTTTCTGAAATAATGCACATATATTCACGTCGGTTAGAAACTCCACAGTATTTTTAGAGTCGAGTAGATCTATATCCTAATGCACTGAGAGGGAGTGTAAATCATAGAGGATTTCATAGCCCTTTCAGTAGTTTTCTGTATGAAGTATGAACAGCGTGGCCTCCAGACGTAACCTTTTAGAAAAAAAGACAGTGCTTTTATTTTATGGTGTAAAGTGCTTTTAGCTTCAGGGCTCTGAACGTGAATGTGGTCAACAAACAGCTCTTGCGAGGGAGTTTGCTACAGCCTCAGCCCAGTGCCGGGCGCTGCCTTCGCTATGGGGAGGAATGCGGGGCCGCCCCCGGCCGCAGGACCGGGCTGAGCCCCTCGAGACACGGTACCCCCCGCCGGGTCCCCCCGTCAGTGTCCTGGGTTCGGACACCCCGCGAAAGGAGGGGCCGGATGGCCCCCGGCGCTGCCGGAGAGGCTGATGGTGCCAGCAGGGTCAGCCCCCCACGGGGACGGTCCCCGGCGCGTCCGGGCGCAGGGGGGTGAGCTGCCTCTGAGCTGGCCCCGGCACCGGCGGCAAAGGCAGGGCCAGGGGCACAGCTGGGGCTGGGAGCACCCCAGGAGAGCTGTGGAGCAAGGGCGCTGCACCCCGTCACTGCCCCACTGCACCCCACAAGCTGCCCCTCCTGCATCTCTGCTTCCACCCTGACAGCACCTCTGTGACACACCAAGCATCTCTAGCCCTGTCTGTACCTCTTGCACACTGCCGTCCCTTGCTGGGTTGTACCAACAAACCCAGTGCAAGTGGCAGGTAAACACAGTGAGAAATGCCCTAATGCTGACTAACACCCAGAAACACTGGCAGATTGGAAGGGCAGCTGAAACAAACCCAGGCCATCACAGAAGATGACCCAGTGATCATATTCTGTGGATTGACACAAACTTGTGTCACCTCCTGCTCCTCCGCAACCGTTCTTTGCCCAAGCTGCAGGGGATGCCTCGCAGTCCTGCTGCAGCGTTTGGAGCTGCTGTCACCCTGGCCATGTTATCAGCTGCTCTTTGGCTATGGACTCCTAGCCCCAGAGCAAAGTCAGCTGGAGGAAATGTGGCCCTACACCTCAGCAAACTGAGGTACACGCTGAAATCAGAGCCATGGTGGGTTTCAGGCTGCCTCCAGGTGGAAGCTAACCTTAGAGAAGGGTCTGTCTCATTGACTGAGTGCCCATCCCACCTCAAACTGTCCCATGTGAACCAGAGCCCTGAGACACCAGCTCGTGCCCTGGAGCAGCTGAGAGCAGGGGTGGGAACCCATCCCTGTCCCACAACGATGGCAGTAACCTGCAGCAGCAGGACAGAGTGCCCAGGTGAGAACATTCATGCTGTAAAAATTAGTCTAAGATTTGAATCTACCAAAATGTATCTGTCCCTTTCCTCATACCTCAGCTCTCTGCCTGAGAAAGTGTAGTCCTCCCTACATTCAAGCACGTGAGATACTTAGAGGTTGCTGTACAAAGGGACGTAAAACTGTCTAACGTTGAGAAGTGTGGCCTTCCTCCGTCTCACAGGCAGGCACACAGGACTGGGACCCAAAGGTGCAAAGGAGTGTGACACAGTTCATGCCACATACTGCTGTCCCTGCCTATCTGCTAATTCGGTGACAGACTTGGCAGTGGGTGAGTTCAGCAACTTTGGTTGGGCAAATGTTCCTGCTTCGAAGCTCCAACTGTCACTCACTCAGAGCAGGAATCTCACTTGCCAACATTACAGAACATTAGGACCAAACACAAATTCCAAAACTCTGCCAGTTCCCCGGAGCTGGGCTGCATTATGTAACGGCAGATCGCACGGGGTGCTTTCCGACACTGTCTTGATAGTCTCAATCAGGCGGAGGCAACGTGGGTGGAACTCTTATCACACCAGGCTGACTCCCGTGAATGAGCAGAGGACTTGCACGTTCTAGAAATAGTACATGCATTAGTATTCCCGCAGGAGAAATTTGGGCGCGCTGCTTTGCCTTTTCTCCTTTCTCCCCCTTTCCCCCCCCTTTTTAATAAAGGCTCAAAATAAACTCCGATTTTGCAAGCTCTTACTAGCAAGCACAGCACACACAGCAGCGAGTCCGTGCAGGATCACAGACATCTGAGCGCCAGGTGACAGAAAGATTTCGTTATCGGCTCGCCCTAGGCAGGACCTGGAATAAAACCCTGAACTTGGGGAGACTTTTTTCCATGGGTTTCAGCAAGGTCTGGGATTTCAGCCTGCCTCTGCTTGCACAGCACCTAGCACAATGGAGCCCTGAACCTTGACTGGGCTTTCTGGGGATGACTATAAAATAAATGGCACAAAGTGCTCACGGAACAGACTTTGAAATGGCAAAAACCCTCCCTTGAAGCACACAAAGAGTTTTGCTTGTGTGTGGGCAGGTAGAGGAAGGCATCACTAAAAATCTCATTTTTAATCAAATGTTTGATTTCAGCCAAACTGGGTTTAGTTTGCACTACTTACTTAGTTATTTGTCATACTGTAGGTTTAATATTTATAAATCTTTTTATAAGTAAACACGTAACCTGCCCCTGAGCGTTTCTATGCTACATTTCAAGCCAACATGATTTAAACTATGTGCATTTAAAACCTTCCAGAACCTGACCTATAATGCAAATCCATAGTCTTAATTATTGCAGCACCAGCAGCCACGGCACGAGTGAGGCAGTTGAGCTTTTGTTACTAAAGAGGCACAGTAGTTATGGTCTGTCAGTGCTCCTGTTACAATCCCCACCTTGAAGAGGTTATAACTTGGTCTGTGTAAATTTGATTGAGCTGAAACTTGGGACTCCAACTGTCAGTCCATATAGGGAATTATCTTATGAATAATTGGCTAACCCATTGCTTGATTCACAGACTTTTATACAATGATTTTTAATGGGTTTTAATGTTTTTTTCTTTTACTGACATCTAGGGTATGAATTTGGTACTTCTAGCTCTTCTGAAGCTCCATACTCAGTGGAATATGTATAGATACCCAAGGTAAAGCTACAGCTACCCAGAGGATTTCACGGGGCACACCTGGCACCCTGACCCACCTGCATGTTCCTATACACTGAGAAGAGGCCAGGAACAAGAAATGACGCTTTAGTTATCTCCAAAGAGGGTCCTAACTGTGTAAGATAAAGAGAACATAAATAAATATCTTTGCTAATCTTTTCGTTTTTCTGGGCTTTATCTTCTCCCCGGAAATATGTGGAAATGGGTCCTACCTGTGTGCTGGCATCACTTAGAAAGGGATGAGCCATTCAGATTTTAATATTGAGCTTGAGTTTAAATATTGCTTTGTGTTACAAAGGATTTTGCTGATAAGTGCTCCCTACTTTTCTCTAGCCTTTAACTTCCAAAAGGTAGTTTTTATCAGATTAAATCACACTAAGACAAAGAATGGTTTAGACGAAGACTTGAGATTTTCCTTGACCTACAGCAAACAAAGCCCAGCCCGGGGCCAGAAAGATGAGCCACAAGGTGTGAATGGATTTCTCTCATAGAGCTGGATCCCACCATTTCCATGCCCACCTCCCCACACAGGTACACCCGAACTCAAGAGCAGCATCTCCATCTGTTTCAGGAGAGTTTTGACCAAGCCAGGCTGCAGCCCGAGGCTCTCTCACTGCAGGGTTGTGTTGTGTGCAAGCCATTCCCAAACAAAGCACTGTGAGGGGCCAGATTCTCCTCGGAAAGATGTTCCATGCATCCAAATCCCCCATTCATCGGGACTACTCTGTCTTGCCTCACAGGAACCCCTGATGGCACAAGTTGGTCCTTTTGAGTCACTGGTGAGATCCCAAGCCATATATCTAAGCAGGTCACTGTGTCCAAGCCTATGAGCAGTAGGAAGACAGGTCATTGACACAAACAGCTTTTTAAATTCCTGTTCTGACTTGAGCTGAAAAGTGCACTTCTGTGCAAGATTAGATCCAAGGGGATCAAACTCTCCCCATGAGGAAATCTAGAATGCCCTACTCTGGATGTGGCAGGCAGGGAAAGGCAAATATTTCGTTTTGAAAAATAAATCCAGCTACACCTCAAACGAATTTTAAAAAGTAGAATAACAAAAATAACTCACTAATCTGAGAAATCAAACATCAGCAATCAAAAAGAAATTATTTCCATTGAGAAATTAGTTTTGTTAAACAAGATGAAGAAAGGTTTAGTTGTTTACTTATCTGCTGCTGAACACAGTCCCTCCTTCCTGGCACGCTTGGTGTGAGGGACAGTAGAAAGGACAGTGCAATAAAAAAGGATTTTCCTCCTCTAACTCTGCTTGATATAACCCCTGCCAGAGCAATCTACTTGGCCTTGGGTACTGCAAAAGTCTTAAGCACATATTTATCTTTGGGTACATCAGCTGTACTTACATGCTTAAAGTAAGCATGTACTCAAGCATGCTGTTAGATTGGTCCCTTAACATCTTCAGTAAATAACTTGCATTGCTTTTTAGAGCTTCAACTTTTAGTCACTTAGAATGCATTGAACTGAAATTTAACATACACAATCATCATTCTCTATATTCATTTTATATTACTATTTCAGGTGACATTTAGCTTTAGCTTTTAGCTTCAGCCAAGAAAAAATGTGCCTGCTTTGCAGAACATGACATAGTTTGTGTGAAGATCTAGATGAAAAATAATTAATAGATGAGAGAGCAGAGTCCTTCCTCTGTGCTTAAAAATAAGGACGGCTTTACTGTGGGTTTTCTCCTTTGCCATATTTATTCCATGCAAAATTTCAGCTTAATTGTTGAAATGCTTAAAATAATATTTTAATGCAACGCTCTGTAGTCAGTAGAATAAATTATTACATAGCCCAAAGCTGCACAGAAAGACACAGTGCTGAGGGGGAGCAGGAGTGGTGGTGAATAACCTGTGATAAGAGCCCACCTCTTTGAGCAGTTTGGATAGTTTTGCCACCATTTGTTATTGTCAGCACATATAATTCTGTCAGTGCAGTATGAATCCTGGCTGCAGTGAAAAGAATGCTTTCTCCCACCAGAATGAATAAGATTTCACTCAATTAAAATAACATGCAAGTATATTGTATGGTATTACATAGAAAGCTGATGTGCATTAAGTATGAATGCTGGGGTTGGGGGGAGTTATTGTACTAATGCTATTGTTCACTGAGCAACTATTCCCCAGCATTTAAAAAAGCAGGGGAAATTAAATACAGAAATCAGAAATAAGTACAATGTTTGATATTACCATACTGAAATTAATGTATTCACAATTTAGACTGTAATTTGCCCTATCATATTTAGTTTCACAGCATCTGAGAGCCTAGAGAGAGAGAAATGGATGTAAACACATGGAGAGAGAGAGCTCCATGGACTGTCTGTGCTGACACACACCTCCCTCAGACGTTTGGGTGCTACAGATACCCACAGGGTAAATCCAGGCCATAGCAGAGCACCAGTCTGTAAGTGCTATCCCCCACAGGCAGCAGGGACAAGTTTGGTCTAGATGTGGCTGGAGCAATGTGATCCGCAGCCATCTCCTCCTGAACAGCCCCTCAGCACGGGGTTAGATGAGCTACGGGCTCGTGGCACCCTGGTTGGTGCTGCCCAGAACTGAAGGGATCTGAACACTTAGGGATGTACAAGGACACAGCGTGGCCCTTCCTACGAGGAAGGCCAAAAGTGCCTCACAATAGGTGTGGCTTAGGCAGTCACTGTACTCAGAGCCAATAAAAGTGAAACTGTTCTCTATTAATAGAACCCAAATTAGCTCTTCTATTCAATGCCATACTGCACATCTGTGCATTGCTTATGAGTGGGACTAAAAAAATATATGTACCATGACACTGTACTTTTAAAGTGTCTGTTCAATGCCTTTCTCAATCTCCAAGGACTGCCTCCTCCTTAGACTTACACATTCAGTGAATATGACGAAGCTAATTATTTTCCCCTGAAGTGATCAGTGCTCGTCTCCAGCACGGATCTCACATTTTCAGCCTCAGAACTTAAAAAAAAAAAAAAAAAAAAAAAAAAAAAATATATATATATAAAGAAAAAGAAAAAGAAAAAGAAAAAGAAAAAGAAAAAGAAAAAGAAAAAGAAAAAGAAAAAGAAAAAGAAAAAGAAAAAGAAAAAGAAAAAGAAAAAGAAAAAAAACCCACACAACTGCTTTCAAATTCTAAGACAAAAATCAGTTTGGCAAACAAATCCCCTGCCATGGGCTTTACCAGGCTTTACTCTTCCATCAGAGCCCCCGTGCACGTAGGAGCCTCTTTGCCATTTTTGAGAGGGGGTTCTATATTTTCCTGTTACCTTTCCTTCCTGTAAAGCAATCAGGGAGAACTGCAGGAGGCACTATCAATATGCAAATTGCTGCCAGATAACTGGTTTCGCTGGTTCCGCCTTGGGAAGCGGCACCGCCGCCGCGGGGGCATCCGGGGGGCCCGGCGGCCCCTCCGCGCCCGAGTCCCCCCGGCCCCGCGGGGCCCCCGGAGCAGGGCTCGGCGGCAAGGACAGCGCTCCTCCGAGTCCCACGGGTTCCCTGAGTCCTCTCAGCCTTCACGCTGGCTCACGGGGCCTTCTTCAGTGTGTTCGTGGGCTCTTCTGCTTGGGCATTTCTTTTGCAAGGGATATCTGAGTGCTCTTCCTTCGCCCTGAGAAGTGCTGGCAGTTGGATATCGCCTCTCTCTAATTACAAGATGAAGATTTTCGTGCCTCTATCAGCCCACCTGAGTGGTGCTCCTAGGCATCGGGTAGGAGAAAAACTGGCTCATCCCTGTGTGGCATCACAGACCTGCTCAGGAAAATCTGTGGACGCTCACATGTGGATCTGTATCCAAAGCACACACCCAGGCCCTCTCTTTTCTAACTCAGCATTTGAGGGATGGAAAGGGAGCCACTGGTTTCCAAATTAAAATGAAACCGCAATTTACAGGTAAGTGTTTGCAAAAGTAAATGAGCCCAATTTTAAAAATCACAAAGAAACAGAGATCTCAGGTGGGTTCTGGGTTTGCTCTGCTGGCAGATTCAAAGCAGCACTGCTCATCACATCAGCCTTCTGCAGGGCATTCATCAAAACCATGGGAGTATTTTAAAACCCCACCAAAGTAAACAATACAGCTAATTTATAAGCATTCAGAAGTGCAGTATCTTTAGCACAAATATCCCTATCAGTATGGTGGTGGCCCCATATAATACAATAAGACACAATTCAGACCTGTGATGGTCTATTGAATACATAATATGCATTTTTTAAATTGCCTGGAAACATATTCATATTGTAAAATCTAATGGTTCAGGTGGAGCTTTTACTCTTGATCAAATAATAAAATAGTTAGAGACCACTCTGTCATCCCATTGCTCACCAGCCTCCATGAGGACTGTTTTACGTTCCTGTTTAAATAGGACAGGAGAGCAAAAAAGGAAAACATAAACCACAGAAGAGTTACTACAGACATTAACTTTTAAGCCAAAAAAGCAAAAGAGCTGAGAAGGAAGTTCCATTCTGGGGGAATTGTCTTTGTCACTCTGCATCCATTGAGGTTTCCTGCAGCCAAAGCCTCTGGGCAGTGAATCACATTAGGATAAGGCTGCACTCACTAAGTCCCAGGGGCTGTCTGGGGCAAGGTGTCCTTGTTCGGCCTCCAAAATAGCTTCTTCCTGTGGATCTAGGTCTGCCAGGGAAGGGGACTGGTGTGGACAGACAGACAGAGCCTGTGGACAGCTGAGACTCTCTGTGGGATGGAGTGGGTGGCGATGGCCTTGTCCGTGGAAAAGGAATCTAAAGTGCAGACTAGCGATAGTAATGGTGATTACTAATAAAGCATGGAGCTTTTCATTACTGAAAACTTCAAATAACTCTCCTGAACTATATTTGAGACTTTTTTTTTCATGTTAACTCCGGGTTTGATTGCTGGAAAAGGCTGACTGCTCGAAAAGGAAAACCAGTACAGTGCACAGCAGTGGGGAATGTAAGCCCTTCTTTACCAGAACCCCTGCCATATATGTACTGTCACTCACCTTCCAGACACTCAGTACAACCATTCAATCTATTGAATCAAGAGACTGTTTGATCTTATCTGCATCTGTGAGCTGACTGTCAACCTGCTTAGGCTGCATATTAAATCATCTATAGTAGCTGTATCAAGCTGGGATGATCTGTTAATTCTAAATTTATTAACCCTTAGAGTGCAGTCATCATGTTTAATCTAGTGTAGCCAGCATTTATTTTACAAGACTAAATCCTTCTTTAAGATACAGCTGTGCTGTAGGTTAAGGAATTGGTAACATGGAGGAGCTGGTAACTGGGAAGAGCCTCACTTTGATCTCTGTAAGCCAGCTGACGGCACCGCTGCTCCAAACATGTATGTGTGTGCTCACATCACACTCCTGTGTCTGGGATGTGGGGTGTCTGCACACGTGTGTGGACCTAATGGCATTTCCTCAGAGTTTTGCCTGAGATGAGCCAGAAAATGAGTGGCCTTGAACAATGTCTGAGCCCTGTGCCTCCAGGAAGACTTACAATCAAAAATGAAAGTGACTGCAACCACTGCAACATGAGTTGGGTCCTGCAAGGAGTCTCCACCAAACCTCTCCTCCAAGTTGGCCCCCGCTTCTCGGCCCATAACTGCGGTCCAAATCGGTTAACAAATGTCCTGGGAGTGCCGAGGACCACGGCCACTGCAGGACACACAGGAATCCGAGCGCTCCTCTCCGCGTACGTACAAACACATCCCGGCGCAGACACGGCGACGCACACGGATAATTTTATACGGATACATACATCCGCATCAATATGTTAATCTGTTCGTTACACACACGCGTCTCTCCCTGCCCCTCTCTCCTGTTATCTATTATCTTTGCACATCGCCGATGGTATCAACATATTCACAGCTTTTATTTCAGTCGCAAACTGCTAGGCATGCTTCCTTTTTTGGTAATCATGTGCCCGGTATCTCTCTAATGTAGCCTAATAACAATTTTAGCATTCAGATGAAGCGATTTCATTCTGTGACTGCCTTTTCTATTAGATTTGATTCTGAGAAGCCCCAGTGGGTGCCTCGGAGGCAGAGATCTATCTGTGAGGCTGCAACCGATTCAATAGCAGCCTGAGCTAACCTTGACCTTTCCCTAGACCCTGCTCCATCTGGTGCCAGCCTGGTCCCCCCCTTCTCCTCCTCCTTGCTTCACAGTCAGCATTGATCAAGGCAGAATCGAGCGTCTCTCTCCCTCCAAGGGCTGGGCAGTCGTGGAAAGGACAGCACATTTCAATATATGGAAATGATTGAGCCTCTTATGCAATCATAAATCTACATACAGCCTCGTGATTTGATATTTCATTCACCTCCAAAGATTCTCACCCTCCCTCCCACCAGCAGGGATTTATAAACTAAAAGACAACAGCTTTCCCCAACACCTGGGTATTATAAAGCTTGCTGTTTATCGGGAGTGAACGCCTGGCGATTTCATCTGATTCACTTTGTGGTTTATTTATCACTCCGTTGTTTTTCCTGCGTGCCTGGGTTATTTTATTTTTTTTTTTCGGGGGCTTCCCCCGCACACCCCCGGCCCTTTCGGGCGGTGGCAGCGGCTTGGGCAGGGGCTGTTGGATGCCGCTGTCGTAGCCCCCGAGGGAAGGGGCAGACAGGCTCGGCTCGATCCGCGGCTCGCAGCGGACCCGAGCCCGCGGCCCCAGCTCCGCATCCCGCTCCTCTCCGGGAGCGTTTCAGTAGCTGGGAACGAGCACAGGCTCCTACAATAAATCAGCGCTCGTCACTTTGTCACCTTCCCACTTCTCTTTCTTGCCCCCTTCCCCGCTCCCCCGGCCCCCCCACCGGAGCCCCCTGGAAGCGCCGGGCTGCCCCTGCTCCCTCCTGGGGGGCGAGTCCCGCCTTAGCGAGAGCCGGCGTGGCTTTCACCGCCGAGATTTTCCGTGCTGCACCATCCCTCTGCGCTCCTTCCTCGCTAGGACGTGCACTTACAATCAATAATTTTATTTTTCTTCCGAAGAATTCTGACGTAACCACAGTTTCTCACTGCATACCAGCCTTGAGATTACATAACCGATTATGTAAAATTATAATTGCAAGATAATAGATGCAGACTCTAATTATTACCTAGAGTTTCCCGTGTAGCTGTAGCCAGGCACACAGCACATATGTTAAGAGTCGGTTCTGCAATATTTGCATAGCCAACACTTCTGGCTGGAGACGCGGTGTGGAAAAGGAATGGATAGATATTTGACAGTACATATGTATGAGAGAGATATATTACTTAATAGGAAAAGGTATCTGGAAATATATTCCTCTCTGTTTTGAGGAATTTGTTTTGCTTTATCTCCATGGGTAGTAAAAAATAATAGGAAGAAACTGTGAATTACATTGAAAAAAATAGATATATTCAATTTGTCAGTTTAATATTACACTTCCTCTGTGCAATGCTACAAAGATTTAGGACATTTCCTAAACTTTCAGCTCTAATCTGTGCCTTGGGTTTGTTTGGAGGACCTGCCACCACATGCCGGCTAAAAATGAGTGTCAATTAATAATAAAACCCACTCTTCCTTATTTCTGCACTCATATAATTTAACAGGTTTTGAGAAAACCACAGATGTAATGGTGAGAATTTTCCAGTGTGTGCAATATTAACAGCTTTCATTCTAAAGCACCAAAACTTCCTGGAACAGAACTGCTCGATGTTTTCTCACTTTTCCCTATGGCCATCTCCACCTACTATTATACACTTACAATGTAAAGAATATTCAGCTCCTTAAAAAGTGTGGTTTGTTCTACCAGGAACATAGCTGGTAGAAACAATCTCAGACCAAGGCAGCTCAGGTAAGCACACTATTATTTGTGGCCTGCAAAATTAGAAATAATTTGAAACAAGAAGTGGGAGAGGTTTCAGCTTGTGTTTTCCACCACATGAGACATGACCAGAAAATCCTTACCACTACAGTGCAACAGGATTCATAAAGTCTCTGATTTCTGAGCTACCTGAGCAACCACAAAACCTCTGCAGAAGTGCCTGAGCACGGCTTGTTGTTGAAAAGCATATTGTACTTATTAGTAAAATGTGAAATGACTTAAAAAAACAGTTTGAGCTATGAATTGCCATCTGCTCAATGGGGAGAAACAGAAAGTAACTGAATATATTTTCTCACCTTTTTTTATAGTAACATAAACAACACTCCAGAACACTATAAACTTGTAGCTGTACCAAAGGCATTAGTGCAGTTCATTGCGCTTCGTGTCAGGACTTTGTCCACACTATTACACACTGTTTCTTTTAACTCTCTGCAAATGTCCCAATGTATTTTTTTCCTCCTATTAGGTAAGATGGCCTTTTTAATTTCAGGGATTAAAAGTCTGATGCTGCTGCCCACATGGAAGCTGTCCCTGATACAGAGCTAGCCTGAGGTCTGTGCGTGCCTTGAGACATCAAAATACAGGTAAAGCAGCGTACACAACTTGTTCTGGTTCCCTGTGTGGGAGGGGAAGAGGGAAGGGTTTATGTTACCCAGCTTTCACGTAGAGCTTTGCATCACTCGTTCCATCACAAGAAAAATTTGTCTTTGTCCTCTCTCTGCCCCTGCCCCCTTTTTGCAGGGAAAACCTGAGGAAGCCCTTGGGACTGCTTCCTCTGGTGTTGAGCTTTCCCAGCGCCAAAAGCACATTCCTCCAGCGCCTGCAAACAGTGACCTTCCCCAGAGCTGTGGGGACAAGGCCGTGAACTCGGCTCAGAGCACGGGGAGGCCTCTGCCCGTCCCAGGAGAAAGGCCCCGCAGCAGGGCAGTGCCTGCCCTGGTCTCTGCCGGGAGCAGGACTCCCTGTGAGCGCTCAGGGAACCATCCGTGCTGGCAGTGCTGCTCCACACAAACGCTACAACAGAAAGGACAAAATAACATCTTTTTGTTTTCTGCTCAGCTGGGGTGATTTCTTTGCTGTGCTTCAGCTTTATCCACCTGGGAACACAGAATTTTTTTAACCTGTTTGTCCCGTTTCTTGCCTAACAGCAGCTCAGCTATCCTGCCCCAAACACTGCTCCGACCACCTGTGGATTGGAGGGGAGAGAGTTCCTGGAGTCAGGGAGCCATTCAAACCAAATGGAGGCAAACTGGAAGATCTTGGCTTGGACTGAGTTTCGCAAGGGAGTGTGAGGACAGGAGAGCTGTGAATTGTTAAGTTTCATCCCACAGGACAAGCACATGTAAGACAGTAACTTTGCAATGCAGAAATTGTCTTCACCTGCCTGCCTGATGCTTTCTCCTCTCTGAAAGCCTGACTTGTCAAAAGCATCACTTAATAATAATACAAGGAGCAGCTTTCCTGCTCCCTTGGAACTTGGCAGGAGTATAAATACACAGTAAGAGAAAAGAGGAATCAAAAACTTAACAATAGGAAAGGGAAATACAATGGTGTAAAGTGGCCTGCGCCCCTCATATTTTAATTTCCACCAAATGCCCCTAGAAACGCTGGGCACAGCAAAAGCCTCGAGATTGATATGCAAAGCGTGTGAGCTTGTTGCAATAGCTGCACCACAGCGCACGCCTAGGTGTTCTACACCTCACACACACATATCACCCCCTAGGATTAAGATTCAAATCACCTGTCCTCCGTCGCTAATAAAAATGAAATATATTAGGGGAAGTTTGAATACGGTGGCTTGACAGAGCATGTCATGTCTCACACGTGAAAAAATGCACCGAGTGCACAATCAAAAAGCAGCTGCCCATTTTTGTGGCACTGGATTTTTCTGTTTCAGAGGGCAAAATATGTGCTTGGAGACCAGGTGAGCCTGAACCCTTAAACTCCTGCAGCCCCTGAGAGTGCAGTGTAAGGTCAGATCAGCACTCACTGCTTTGAGGAGGAAAATCAGATGTTTTTATGAGACCTCCAGATTTGCTATTTGCTTTCCTTTTTGAGTGTGCAGAACATAAGCAAAGCATGAGAAGCAGCGCTGTACTTTGAGTAGCGCCTCCCCAGTGAAGAAGTTGCCACAGCAGAATACCACCCTAGGGTGGAAGTTGTCGATATTGTAATATTAAGGGTTTCCACTATAAGTCTAAGCCATCCTTAGCCTAAAGGCCAGATTGTACAAAGGCTTTCTGGAAAAAAGTGCCAGCCAGGTAGATGAGCACATCTCCAGAGTGCTGACAGGGCTGGTGGCTTTTTCAGCCCATCCTAGGCTCAGTTTTTCAGGAATGCAAGAAGCCAGACAGATTTTAGAGTGGAAAGTGATAAGCAGCACTCCAAGTGAGATGCAAACAAAGGACAGGGGCTTGCATTAAGGAACCACCAGGCACAACAGGTTATTTTGTTCTGTAAGAATGGCTTCCATTATTGACACAAGGATGGACATTACCAGTTCAATCCCTGTTGGAAACTGTGCCCCTTCCCTAATTGTGGGGATAAAACTGATTCAAAAAGGTACATCACAGCTCCAGGTGCTGGAGATAGAAATATGGTAAAGCCTGTTCAGTATGGACTCATGCAACAGACAGCAACTGCTTCAAAAATTGCCCCAGCTTCCAGGAAGGATGCTTTAAGAAGCTGTAAACAGCCAGATCCCAGGCAGCCTCTGGGAAAGGCCTCATGCAGGTGCACAAATGCGTCTCAAATCTGCGACCTCAACAGGTGGGCCTGATGTTGGTTTCTGTGGAGAGGCACCACAGCCTCTGGGATGCCCTTTTCCTCCTGAATTGTCAGGCTGGTGGTGGAGGAAGACAGAAGAGGAAGAACTTAATGTGCCACTGCTTGTGCTGTGACCTGCAGATAGCGTGAGGACTTTGCTCCTCAGGACTGTCCATCTGGCACCATTCCTGAGCAATAAAAGCTCACCCACAAAGTATTTTAAAGCAAACAGTTGGTGTAATGAATACCTTAATACTCCTAATACAATACCACAAATAGTAACAACTATAAAAATACCCACTCAGTGAAAAGAGCCCAAGTTCAGAGCCCAGCTCCTTCAGAGAGCAGGAGTTAGGACCCACGGAGGCTGTGAGTTTATATCACAGGAGGGTGACTTCCTCTACCACTCACTCTCCAATGATTCCCTCTGGCTAATCCAAGCACACCTGTACACCTTCCAGCAGAAGAGGTGTTCCAGCAACCCTTGGACCTAGCGAAAAGGTGAGCTAGCCACCAGAAATGGGAGTGTGTGTGCATGGGGGCATGGGGTCAGGTATCACATGTTCTAAAAAAAACTGAAGGAAGGATTGTACAATTTACCACCTTTTTTTGTTTGTGATCTCTGCACAGATTCTCTCTCTGCCTTCTTCAAACTTAGAAAAGCAGGGCCACTGAAACAGCCTCAAGAGCCAAATACTATCTCTGATTCATCAGCACGCATCATGCACAAGAGCAAGAACTGATTTCGTAAGATACCTGGAACAAAAAGTCTTTATCATTTAAGATCAGAATTTGTTTACCAGGGAGCATTATTTAACCTGAGGAAGACAGGCAGAAATCTGAAAATCTGCCTTTAATTTACTCTGTTATGATCTATATTATTGTTCTTGCAGTTCTCTTTTTAGGTGACTTTACAGTAGGCAGGCTTGAGCAACACAGGACAAGATACTTTGTAAAGAGTTGGATCCTAATGTCTGAATTCCTGATTTTAATCTTGTTGGTTCCAAACCAGATTCACCCATTTTTTTCCTTTTGAAACTGTTTACTATACAAATGTAAAATAAGCACTGAAACCAGGTGTACATAAGTATTGTGCCCAAGGAATACTTACAGTACCTGAGAAAGAGCACTGTGTGGAAGGGGTTTTTTTTGTTCAGTTTGGTTGTTAGCATAGTGCATCAATGATTTCATGCCATTTTATATCATTTTACCTTTCTGCTTTGGCCTATAATGAAAGCAGTATCTGTTCATATCCTCCTTTTAGTCCAAATCATACAGGTAAAAATAAGGTCTCTTACATTTTTAAAATTAAGTGTGCCTTCCACTAATCTTACATGTCTTTTTTTTTTTTTTTCACGAAAGCAAGTGTTGTTTGCTGTGTGTAACTATTTCAGTGAGCTAAATATCTACTGAAAATTCAAATCATTCACTGGCCTCGTTCTCTCTAGTTGTTGCATTCAGATTAATAAACCTGTTTCCCACTTAAAATGAAAAGAGAATTCAGAAACGTTTAGCATCAAGTGAAAAAAGCAGCAAGAAAATGACTAACAGGTACTGGGACATGGCATATTTATTTTGTCCTGTCAATTATTTTTAAAGAATCCCTTGCTTATGGAGGAAGATTTTTTAAAAACCTGGACTATTAAATAAAGATGTCCACAAACACCGGTTTCTTCATTTTTCCTCATTTTGGAGGAAGTGGATACTGGAATCGCTGGAGGTTTTTTACTTTATATTATTATACTTTTGCCAGTGCTGAAAAGAACTCCCGTTTCAAGGGTCTTAGAATAAACCTGCATAAAGTGTTTATGACACTGTGGTAACACATTTATGAAGCCAAATACTCATGGGCACTTACAACATTAGGAAAACACCAATATCAGACGTTCTCCTCAACACTTCAAAGCAGCAGCTGAGTGCAAAGTTCCAGAGGTACCAGCTACTCCAGGGTCAGCGGTGGCTCCAAGTAAACGCGTTTAGAGGCCTGGACCTGGAGGTAATTTCAATGTGTTCTCATCCAGTCATGAGCACACAATCACCTATTGAAAGTGTCTGGCTTGGAGTGCAGACAGATGGAGAGCACAGGGGTTAGTACAGCCAGGCCTTGGACTGACCTTTGCAGAGAGAATTAAATCAGTCTGACCTTGTTGTGAAGCCTAAATTATATCCATAGACCCCCAAATAATGCATCTTTAATGCATCGCTGCCCTCTTTTTATCAGCCTCTTTACCTCGAGGGTATCTTGTTTGCTAACTACTGATGTTAAATTGCAGCTATTTATGCTTACATTTGTGACCTCGGTGGACATCTTGTCACATTTTTCATGAGCACTTGAAAAAGTAGAGAAATATTTATATAGAGAGAATATATAAAACTGAGTTCTCGTTTCACTTAGACATAAAATAAACATTAAGGGGAAAAGAAACCTGGTTCAACTGTGGGGCGCTGTATTCATTGCATAAGTCTAACACAATAGTCATTGTATGATTCTGAGCTTCAATATCATCCATAACCTATCATCTGGACAGCCTGGAAAACAGAACGGTGCCACGTAATGGGATTTCCAGTATCTTACAAACACCTTTTCTTCTCAGATATTTTTAATATTTCAGGATTTTTTAAAATTCAAAATAGTGCTAAGAACAGAATAACCTCTGTGACACCTGTCAGTTTTTGTAATACAGACCTCTGGACAGAAACAATACCGAGTCCACAGGCTGGAATCTCGACTGGAAACCAGCTCGGTTCAGACCAGGAAGCGTTTAATTGGTTCTTCTGTTGACTGCAGCAGCAGAGGAGCCCAGTGGAAGTTCAGGAGAACTGCATCCTTTCCCACTGCCTAAAAGACTCCGTTTTCTGCTGTACCTTAACCCGAACAAAAGGTGCTTTAAAAAAAAAGATTTTAGTCCAGGATGTTGCTTTCCAAGTACCACTATTCTAAAGTGCCTCGAGTTCCCTTTTAGCTTCTATTAATCAAAATAAAACTGATTTAAACTACAAAAGGAGCAAGGTTTTGTTCCTCTGCTGTTAGTTTGGGATCTTGGCTCTGCCACCGGCTGTCTTTGCAATTCGGGCGAGTCACCGAGGCCTGTCACAGGGAGTCCTCTGGGAATCTCCACACGGAAAGCTGAGACGTCGCAGGCCAGTGTGGTCCATCATCCGCAGGTTCGGCCCCACACCACTTGTGTGTAGGAACGCTCTTCCCAGCAGCAGTGAGCTGTTAAGGTGGCTCACCCAATTCATGGAATCACTCCAGGGCTGGCCCTGCCACCTTGCTGACCTCATCATCCAGCTCTCTAAGCCAACACAAAAATATTTGCTCCCTTTTGCCGAGAGGGTTTTTGCTGGTTTAGCAAAGTGCACGGAACGAGCGAGGGGAGAGGAGCAGCAGCAGCAGAACAGAGCATGCAGCTGCAGGGCGGAGAAGAGCAACCCAGTGCAGCACTGATTTAAATCAGCTGCACAACCACACCATTAGATTAATCTGCTGATGAAGGTTAAGTTTGGTCTAATCCTTGGCACCGAAGCAGCTGAAATGCTGGACGAAGATGCTTGCTCCCAGCTTTATTCCTTACACTGAGAAAAGCCCAAACCATCAGAACTCTATTTGCATCACTGAAGAGCCGCCCTCCAGGGTGGGCTACAATGATCACGCTCCTCAGATACACTGGTATGAGCAGTGTTTGCCTGCTGCAATAAAATTAATATTTCACCTCTTCCCTATGAGATTAGACTGTTCATTTTTGAAATAGATAAAACAGGGCACACTTCATCCCAAACTGCCCACTATTACCGCCTCAAGAAGCTCATTCCTTATCCCAAAAGCGAGCTTTGGGATCAAGTCAGGCACTCAGCATCCTGCAGATGCAGGCAGCAAGCACCCCTGAGTGCTCTGCCTGTGCCGAGGGAAACCTGGCCACAGAAAGTAACAACTGTTGGTCAGAAGCACCAGCCCTGGGCACAGGAAGAGCCACAGCTGCACGCAATGCAAACTATGTGGTGTTATTTTAATTGGGTTTCTTTGGCTCACAAGTCCACAGGTGCTGCTGAGAACGACGATAATCTACTTGAAAAGCAGAGGTCAGTGCAGCCCACGGAGCTGGGCTGTTGGCATTTTCTGCCTTCAAACATGCTAGAAATCCCTGAAAATGGAAGTTTCGCATTGCCAAAAGCATGCAAGCAGAGCATGAGCACCAGGCTCAACTGTACTGCTGCAGATTCTTCCTGATATTTTAAGAGTCTTCCAGATAAATCAAGGCTCCTGTATTTCAAGGGACAGAAACAGCAGCTGACTACAACAACAACCAGTCAGGGTCTGTCAAGTCCCCCGAAACCAGGGCTACTGCTGCAGACCAGGTTGGAAAAGCAGCTCCCTTCTGGCAGCTGCAGTCTTTCCCCACCTTCTAACTTCTGACAGTTCCAAGGTCGCCAAGCCTGATCCCAAGCTCTCACAGCTGAGGCAGCAAAATTCAGTCTTGCCAGCCCTGCTGAGAAGTCTTGCTCCAGCTCTGACCCCAGTACTCTTAGTTGTTCTTCCTCTTATATGTGGTTCCCTACAAGGTGTGTGGAGCAAGGAACAGTGCCCCCAGGAGTTATATATGCCTGTGTTTGCCCAGTCATGGAAGAGACAATCACAGGATGGAATGGACATAGGGGAGAAACAGACCAACCAAAAAGACCCTTTTTTTTGTGTCTTCATCATAATTTAATCCTCCAAGGCTGCAAACTCCAAAAAATCAAGTGTGATCTAAACAGTCAGATAGAATACAATAAGTACTAACTACTACCTGCTTGCTTTGTCTATACAAAGCGAAAAAGGCAGTGATAATCACTCTATTTGATTCCATGATCTGATTCCTGTGTTACCTTATTTCTCAGAGACTACAGCTCTGCGTACCACAACATGCCTGTCAAGATGTGGATTTACAGGTTACACCGTAGTAGAACCTGCTGGTTTTCAGCTCCAATCGACATCTGCTTGTCGGTACATGCCTGACAGAGTTGCAGTCCAGATTAGGAAACATTTGTTTATGCCCCAAAATCCCCAACATATTTTTCCAGCTATGTTCCCAGTGCTGAGCTCCATGCCACTCCAGCTCTCTGGTAGTCAGCTCTCACACTGCTTCCTGGTATAAAATTGATTAGAAGCAGCATGAAATGTTATCAAGCTGACCCTCGGGAGGCTGGGCCCAAAAATAACAGATGGGAAAAGTGGCCTTTTGATTAAACTTTCAATTGCCAAAAACTGTGCATTTCCCCTCACCGTGCATGTACACACACGTTGTAACTCAAGAGAAGTCTATGCCAGCTGCAGACACAACAGTGAGCTTAGAACAGGCCTATTCTTAACAACACTGATGTTGCTGAAGTCAGCAGGACACTGGCCATCAGCTTCAGCAGTGGCAGGAAAAGGGTCCTTTGTTCCACTTTTTATTTCACATCTCTCTCTTCCTGGTGTCGCTCAGCTGATCCCGGGGAGAGGATGCGAAAGTAACCAGAGCAGGCCCAGGCTGGCTGCCCATGACACAAGAGCTGCTGGAGGGGGTGGTGGCAGCTGCTTGGGAAAGCCATGCAGATTTTCAGGCATTCTCTAAAGCCCAGGCCAAGATGCTTTCAGGGTGGTGCTGGGTAAGTGCAGTTTGTACCTTTCCAAGGTCAAAAAATTACCAAAAAGCTCTTCTGGTAAAATCCTGAGAGACCCAGGTTCCACTGCAAGGAGACAAAGGAGCCACAAAGGATTTTGGTGGGAAGAAAAACGACAAAGAAAGCAGCACATCTTCATGTACGCCTATACTGATATGAACCTCTGATAATACAAATCTGATTTACATATTCATATATTTATATGCCTGACTGTTCCCATTTCAAAGAGTCTTATTGCCTAAATTGCTGCAGAACAGCCAGCTGTAAAGGAATGAGGGAAGGACGGAACAGCAGACCTTGGAACCTGAATTTCAAGGCCTCACTAGCTTTGCCACAGTCTCGTTTGCGTAGGTTTTTCACTCTCTTCTAGAAGTGCCAGCTTACTTGGAGCCATTCATACACAGAGCATTTATGGTAGAGATTAGTAACAGGGCAGCTTGACTAGGGATTAGAACATAAATGTTTGTGCCTTCAGGCCCAACGTTTGGAGCTCACCCCTCATCCACGTAAAAGTGGGCATCTCTAGGGACAGGCCATGAGCTGCTGCCGTTTTGAGAACAACATATATCAAAACTGAGCACAGCTTTCCTGGACAGTTCAGTGCTGTCCAGACCAGGAGCTGCCTCGGTGGGGCTGGGCCTGGGCCACAGCAGGACCCTGTGGTAGCTTTTTTGCATGTCAACAGAGCCACAATCAGTTTAAAACTGGTTTTGAGGCCTACAGATGAATGACAAGAGCCAGGCATTTTAACAACTAATGATTACTATTATCCTGAAAACAGGGCTTGAGAGGAGCTGCCAAGAGCTAACACATGAAGAACGTACACATTCATCCTACCTCCTCTCATTCACACTTTTCTTTCTGTCTTTTCAGAGGACTCCAGGACCTTCATGTGTCCCAACCTCAGCTGCAGTTCCCCAGAATTTGAGGAGGGCATCTCCACTGCAGGACCATCACATCTTTCTACACTCATTTTCTCTTTTCCCACCATGTTCAACCACTAAGTTTGCAATGTATACAACTAAAAAAAAAAGTTTCTAAAAGACTTACTTAGTAATTCTCAAGGATTACCAAGTCCATTATGGCAAGTGTATTTGGGAAGCAATGGAAAGAAAGGAGAAAAGTCACATGTGCTTGGTAGGGCACGTCTGTCTTGAGCAGGGAGTCAGGACTCAGTCGGGGCAGCAGGGTGCACCTATGTGGAACCTGCACACCCACGGCAATTTAAGGTAATATTTTGGTCACCAGGTGGAGACCCCAAGTACACACTGGTTTAAGATCAGATTTGTGAGAGGGAGAAATTGGAATTGCATTCTAGGCCTGTTGTTTAACATTCTACGTATATGAGATAGAGAACGAAAGAATAAGAATTATCTTTAAATCCCTGCTAAATCATGCCCTGCTTTCTCAAGGCAACCTCGAGCTTTAGTAGTTCAGACAGATTCTCTAGCTGACAATTAATATTAATGGATAGATTTCACAATGTGGCATTATCACACTGTGCGATGGGTGGGCATACCATCTGGGTTTTGGCAGGTATTAGATGTAATCAAAGGGATTACTTGGCTCAGGAAGAAATAGAAAACCTTGGGTTTGTTTGGGCTTTTTCTTCTTTTGTTTGGATGCAGCTCTAGGTGCACTTAGCTGTTTTCGCCTTGTCCTTTGTTTCTTGTGATGAGCGCTTCCGAGTTTACACGGGGAAGGCGAGCCAGATAACCAGCACATTGTGTTAGTGAGAGCGAGGACCGATTTGCTTGAGAGCTCCCTCTTTCTCATGCATTGTTGTTTTGGGATCGATTGGCAGCTCGTTTAGGGGTCCGCTGCTGCCTTTTAGAAGGTTAAGCTGAGAATTTAAACAGTGAAGGAATTAAAGGCAAAATGTATTTAGATAATCAACCAATCGGACCCTTTGCAAGATAAAAGCTGAAGAAATCAGGTGTATGAACAGATGCACGCAGAGGACTTTGTCCTCATCTTCCCACAAAGCAAATACTAAGTGCCAACTTTCCGGAGGGAGGGGGGAAGGAAATTCCCCTCCTTCCCTTTTCCTCCTCCCAATCCAGCCACAAACAAGCCCCCGAGCATCAGCAACACTAAAGGGAGGAGATTAAGTTTTAAACTTTGGGAAAGCTATTGATTTGGCAGCCTTTCTCCTCTCCTGTCTGTGCCCCAGCTGATTGTAACTAAGTAATCCTCATCAATCTGTGGTAATGCAGGACCATGTTTATTGCTGTAGTAGTTAAGTTGTTGTTAATTTTACACTAAACGGTTGTTATGATGATGAATGAGTAGCTCGGGCTGCCACCCAGGGGACTTCAGCCCGTACAACCGACAAAAGGGAGATCGTAGAGGGAAGATCAGGAAAAAGCCAGAGCGCCCACCCGAGAAGTTTTTCCGGGACCTTTAAAAAAAAAAAAAAAAAAAAAAAGAAAAAAAAAAAAGAGAGAGAAAAGAAAAAGGCAGAAGCTGATCTTCAGGTTTATATTTGAATTTGGACGCTGTGGGGTAAAAGGTGCTGCTTAAGTGTAATTGCAATTCTTTTACATACTGGCTGGGATCAAAGAGGGGAACGAAAGTACAAGTGATTTCCCTTCCCGGCCCGGCAAAGCAACTGATGGGATTCTGCCCAAAAGCATCGCGCTCATTAGCTCTTGGGAAAAAAACCCCACATATATAAATTCACTCCCTCCCGGGGTTTTCCTGCGACGGGAAGGTTCGATAACGTAACTGCAGGCTTGAATCAGTGGGCAGCCTCCTTCAGCAGTAGCCTTTCCCGGCCCGGAGTGCCGCGTGCCGCCTCAGGCCGGTCCCTGCCCGCGGCCCCGTGCCCGTGCGCAGCCCGCTCCCAGCCCAGAGGCCCCGCGCCGTGCCCCGGGGGTGCCGCGTCTCCGCGCTGCCCGTGCCGGCCCGGGGCGGTGCCGGGCGCCAGCGCTGCCTTTGTCCCGCCGCCACCGCCGCGTCCGCGGGCGGGCGGCGCCCCCGTGCGGCCTCAGCGCGGCTCTGCCGGCCCCGCTCCCGCCGTGTCCCGGGATGCTGACCCGGCCCCGGGGCGCCGGGAGCGCCTGCCCGAAAACAACACAGCCAGCTGGGGTTTTCTCGCCCGGGGATGCGGCTGGTGGTTTCCAACCTCAGCGGTGCTGGGAAGAAGTGCCACAGTCATAAGCGCCCGACGAAAGATGGGCATGGAACTGTCGGAGCAAGTCTAGAGGAGCACAACAAGATGATTAGAGGACTGGAGTATCTCTCTTAAAAGGAAAAGCTAATGGAGTTGGGCCTGATCAGCCTCAAAGAGACAATTTGAGGGGACATCATCAATATGTATAAATATCTAAAGGGAGGGTGCTGAGAAGATGAAGCCAGACTCTTCTCGGTGGTGCCAACCAATAGGACAAGAGGCAACAGGCAGAAACTGATGCCTAGGAAGTTCCTAAACCTAAATATGAGGAACAACTTTACTGTGTGGATGACCAAGCACTGGAACAGATTGGCCAGAGAGGGTGTGGAGTCTTCCTCACTGGAGATACTCCAGAACTGTCTGGGGATCAATCTGGGTAACAATCCTGTGCCACATGCTCTGGGATGACCCTCCTTGAGAAGGGAAGCTGGCCCAGATGCCTCACTGTGGTCCCTCCCAACCTGACCAGTTCTGTGATTCTGTGCATCCCTCCACCATTCACCAAAGGCCTGCAGGAGAGGCTCCAACAGAAGAGTTACAAATGAATGCAGCCACATCTCTGGGTCAGAGCTCAGTGTGTCAGTGGAACAGCAGAGGAACCTCACTCAAGAATGAAGAATTAGATCTTGTCCTCCCAGACAAGAAAATAGTTGTAATCCAGGCTGTTATTTCCAAACAACAGCCAAACATGGGAATGATTAAGGATGTAATCAGAAGGTAGTAATCAGCATTGTCTTCCATCCCCACACTCTAGAGATGGAAAAATATAATAACCAGACCTCCCAAGCTCAACAAGAGCAGACCTGAAGGCCTAAAGCTCAAGAGAGACTTGACCTATTTTCAGATTATTCTAAAAATTTCTCACAAAGCCAGTAAAGGACAAAATACCATCTATATATCTACTGCAAAAAATACTGTGTCCACTTTGTCCAAATGGTGCTTTTGCCTGCCATGACAGCACCTCCATAGCTCAGATTCAGTGTGTGCAGGAGTCCCCCAGTTCTGAGGGGTGTCCCATACCAGTCTGGGACTGCTGGGATCACAGTAAATAGCTCTATTGCCAGGTGACATCCAGTGTTCAGACACCAGGAAAACAGCTCAAGTCCACAAGAGTCACAGAGGACCAAAAGACAGCATTTCAACTTGCTCTGGCCTTGGCCCAACTCCAGACAATCCCAGGCTTGCTCAGTAAAGCTCCTTTGGCTCTGAGAGATCAGAGCTGGGCAGCGAATGGTTCAGGTTACACTTCAACATGGGCACCTGCCTGAGAGCCTGGCTTACCTGGATGAAGGCCAGATGTGGGTGAGTCACCTAACGAGTCCTCAAGAACCATTCTCAATATGTTAAAGTCTTTGTTTCCCTATCACAGGAAGTAACACTTGAAGCACCGCACATTAAACAATAGCGCCATTAATTGTGAGAACCTTTGGCCATGCATCCTACTTTTCCATGGTCATTAGCATCTCCAGACTCTTAGCCTCCTAAAACAACAATCCCTCTCCAGCTTCTTTGCAACTCAAAGAGGACTATTACGTGAATGCTCCAAGGGCTGGGAGACTCCTTAAGCCATTATCGTATACTTACAGTTAACACTAATTTTGGCATATAATTCAAAGCATCACATGGTAACCCTCTCCAGATGCTGAGACATAACCACGACAGACAGGATTCTCTCAAGAAAACTAACACAAAAAGTTCTAGATGGCTCTGGAAGCTCAACAGCCATCACTAATCCCTTGCACATCCAATTAGTATCCATGCTGAGTAGGTCAGATCCATCCATGTGGGATTAAGAGATGCCTGTTACATCATCACAGTACCAGATGAGTAAAACACTCCATCTCAACTTCAACAGCACAGTCCAACAAAACTTCATCATAAATTTGGATTGTGAACAGCAGATTACCTTGCATCCTCTTATAATTTACATAAAACAACAGAATGTGCCATTCTCCGGGAGAACAGCAAGAAATATTGTGCTTATGTTGTTTAAGACACTTAGTTCTTCCTGGACCTCCTTGTTGTGCTCAGAGTACCTCACAAATGGCAGCAGCTCACCCCTGGGCCCTGCCATACGGTCTCAGCCACCTGCCTGGTTCCACCTGCCAGCTTTATCTCGGAGCAGGAGAGGACATGTGACGGGCAACCTTCGAACTCTTGCTCCCCAGACTGAAATAAGGCCTCATCTCATCAAGTGCCAAGCAAAAAGACAATTTCTGTCACAAACCGCTTGTGATCCAATGTGTTCCTAAGGCAGGGGCCAATATTTACTTCCTGTTATGATTAGTGGCAATTGGACTATTGAAAATAGACAAGTGTATCAGCACCTCCTAAAATTAATGGGCAATAAACAAAATAAATGAATGCCAGTTCTTCCTTATTGACATGGCTGTACCTGTTCTGTGCATGCTGTTCCTACCTTCCTTTCCAAGGGGAACACAGCTCCTGTGCCACGTCAGATCTTGCAGTACCCTCACCCATAAGAGGACACACAGAGCAATCATCTCTGAATATATGTAGTCATCCAGCATATATAACATATATAACATCCAGTTGTTATTGCAAGCAGCATGGCTGGAGCACAAAATACCCAAGTCTTTCCACAGATCTGCCACTGCCTTTCAGCATTGCTTTGAGCAATTCACTCAGCCAGCTGCATTTATTTCCCCCCGCCAAGAGACATGTTCCATGTATGATGCAAAAAAAGATCCAATTCATGGCTACCCTTGTGTAGGATAGGGTTCCCTGCAGGATTACCCTCTGTGCATATGCATACACGTTCCCACATGAGACTGAGCCTTTTGCCAAGGTCTCATATCAGTGACTGGCAGGAAGAAGAGGCTGCTGGGTGGTCCTACCCCTAAATTATTTGCTGACTGCTTCCCTAGGGACCATGGCAACTGTGGCATAGACAAGAGAATCCCTAAGGACAGCACTGAACTGGGTCACAGCCAGCCACTTGTAGAAGAAAAAGGGAGATGTCCTTGTGTTGGCATGGGGATGAGGTGCCGTCCCCCTTCTGTAGGAGCCAGAACCATCTCCAGTCTCAACAATCTACACTCTAAATTAAGGGCTACTATCCATGAGAAGATAGGAAAATAAAAGGAAGCAGCAGCAATACGAAGAGACTAGGCATTTATTCCTGGCTCACTTGCTCTTAATGGAGATAACAATACCTCACTCCTTGACAGCAAAGCAGGGAGACTTAATGCATGGAAGTTTGCCAAGTAAATTGAGATCTTTGTACAATAGGCACTTTCGACATGCACAACTCCTGGCTTATTAAAGCAAAACAAAAGCTGCTCACCTTGAGGAGTGTTTAGAAATTAGGAGCCACAGTTCCCCATGGCACAACACTCCACAGGATTATTTAAGCTTATGCACATCCTAACAGCAATGCTTGACTAGTTAAATACCTAACACCAAGGTGGAAAACAGTGAGGAAGGTACAGGATTGCTCCATCTGTTCCACACAATTTCCCAGGCATTTTCCAGGACCCCACTCTGCTCCCTTTGAGCAACATCTGAGTTTCAAACAAGGCACTGCATTGTGACCTTATCATATCCTTACATCTAAAGTATAAATGTACGTACGAGAGAAGGAGTGTTGCACAAAAGTGGCCCACTTAGAAAGGTCCCAGAATACTTTTTGTGTAATTTTCTCCTCAGTTCCCCATCCATCCCTCCCTGCTGAAGTGGTAGGTAACCTGAGCAAGAGCAGCATGTGAATTGATTTGGAGGCGATCAGCGCATCGGTGTTCAGCTCTGGCCAGCTGTCGTGTCTTTGATTGCCTCGAGATCGATTTGCACACCATTCCCACTCACCTGCCAAGTCAGATGGAGAGGGAACAATGAAGTGAAAAGAAAATTATGTATTTGTAGTAGACACCTTCACCTCGCTCCACATCCTCCCTCAGGAGAAGTTAAGGGACCTGGACTGATTTCAGCGCTACTTTTAGCAAGTGTTAGGAGAGAAGTCAGTACAAAAAAGGGGACAGCAGGGATGACCTTCTTCCCCTCTTCCCTTTGACAAGAACCACCTACAGTGTAAAAGAAACTAATATTTGTGCTTTAACAGAGGCAGAGATACAGCAGAACAGAGTTTTGGCTGATAAATAAATCTTTTACTGTACTGTAGTCTTGTGCACCAGCCATAGATGATACAGTTTTTTATTTGCTTGCACCTCATCTAAAAAGGGGACTAGAGCACTCCAATACACAAGTATTTCAGATGTCTGCTCTACCAGTGGCAATGATATTTCTCTTGCGTCACATGTAAAATTCTCTAATACTGGATAACTCCAACTTAAACATCTCATTTCTATAGCCCTTTTTTTCCCCCCCATTTCTTCTTCAAACACAAAACAGCATTTAACTGATTCATTACCTTCGTTCCCAAAACCCTACACAGATTCCGACAACATTTTCCCAAAAATCACTCCAGAAAACTCCCTTTATGGGCAATAGTTAGCGACTCTCAGAAGACCTAGTTTCATGTATCCCTTGTAAAAATGGGTGTTAGGCTCCTAAATCAACTGGAATGCACTACATGTGACACTGAGCTGGACAGGAAGACCCAATGCCAGGGGACAGAAGCAATCAAAGCAAATAGATGCATAAATGAGGGAAAGCACCATTCTGGGCTATTACACAAGATGCTTCGAAAGCAAGCTCAGACCCAGAAAATTCTGCAGACTGCTGAAAGTAGGAAATTACAATCCAGTCAGTGTCACACTCTACTTGTCACATATTTTCTTTTCTCCCTTATGCATCTGCTATTGGTCACCATCAGAGACAAAAACCTTGTGTTAGAAGGGAGTTCGGTTTGACATTGCAGAGACATTCCTACACTCTTTTCCTATTGGGAAATTTAATTTTCACAACACGTGTCAAATAGGTGTTATTTTTCCTTCCTAAAGAGTTTGCAGAAACAGGCAGAGTAATTAAAGGTTACACTTGCAGATACCATCACTATTATAGTTATTACACAATACAGTCATATTATTACAGTCACCACAGCGTTGTGTTCCTCTGGTTCTGGTTTTATCAGCTGGAGACACTTGCTTTCTAATTTCAGGTACATCACAGGCTTCTAGTGAATCTGGGTCTAAATGGCCATCTAGTTAAGAGTGATGGGTAACCTTTGCTTTGTTATCCTATTTTCAGAAGAAATCAGCTTACATTTAAGCACTGCCAAAAAAAACAACCTAGCACCAATAAATTGACCAGCAATTTACAAGGGCCTTTTGGGTGATAGCACCTGCAGAATGAAGAGAAACTTGTAAAACTGCAGAGCTACTCAGGGTTCTGCAAAGGCCCTGCCCTCAGGAACCCGACGCATTTGTGAATATTTTTCTCTCCCATTCACAGAGACTTAGACAATATAGAGGATTTAAATAGCAAGCTGAGGTATCAGTACCTACATGCAGGTGTCCACATTTAGTCAAGTGACTCCCATCCTTTTGTGCTCTTCTAAAGTAATTGGTTTCAGAGAATAAAACATTCATCATCTATCTCCAAGGAACATGTCACAGTAACCCTTCTCTCTAATGTTCGTACAGTAATGAGTATTTTGGACCAAACCACTACACCCACCTTCTCCCTTCGGGCACTTCCTGATCCCTTCCTTCCCATGCAGATTATGAAAGTAATGTTCCTTTTGCCTGGGCCTTTTGCCCCAGCCATTTTACTCTGTGCTTTGAATTCCTCTAACATCCTCCTCTGTGTCATCACATCATCTTCAGATGCCTCGTTCTGAGCTTCTCCCCTCTGCTTAGTCATCCTCATTTCCTATTATTGAGCCCCAGCACTCCCAGTTCTGCTACTAAACCACCATCAGGCTCACATGCAGAATACTGCACATGCCCAAGGGTCCCCTCTCACCTTTGCCCCCTCCATAAAATTCATCCTGAAAGCCCTGTTCTTCCTCCACAACATAATACAGGACTCATTGCTTTTGTGACCTCCGTGAGAAACTGATAACGAAGCTGATAATGAAAATGTTATTGACTATTTAGGTACAATCAGTCCATATTACAAAGTTTATTAACTGCAGGTAAAATAAAGAGCAACTGGACACAATGGTAAGTGATTCTGAAGGTTTAATTTTTCAGAGCTAAGAAACAAAACTGTGCCAAGTATCTGTGGTCTGAAAAATTAAGCTTTTTAAGAAAAATACACCTGGATATCAAAGGCATCTGAGATGACCCCACAATGGTACAAGTGATTTTGAAAGTCTGTTGCAGAAACAATTTTTAAAAGGGGAAAAAATAAAAGAAAAATTCACTTCAGGTATAACCTTTACTCCATTGCTTATGTGTCATTTATGCCTACTGGATTGAGTTGCAGACACATGCAGTAGAAATGAATAAATCCTGAAAGTCAGCTTATCAAAAATACATTGCCAAGTCATGACTTCAGCTTTCTTCAGTTCCAGTGGATTGTCAAGTATCCCCTGGGTTTTTTTCAGAAATTTGGAGAAGAACCTTATGAAGAATAACTGACCTGAAGACAAAGACAACTTTAGAGGAGGCTGGAAGACAAGGAGCATTTGGAAGATGGATTCTGATAGAAAATCCCTGAAGACAGCTGGCTCAAAAGGTGAAGTGTGGTCAGCACTTTTCTCCACAACAGGATGCTGCTGCATGCACCCACTGGCACACAACTTCCTTTATCCTGACAGCTGCTGGATGCTGATACAGATACATACTTAACGCTTTCCTCAGTCCAGCATGCTAACACTAGGCCTTACTCCACCTTTTGCTAGAGGTTCAGCAGAGGTACATACCTAGAAATGTTAAAAGTCCTCTCTGAATCCAGGTTCAGAAGTACAACCCCAGTCCTGCTGTGAACCCAGCGATGTGAAGAATGTGCAGTCACACCATGCTTGCAGTTGTGGGGCTTCTCCACTTCTCCACGGCTTCTACACTGTGGAGTGGAGCGGCACATCAAGCACTGACACAAGTGTCAAATTAGTAAGTAGCTGCATAAACTTCCTCCATGGCTCGTACTAGGACCAGGTATTTTGGTGTATTTTAGGTGCTCTACAGAACAGTTATTTAAAGAGTCACGGTTCCAAGAAATGCTCTCTACCATAAGCCTTTGTTTCCTGCCTGAGAAAAGAGGTCGTCCTTCCCAAATGAAAAAGTAACTATGACATTCTGAGCTTGACCTCTGGAACAGAAAATAGTTCATTTACAAAGAATCAATCCCATCACATGCAGTTGCTTTGAACTCTGCTCATAGTACAGCTCAGTGTAAAATATATAAATTCTATCAAACTGAAAAAAAGCAAACGTGGCTGGGTCAATCATGATGGGTTGTAAAACTGGAGGAGCTCATGCTGTCCCTCGGGATGAATAAATATTCATCAATTTCCCCCTTCTGGTCATCTCCAGAGGAAAGCAGATTGTGATGTACTAGGAAACTCCAAAAACAGGAGCTTCTTGCACACTCCTTGTCTTGAGAAGGGAAAAGACTTTGAGAAATCTTGTCTCTTGGCTCATAGTAAAGACACACAGCCTAGTGGCCACCTCTGTGTATCTTGTATCAAGCCAACTTGGAACACACTGGGACATCAGAAAGAAATTAATTCCCGAGTCCTTCTACTGCTTCTATGCTGGCTTGTTTCTCAATGCTTCTTGTAAAACTACTCTGCAGATAATCTAGTGGAAAAACAGCTTGGAGCAGATAATTGCAGGGGCTGGGAAGGAAGGGATGGCTTTCCAGGGAGAGGAAGTGAGCTCTCCCTTTTTTCTTGACAGTACAAGTAGCCCACACAGCAATATCTCCTCTCTCCCTACTGATGTGGCTATGACTGATGCAGATCCATTCCTCTGCATTCAGCCGTGTCCACACACAACAGGCAGTGCCTTAACTGTAGCACAAAAGATCCTGTGAAGACAATTGGGCCATTGATAGATTCTTCACAGTCCAACTGAGGATAGTGCTGCTGTGAACTCTTCTCCCCATCCACTCCTCTGCCAGCAGAGGAGCTCAGATGTTCACTTCCTAACACATGACAGACAAAATCAGCTGGGTGACTTCAAGCCAGCTGTTTGAACCGGTTGAACTGCTTGACACAGAAGAGAGACTGTTGGTGCTGGTGTTGATTAGCAGCTGGAGCATTATTGCCCTTGGCCTGCAGAGAGGGAGCCCAAAGAGGGCATCTCACCATGGCTCTGCATTACTGAGGGACATGAATCCTTTTCAGCTATTCCTGTGAAGGAATAAGGATGGGAAACGTGGAAACAGGGCACTTTTTGCAGCAATGTTTCTACCTCCACAAGTTATATCTTTAAATTACTTGTTTTAAAAATCACACTACATTTAAACTTCTAAGCTCGCTCACATTTATGCACACACACTAGCCTTTGAGATGAGGTAACTAATAGAAATCACAAAGTCTTGCTTTAACAGCCTATTTTATGCTGTAGGTAATTAGCATTCACTATTCTTTTTGAATTAAAAATTTAAATACAATTTCTTTGTTTCTTCTTCAGTTTGAGGTAAACTTCTGCGGGGTATGGGCCAATTCAATAGAGGTTCACTGCAAATACTGAGTATTTCATGCACAGGGAAGAGGCCGCAGAGTATTCGTGCACTGTTCTACCTCTTAAGGTCCACATAACATTAATTATGAATTACACAGTTTGTGAAATCTGTGTCACAGAAGTTACATGCTGTTGCTTCTAAAATTGATTGGTGCAACCCTGACAAGGATCTAATTGAAATCAGTCTGAAATTCAGTTGCTTAAGGTTATCTGGATGTTTTGTGTGCTGTGCCAAACCATGGCTTGTGAGCTCACCTTGTATGATACATGCCAATCCTGTTAATAAACCTAGCCTTGCATCTTAAACCTATGATCCAAACCCATATTCTTCATCTGCAAATCCAAGCAACAAAAGTCAGATACACATACTACTCATTATTCTGTTTTTAAAATATTCTTTGAGAAGAATCAACGTTTTCAAACTGGACACCAGAAATGGGTATTCAGATTTATCATAAAGCAACTGACATAGAAAACCTATTTCTTGGATGTAAGCAAAAGTTTAAGCCAAAGATTTTGGTAGTTGATTTAGAAGTCCTCCATGGGGAAGCAGCTCTGGAAGCAAATGAAAAGCATTCAACTCCTCACAAATCTCCCTTTTTTCCATTCACTTTCCACCGTCTTCTAAACCAGGGAATGGGTTGAGGTCTTAAAATAGACAGAGCAGTAAACGCCCAAAAATTCTGGATAATTACTGACTGAAAGAGAGCAACTGCTCAGATTACAGAATCAGACACAGGTTTGTCTTTGTTGGACACAGTAGTTTGATCTCAAAGAGACTGGAAGCCAGTAGACTCAAATATGTGGAGCCAGAAGGATGAAGAAAAAGAAGACAAACCTAATCTCTAATCTAACCTAGGAATGGCACTGGCAGAGGTAGAAGTCACATGTGACTAAACCTCAAGGTCTTCTATCAATAAGATGAAAAAAGCAGTGATGACCACCACTGAAAAGTGCAGGAGAATAAAAAGGCTGAGACATCATAAATTTAAGTCCACGTACCACTGATGTGCTAAATTCCAAGCCAGGAGCTCCATTCTTCCTACTTGGTATATTTTGTGAGCCTGAACAGCATACTCCAATTCTACGGTGTCAGAACTTTTTTCCCTTGTTTGTCTGTGAAAGAGAATCTTCAGTTCATGTCCAGAGTTTTAACCAAGGCAGTGAAACCTACCCAAGTTAGAATTTCAAATAACAGCCAAGAAATGAAAACTCTGTCACCTACCTTGGGATGTTGGTACTAAAGCATAACAATGGCACGTAGGAGGTCAGCATCAGCTGTTCTGCTGACAGCATTGTAACAGAGAAAATGGGACAGTGGTGAATAGCAAAGAGTACATTTGGAGCTGCAGCAAGGAAAGAAACAGAAGGAAGGATAGGAAATATGCCCTTTTAACACCACTGTGTATTTTCCTACAGAACAGGGCTATAACGAGGTTCTAAACAGAGAGGAAATGGGTCTATCACTAAAACAGCAAGTGCACTAAGATGTCTTTGCAAACTCCTTCCACCAACAGCAGCAGCAGCGCCCTTGCAGACTGAAGGATTGCTTCACATGTACACACTAATGTACAGATCAGAACAAAAACCCACAACCAGATTTTCTCCACCAGATTCCTTTTAAGTCACTAATTTAGTCAGATCCCTGCACTGCTAAACCCTTGATACTTTCAGAAGCCAAGTAAAACAAACACCATTTCAGGGAAAAAAAACCAAAAATACCTGCTTTTTGAAGTCTGAGTTTCGGGCTTGTTTGGTGAAAATTCTAACATAGTTTTGCTATTAATGACACTTGTGACTGGACTGAGGTATGTGCATCACACAAATTCCATCGTGTTCTGCCACTGAGAGGTCTGTGCATGCTCAGACCGAGGGAGGAATGTTTCACATCTGCATAGCTGAGCAGAAAAGCTCAAGGAACTCTAGAACTGTTTGAGGCAACTACAGAAATAGGCTGATACTGGCTTCTGCAGATTGGCTTCTTTTTTTAAAGTTTGAGTTTCTCAGCAAACACAACAAGAAAAATAGAAAGACACTGCATTAAACTTAGTTCTATTTTCTCTTGTTAGAATTCAAACCTAAAAAGTAATGGTAAAAATGAAGAGCTGATCTCAGCACTCAAAAAATTCAGAGTGGGGGAAAGGAGTGCAGGAAGGGGTGAAATGTAGGTCAGAGGATGGTGTCGGAAAAGCACTCGGGAAAAGCAGAAGTTTCTGACTGTTTATGAACCACAAGCTGAAAGTGAGGCCTGTAACAAAAGCTCTAAGAGCAGATGATCTGTGAAACCAAACCTGCAGATAACAAGATAACTCCTAAATCACAATCTAACAACTGTGGAACTTAAAATACATATTAAGGCTGTCTTGACAGAAGGTGTTTTACTGTAGATTGACAGTGATGAAGACACTGGTGCTCACCACACTCCCTCTTCACCCAAACCTCATAAGGCCTCAGCCCGAGAGCCTCTGGCTGCCAGTCCATTAGTGCTCTTCCCCCATGGAATCTATAGCCAGGATGTAGCCTCAATCCAGAGTAAAACAGAGTGAAATATCAGCTCGTTGAAAACTCTTCTCAGCACTCAGCCATCCATCAGCAAGTCCACCGGCCTTCAGCCACAAGTGCAAAACTTCCCATTTTCTCCCTTATCTTTTCATCTTGTGGTATTTATTTGCCAAGGCAACTCGGCACACTGCAGTAACATGTCTTCATGTCCCTGACCTCCTCCTGTTTGTGCTTCTAACTGTGACACCATTTCTGATCACCCTCTGGTTTCTACTGTCATTAAGTACAGTCTCCACAGCACCACTCCAGTGGCACCAGCAGAGATAAGCTGTATCAGCAAATATAACCAAGAATGGATAACAGTAGGATAGTTTTATGGCTGGGAGTTCTATAAACAGCATATGTCATAACTGCATTAATAGAGACGGACTTTAATGGGTTCACCTTCACCCCATATAACTGCTCAATTACATCACTGGTAACAGCAAGATAACCATTATTGCATGGTCATTACAGCCCAGTTGAGGTTTGGTTTTTTTTAACAGATGCACCGGAATAATTAATTTGCAAAACAGGACTTCAAATTTGATTAGTGAAAGGTAGTAACAGGACTCAAAACAAAGTATAGTTTATGTTTGCCAGCGTCCTCTAGCAGAGACCACTATTACTCAGCAACCAGAGACCACTATTACTGTGCTTCTGGAAAACTTGTCTTTTACCTCCCATTTCCAAACAGGTGTAACTGTCTCTTAAAGAACATTAATTAAGATAGATCCATTGTGATTTCAGAGTACTTTTTGTCTAAGCTTGATAAATTTATCACAGACAGCCTTAACAATACATAACGAGTTATATCTGCACTTTCTGCAAGTCTATGCAATTAATTTTCTATTTGTGAAAGGAAATGGAAAATGAAATATTGTGCCCTTTCTAATGCAGAGGCAGATGTAATGAATGGCTTTGGCAAACAGTTGTCAAAGTATGTTAACTAACATCTACAAATCTTTTCCTTCCCCAACAATGGTTTTAGGGCCCAGGATAATTCACTTCCCTTTTTTGTCATACTGATATGACATACTGAATCCACTGTATCTACATAAAAGAAACATAATTGAATTCAAGTTGCAAACCAGTTGTCTTCATCTTTTAGCCAGTGGCTTGAGAGATCCCAAATGCAGATTAAAATCCACAGAGCTGATCTTTTCAGTATTCCCACTGGAGAACAGAAATCTGGTTGGCAAACACTTGAACAGCAGACTCCTCAGTTTTGGAAGACGCTGCTGACACACACACTGATCACTCTGCTTCCAAAGCGAACAACCACTGTATCCTGCACCTCTTGTCAGCACCCTTTCTTTGTGTGGGGAGGGGAGTATTCACACTCTTTGCATCTGGACTTCAGAACTGGTTTCAATACCTTTAAATTCTTACCTGTACTACTAGAAAATACCTATAATACTCTTGCAGGCAGAGCATCCCACCCTGCTTCCAGACGGTCAGCAATTTGCTGCAGCTCTCCATTATCCCATTAATGCACGCAGTGATATCCACAGGGCAGACCTAAAGAGCTTGTCTTCTGTAGTCTTCAAAACATGGGGAATTATTCACCAAAACCTACATGAGTTTAATCTTTTAGTTTGCCAGCTTTAGGCTTCAAAAGGTTAAGAAGCCCTAGGACGAAGATTACCAGTAATTCCTTGAGTTGGGCCCTTTGGGGCACTCAAAGAATCTTTAATGGCATGCCCACACACCATTCTACTCCTACTATCAGATTTCTCTTTTATTTGTGAACTCGGGAAGCAGAGCATGATTTCAAAACTTCAGGTTCTTTCATCCTTTTACATGACAAAGTCCAGCTAAGTTCTCCAAGCAGCTTTGACTCTGGCTTTTCCTGCCCTTGGAAATCTTGCAACTTTCCTAATACTCTTAAAACTACTGCTTTTAACTTTTGGACGTATATGATATTAGTGTGATGCAAACCAGCCAAGGTTAAGTATTTGGTAAAGCCTGAAATAGTTTAGCAGTCAAGGATAACAATGCATGAAATAAAAGCAACACCAAATTGCTTGTAAGTCATCAGTGACAGCACTAAGCTACAAGAAGTTCCCCAGCACTACACAAAAGAAGAAAGCAACACTTTTGTACCCACAAAAGCAAAATTGAAATGACCCAGCAGTACAACAACCCTAGCCTTCAATCTGCAAGTAGACTGAGGAGAAAGAACACCTGGTTGAAAAACTCCTGGCACAGAAGCCACTGTTTCACCTGAAGTCATGAATGCAATAGCACTCACCATGGGAGAAGTTTATCCTCTCATGGATTCCTCAAAGCTTTCTGATTTTGCAATGCTCAGCCTTGCACTACCGTGAGACATGACACTGCCTGGATACAAGCTGTTCCACAGGCACAGAGGCACTATGCAATAGGGAAGGCTCCAGAACTGATCAGGCATGAAGTGTACAGGCCATTGGTGGCATTTCAGCATCCTGCCTGTCTTTCCCACAATCAGTAGCATCCAGCAAGGATACTTCTAGCATCATAGCAATGCAGCATTCACATCCATTTCCTCCAGCAAGGAAACAAGAAGTGAGGGAGAGCCCCTGGAGTAATTAGCCACCTACGGTTTCAAGTACTCCCTCAGGAAACTCAGATTCCTCATCTGCTCAGTTTGAGCAGACACACAAACTTCATTCCTCCATACTTCAGGTGACACCTTAACCACCTCAGCCTCCCCTCTGAAGTCGCACTTCCACATTGTGTAAGTAAGGTCAACAGTAGGGGCCTCTAGAGATCAAGGTTTGGGTCCCTAAACTGTTTAGGGGGCAAATCAGCCATGTTTTTTGCAAGTCTAAGTGGAATACAAGCATCTTCAAAGACATCACCAGCCACACACATGCACACACCCAAAGCCCCAAGCTCAGAAAGGATTGACGTCTCTGATATTACCAAAATGTTTCTGAAGTAGTTGATGTTTCCCAGGCATGTTACACCTGAAAAGTAGAACAGCCTAGCCAATAGAGCACCTGCTTCACCAAGCACCCATCACATGAAAGAAAAACTATGGGAGCAATAGAATAAATGCCGAAGGCATCACTGCTAAAGCCACAGAACCCACAAGCTGGATAAGCAGTATAAGGCTGCTGAAAAGGTAGGTAATTGTTTTGCATCTTCCTGACCTCTGTACCCACCTGATTCCTTCTGAGAGCCAGGTAACAGCACTCCTGCATAGACACAGAAGTTGTGCAAAGCCTTTGAAAAAACACTCATCAAGAAATACTACCTGACTTGGCCAGAGCAGTCACAATACTCATTGCCAAAGGTATTGTGGAAGGATAGCAGTTACCTCACAGCACAGTGAGCACCAGCAGATGCCAAGGAATGCCATGTGGGAACCAGCCTGCCACAAAGAAATATTGATGTCATCAGCAAAAGCAACCAGCACGATTTCTGAAACCTAGAATCAAAACTGGGGGTATGGGCACAGGAGACAGGATGGCAGAAGAGGTGGCAGAGCACAGCTGTATCTCCAGGCATTTGCTAGAAAGCACAAATATGGGAAAAAGTTACACACATTGAAGCTGGAAACAGCTACAAAACTACACACAGTCCATCCTTGCTTTTACTGCAGGAGCTACAAGCTGAATCTGTAAAGCAACTCAGAAGATGCCACCGCTAAAAATGCAGCTGGGCCCAGAGGTTATTAGGGTTTGTAGATACCATCTTTTGAGCCCTTCAGATGCAGACGAACTACTGGTACGAATGAGAGACAAAATTGCAGTATGGACACTGTTAATTCAAGGCAGCACAGCCTTCACAAGGAACTGGCGAACAAGGACATCAATCACAGGATGCTGCCCCATGAAAAGGGTGTTCAGTGATGCAGAATGTGGGCTCGATCCCAGTGAGCTACACAGCACTGATGTCAGAAAATGCATCCACCTGAACTGACTTTCCTAAGTGTCTGTCCTTCTCTCAGGATGGCTATTCAAAAAGACAGCAACTCAGAATGTGAATAGAGCAGGGATGAAGTCATATATGACAATCAAATCATGAGGCACAGAGCATTAAAAAGAAGGAATCCTTCTTTCTACACTTCCAGGGTAGTGGCCTTAGCGTGGAAAATAACAGATGCTGTATGCTGGCCAGGCATGTCAAGTGATATCAACATCATGATGAGTTTTTAAAGATGAGACACATGAGGAAGTGCAAGCAACGAAAATGTAGCTGTGAACATAGATAAAGCTCCTAAGAGACCCTGAAGTAAAACAGGAACGAGACTACTGGCCTTGTATTCAAATGTCTTCATTATTATAAGTGACTCTTTTGACTGCTGAGAACTTAACAGGTAGTCTTTCATTACCACAATAATCACCATCAACATTTCTGTACATACAGTGTCCCAAACCATGCAGCTGCAGAAAATACATTTTTGGTTACCAAGAAAAGAGAATTCAATTCCACCACACATCAAACCAAATTGGCAAGTTATGAACAGCAATGACAGGCGAGTCATTTCAGACTGGGGAACATCTTGGAAGGCACTGAGCAGTGAGAGACCTGTGTTAGAAAGAACAATGGATGAAAGAGAGGGAAACAAAAATGTGCAACAGCCAAAAGCTGTCTAGTCTGAAAAGACAGCAGCCAGAACTAAAACCAGACACCACTTATTAAGAAATTGTTTCCATCGCCAAATCATGCGCTCCTGAGTAGTGTTTTGAACAGATAAACTCTTATTTACATAACATGACCATGGTTGTGTCTTTCTCACTGAAACAGCACATATGTTCACACACGCCATACATATCAGATGCACACATGAATGTGGAAATTAGTGAGAAATAATTAGTGAATTAGTGGGAAAACCACCATGAGCCAATAAGCTCATAGCATCTGGACACTCTTCCAAAATCCCTGGGAGAATAAAGTCAGGACAATGTCAAATTCATAGGGAAATATCTGATTTACCAATCAAACAAGCAAATGCTTTAAAAGTTGAGCTCACTTTATGGGTTTGTGCATTCAGATGTGCACACACGTGATGTTACAAGCAGGACAGAAACATGATAAGTTCCATAAGCATGTTTACTTTTTATCTCTGATAAATACAAAGGAAGTGATTCAGACTTGCCCAGAAGGCAGGGATTCGCCTGACATTACAGATGTCTGTGGTTATGTCTAGGAGCCTTCAGACAGGTAGTACTTGTGAAAGAAATATTGAAGTCAGCTTTAAAGTATTGAATTCAGGCATAGGTACCAGACTAGCTGTGGCAGCCTGGAGCTCAGCAGGGGCTGATTTATCCTGCTGGAAAGTAATCATCATGTAATTAATGGAAACATCAGTCTTTATTTTAGGGGGTGGATGGCAAATCTACCACACAAGTTGTTAACTAAACTATATGTAAGTTTGTTAAATACTTACACTTTTTGCACCAATGTGAAAGGATGGTTTATTCTATTTGCAGAAACGTTTTTCAGGGGAAAAAAATGACTAACAGACCATGCTTACGTGACAGGTCACAAGAAGCAGGTTTCATATGCTGAGACAAGAGGGGAACTCCACCCTGCACCCTGAGCTTCCAATCTTGGGTCTTGACCTAATGGCAAAAGTCCTCAGAGACCCTCCCAGAATTACTTCCTCTTCTCTGGTAAAATAAAGCTTCTGCTTCTCTTGGTTGCTCTATCCTTCTTTTGGGACACAGTAAGTATAAACAACAAAAGTGCTTCATCTTCTGCACAGGGAAGGATTAATCCTTGAAATTAATTTTACCAGCAGCATCTCAAATGAAAACCAGGGGCACTGCCTCCACCAGCACTGCATTCAGAGCAGCACAGCTATTGATTTAGCTCAATTATGTTTTAAGGTAACATTTGTTTTGTTAAACAAAGCTCAGCATCTTGCAGTTAATGGCACTGGCCAAACAACCTCAGCCCAAAGATGCCACTATCTGAGGTGAAAGTACAGCTGCATTGTCACATGCTGCTTCTCACCCAGCGCCTGTCAGCTGAGGAGCCAGCACAGGTCTTCTGTGGCTGCATGACGTACTCCAAGTTAGCTCAACTCTTTCTACAAAGCACTGAACCAGACCATGTAGTCCCATCCAAGGCTGCTCTCCGGTGTTCCGACCAGCAGATTTTGAATTGGCTCCCCACAGAGCCGTTTCTGTATGTTCTGGCACAAAACAGCTCAGCAGCTGGGCATTACCAGTGTTGCAAGCAGACTATCACACTAATGCCCAGGAGACCTGAATGAGGTGGGCCACAGCCAGCTACTCCAAGCTTTTCTCAGGGCACCCCAACTCTACAGGCACAACTGCTTCTTATTTTTGAAGTTGACATTCACCACCACAAATGTTAAGACAGAAACACAAATGCAGCATTTAAACCATGCCTATACAATACCAAACAGCCAAAATATCAACAACATGTTGCCTTTTTATCAAGACATCAGTCATTTTAATTGCCTTACACAGTGGAGTTCTGGCTACCCTAAGCTTCTGGACACCTTGGGTAAGTATTTAATGACACCAGTAGCTCTAAGAGGCGAGTCTATCCTTCAGTATTTTCCTTCCTATCATGAGGGCTCAAAGTCCTTCCCCCCACCCCAAGCCCACTGCAAGGCAGTCCTTTAATTTCTTTGGGTCTTCACAGAACAAGATGCACTTTCAAATAATGATTTTGAAGGAGCAGGAGAACCAGAGTAAAACAAGTGCAAAAACATACCAGCAAATAAAGTATGAAAGTTTTAGCATTCATTCAAAGCCATAAGGGTATAAAGGATTTGGGGAATTAAGACATAACCTTCACACCAAAGATCTTCAATTTAATGCAGGCAAGCTATAGCAAGAGCTGACATTAGAGAAAGGCAAGATGACACTGCAGTGAGATCATCAAGGACTAATGCTGCCTTTACACTGGGGCAGATGGAAGACTGGGATGTTTAAAATCCCTTCAAAATACTTTCAAGTCAAGCTGTTACATGAGATGGAAACAGTACAGGTAGGAATATACTACGTGGGGTTTTTTTTCAGGTACATATACATTTTGGACTGGACTTCAACAAATAGGAGGTTGCAGGGAAGAGACTGATAGACTTAGTAGCAACACAAAACCCAGCCCTAGATTTCTTGGTCAGGTTGGATAGGTGCCAGGGAAAGTAGGGCAAAATATTCCATTAACTTTCACTTTCACAATTCCAGGGCTATTCATCTTTGAGAAATGTAGTAAGTTACACAAATGTATACAGGTGTCCACTTAAAATGACTTGTTTTGGAACTCCCATACCTTAATATTGCAACTGCATCTACAAACAAATGTAACGCGGGTGATACAGGATCTTCGGATCCACAAGGAGAGGGACAGTAGTCAAGTGTTTACATGAATTGAACAAAGGGTCAAAGAAAAAAAAAAAAGGCAATTTCATTTCAAATACATCTAGGGCTTTCTCATTAGGCCATGAAACTCACAGGTATTAATCATGAAAATAAATGTTCCTTGCCCCAAGGTGTGACACAGTTCTTACACAAGAGAAATGACCAATACAATTCTTTCTCTGATCAAATTACTGAAGATGAAATTAATTTTAAAACAATATCCTGGGTGGATTATGCATTTAGCTACTTAAGAAGAGACTTTGTAAGGACCCCCATTTATTACTTTGAAAAGCCAAGCTAGTTGCTGCCAATAATTAAGGCACAGTCTTGTTCACATCTCACCTTAAAGGCTTTGGAGCTGAAGAGCCTATGGATGATAGCCAGCTGCCTTATTGTACCTCACGCTTTGCTTTAGAAGTTTTGTTTCAAAAGTAAAACCAGGTAAAGTAGATAATGTCATTCACCACCACTTTATTATGGGGACTTGTTACAGGAAAACAACAAATATTTACTATATTGCCTTTTAAAAAATTGATAGAAAGAATTCTATACGTGTGTACTTACCTATACATTATAGGTAATCTCACACACACAAAAAAAAAAAATCACTGAAAGGCAGATGTTTAATTAGCTCTAGACCCCCAATTTAATAGGATTTCATTTAGGCTGGGCTTCTCACGAGTATAAAATGAAGTGTGTGATGTATATTTGCAGGATTAGGGCTCGTGGGCTGATTGCCAGACCTACACGACAGCTCCACTGGGGTTGCGTGCAGACAGCGTCTCACACGCTGCACCCTGCACGAGCAGCTCCAACACCCAGACAAGGCTTTTGTGCCACTCAGCCACCTCTGAGGCTGCTCCCTTTACTCCACTCAGCCAGCCCAGGACACCGAAAAAAATCCAGCAACCACAACTCACATCCCAAAAATGTCAGGGGTTTGGTTATAAACCATGGTGAGAGCAGCCAGTTAAGAAAAGAGGGTATCTTTTCTACTTGAACTGTACCTCTTGAGCACTTCAAGCCTTAGTCATTGAAGCCTCATTATGTTTAGGACGGATTTTTCAAGCTTTCCTTTACAAAATGAGAGCTAGAAAGTGTAGAATGAAAGCTCTATTTTCAGAAAATTCACTGAACTTCAGTATGAAAAAAACCCCAGACAAACAAAAAACCCACGCATGGCTGGAAATAAGATCATGAGCAAAAGCACTACTGTTCTTTAACTCAGAGTACAGCTCTATACGCTTTCCAGCTCCTCTCAGCACTGCTCTTGCCTTGCCTTTCTCCCCACGATGTTGTACATCCCTGACCTCCTCCTGCACCTAGAACTGGCAATTGTCAAATCCCACAGTAAGACATCCTAGGATGAGTTCAGCTGCCAATATGAAAGCTTTTCTGCAGGTTTAGGTTCTTGAACCTACTTATGTTAGCATGAGACAAGCTCCTGGGCAGTGTACCAGGGGCAGGGGGGAACTTCAACAGCACCAACTAGAGAGGCTTCAACTGGTCTAGAATCACAATTACATTTAGCCACAGCCAAGAAAATCCAAAGCCACTGGTATTCAAGTGTCCAGCAGAGTAATTATCTACCTAGAAGAACATTTCCAATTTCTAAAAGATATAGAACCAAGCTCCTCTTTCAGATGTGCCAGTGTAAATCAACAGCAGAGCCCCTGACAGCAGCAATCTGTTCAGATCTACCTCAGCGTATTTGACAATAGCTTTTGGCACAGCTGACAAATTCAAGCGGGACAGGGTTTTAAAACCACATCTGAAGTTCCTACTGCAAGTGTTGTTATATGAACTTCTCAGCAATTATAAAACCACCTCAGTAATTACAGCAACTTATGTTTTAGTTCAGGCCAGTCTCAATTAAGGGGCAATTCTGTGGTAACATGATTAATACCCAACAATAAAGTAAATAGTTTCCTACTAATCTGTGTCCACATAGCAAAGACATTAGCTAAGCAGTGTTGGGCGAACTCTGAGCTTTGACAGAAGATTTTAATGGCACTGAGAACCTGATCCATTTCTCCCAGAAATCTTAAATCTATTCTTTTAAAACCCTGACCCAGGGAAAGCACTGCAGGACCATAACCAAGTTTGGCATGTGGCTCTTCCCTGGACAGAAGTGACAACACAACACCAAGAAATTCTCAAAGCAAGAGGTATCACTGGGAATATTCAGCTGGGCTTCCCAGTGGTATCAAAGATTCACAAGTAACAGCAATACAAAAATGATGGAATTCTCGGGGCACTTCAGAGTTGGGATAATTCAGGCAAATTCCAGTTTGAAGAATTAAGACTGTACTGATTCCAAATAACCACTAATCAAATGTGTTTCATCCTGTCTGAAGTGTGGTAGAGCCTCACAGCACCATTAACCAGCTGCATGTTTGGGTGTTAGGTGACATAATCATTCTACCTCATTTTTGGAGTGTTACAAGATTAAAAATTATTATATTAATGAAGAAATTTTCACTTAAAAGGAGTAGCAGTGACAGCACAGAGGGGAATGTTTCTGTGTGGTCTTCTCATCAATGTTTCCTTGCCTTTTAAAACAAGGCAAGCCTTAAAATTAACAGAGTGAAGAGGAAAGGACAGAGGAGTTACTACGCTGAAGTGGTCCAAATAAAAGGAAAAAATGGAAAATGGTACCAAAAGGAGCACATGAAATTAAACAGTGAACTTTTACAGACAATCTATAAGAGAAACTATATGACAATCTACAGAATAATTAGTTCTAAAGTTAATTCATATGCTCATACAGCACTAAAATATAACGTGGTTATTCCTGGGGGTTTTCCATTTTTGTTAACTTTTTAACTAAGGACAAAAATTTTAAAGGCACATTAAAATTATCATCTATCACTAAATTACATATTATACAAATGTAAATGTGATCACACCACACTTAAATTCTTATAACAATAAACTATTCTGTTTTCTTCCCCCTGACATTTACAAAATTCATTTGGAGGAGTAGGATATACCTTACAGAGATTAGTGATAAATCATGTATTTTTAATGAATATCAATAGGAGAAACCCCAGGACATAACCCACCATCTAATTTGATTAAACTGTGCTTAAGGCAACACCACCTCTCTGGCTGGGGAATAGCACTATAATGACTTTGTGAGCATTATTGCAGGCTGTTTTAATGATTTAATGAACTGACTCTATATTTAGTTCAATAGCCTTAAAATGATTAGTGTTTAAGAAAAATTAGCTCACTTTGATCTGATTCTATTTGATAGTAAGTTTAAATAACCTAACCCTTCAAAACACAGTGGAAAAAAATTCCTAGAATCACAGCCAGCTAACTGCTAGAAAACATTATGGCAATCATTAATAACAGTTCATTTATGTTTAGCTACAGCATATGGAATGACATACTCATCCCCCAAGATGGGACAGCAGCATATATTAAGTTGTATCATATTATTTTCCTGTGGTTTTTTTAATGTGAAAAATAAACCAAGAAAAAAAAATTCCCTCCTGTATGCTCATGTAATGAAAAAATTTTTCCTTCGTCAACAGTTCCACTTAAGAATTTTAACTTGTGGGCCCAGTGTGTGGTTCTGTGTCATCTAGAGATGTGTTGGGATTCTGGAGGCACAAGCTATGCTTGATGGCATTAGTCAGTGCTGGCAAGTTACCTGAAGTGCTCAAGCCATGAATGCAACACAGTCATGCTGCTGAGAAAGGGAAACAAAAATATGCCATAGTGCTTAAAATAACACTTGCAATAGGAAGTTTACAAAATATGGAACTAAATCGGAGCTGAGTTTCTGCAAGGATGAAGGCGGAAACATCCACTCTGCAGGGTTCTCTGTACTTCACCTGTGCAGACACTGTGATCCTTTTGCGATCCAAACCATCCCTGGTATATCACATCAGCACACTCCCTATACCAAACTGCTAGAAGCAAGACCACAAATGTCCAGTATTATAACCCACTGTGCAAATTCAAAAGCAGGCACCCAATTCAATCAAGAATCAAACCTAGATGTCAAATTCTTCTTGAGAAACAGCCCTAGCAAGGAGATCCTTCGCTGGTTGTAACAAACACCGAAGGGGAAATGCCAAGTACAAGCTAAAACTAGAGACTAGCGCAAGATACCCTCAGACCTTGTGTTATGTTTTTCCACTTTTGTTTTCTAACACTATAATCATGAACTGGTCCTCAGGTTTTTAGTCTTAAGCAGTTCACCTAGCCTTTAAAGTGAGCTCCAAATTGACAGGCTGCAAACACCTTCCTCTCCCCAGCAAAGAAGTGCAAATGAATGTGTTGCCAATCGACCCACTGTCATAGCCAGCAAGCTGCAACAGAAATCCATCACCCCAACGAACATTTTCCCCATGTCCTTTTACAACTTGCCTAATTGTGTCCCTTGCAAAGTACAAGAGCTCAATTTGCTCAAAAGGAATTTCTTGGTGGTGTTTATCTGTACAAAAAATGTTTGGGTACACCCAGAATACTCATACTGCTTTTTCTTATGGTTATTTCTGTGTCTCAATACTCCTGATTTCCAGCCATCCATCAGGAACTGCAGGCCATGTTCTCCCTGAGGCTGGCTTTCCACATTATTTTATATAATCTGTGTTCCTATAGTATTTTTTCCCAGACCTCTTATTCTTACTGTGCTGGTCACACTTTATGGCCAGTGAGTACTTTCCAATGTTTTACGTTTCCTGTAGAAAAATCTGAGGCCACCACTTCCATTGGAGACTCACAGGACTGGTCAAAATCTTTATCATCAATAGATTTGATTTACATCAGGATTTGGTTTTTTTATTCTGCCAACTCTTCCTAAAGCTGTCAACTTCTGTTTTCCAAGAAATTCCAGCATTTCTAATTTTTATTAGAATCTAATCTAGAACCTAATTTTTATTTTATTAGAATAAAATAATAAATGACATTCTGTGGCAGTGACACTCAGTAAAAGTTGTGTTTCTACCCGCATGTTCCACTTTAATACAATTTATCATCAACAAATTATTGTGTAGAAGATAATAGTTATCATATATGCAAACTGGTATCTCGGTAAGAGTACAATTACTCTAATTCTGCTTTGAGCTCCAACATGAAACATGTCAAATAGTTCAATAAGGCACACATTGTCCAAATGACACACTCATATTACTAAAGCACTGACAAATTGACTTAATTTTCCCTTTCTGTCAAAAGCTACGATCAGATTGACACAGTCCTATGGAACACTCCAATTTCCACTAAACTGCATTTTCTAACAGAAAACTGTTCCATTAAAAAAAAAAAAAAAAAAAATCAGCCAGCTCTAATGTGCCTGAAGTCTATGCAATTAAAAAAGTTTCTAAATATAGCTTTAATCATGGCCGACCCCAATCTTCTCAGAAGTCCTTGCCCTCTAGGCCATCCCAAAGGGATGGGAACATCCAGTAACAAGCCAAAAGTCTCATGACAGTGTATTGACCCCATTTGATATTTATCTCTAGCCATTTGTGAGAGCTTCCCATGAGCTTAATTAAGCTCATTCATTTCCACAAATTGTGGCATCCTAGAAAATATCAGACTTTTGTTTGATAGATGAGATTCAGATGTGGAAGTCTTATGGGAGGCAAGGTGTCTCTCAGGCTATTTGACAGAGTAGCTCATGAAACAACTTATCTAATCCCTCCCCTCCAGAATGTGGAAGTGGAATGCACATAGGATTGTGCCCTGTCCAATGCAGACCACAGCAAAGAGCCACTTGCTACAAACTGGGAAAAAGTCCCCACACATTGTGGAGAAGCTGAACCCTCTAACTATAGAGGCAGAATTGCAAAGCCACAAAACAGTTTCTGTCCTTCGAGGCGATATTTAGAAGGAAAAACTCTTGCATCAAGAAGCAAAGGTCTGAGAAGCAAACAGGGTGAGTGTTTCTACACTTGGCATTTGGGTTTGGCTTCAAGTGTCATCCTTGTCTTTCCTACATTATATTTTTCTATTTGTGCTATATTTGACTGCCCTTAGGGAATTTGTTTGGTGTAACAAAACCCATTTGAGGAGACACTGTAGCAGCCTTCCACTGTGCAAAAAGCTGCTGCAAAAACTCACTAGTTATTCTACACAGATAAGACAAAATACCAGGTAAAGATAATCAAGCATGAACAGAGGAAAGCAGGAAGACTCAGTCTTTATTATAATGGCTTTAAAGGGAAGCCAGACAAACTTCTGTCTTGAATAACAGGTAAAATTGATCCCGCCTCAGGGCAAAATAATAAGCTAGCAAATCCCTCAGAGTTGCTTCAAGTTGGGATTTTTTTGTTGTTTGGTTGTGGGATTTTTTAATTTAAGAAAATCCATTATAACTGCACGCTGGGAAAATGTGTACCTTAGTATCCTGTAAAAACCACTTCTTAATATCAAACATAAGTGGGAAAAAAAAGTATTTCCCTAACGCACCAAAAGATTTTTCTTCAAAAAAAAAATTTGCCTTTCATTTATTTCCCACTAAAACATTCAATCACAAGGTATAAGCTTAAACTTTGTTGATTACATACTTTTCTCCCACAAGTGTTTTCCTTTACAAAGCTGCTTCAATCTAGTATGTGGTCAGCTGAAGACCAGTGCTAATATAACAATATTTTCATTCCTTGAGTATATTTAAACACTTCATTTACTTTGGAATTTTGGTTCGTAATTCCTGTGATATCCTAATTGCTCCATTTACCTTTAACATATGTGCACAGAGTCCATACCAAGGAGTTCAGGCACTTCATGGAAAGGAAGAGCATTTGGTCACCACACTGCTACCATCATTCCTAATTTTTCCAGCTCATTTAACACCTTTTCTACTGTTTTATGTACACTGAGCACCAGTCTCATCTCAGCTGTGCTACCACCATTACACCTCATCTAACCTGAAAAACATTTTCATCTTGGGGTCCTTCAGTACCTCCAACACCTCAAAGAAAAGATTTTTTCCACCCTTCATATCTGGATCATGAACTATCTTTCTACTGTAGCACAAATAGAGATCTGTTTTCTCCAGTACACAGAAGTTCAGGATTTCCAGTGTTTTTGTTATTCTGAGGTTACAGTGAAATCTATTTACCAAGCTGTGTCCCTGAAACAGGGCATCACCAGTGGCACCAAACACCAAATGATACCCACATGAAGGCTCTTTCCCCACAGAAGTTAATTAAGTCATTTGTTGCCAAAACAGCCTTTTTTCTTTAATGTTTCCTTTTTCTAGATATAGCTTACCTGGAAAAGTGTAACCGATGTAAAGCACCCCGATTTTATATTTTGCTTTTTTATTATTTGACTTAGACAAACTCCAAGTGGCAAGACAAAACATTTCATGCAGGCGAAGGTACTTGAGATAGCTACCTAAAAATAGTAATGTTTAATGTATATAGCATCTAAAAATAGTCCCAGAGTCAGCAGGTATTGAACAGCTACAGAAAATCTCAGCCATAAGGATCTGTTTACACAGATACTGTTCAGTCTTGGGACAGAAGTATTTAAAAAAATAAAGAAACAAACCACCATACAAAACAAATCTGTTTGGGGGCTTTTGTTTTGTTTTTTTTCCAATTACTAATATATTTCAGAACACAATGTGGGTGCAACAGATGAAACCACTACTGCAGGGGAGGGTGTGAGAAATAGAGCAAGAGAGGCAATTTTGCTGCTCCATATCTTGGCCCCATACTTACAAAAAGAAATGGCTTGTGGACAGCTAACTTCAGGTCAGCAAAGCTTCTACTATTAAGTAGTTCCAGCTGGTAGGGATTATCCAATTCCCCACTTACAGGAGCCTCTGAAATTATCATTTCAAATTCATGCAGATCTGGGACTCCAGATACAGATTTTACAGATTTTTACAGATACAGCAACCAAAAAAATACTACACCATAACACCAAAAAAATCCTAACTCGAGCTGCAAGTGAAATTACAAAAGCAATACCTCCAGAAAACTACATGCTTCCTATGTGAAGCTTTCAGGTATGAGGTGCACACAAAGAAGTCAAAATCTGAAGAAAAGTGGGAGCCAACCTTATTCTGTCAACATTGACCTATTTTGTTCAGGTCTAACAGCTCAAAAAGCTACAAATATGGTGAAACCTGGATTGTAAAACTGTAACACTCCTCAATTACTTTTCGTTGGCCAGACAGGTAAACCTGTCATTTGACAACACATCATGATCCAAGATAGTAAACTTTATCACTCAGGGGTCATGAGAAAATGGCCACAGGTACAGCTTGCTAACCTTCCCTAGGTAATTTTTCACAGTTATCATCCAAAAAGTGTAAAAGCATAAAAGACATGTTATCTTTGAGCTCCATTTATTGTAACATGGGTGAGATCCCCTATAAAACCACTTACTAAGTAACTGTTGTGTGTTCTTCAACACAGAGAGTCAAATCAGTAAAACATCTTCTTGACAGTGTGTCAGGAACAAGACGACACCTCTCCTCTCAGAGACAAACACATTATTTATCATTCTGCTCTGACTTACCTTTTCTTCCCACCCAGCACTAGCTCCAAAAGCACTCCCCTGCTTGGTTTCTTAATAAAATATTTGAAGACAAAGCTAAGCTAGGAGTTCCAGAATTCACTTCACATTTTCCCAAATGCCAAGAATCCATTGGAGTTTTGCTCTTACCTTTGAGTAGATGCTTGATCACGGAATTTTCACTAACATTCATCTTCTTGTGAAATCAATGGAGCAGTTTCTGTGGGGGAGTTTGAAGAACAAATCCACTTAATTTCTCAGTTCTCCTAATAAAGTTTTGCCTTCATAGTTTTGCACTACGTTCATTACAGGGACAAGTTCAAAGACTGGTTTCAGGGCTCCCTGGATTACCCTCTCAAGGATTTTGGGTTTTTCCTTCCCCTTTAAATGAAATCAAAGTCTACAGAACCATGGTTTCAAATGAAGGACGTCCAGCCACCCATGCAGAAATTCACAGCCAAATTAACATGCAAATCTTGACACTTTTGATACCAAATTTGAACTCTGTACAGAATCAAGTTCTAATTTAGTATTGAAACCTCTCATGCTGATTCTTACTTAAACTGAAGTCCATCGCACTGCTGAGAAAAGTTAACCCTTGTATTCCAAAGACGTATTAAGGGGCAATAAGAACAATGGATCTGACACTTCTTTTGGAACAAAATTACCACAAGCTGAAAAGTGCCTTAACCAGTTCACCACTGGCTCAAGTTAAAACAGGAAAGCATTGGAGTGGTAGGTATGCAGTCTCCTTTAGAGCTGGACAGACACAGAACTCATTAACATTATTAGAGGAATCATAACTGTGTCCCTCTTGTGGGTTAGCCAGAGCCCGGTGTTGACATAACACAAGAACAATTGTCATCCTGACACAGCCTCACTCTGCAGTCAGTTAAAGGACTGGTCACGTGCAACACCAAGTTCTCTCAAATTCATTTTTTTAAACATGAGCTGGGCAGGCTTGGCCTCTAACTGAACCACTGTAGTGGTCAGGCTGGTGCAGTAGAAAGTCCTTTGATTATTTATTTCATGTTCACCCAAGTTTGTTCCTCTGGAGAATTTCAATCCCTGCATTTATGTAACACCCCATTACTGTTACATCCTTCTTAATGCTGTGAACTAGCAGAACTTTCAGATAATTTTCCTGATCACCAGGTTTCTGCTGGAGTTTTGTTTCATTGAGTTTTTCTTCCCCAGCAAATTGAAGAATGTTAGGAAGAATATAAAATATTTCATTGTGTAATAATAGTATTATCAAAGTAACTTTGATTGCTTGAATTTATCATTGCTAGCAGAACCCCAGGTTGAAGAATTTCCTCCATGCTATTCCACAAATGATTATTCCTGGCTGTTTGTACAGCCCTCTACCCTCATAGCTTGTGGCCTTCTTTACTTGATACCTCCCTACAGTCACTGCAAGCTCCTTCTCTCCTCTTCCGCATCTTGAAATCAGGTTTGACTTGCAATAGCAAGTCTTTTGTTTGAGAATACTTTCATTTATTCTCACAAACACATTTTTGGGGTAGCTTACAAGTAATCTACCACCTGATTTCTACTTCATGGCACATGAAGATCATTTATAGTTGGTTTTTGTTTGGTTGTTGGAGGGTTTTTAATAGCTACATATCTTACACTCCCTCGCACCTGCACAAACACACCACTAAACAAAACCACAACATTTTGTCTTCCACAAGGACACTAATAATGGATTCCTAATAAAAAAATCACGGTAATAACTTATCATTTATCTTAGGAGACCTACTAACTTGCAGTAGAGTAAAACCATGCTCAAAGCACACACCTGGGCATTATCTCAGCCAAATCAGACTGGCAATCTGCATTTTTACATCCTGCTGCAGTCGACCCTCAGGAGCTGCACTTGGTGCAAAGTAGTACAAAACAGGATGAAATTGAAGAGTTATACACACACACACAGAGCAATCCTAACACTGGTCACAGGACATGTAGGGGAAGAATATCTTTGCAGGCACAAGCCCAAAAAACATATTCAGTCACTTAATCAAGGAGCAGACTGACCATCTTTCCTGTTTTCTGTTCACCTTTGAACCTTTTTATTTTATTGTCATGCATAGTGGATTAATTCTTTGCTCTTGTTTTATTTTTGATTTGATGATGAGCGCAGATTACACTTAGATTTCTTCCTTATACCTACAACTGCTTTTCTGTCAGCACTTTGTTCTGTACCTCCAGCTCATTTCAACTTAATCTTTTTCAAATACCCAGGTCCCTGTAAGGGGATGTCTACATTAGCAGTTTAAAGTGTAACAAACTGGAGTATTTGGCGCAGTTAACTCCAAATTAACCTCCCACCCTGGCTAAGCAGGGCTATGAGGAGCTCAGAATCAAGTGCTTGGGACCAGTGCTTTTCTTCCATTACCAGGAGAAAACTGTCAGTGTAAACACTGCCTGCTCCTCTGCAGCTTAGTGATTGCTTATAAACCTGAGTGAGGAGTATCTGGTAGTGCCTTGCACCCACTTCCCTCAAGTATAAATGACTACAGGAGGTGAAGGGTAGTACAGAAAGATCACTGAAATTTTCTGTTTGTTTTAAAACGAAACTATTTTATGGCTCTCTCTACAGCTATGTGCTTTTAACCTTCTTGCTGTGCTGGTGTTTTCTGATTATACCTCTTAGCATGAGAAAAATCTGTATCCCAGTCCTAACATTCTACTACACTTAAATTAGATGCTGAGGAGCAAAAAACAGCATCTTGGTGGAAAAGTAGCATCTTTTTAAAATACAGTGACTATAATATTCTATAATCTTAGGGCAGAAATAATTTTTATTTGCATTAGCTAGATAAACTGAATTACAAAGAAAATTATCCCTTAGGCAAGAAGAAAAAAAATATCTTCAGATGTGACTCTTTTTTATTGCAGGTCATATGTTTGCTTTGCCCTAGTTGATTCAGAATATTAAAGACAGCATATTAATTACCATGTATATGAAGACTCTACTAATCATAAGGACCATAACATTAGAGCAAATAAAACCACTAGAAATACCTAAGAGCAGAGTAAAATTTGGTTATAAACAGGAATTATCAGCACCAGTCTGAACCTGTTTGTTAAAAGGTTTAATCCATAAATGCTCAGGCAAACTTAGAAGTAAATATCTTTGATGACATCTCTTAACACAGAAGCTTAAAACCAAAATCACTTTCTATTTGCAGTCAGTTTTGGACTACCCAGGGCATCAGTACCTTCTCAGTTTCCAGAGCTACCTCCAGATTGGTTATACATAAGGATTTGCCCTTTCAAGAGATTTTTAGAAGAATACACAGTTTGTTCAACTACTACTTGGCAACTCTACACATACCAGATCAAAATCAGTTGTAGAAAATCCTTATACAGACCTGCAGGACTTTGTCAGATTTGTATTTTCACAGATACAGAGAATTATCCTCTGAGAGTTAAATGACAATGGGAGGGGAGATATATTTTTAGACACAGACGGTGCATGTGTAACTGCAGTGGGCATTTTCATCAATTAACAAAAGCTTTGGGTAAACCTTAGGTGAAATAGATAAAACCTCTGTCCACAAAGTAAGGGATTAAATTAGTCTGCAAATCACTTCTGATATTTAATATTCCATCTGTTATATTTGCTTTGGCTAAAGACTTCCAGCTGGAGCAATTTCTACTCTACCTAAATGACAGTCTAACTATACACTTATTTTATGACTTATTTTTCATTTGTCTGAAAAAGCAAGAATGCCCCCTTTTGACAATTCCACATATTTCCCCTATGAGGCCAGGAGAGGGAGTAGTAGCTCGTATTTTTCCCCAGGAAAATCAACACTGGACGCCAAGTATTGTATTCAGTTCCCCGCAGACAACGATCACATCCTTTGTTCATTACTTTCTATGAAAACCATGGAGAGATTTTGGGGGGGGCGAGAGGGGCAGAAAAAAGTACGTTGGGAGCAGAACATCTGCCAGAAGGAAGTTTCAGACAAGAACTAATACACACTTTGTAAAAGCTAAATCTCTTACACATTGATGGATGGAAAGCTGCGCAGGTGCCTGCACGGGTTAATCTGTGCAAGCTCTGTGCTCACTTGCCCTGCTGAAGGTACAGAACAAATCCAGATCACCTGCAATCAGGTAACCGAGCAGATGCTGGCCAAAACACGATATTAAGGTCAATTAAAAATAGACTCTGCCATTCTTCTGCCTCTAGTTATACAAATTCTAATTTAAAAAATCTGAAATACATGTTTCTCTAGATTCCCACCCAAAATCTCAAGGCTTTTGTATGGATGCCAACAAAAAGCAAAGACTGTTTGAAAGCACTTTTGCTTCAAGTTTGTCTGCAGTGAAACCTGAAAAATGACTCGAAATTCTTCCAAGATTCTGAAAAACTCACCACCTGCTCTTAAACAATTTAAATTCCAGTGTTAGGAAGTCAGTCAGAGCTCTCTAGACAGAGAGTGGCAAATGACATGGTCTTCCAAAAGATGACTCAGAGGAGGAAGAAAAAAAACCCCCAAAAAACGAAAAACTTACTTGTGTATTTTCCAGCTCTTCCCGAGGGCTGTTACCTCAGCCTGAAAAACGAAAGGGAAAAAGTCCACAAATGAAATCATACAATGTATCAAGTAAGGCATTTCCAAGAGAAAAAAGAACATGGTAGAAGGCACCAGGCAGACACCAGTTTAGGGTTTCTCTCGCCCACATCCCAGGCAGCAGAACTGGAAGCAGCACAGCTGCACTGCCTTGCACTAGAGACAGTCTCCCCTGACCTCAGAGACTGTCTGGGGGACTGACGGGCTTAGAGTGATACATATTAGACACCTGCAGAGAGCAGTGCCAGCCTCAATCTCTCACCGAGAGTCAGCACTGACTTAAGGGTGCTGCGTTACCCATCTCGGTTGTTATCAATCTTTGTTTCTGTAGTTCGAGCAAGAGGCACATCCCTGCACCTGTGTGATCCTGGAAAAGAGAGATGAGCACACTCTCCTTGATACTTACCCTATATAATAACCATTAACTGAAACTGTAGCCTCCTCCTCTCAGAGACAGATGTGCTTATGGCGTTTAATTAACAATACACAACAGTCACGACAATTGCAAGATACCTTATTCAGCTGAAAAAGCATAAGTGTTAAGCCAGCAGCACGGAATGACAATTGAAATTACAGCATGGAGAGAAATCTCAGGTCAAACCTGGGAGAAATTTTTTTATCTGACCCAATAAGAAGTTAAAAGAAAAAAATAAACTAAAGTTAACTTGCAGCTGTAAAAGTAATATCAAAAATCCTGCTGTGTACACCTGAAAAATAGAAGTGTTTCTTTCTCATGAAAGAAAGGTTCCTTCTGCATCAGTGAAAAATAATCTTACAAATTTCAGGCTTTGCACCACTGCTTAAGTTTCCCCTAACACCACTGAGTTACTGGGCTTAAAGTGCTTATTGGGGTCACCATGGTTTGTTACAATCCAACTACCATGTTTTCCAATACCTGCATGGATATTTAGCCACATATCTCCTAAATAACGCTATTAAAGCTAAGTCATCTTAAATAAAAGAATCACTGTGTATCTGACTACCCATGCAGCTCCTTGAGAAATTGTAAGAAACTACATTCATGTTACATTCTCTCTTTGGTGCAGTAGTGGAGAGAGGAATCATTGTTCTCAAGCAATATTGCTTGCAAACTAAGTTTTGCATTGGACCAGTGGCATTCACTAATGGCAGGGGCCTTACCCATGTGAAAACTACAGATTTCACAGAGGTGCTTGAGGTGGCTGCAATTAAACTATGCAGGTTGGATTACATATGCAGATTTTCTCCAGCTCTTCCTTTTTCAGTGACAAGATCTACAAAATCAGCAACACGAAGAATAGGAAGCTGTTTGTAAAGCCTGGCATTGAATATACTATTTAGGAACAGCCACTCTGAACACCTTGTGCTTTGTTACTCATCATTTAATTCAGCGTGATATGACCTAGCACACACTGGAATTTTTTAAACTCTGTTTTGCTCCCTAAATTCCTTCACAAACATTCTGAAGCATGTTACCTACAGGAGGGAGTTTTCCAAATAAAGATCTCCTTACAACAAAAGCACCTTCAAGGAAGTCCTTCCCATTTAACAACAGCTAAAGGAAAAACAAGAAGTTTTCTATGAGAATTGAAGAACTAGTTCAGGATGGAGCCCTTCCACCTGAATTTGGCTCCATATCAAATTCTGTTCAAACTTAAGCAGGGTGCTCACTTTCTTAGTGACTTGCACACTTATCTTTAAGGTTATAGACTTAAAGTAGCCTTTCATCTTCCTCGTATTATACAGATTTTAGCTGTCTCCATAGCAGTAAGTATTGTTGCTGCTGCTGTTTAGTTTTACCAACAGTTTTGTATTCTTCTTTAAGTGCAGAAGAAGTACAGTTGGGTTTGATTCCAATTTCATAAAATGGGGCTGTGAACAGAGATAATAATTTGCTGAAAGATTCAGAAAATTAATTTACATTGCTTCAGCCTTTTTCTCTCAACTCCAAGGACATTCACCACTACATTCCTCTGACCACCTTTTTCATTATTAAGCAGCTTCGTAAGGATATTACTCTGATTTAGAGAATGTTTTACTGGAAGCAAGTTCCAAAGAGCCTCTTTCCTACTACATTCAATGTGTTAAGCATTCACTATCAGCTCTGGGATTTACTGAGAACTCAGCAAAATCTGTTCTCATTCTCCATCAAAGATTAGAAAATTTAAGTGTTTCTATAGTTACAAAGAGCTAGTTTCTGGAAAGCCCTTTATCAAGAATGAACTCTGTCTTGTTGAAATGAGATTCTCCTTACTGATATTTTAAATATTCTCAAGATCACCTAGCCAGTATTAAAGGGATTCCACTAGTGGCTATGCAACCAGCTTTTTCTAGGCTCTGATTCTCTCCCAGGAAACTGAAGGCTTTTATCTGTTGCCAGCTAAGAAATATCCACTAGACTGAAAATCCACTGTATACTTTTTGGAAAGCTGCAGGGCTGAAGGTAAAAGCTGAACAGCACTGAGGTTTCTTTTCTAATCTGTTTCAAGTTCTGCACTCTTGGACACTTAATTATAGTACAGTATGAAACTAGCAATATGAAAACCTATTTATTCTCAGTCTTAGTAGTTGAAGGTAATTAATACTTTTATCTTCCTACGTGCTTCATTGATGGGGCACATGAAAGGATAAATGAAATGAATCCACGTGTAGTTTAAAGGAAAAAAAAAAAATCAATTTATAAAGCTACAGTCCCAGGAAAGAGGTAGGGCAGTCTATGCATGTCTCTTGCTAGTGAAAAGTACAGATGATTTCTACCTGAGTCAAAATAAACACCAAGATGCTGAGCTGCAGGGTAACAGTTCTAGATCTGTATCTGTTACCACGTTAGACCCAGCCTTTAGGAGAGACCTTCACCCAGAATTTACATTCTGCCTCATACTATTACACGATAACACAATTTACACAGCATAGCTATGAATCAAGTATTTGGCAAGTAGGTCCTTCCACAGCCATGACTAACTAGGGGTGGAGAGCACATACCACACAAACACCTAAATGCCTCACCGCTTTATTTATGCTTCAAAAAATTCATTTTACTTCCTGACTTTTGCCTCAAGAATTTGTGTGCATTGAAGGAAATCCTAAAGCAAAACCAGACAACTCAAAGACTCAGTTGCACTCATGTGGATGCCACATTGAGGACAATTCTCTCAAAGCAAGATCGCTGTAGTTTCATTGCTAGAAGCTCTCAGCCCTGAGTTTCAGAGCTCAGCCCTTCCCTTAGCATTCTCCTCACTCACATCAGAATCCACTTCACACCGTATGAAACACGTAGAAGGATCATACACCAAATAAAAACCCCTACAGGAGCCTTAAGTTTCTACTTAAGTATTAAGAAGATGACTCCAAAAAGTGCAGCTTAACAGTAACTCATTGCTTTCAAGAATCATTGCAATTAATTGCATTTATCTAGGCATAGAGCATAGCCAGTGCTATTATCCACATGCATTATAGAACAGTACACAGAAATATTAAGAACCCACTGGTCATCCATCGGGGAAGGAACCAGCAGCTTAACAAAAAGGATAATTGCACAGATGTGGACTACATGGAAAATTCACAAACATGAAACCAGTTATTCCCTCCACTTTTCCAACAGTTGTGATAGAACATTTCTTCCCCCTGACAAGTTTTCAGCAGTCAACATGGCACACTATTTTTGTGGCTATGCTGATGTGACCAGAATTATTTTATTTATCAATATGTGTATGATTTTAGCTGTGTATTAATAAATTCTTAGCTTTACTTTTCTGTATCTCATCTGCAAACAACCAGCACATTACAAAGATTAAAGTGTGACTCCAAGATCTCACTTGTCCCTGTTTTCACATTATAGTAAAATAGTCCCAAAGTCTGGCAGATGGGAACATAATTAAAAGCAACCTTGCACAGGTTAGCATTATTTCTTAACTATCTGGAATAATTAAATACTCCTGTTCAGAATAGCAAAGAACACCTGGAGACTTCTGCTTGAAGAGTGAACTCAGCCATCCCAGAAAGGAATTACTTTATCTAGTTAACTAGATAAATTAGTTAACAAGTTAATAAGGGCTCCCCAGGGAAAATAGAGCACTTCAAAGATGGAAAACTTACCTGGCAACAAATTCCTAGTGAATCAATTTTCAATAATCTCAGAAAACAATAATCCTGTGCATCTGAAATCTTTACAACAATCTTCCTTGTGAACAACTCCCCTTTATTGCACTGCTTCAAACAGCAAGCAAAAGGGAAACTTTCAGACAAACAAAATTTGTTAATAGAAAAAGGACCAAATATACATTATTTAGGAGAAAGCACGTGGATGAAAGTACAATAAAGGTAGCATGACTGCTAGATAACCACTAAGAATTTGTGAGCTCACAGACTGGGGGCTTATTTCCACAACTGCCCTTTTCTTCTTTCTGTACAGCATAAAGAAAACCTAAATCAGGAGTAAGTTATATTTATACCAGGTAGAAACCCTTTGTATTTTAGTAGAGTTGATGCACCCAAGAATGAACCCCATATTCAGGGGCTCAAAATATTTCAGCATTTCACCCACACACTGGAACACCCACCCCAGGCACTGTATTCCTGATGCAGACCTGGGACTGCCTTATTTAAAAGCAGTTTGTTGTGAACATCATGCACATCTAATCCACTGCTCACTTGTTTGTCTCTTGCTTTCTATTCTCTCACTCAATTTTTACCTGTAGCTAAGGGAATACATAACACACGTTAAAATTTCAAACCTATCAGGAAACACTTGCATATTTGTGTGCAACGTTGATTTTGCCCTGTGCTTGTTTGCCAGTCATCAAGGCAGAAGTAATTGAATGTGCACATCCACCTATACACACACAGCTAGGCAAGAAGTCCTAAAGGATACGCCCATAAACTACATAATTGTAATGACTTTGTTCTAAAATGTTCCTCTTGCTTTTCCCTAATTTTTTAGCCCATTACTTGTCACTCTCCTTTGCGTCATCTCCTCTTCTTTTTCAGTTAATTTTGGTTTATTTAAAGACTTACAAGAAAGCATCACTTCCATGCTTACCTTGCACATAAATTCACTGACCAGAAAACTGTTCAAAAATAAATTATTATCAATTATCTATGGTTTACTTCATCGACTACAACAAAGAAAGCCTGTGAACAATGCACCAGACTGGATAAAAGTGCCAAAATCACAAAACCCTCTAAAAGAAGCTGAGCTCTACTTATGGCCTCTTTTCCTGTTTCTGCATGAAGTTGAACATAACACCATCACGTAAAAAGGTGAGGGGAAAAAAACCCTTCGAGAGGGTTTCACTACAAGGTCAATGGATATGAAAATTTCTCCCCACTCGCACATACAATTGAGGTGTTTCAGTAATTATCAGTATCCATTCCCCTCTTTAAAGTTTCCCTGCAAGCAGCAATCAGAATTATATACGATCTCTGCATGAAACTAATGAATTCATGACAAAGAAGACTCCTCAACATGATAAGAGATGGTGCATCAGGGGTATTAGCACCAGGCTTTAATGCTCAAAAACAGGCTCACAGCCACGTTCACACTATAATGGAACTGGAACAGTACCAGTGTCACACACCATCAGCTGTCCAAGGACTTGGGTCCCTATCAGAGGGGTAAAGAAAAATGCAAAGATTAAACAGCTTTGTTCTCTTCCTACATCAAGAAAATAAAAAAAATACACTTGTCTGCTCTCCATGTAAAGCTTTTCATAAAGATACTCATCTTAGAAACTTCAGGTCAGAGGAAATACTTCCTCAACAATAACAAGCAACACCTCTTCAGTACTCCTGTAAAATAAGTATTACCTGCAAAATGAAGATAGTATGCTAAAGAAAAAACTACAAGAGCCATATCCTGTTAAATTTGGGCAATACCTTCCTGGCAACTATTTCTGACCCAAGAGGCTTTCTGAACCTATACCTACCCCCTAAGATTTTTTCCTTCTTCAGGTGCAGCTAGCACAGATCACTGTTCTTTTTATAGAGAAGTAATCTTAAATTACAAGCACGCTTTTCACTCAATTTTCCTGCCCGAGAGGAAGCACATTAAAGGAAAACTGAAAGGGTAAGGAATTTTATGCACATTATATCTTTGGAGGGTACCAGAGTTCAAATCAAATCTTTACAGAACCACAATAGCCAGGTTCTCCATATGACACGCAAGCACTTCACGACACAAGGTTCCTCCTAAGAGTGAAAGCCCAAGAAACTGAAGAAACCTACAATTCCCTATGCCAGCTACTTATCCAAATGCTATCATCCTTAAACCTTGTTAAGCAGACCCTTTGCTCATGCTTAACTCTTGAGCATCACAGGTCCCATCCACACGTCCCCACAAATGAACATCCCAAACTTGCTATCCCCACATCTGATGCATTCTGGTGGAATAAAAAAAATGACTGATTTATGGGCAAAAATGAGTGAAGAAGAATGGGAGATGGTGGATTGGGACGTGGTTGCAACTAACACACAGCTTAGGAAACACCTGGAAAAGCAAAAAATCCTCAACACCCTCCACTGTCATCTTGCTTGTTCCCAGACATTTAAAGCTATACCCCACTAGCAGACGGCAGAACAGCAGCGTCCTTTACATGACCGGCCCAGGTAATCAAAGCAGAAAACAGCCAGAAATAACACTGCCAAGTGATTAGAAGAGAACTGGTTGTAAATTCAAACACCCTTTTGATTCATTAATCTCCAACAGCTAAAGACAAACCTAAAGCGAAATTAACGTGATTGTAAACCGAGCACTCCTGTCCTGTGGCTATTTTTCGGCCTGCTGAGAGAGAATGAGTTGATCAAAGACAGACACTTCAGTGAGATTAGTGCTGCTTCAGTGAGCTCACAGTTAGCTCCCATTAACTAACCTGTGTTAGGAGCTGGTAACACCGGCATTAATCTCGGCTCCAATTTGGAGTGAAACCAGGGAGTGACCCGTCCATCTCCTGGTGACATTTGCACCCGCCCTGCGAGCCGGTGCAGGTCCAGTGAAGCCTTTTGCTGCTGATGGGCAGGGAAGAGCGCTACTAATTTTGCATCAAGGGCACAAGCATTCAAACCTTCCCTGGGAAAGCAAAGCAGAGGTTCCATTTTGCTGGCTCATCACCAGTAGCACGTTGAAATCCTACCAAGTGACTGCAGTGAGGTGAGGAATCCCCTGGAATGGCCCCTATGAGGAGCTAACAACCATTAGGAAGAAGCCAGGCTGGAAGGACAAATGGCAGTGTAACAGAACAGTCCCAAAAAGGATGCCCTCCAAGGCAAGCTCGGTGTTTCAGCAGCAGCCAGGACTGGCTTAAAAAATAAATGGTTTATGCAGTCACAATTCTGAGCAGCTCGTACAGTTATAACTCCACAGAATTGCATCTCTGAAGTAAACTGGTGGAATTAAAAAACAAAGGAAAAAACCAAATCCACAACAAACTACTCAAACCCTTTAGCCACCACTTGTTTAAATCCATCCATCCAAGATCTGTCTTCAGTAACCCCACCTTCTGCTGTTCAGTGTTATCTCTCAACATAGATCTTCCCGTGATAGATTAGTGAACCCTGGGAACATTTATTACAAAATGCAGCTTTCCAGATTTGAATTTCATATTTTAGCTGATATTCATCAGAGCCTAAATGTATATATACAAATTATTGCTGACAAAAATCTCTCTAGTGAAATATAGTACATTACACAGATAAGATCCTCTGCACAAACACAGAGTTTGAATAAACTATTTTTTCTGATAAATTTCTGTGATGTGGACAATATTTTAATACCATAAAAATATTTTCTCTGCAGCAGTCTCCCTCTCAGATTTCACATGTTGAAGCAGAGAGACTCAGGTGCAGTAGCTGGTACATAACGTTTCATGAAGAAACCCCAAATTCCTCCAGAGCTGCCTTAAAAAAATCTGTTTAGGCTCACTTATCTATCTTTAATCATTAAAATTTTATAACATTTAAATATGATAAGAATCACAAAGAACTTTATCAAATAAAATAGTAACAGGTAACTAGCTCACTTAGGAGAGACAAAAGCAGTCTTCAAAGAGGAAAAAATGGACAAGGCTGCCACTTCCCACTAAAAAGGGACAGGCATTTACAAGCAAAATTCCTTATGGCATACAGGGTGGTGCCTGAATAGACCCAAGTGGAAGAAGGATAAGAAACAACAACAGAAAGATTAAAAGGAATATACAGACAACTTCTTTTAACCAGGAATAAGAAGACTGTCAAACATCCTAAGTCTATCAAACACATGGTCTCCCACCACATCACACTATCATTAACTTCACGGATTAGACTAAAATAATGTATACAGACTATGACATAGGAAAATGCATAGCCTAGGTGTCTATAAAGCATCTCTCCATAACTCAGTAATACTTTCTAACAGATTAAAAGTACTCAGTTATCACCTCATTTTTACTACAGAGAAGGATATTTACTCCTTGACAATGTAGCAGCAATTTAAAAAATAAATTTGAACAAATAAACCCAAACATCCCCCCCCCATCATATCACTCTAAAGTAATCATATCTGGATGACATAGACCCCCACCAAGAAACAACCCCAACTAGAATATTTAGTTAGCTTTTAGGCATTTCTATAACCTGGGCACTACACAAAAGTATTTTAAAGGTAATGTAACACACCCAGCAAAGAAAAGCACTACCTCAAAACAAACTGTCCTCATACTCTACACACTCTGGAACATGAGATGGTTTAGTCACTGCTACATATAAAACTGGGGAAATTACGTGGATAGAAAGCAGCAATTATACATTAGAAACAAATAACTAACAGTAACCAATATTAGAATAAATAAATGGCAAACAACAGAAGACCCCTATTTTCTGTGGAAAAAAAAAAAAAAAAAGCCAAACTACTCACAGAAGAGCCAAAGAGCCAACCCAGTCACCTCAAGTAACACTGGAAACTAGAATTCCTAAACTCCAAGACAACAAGAAGAACACCATTCAATTATTGTTCTCAGAACTGTCCCTTTTCCAAGAAAAGCGTATTATTTGTGAATCCAAGCTCTAACCACGTAAGAGCTCACCCAGCCACCTCACCCTAACTTTATCCTTCTCTGTTTCTCCTGCCTTTTCTCTTCAACAGCTGAGCATTAAAGATGGTCAAGCTTAATTAGTCTTCACTTCCATTTAACATTAGAGTTGCACCTGAAGAAAATCTTTTGTGCTTGATGAGCTGTTAACTTTTTCCTAAACGTTCTAGGTGATTTAAAGGGAAGTATCGCTTCTCCATTAAAAACCTCCCATCACATCTGTAGGTAAACGCAGCTCCTGTTGAGGTCCTAAAGCACACAGCAGAAACAGGTTTAAAAAAAAATAGACGTGGGTAATTGGCCTTGTAAACTCGGGAAAAATAAAGGCAGGTGTTTTCCTCACACTAAATAGATAGTATGAATCTGAGAGAAAAGAACAGGAAGCAGTATACAGGTTTTCCTGATTGTAGGATCACACTATCGTTGTGAGTACCATAAAATATTAAAGAAAACCCTGATGAATTTCTGAGAATAAAAAGTGCTTGACTAGAGGTTTAACAAAAACTCTCAATAAATTTGCTTGGTTTTTTTTTCTTTACCAATACAACTCCTTGCAGAAGCATCAATCATATTAAAGGCTTTGAAATGTTAGGATGAACACTACCATGCAAATATTCAATAGATAAAATAATTTTCATCTCCCCATTAAGTTATTTGAGTAGGGTGGGTAAGACTATCCTGCTAAAGGTACATTTGTTTTGTTAATTTGGTAAAATTTCAGGACAAAAGTTAAGTTTGTTTCTTCAAAGCATCTTGCAAGATAACAAGTATTTTACCTCAAAAAAGATGCTATGGGCAACTCAGAAAAGTACAGAAATCATGTGTTTATCTCAGAGAAAGGCTGTGATGTGGCAAGTCCTCAGGGCAGCAGGAAGGAGAAATTTTTCCAAAGATTCATTCAACTTTACTGAAACATTATGGTTTTTGATTTTTTAACTTTTTTGCAGACTCGAATGTGAGGGGGGAATTGTTATCTAAATGCCATCGTCTCAGGGTAGTTTGGTTGGTTGAATACTGAGTTTGTAATACACTGTGTTGGCCCAAAGCTGTTGTAATAATTGTGGCCTGAATGGAACTTTGAGGGAAAGATTAGCCAAGGCAATTTACAAGAGCAAGTAGTGACAGGAGAAGGGGGAATGGGTTCAAACTGAAAGAGGGTAGGTTTTGACTAGGTATGAGAAAAAAAATCTTCCCTGTGAGGGCGGTGAGGCCTTGGCACAGGGTGCCCAGAGAAGCTGTGGCTGCCCCATCCCTGGAAGTGTCCAAGGCCAGGCTGGACAGGGCTTGGAGCAACCTGGGACGGTGGGAAGTGTCCCTGACCACGGCAGGGGGTGAAATGAGATAAGCTTTGTGACCCCTTCCAACACAAACCACTCCGTGTTGCTATGATAATTATATATAGTAATTATGTTGTGGTGTGTACTCAAAGCTATTTGCTGATATTAGCAAGGTGTGTTAAATCCTCCCAATACCAGCTGTAGTAAAGGGATGCTGGGCTTGCACTTACTGGATGAGAATAAACCAATACAAGAGCGGTTCCTGGGGTTTTTTTTACTCGTCCTCTCTGGAAGGGGATGTCAGGAGGCTGTCAGGAGCCTAATACGAGAGCGAGTCCTGGTTCTCTTACCCCTCCTCTCTGGAAGGGGGTTTGTGAGGAGCGGGAACGTCCTATGGGAGTTGAGGGGCAGGCAGGTGCGATGCGGGATCCCCTCATGCCGGGGACCAGCCCAGCCTCGGCGGATCGGTCAGCGCCACGGGGAAGGAGTACCCTCCTCGGGGCAGGAATATACGCCACGGGCAAGGAACATCCTCCCCGGGACGGGCTGCGCGCTCCCGGCGGCGCTCTGAGGGGATGGGGGGGGCGCCGTGAGGGGACACAGCCCCGCCGCAGCCGCCAGGGGGCGCCGGGCGGGCGGCGCGGGGGCCGTCGGGAAGGGGGCGGCGGTGTAGAAGGGCGGGAAGCGCGGGCGGCGGCGCGGGCGGTGCGCGCGCGCCATGAAGGAGACGCGCGGGTGAGGCGGCGGCGCCTTCCCGCCCTGCCCTGAGGGGAGAGCGGGCGGGGGTCCAGCCGGAGCAGCCCCGCCAGGGGCCCCGGCGGGCCGCGGGGGCCAAACCTGCACTGGCCCGAGGGGAGGAATTCTCGGTTGAAATAAATGGTGGAGTGCGGGTGGCGGGGCTGCCTCGCCCGGGTCTCACCGCGTGTGGTGGCGACGCCGTCGCCAAGCAACGGCAATGGCGGGCGAGGAACGGCGGTAACGGGGCTGCGCCTTGGTGTGGGGCTGCGCGTCCTGCGGAACCCTGCGGAGAAGTGACTCTGTCTGAGCCTCGGGGACAGGGACAGGGAAACTTGACCTGGCAGCAGCTGCCCGCGGGCTCCGCGCAGCATGAGCTGGTGCGGCAGCGGTGAAGGGTGGAGTTGGGCTCCCTTCGTTGAAGGTCCCAGGTGGTGGGGTTTTTCCTCCTTCCTTGTTTTTCCCGGTTTCTGCTATTGATTGTGGTGTCTCAGGAGCTGATTTCTGGTCGTTCTACCCCGCACCGATGGCTGAAAGCAGCGCCCTGAGCCACATGGCGTGAACTTACCCTTCGACTCTTGGTGTGTGTGGGAGACACGCCTTGCAGCTTTTGGAAGCTGTAAAGGAGGGGCAAAACCTGGAATAAATCCCTTTAGGTTGGCTTTTTGTGTAAAAGTATGATTTACTAGAGCAGACACATCTTGGAGGTGTTTGCTGTGGTGCACAGGTTGTAGCAAGATTTGGCGAAATATTAAACTGCAGCATGATTAAACAGAAGGCTGATGGGTGAACATCAGCCGTATGTGTTAGGATCCATAAGATCCCTTAATTGTATATGTTTGAGAGAGCAAAGTAAGACTTTACTTATTTTTTATTCCAAAAGGACAACAAATTCTATGGAGTTTCACTCAGTGAAACTTCCCAGGTGCTGTTTCCCTCACCTCTTGAGTTGTGAAGTCAAACTATCAGTAATATGTATAAGCAACTGGAAAATACCTACTGTTGACTAGAATAATTTTATATGAATAATAATTAATTAATAAATATATTTGATGCTAATAATATTAGGTTTATCTAATTGATACTGTGCTTTACGTCAATCTCCACTTATATTATCTGTAGGCAGAATGAGGCAATGAAAGGTAGGTGGTGCCTTTTTGGACCTTGGAAAGCTCTTAAATGCTGGTGTAGTCTAAATCCTGTTCTTGTTTTGTGCAAACTTTATGAAGTGCAAGTCGTGCAATGCAAGCAATGCATAAAACATGGGAGCAGTTGCTGCTGTAGGTGTTTTAATTTAGTTGTAATGCACACCAACTAAGTACAGGCTTTCCTCCTGTATTTGTTATGGAAAGTATATCATAGGAAAGAAAATATTCATTATGAACATTTTTATTTATGAAGTGGAAATTGTCAATGTCTATAAACAAGGCAAATTAGGTCAAGACCTAGTTATGCTTGTAAGTAAACAGATGTTCTGTTCTGACTGGGGACACCAGTTGATAGGACTACAGTCCTAATAGCTGCCCCCAGCTTTTTGGAAAGCACAGAGAAGAAGGTTTGAAAAATGGGCTTGGAGAGAGCAAACGTGGGGGTGTGGGGGGAACCCCTAGGTGACTACAAGTTCTGTGTGTTGCTGCATAAAGATACTTAAAGAGAGGGAGTAAAGGCACCAATTAGAAATGAGGAGCTGTGTAATAAGCTTTTTGTTTTTTTAAATCAAGTGGTGAAGCTGGCCTTTGAGCATTTCCCCGTCTTGTTCCAGCCAGAATGGGTCAGGTACCTTAAATAGGTATAAACATCTCTCGCCTAACTCAGCTGATCTTTGAAGTCGTACATGTGTGAAGGAGGAAAATATCCAGCTTAAATAATGGCACGATCACTCCCTTGAGCCTTAGGGTCTGGATCCGGACCCTGACAAGCGTGATGAGACCTTCTGGGGTGTCTCCCGCTTTTGCTCCTGCTGTTTCTGTAGAGACCCTTGATGTATTAAGCACCATTCTTACCTCCTGGCCCACTCCTTTCTCTCTCCTGGTTTCAGCTGATAATGCAAAATAAGATGCTTTTTCTCCATTTCCCCCTTTTTAAAGCCAGCGGTTTATTTAATAATATATTGAATTTATTGCATCAACTCTATTTAACAGACCTATATGCCTTTACAATAAACTATAATGCCCTTCCTGAATCAGTAGAAACCTAACAAAACCTTTAATTAAAAGGAGTTTAATTGTTGTGTTTGGTGCTAGCAGGAAACTGTTGCGAGTATCCTTAAACTTAAACTGAAATGTCCAAAACTGTCCGTAGGGTTGTCCTTGGTGGATTTCAAACCTTTTTATTTCCCAGTGATTAGTTTTGATGGGCTAGAGCAATGCAAATAAATTGTGTTAAGATGGCAGCAACTTGGATCATTTCTTACATCCATAAATGCTTTTTTTTTTTGAAGTAGTTGTGACTTCTAAAAATGATAAGCGAGATTTTTTTTGTTCTCCTTTCTGTTAACATTGGGTAAAAAAGCAGAAATGGATTTGTAAAGTGTAAGCTAAAGTGTTTCTATCTAATAAGATTTTTTTCTCATGTGTACTCATTCCTTTATTTTCTCCCAGTACTTCCAGGCAGCAGAACCAGCCTCAAGGGCACTATGGACTTACCTCTCCAATTAGCTTGGCTCCTCCTACCGATAAAGATCACATTCATACTCAGAAGCTGATTGAAGCAATGAAGCCATTTGGGGTGTTTGAGGATCAGGAAGAACTCTTTCACAGGTATAACAAGACTAAAATTTGTTAACCTCTTGGGGGTTTTTTGGTTTGGTTTTTTCTTTTAGAGCAAACTTAGCATGGGTTTTCTTTACAGGACAACTGTTCTTGGTAAACTTAATAACTTTGTCAGAGAATGGATTTCAGAACTTGCCGAGAGCAAGGTAAGAGTTTTTTTTTGTTTTTATCAAAACAGCTGAAGCCTTTTGATTTAAAAGCTCTGCTACTAGGATCTGTGCTAAAGTTCAACTTTTCTTAAGAATTGAGTAGAGCTATAGTAACTCCCATTGGAATAAGTTATAAAAGATACTTCAAGATCTTAGAGTCTTCGGGGAACTGAATAAATTCCTGCATTGGCTCAATCAGTTTACTTGCAGTTGTTAACAAAGCCAAAACAAGGCATAGTGGATGAGAAAGATGGTAAGATTGGCACTAATCTTGCCCCAAACAGCCTACAGCATTCAGTCTAGTTTGAAATTATTACTCTAGACATGCCTTTTGAATGGCTCTTAGGTTGTGTTAATTTATGTGCCTTTGCTGCAGGGAAGGCTAATAATAGGTCTTAATTTGTATAAATTAATAAAAGTACTGCTACATCACCTATAATCTTTTTTTGGAGTTGCAAGCTCAATTTATTTCAGAAAAACAGTATCAACCTAGTAAACTGAAATATATGGGAGTGAGAAGACATTGCTTATGCAGGCTGCTACAGTTTTCCTAAATAACTTACATGCAACTTAAACTTGCACAGAGGACAATGCGCATCTTAAACTCTCTCTTCTACCCACAGAATCTTCCCCCTTCAATAACAGAACAAGTTGGTGGCAAAATATTTACATTTGGTTCCTACAGGCTTGGAGTACACACCAAAGGTAGTACTTTCAGTGTCTGGTCATAGTTCTGATGGTGGAAAGTGATTTCTGACAGTAAGAGGAGAAATGGAATCTCGTTGCAGGTTCTGACATAGATGCCCTTTGTGTTGCTCCCAGTCATGTGGAAAGGTCGGATTTCTTTCAGTCATTCTTTGAAAAACTGAAGAATCTAGAGGAAGTAAAAAACTTAAGAGTGAGTAAACTCTGCTTGATAGATGTGTACATTTTACAGTAAGAATATTCATGTGAAAGACTTGAGTTGGTAGTGAATGTCTTACAAGCCAAAATTAAATCAGTTTTGAGTACCCTCTAAAATACTGCTTTATGCAGCATGAAAATGTTGATGTCCAGCTCTCTCTGTCCTTGCCCCAGTGACTACATCACGTCAGAGTTTTTGTGGTCCCTCTCCCCCCCCACTATGATCTCAGAATGAGTCAGCTGTATCAAAAAGCAAGATTTTCCCTCGAAGCTATGCTTTCACCTTGGATGTAGTAGGGGGCTTACAACCACTGAGACTGGTGGTTTGTTGTGCACTGACTATTGGTTACAATACACAATTAGCCTCTGAATCTCTTGCCTAAATAACTTTTTAATAAAATCTAGTCTTAGGACCATAATTCTGCTTGATAGTTACTAGCATTTTTTGTCTTTGGAAGGAACTCAGTCTTTATACTGAGTAATTTAGTGTAAATTCTGTATTTTATCATAGTATAGGAAAAGCTTTAAAGTAGCAAAAGGATGTCTTATTACAGATATCCTCTCCTTCACAGGCCATTGAGGATGCATATGTACCAGTTATCAAATTTGAGTTTGATGGCATTGAGGTAAGAATTTTAATTTCTATTTGGGTTTTCTTTCCCTTTAAGTGAGATTTTTTTCTTTCTTGCTTTGGAGTAGGATTAATTTTTCGGGGACTTATGATCGTGCTCTTTTATGAGATTATTGGTGTGTTGCAGCATGTTTAGGAAACTGTAATTAAACTGCCTGACCACGACATATCCCAGAAGAAGTAAAATGGGGTCTTCTAGGAAAATAAGCCTGGCAGGTAGCCTGGCAAGCGTGGGAACATGAGGGACATCTTTTTTTAAACCCATGCTGCAGACCAGGGTAGCCTCCTTGGATAGCATTTATCTCCCAAGGATGTGCAGAGTGGGAGTAGAGGCAGTGTCCTTGCTAACTCCCCTGAGCTCTGACAGAGCTCCCTTTCTGCAGGGGGTATTCATGTTGTGGTTCACTGCATGAATCACCTGATGTTTTGTTGCAAATCAAAAATGAAGTGCTTGTGAGACAAACACCATGGAAAATGAAAAGTAAAAGTACTCATTTGACTCCTGCCTCAGCTTGTCAGCTGCAGGAATCCTTCTATCTGGAATACATTTCATGTAGATTATAAATACCTACTTGCTGTAATACCTAAGCAAGTTACTGCCTGGTATTACTATCATGGAGACACTTATTCAATGACCTCCCTGTGGCCTTTATCTGCTACAGACATTCACAGAATATTGTCTTGCCTCAGACTACCAAAAACCAGATGCTTAAGGCCTTACAGCATAAAGAAAATGCTTTCTCATTTGCTGAAGTATCATTGAGGTGATTTAAATTTATGTCTTAATGTCATGGTTAATTTAAAATTTCATTTTAATAGGAATTCTAAGTTTAGAGTAATTTTTCCAGCTTTCAAAAAAACCCCTTCCTTTCCTTAGCTTAAAAAAAAAAAAAAAAAGAGGTGGTTTTGTAAATAAATAGGGAAGAGTAGTTTTCTTGTTTTCTGTCAAATAAGTATCTGTGGTCATATAATTCTAAATACAAATGTTAACCACTCCTTTTAGAGCTGAAACTCTAAATGTCCTTCACTAGTGTCCTGTTTGCAAACAGTGCTGCATTGTAAGTCATGGTTGAAACTTCTTTCTCTTGAAGATTGATCTCGTGTTTGCAAAGCTGTCTTTGCCAACGGTTTCCGATGATCTCGATCTCAGGGATGACTCGTGCCTCAAAAGCCTGGATATAAGATGCATACGGAGCTTAAATGGTGAGCACGGTCTGCACACCTTTAAAAAGACATTGAAATTGGCATAGAATGCACATTGCACAACCAACATTTCTGTGCAAGGTGCAGAAATTGATCTCCTGTGTACCTCAGTTCTGAGGAGGTGACCAGAGGGCCTAAATTTAGATATTTCAAGGAGTTGTGTGTTTACATAGACTTGTGTTTCATGTTTGTTTGATTGGTTTGTGAGCAGTGCTCCAGTTTGCCTCAGAAACTCTGATGACTAAGTAGGGCACTTGATAAGAATGTATGAATGATAAAGAGGGTAGTTCATAAAAAACAAAGGAATTAAAATACCTGACATCTGACTGGCTCGCTGTTTAACACCGATTGGTTTAATGGCTGTCAAAAGAAACCTAGCTTTTGGAATCACAGAATATTTAGGGTTGGAAGGGACCTCTGGAGATCATCCAGTTCAACCCCCCGAGCTGAGGCACAGTCATCTGGAGCAGCTGACCCAGGAATGTGCCCAGGTGGGTTTTGTATCCCTCCAGACAGGGATATTTCACAACCTCCCATGGCAGCCTGTTCCAGCGCTCTGCCACCCTTCAATGGAAAGTTCTTTGTGCTGAGGTGGAACTTCTGGTGTTCTAGTTTATGGCCAACACATCCTGTAGAGAGGCTTTATTTAAAAGTTTTTAGTTGTAGTCTAAACTGTGAAAAGGCTGTTGAGGGCACCAGTTACCTAAAGTGATGCTGAATGTTATGTGTAGTCTATAATTTTTAAGGTAATACAAAGCAAGAAATCCAAACTTGTTTTCCTAGACTTGAACCATAAGCTGTAAGCTGTTGATCCTATATAGGAACACCTGACTTGTACCTGTTACTGGGAACTTCTGTAGTTCACCTTTTGTCTTGCAGGCAGCAGGGTTACAGATGAAATACTGCGCCTGGTGCCCAATCTGGAGAACTTCCGGCTCACGCTCCGTGCCGTTAAACTGTGGGCAAAACGTGAGTGATGGGATGGTTTGGGATCCTTTAACTTTTCAGAGGCACCTCATGCTCGCTATCGGATGTACCGCAGCTTTGGATTGCTATTTAAATGGCAGTTGTTATGTCAAAACCCTTTTAGTTCGTGGTCTGTCCATGTGGTAAATTCCATGTGTTTTTTAGTGGGGGTGGAGTTTGGAGAAGAGGGGAGTGCTTATGAGACAGGGCACTGCATTGTTTGTCAGGAACCTGACTAAAAATAATAAAAAATCCCAATTAAGTGTAAAAGGAATAAGAAAATCCCGTTTGCCTATGTGGCCAGAGCAAGTACTAGAAGAATGGCAGAACTTTTCTCTTAAGGAGAACTGGAGTGAAGCAGTAGGTGTAGCAGCACAAGCAAGTTTCACAGTAGCAATATTTTGGGAAGTGGTGTTATACTGATTCTTTTTCTCATCACTATAAGGACCAGCAATTTTGGCCCCACTGCACTGCAAAAATAAATGACATTGAGGCTGAAATATATTAAGTATTCTATAGATAGTGCAGCTGGTGCTGTGAATTTGAAAGACCATAGACTAACTGCATGGTATCCATTCTAGGACGTGGTGTTTACTCCAACATCATGGGATTTCTTGGTGGAGTCTCCTGGGCAATGCTGGTAGCAAGAATATGTCAACTCTACCCAAATGCTTTGGCCTCTACTCTCGTTAACAAGTTCTTCTTGATTTTTTCAAAATGGTAAGAGCTGTTTATTTTAATTTTCATCAAGAAATGACACTTGTAATTATATAAAGATGTACATTGACAGCATCCTGTGCAGCCCTGAATTCAGAGCAGATCTTAACACAGACACTTAATTACTGCCTTGTCTTCTCTAGGGATTGGCCCAAGCCAGTATTGCTGAAACGTCTTGAAGAGAGCTTTCTTAACTTACCTGTCTGGGATCCTAGGGTAGGTAGCCATTGAATTCAGAAGCCTTAAAACTTTCTTCTGACCTAAACTGGTGCTAAACAAAGCTGTTGTAACCTCGTAGGTGAACCCGTCAGACCGGTACCACGTGATGCCCATCATCACCCCGGCCTATCCACAGCAGAACTCCACGTACAATGTGTCTGTGTCAACACGGGCAGTCATGGTAGAGGAGTTCCAACGTGGTAAAGTGCATTCTGTGCCTATTAACTGATTAAACAGTCTAATTCTTGCTCTATGAAACCACATTATCTGAATTAGTTTTGTGCAGTGAGGTGTTCTAGTAATAAGATTTCTCTGGGAAATACGCCTGTTGCAGGCAATAAGGGACCAGTTTTCCAATAAGCTGTTGTAGATCTGCATTGTGTCAAGGGAATTCCTGCTTTTTGTTCTGTCAGTTACTGTTACAATCTTCTAAAGTTTGTCATGGTAATCTTTAAAAAGTAGTAATAAGATTTTCAACCATATTTGTAGGTCTTGAAGTTACTGATGAAATTCTCAAAGGAAAATCAGACTGGTCAAAGCTCTTTGAACCACTGAACTTCTTTCAGAAGTACAAGTATGTATGAAATCTGTTGTCTGAACTTGAAATTATTTACTTAGTGGTTAGCATAATGAGTTTTAACTTGGGGCCTAAATAGAAGATTGTATTGATATATTTCAGTTTGGTTTTTTTTTTTTTAAAGAAACTGGAGGGGATCACAGAAATTTTGGTACGTATAAGCATAGGGGAACATAGGAAAAACTGTCTCATGCCACTCATACAATTTTTCCTACGAAAAATAATCATCTGAAATTTAGAATATAGAATAAAGTTTTGTGCTAGTGTATTCATTTTCCTTTCTTCTTCTAGACATTACATTGTGCTGACTGCCAGTGCCTTTACAGAAGAGCACCACTTAAACTGGTAAGCCTCACTTTAAACGTGGGTCCAATGCAAAACTGAAACTCAATTCAATGTTGTACCATATTTTTGTTAACTGTATTAACAAATAAAGTCCGTAAGTATGCAACTAGGCATGGAATACACCCCCTTCCCTCCCTGCTTTGAAGACCACTGTTACAGAGCCTTAGACTTGATTTCATAAAGAGTTTAGTATTTAAGGACTAGGTTGCACTCAGTGCTAGATTGCACTGGTGTGTAGTCAGCCCATTCCAGACCTACTTTTCTTCAGTGAAGGGAGGTATGCCAATAATTACTTACTTAACCTATGTGAATGTGCTGACTCACTGTGAATTTTGAAATAAGGGGAAATAGTGAGGAATTAGGCACTGTAATGCGTGTTTATTGACTTTCCAGCGGGTTTCTTTGCTGAGAAATGAGTACTTTGCTTGTTTTGCTCAAGTAAGCAAACTCACTGTAACAGACCCCCATTCTGAGGGCACCTTAGTTTTGCTTCAAAGTTTGGCTTGTGCTTTAAGTTAGATAATTCTTGTGCCATCTCTAAAAAACAGCTTAATGTTTAAAAATAGTTTTAATACGTAATACCTTTTATCTGAACTTTGTAATATATCCACTTAAAAACCTTATCAGCTACAGCTTGATATCAGTCACAGTTGTGTACAACAAGGAGCATGGGCAGAGGGCCAATTAATTTTTAATATGAAATGTTCTCGAGTGAACAAATCTTACTGTACCTCACAATAAAGACAAGGAAAATTCTGGCTCTGGTAAGAGCTGATGTTTTTGTAGTGAAAGAAACAGAGGCAAATTTTCCAGTTTTGCAGCTGGGATAAACAATAAAGCAGAAGATAAATTTGTTCAGTTTATTTTAAGAAAAAGTTTAGTTCACCAGTTCTTGGGTGGATTTGGGAATAGATAGCACATCTGTGTTATTCATCAATGTAAGATACTTTTGAAGAACATACAGATTTCTGACTGCTTTTAAAGTTAGCAGAGTTTTAGGTAGAAGGCTGAAATGCCACTACCTTATTGAAATTAAAGCTCTCATGGTGATGATTCATTTCTTAGGGAAGTTTCTGATGGGACTGTTGACTAGATCATTTGTTCATTAAAATAACTCTATTTTTCCATTTTCACTGATCAGTCTACAGGAAAAATTGCATCGTGGTGTGCTTGAGCCTTTTCAAAACCACTCTTCTTGATCCGTGTGGCAAAAAGGAGTTTTGCTGCACCCCAGAGGTGCTGAGATCTACTCCTTGTTATTTTCATCATAGGTTATTGGTGGAAGTGTTGTATCTGAACTATTCAGAGTACATGTAAAACTTACTTATCTCTGTCTTTAGAAACAAAAGCACAGATGGCACTGGAAACATCTCAAATTATTGTGTGTGTGTGTGATACAAAGATCTAGTGTCTGCTCAGCTGTATGAAACTTGGTACTTATTGATTGGTTAACATGCTATTACAAAAAGACATCTAACTGATGTGCTGGATCCAGTTAAAATTAATAAAATACCTCTTATTCTTATTAGGATTGGCCTCGTTGAGTCTAAAATCCGTGTGCTGGTTGGAAACTTGGAAAGGAATGAATTTATAACTATTGCACATGTGCAGCCACAGTCTTTCCCTGGCAACAAAGATCTCTATAAACAGTGAGTTTTGTTATTTTTCTGAAGTACAGTAGGTGCTCTAACAGGCAGGGTCCTGAGCGTGGAAGATCTTTTTAAAGAAGGGAGAACGTCAGGAAGAAGTACTCTGAGAATTTAAGTCTGGGATGGCTCTAAACTAAACAAGTAAAATATACTAGAATCCAAATCACTGGTATCTGTGCCTAACTAAGGTTTGTGAATCTGTGTTTTTTTAGGAGTGGATATGTATCAATGTGGTTTCTTGGCCTTGTATTTAAGAAAGCAGAAAGTGCAGTAAAGACTAACGTTGATCTAACACATGGGATACAGTCGTTCACAGATACAGGTAAGGCTCTATTTTTGCTCTAGACTTGCAGGGTTTAGTTCTTTTTATTCCAGTGGAAATTGCTTCACGAAGTGAATTGTGCTTCCTTCTGTTACTAGATATCCCTGTAGATAGCAACATAGAAAGATTAGCTTGAAAAACAGGTTGTGTTGACACTTTCTCAAAGTGAGGCCATCTTGAAACAGAAGTGTGTTACAGTCATACACCATGTACCATATGCGAGATAAGGGTTCTGTAGCTCATAGTGTAAAGACTCCCAAAGGAGCTGCATCTTCTGTAGGGGACAGTCAGATGTGAAGCCCAGAGATGCCCATTTGCTGGGATAGCTATACTTGTCAAACAGTAGTCAGGTGCTGTACTGTGAAAGTGGGAATTGACTGTGCCAAGCTCTGAAATGAGTTGTTGATGGTATTTTTCCAAGACAGTTTGTGTATAAGATGATCCTAGAACTGTGAAGGTCGCTGGGTTGTCATATTTTAATTACATGCAGTCTTGCATGTAAGTTTTCATGTTCATAGTCTGATACTACTTTGGATAGATGTAGACATAAATTAATATTGCAAGTGTTGTTAGATAATGCTACAATAAGAAGGAAACCAGGCTATTCTTCTGAAGTGACAAGTGTGTTTGGACAAGGAGTTCTAAACAGTGAAATGCTCTGTTGGAGTTTATCCGTATTACCAGCATGATGACCTGTGTGTTATCTTGCTCAAACAACAAGTAAATGCAGTAAAACCTGACCTTCTAAGTTCATGCTTGGGATATGAGAAAAGCACAGAAAAATGCATCAAAACTCTCGTCTGAGTTACAAGCTCAAGGTGGGGTGATTTCCTCAGACTTGCACTGTTATCTCTGCGTGCACATTACATCCAGTGGCAAATGTTAATTGTGTTAATGAGATTTACGTGCTGCCAAGAGGCCGGAACTAATGGTGGATCCTTTATGCACAAAAATCGTTAGTATGGCTGTGTGCTCTTACTTCAGTGAAGCACAGCCTATGGTATTGGTTGGATAGAGGACTTGAATCCAGAGAGAATTGAACAGAAAAGCTATTCCTTGAGAGGTGTGAAAACCTTTTGCAGCTGTGGGGATGACCAGTAGCTCTGTGCTAGAGAGCTGTTATCATGTGCCTTGACTTTGAGGGAATAATTTTAGAGGGCAAAGACTACTTTCAAATTTATGAGCTCAAGGATAGAAGACTCAGTTTGGAGGGCTTTTGTTCAGTGAACTTTATTTCCCTTTTATGTACAAATATTATTGAATTTCCTTAGAAATAACTGTCCATATTGGTGTGTATGTTCTTGTCTGTGCTTTTATTTCATGTCTGGTCTCCTGTAGAAAGCCTTTTAATTGCATGTCCTTGCTTTGATTCCCACTCTGCATGTTAGTAAGCTGACTTTCCAGTTACGCTCATGATAGGCCAGTTAGATAAGCTTATCTAAATGTGACTTAATTCTGTAGTAACTGTTGTGCTGCTATAGCAGTTTTCAGTTGCATAAAAGGCTGCTCGCAGGCAGTTGAGAAAAACCTGTTTAAATTGTAGCAAGTCTGTTAAAGCAGACGTCCCTAAAATCCAGTCTTGCTTCCTCAGACAGAGAGAATTTATAAATGAGTATTTGAACTCCAATAGCTGTTGTGGGTGGTCTGTAGTGAATGTGAAAGGGGTATCATAGGTCACATTCATCCTCTTGTGAGTTTTGGGAGTTTTGTGTTCACTTAGGCTGGGAATTCTTCATGTGGGCTGGGCAGACATGTTCCTAAAGGAACCATCTGTAACTTTGACAAGTACTAAGGCAAACATCCCCACTAAGCTACAGCACTGTGTTTGATGTCAGTTTACAGACAGGCCAGTGCCCTCAACATCCTAAAGGAAGGTATGAAGATTGAGGCAACTTACGTGAAGAGAAAGCAACTCCATTATTTTTTGCCAGCAGGAACCTTACAGAAAAGAAAGAAGGTATAATAAAAATTCAGCTCTTCTGGTAATTTTTAATAAAATCTTTAATAATTACTTGAAGACTTTATTTTTTCACTGTCGTTTCAGCAAAGGGTGTCAGATATTAGTCAAAATAATAGTGGACTTCAGTGCAAAAGGTCTTCTTTAGGTGAAAGCTGTTCGGATGGTTCCAAAGATAGAGATTACAGAACACCCTCTAATTCCTCTTCGTTAAATAAGATATCTAAGCTGGACATCTCTACAGCAGAGACAGAAAGGTTAGTGCCATAACCTTGGAACTGTGGAGAAGCTGCTCTTAACCGACTCACAATGTAAATGAGGTCTAGGATTTCTTGTTTGAATCTGTGTGGATCATAAACATGTGGAGAGCTCTAAGAGTTTCAGGAACAAAGCTGGAATCTCTATTGGGCACATGGTAGGAGACCAGGTTAAAGGAATTCTTGAAAAAACGAAATGTCCGTGAACACATAGGTAGGAAGAATTTGATACCAGGGAAATTATTTAGTCTTGAAGATAAATCTTCATAGGTTAGCGTGTAACTTGAAGCTGGAGTATTTTACGTGCAAGTAACTGTTCTTTCTAACAAAAAGTTGACGCCAAGTAGGTTGAGTTCTAATGAAGTACTGATCTTGGTCCCAGAAACACTAGAGCTGCTGCTGACGTAGCAGAGTGGTATGAGAACTCAGGCAGTAAAAGTGTCTGTCACTTCCTGGGAAGTCTCTTTATCCCTAAGCTACTCCCGAAGCACAGGAAGAATATGTAATCTTGAGAGTAACTGCCCTGTCCTACCAAATGTGTGATACCTGCTCTGTTCAGACTGTTTGATACTGTAGGAGTCACATGAAAAACAAAAAAAACCAACAAAAAGTTGTGTGCACATCTGGGTAGAGCAGAATGGTTCAAAGCAGCACAGTGTGCTGGGTAGGCTACTAATCTGGGAAAATATATCAGGACCTAAAAGCTCAGTAAAGAAAATGCTTGAGTTTAAATCTGCAGTCTGAAATTCAGCAAAATGATGGTCTTGTGCTATGTTGCCTGGGAGGTTGTGTTGTTTACTAGAGCTCTGACAATGAGCTAAGGAGGTCGATGTTTGTCTTGCATGCACTTTCTGGAAATGACATATATAGTATTTTACAAACTAGCATTTTATAACTCTAGTGTTTGACTTTTATAGAAATGTTGAATGTCAGAGTTGTAGTGGTGCCAACAGTGTAGCTGAGCCATCAACGTCTAAGGGACTTTGCATTCCTGTGACTGATCCAAGTATGTATTTGAAGTGGTAGGTGGAATGTGGTTTTAAATTTCATGGCCAAACTCTAAAAGCCAGGTGTCTCCTACAGAAATGGAGGCTACAGTTGCACTAAGAGCATCGGGACCTCCAATTGGTTGCACCATTCCAGGATATAACATGGTTTGTCAACTCAGAACGTGTTTTGTGCAAGGACAGCATAAATTAAGTGGGACTCTAATCACGGATCCTAAGAATGCTTCACCTAAGCAACATTATTCACCAACCTCTAAAGTATCTCGTCCACCTACATCGGGAGAATGCCCCCAAAAAGCCATAGATGGAGAAAAGGCAAGAAGGGGGGGGCTAGGCCAAGGAGGGTTTGAAGTAGTACTAATTACTGTTGTGGAACAAATGAAATAACTGAAAAGAAATGCATTTACACATGCCCAAAGGATTTGGGAATCTAAATTTAAACATATCTAGTTGTACTAGAATGTACATGTGAGAAATTGTAATCAATATAATGTATAACTATTAAACAACATATTTTCAGGATCTGGCACTTAGGGACTGCTTCTCATCTGGTGCCAAGGTCTCTAAATACTGCTGTACTTATCTGTCACTGCAGTGACCAATTGCTGAATGAACTGTCTCATCTGGAAGCAGTTCTTAATTCAGAAAAAAATCATATTCAAATGAAGATATGAATCTTACAACTGTACAAGTATGAGTTAATCTGTTTCTGGTAGATGCTTTTTGAATGCCTTTTGACAGTTTTGCTGCTTTAAAAGTCAGCAGCCTACTCAACAGGTCATTACTTCTGAAATGGTAGTGTGGAGTTGCTTGTTAAATCTTGGTTTTGTGGAACTTTTAGATTAATATTTCATTTGTTTTATTGCTACATGTAAATCTCCCTAAATAGCTGTTCTTGGAGCTTGACCTGTGGTTTGAGGCCCAAGCAAAGAACAACTAGAAAAAGAACCCTCAGTTTTGACACTTGTAAAGAATCATCTTGTAGAACTGTTATGTAGTACTGAATATTGCAAGTACAGATTTCAAGGTTTGGGTAGTAGGACTTCTTCAGAGGCTTGACATTCCTGTGGGGTAATGGTGGACTTGTATAAATATTCTTTTAAGAATGGCCCCTAATACATTTAATGTGTTGACTGGAAGCTGTACCCAAATAAGAAGGGAATTTTAGCACAGCAATTATTTTGAGTGTGTATTTTGTTCCCCCAGCTAAACGTGTGGGACTCCGATTTCACAGAAAGCGGATGCCCTCAAGATGGGAGGAAGAGAGCCACAAAAAATGTAATTTTAAGTGATTTTTCTCAGTGGACTAACTGAAAAGCGGAATAGTTTAGTACCTAGACTGCCTCACATAAATACTCTGCATGTTTACTGATGGAAACAAAAATACACTTTTTAGTTTAGCTTATTTCAGTCCTCATTCCTCCAATGTTACAGGTATGACCTATCTTTTAAATGTTTGATTTGGTAGTGTCTAATTCCTTGCATGCTTGAAATAATACTGAATTTTCTTTCTTTGAATTCTCTTTTTAAAACTACTTGTTTCACTGATATAAATTAAAACAGCTATAAAGACCAAAGCATTTGACCTCTCAAAGGGAAGATAAAGAGCTTTGCTATTCATGTAGCTTGTTACTGAGGCATAAACTCTTGAGGGCACACCCTCAAATCAAGATGAGATCTTGTTGGTCAAGGTTAAAATACCTGAACCACTGTCTGTGTGGTTTTAGGGCTTCAGGATACCTAAACCCACCCTCCACGGGGTGGAGGTTGTTAATGCATGTGTGATTTTAAGGTATCCTAGCTGCCAGAACTTGCTGCCTCTCAGGAACCTGGCAATACTGCCTAACAAATTCCTTCTGGCTTTTTTAGGGTGTCCTTGATGGAAAATCCATGCAGATTCCAGTGATCACATCAAGATCACAGGTATTTATTGTGCTTTTGTGTTCGTAGGTAAAGCAGAGCTAGCATTTTCATTTTATGTAAGATTTATATACCATTAAACTTGGTAGTTTGAAGATTAGTAAGGTTTTGCCTGTTGTGCTTCCAACAAATTAAATAACTGAATGACCTTCACAAAAATAAAGCCAAAGTTTCCAAGTTTTGAACTTGAAAAAACATGTTTCTGTGCTCTCAGAAACGGCCAGTTTGTCCTGCTTTGGTTCTCTTGTACTGTTATCAGCACTTGTATACTGGTTTCTGTGATGAGACATGGAAGCTTTGAAGTCTATAGGTGACTTTAACTGCTGTGTGTCCTGTAAAATGTTGCGAAATTGAGGGCTGTAAGACTGGAAGTGATCCAGACAGTAGAGACTCTGTTTTCCTGATCCATGGATCTGAACAAAATCTTTCTTTACTGTGCTGTTGAGCAACTCACAGCTAATTTCCAACCCTCCTCCCCAATCAGGGATATACTTGTCTCAGTTCATGCAAGAGAACTGTGCAGAGGGGAAAATGCTCTTCCTCTGCATATTGTGGTAGTTAAACAAGTGGTATGGTAAAAAAAAATCTTCTCTGAAAATGGGTCTGGGCTCTGCTGCTACTTTTGAATTAATGAATTTAAATTAATTCATTAATTAATTAAAAATTTCTTTTTTCTTTTTTTCTTTGGCCTGTTTGTGTGTTATAGAGGCTTTCCAGTAAAGAGCTGCCAGATTCTTCATCTCCTGTTCCAACGAATAGCATTCGTATTATTAAAAGATCCATCAAACTTACCCTTAATGGGTAAGTGGTTGATCTCCAGGTGAAGAGGATAATCACTTGTTACCAGTCCTTATTCTGAATGTGTGTTGTAGTTACTAACAAAGGTAGAAGGTTACTGTGGCTGTACTGTAACTGACCAGTTAAAATCATGGTCTTATTTTTATTCTGTTGTTAGATGCTTGCTTCCTTTTGAACTATTCTTTGCATGGGCTTGTAACAGTTGCCTTTATGAGTTTTTAAGAAGTCTGAATTGCCACCAGCTGAAGCAGCTGCTAAAACCAACCTGTCCTGTGCCTTGGATTCAAAATGTATATCATCAGGGTTAATTAGGTGCTGCAACCACATTCTGTTTTCAAGTGTTTATGAATGTGCCTGTATTCATCTGTGTTTGCCTAATTCATGTGCATATATTGTCCTTATCTCCAATTATTTTCCCATTTGGCACACGCACTCCTGTGCATCTCTCACAATGGTGCTCAGCTTCCTTGGCTCGCAGCCTTCCACTGTCTTGCACAGCCATGCACTACACAGGTATTGCCTCCCATGGAGGCCCATAAATGATTTCAGTATTGAAGGAAATGCAGCAGAGGATGCTGCCAAGGTATGGAGATGATAGACATGTCCCATGCTGTGTTGTCTGATACTTTTTTTTGTCTCAAGACTGCTCTCCAGCATGAGACTTGAGAGGTTTTTTGTGTCACTGGGTAGTAAAGCCCAACTCTGAACACACAGCTGAAGATGCATTGAAACACTGCAACAGCTGAGGCTGTCCTGACACTACTGCCCATCTGCAAGCTGTGTGCAGAAAGTGGTTTCAGAAAAACCCTGAGAGCTGTTCTAAATGCTTGCGTGAAAACCTGTAGTAGTCCTGAGTCTGGTTCTGTAAACTGGTAACACTGCTTACCCAGCTTAGTGCATTAGGGGTTTTGGGGGGTGGGGAGAAATTCTGATCATATGAAACAAGTATTATGCTATTTCTCTATTGTAATTTCTTCATCATTTGGTGGTTTCATAAGTGAACTTGTAAGTTGTTTTTCCAGAGTATTTTTGTATGTACTGTAAAAAACTGTCTTCAAAGTGAAATTTAAAATCTTTAGTCTCTTTTTCTTTTTTTTTTTTTTTTTAGTGCAGATGTGATCTGCTTAAAAAATCTAGACAACTAAACCAACTCTAAGGGATGGGAGAAAGGCAGTGCCAGAAAAAGTGTTCTACAAAATGATAATGTCATAGAATCATTTAGGATGGAAAAAACCTTTAAGTTAGAGTCCAGCTGTAAATCTGACACTGCCAAGTCCACCGCTAAACTGTCATGCTAGAGTAAATCTGAGGAGACCAGGAACACTGTTTTGCTTTCCTGCTTCTGGTAGATCTGGGGTTTGATTTAATGCCCTCTGAATTTTGCAGTTTGCAAACTGCATGACTCCACTGAAGTCCCAGTATGATGTGTGGACAAAGATACCCCTGAATTGTTTTTAAATTAGTTGCTTGTCTTAAAGAGCAAATCTGAGCTCTGAACATCTTAAGTATCTACCTTAGTGACAAGATTGAAGGACTGTAAAGAAATAAGAGGTGGGATCTATCTTGTCATGTCTTAACTCTTTAGCATTCCCTCTGCTGCTACTATCCCAAACCTATGGAGAAAGCATGACTATATTTATCATAATCTGCTTGATTTTTCCCTCACCCTCTGGTTTCCAGCTTGCTTCAGGTGCAATTTATCCCTTAGAAAATTGACCTTAGTGGGTTTGAGAGGCCTTATTCTTCCTTCTACCCTCCAAAACCCCCAAAACTTAGACTGTAAGGCTTTGATTTAGTCACAGGTTAAAGTTAAGGAAGAGTACCCATATTGCCTAAGTAGTTTTTAGCAGAACTACACCTTGGGTTTATAAAACAGTTGCCTCAGTTTTGTGACCTGTTCTAAAACAGTGGTACTCAAATATTGTCACTTCTGTGTACCAGTTACAGTAGGTATTCAACTTCAGCACCTGTGTAAATACAAATCTGTCAAGAATTTGAAGGAACTAAAGCTGAAGTAGGCGATAAGATAAACAGCAAAGCGAATATGGGGAGTGTTTTGTAGTAGACTACAATCCTGTAATATTCCCATGCTTTTAAATTCTTCCACGTGAGTATTCCAAGACTGCTTAAGGGATGATTTTCCCATAGGCTTAATGTCAGTACATGCACTTCTGCAATTATTCTCAAATTAAACTAATGTCTTTAGTGCATATACCTTTAAACAGATCATTTTATTTTACTCTTGCTTTGTGGTTATCTTCTCATTGCTCTTTTTTAAAACTTTTTTATTTTCCTCCTCACTCTTAGGGTTTTAAGAAGAATGTTCAGGGTTTTGAGAAGAACATTCAGGAAGAATTTAGGTTACTAGTTTCTCAGACTTGATCCATTGGTGAATTACACGTCTTATCTTAATGTATCTTGACATACAAGATGTCAAGTGTGATGTTAAGTGACGTCAGTGTTCTGGAGTTTCCCTGGATGTTGCAGAAGCTCGATGCTGCTCCAGGACTCTGCAGATTAGAATTCAGCTGTTTGTAAATAAAGTTCGAACGTATTCAACTTCAGTGTTCTCCTCTGTTAAAGTGATTGAAAGGGAAGTTACTCCTGCATAAGGACTCAGTGAGGGAGGCTCTTTGGTATCAGATTTCTTCCAAATGTTGCTCTTTTCTCTCTGCTTTCTTAGCTGGTTGCTGGGTGCGTGGCTTGAGATGAGGGACTCGTGCTCAATCTCTTCCACGAGGAGCAGCTCTATACTGAAATTGTCTGATTAGTAACTTTGACCAAGAAATTCCTTTGCAGGAATTAACATCTATGGTTTTACTCGTTAGGTACAAGCAAAGAAGCAGTTAATGTGAAGTCACCTACATTTTGGCTGTAGCCATTGATTTTCATGTAGAAACTGAGAGAAAGTAACAGAATACGTACTTTTTGCCTTAATGAGGAAAGAGCAAAGAGGAAAAAAGGTATCTAGAAATTTGTTAATCTTGACTGTGGGAGAGAGGGGGCTTACTAACTTTCTCTTATGTAATGCTTAGTGACATAAATTGTTGACACTAAAAAGACCAGCAAAAACTCCTGGCTGTATTTTTGTAATTACCTCATCACACTTCTTATAAAGAGCGTGATCTTGTGCATTATTCCAGTAAATGAAGAGCCGTGGTTATAGAGTGCAGGCGAGGGGCTCACACTCACCCTGGGGCTGGAGGCAGCCCGTGCCCTGTCCCAAAGAAAATCAAATGCCCGTGAGCAGGATCTTGGTCCTGTGGTCCTCTGCCCCTGCAGAACCCAGCGGGCTGCTGCCTTCTCCTCCCCTCCACCTACTGCGGGGTGGCTGCGGGGGTTGCGTGCCCTTTCCCCGGGGCTCGCAGGGAGCTGTGGCCGTCCCACGCCGGGGCGGGTTCCTGGCCCGGAGCCCGCGGCGGGGGCGGGCGGGGTCTGCGGGCTGCGTGTGCTGTGACAGTGCCGCGTGTGGCCAGCGGGGAACGGGAACGGCCACCTTGGAACGTCACTCCTGCCCTGGGCTGCTGCCGCCGCGGCCCCCTGCTTCCTGGCCAGCCCTGCTGTGCCCTGCCTTGCCTTGAGCCCTGCGGGACTAAGCGGAGTGCAGGAGGCTGTTGTCCAGCCTGGAGCGGGTGGTGGGCACTCCTTGCTGCCTCCATTGTGTTGGTCATTCCCCATGGATGAGGGTTTCTTCAACCATCATCTACCTCAGGCTGCCAAGCCCTAAGCGTGGCCCAAGGGCTCAGGGCTCCAAGCTCTTGGACCTTGGGTGTTTTTATGGGAGGATCTTGGCAAAGCAGTAGCCTGGGGGCTGATTTTTCTCTCATTCTGGAAAATACAGCCTGTTAAACTCTCAGCTGTCTGACCTTCAAGAAAGTGATACGGACTGCTCATCCTTGAGCAGTTCCTCTTTCTTGGGAAGAGAAGACACTCTGAATCCTCCTGCTGTCTTCTCCCAACCTTGTTTCTTATTTGCACCTCATCTTTTTTTTCATTTCTTCCGATCTCAGGCTCTTGCCTGTTTTCCTTTTCTCTCTGATAATTCACATTTCCCTTTCTCACCTGAGCCCCTCTTTCTGAATTTGAACTGGGCAATACATTATTCGATGGTGATGAGTAAAACTCTCGTGAGTCCTGAAACCAGAGGAGAAATAATCTTACCTGTTTCAGTTTCAGCTTGTGGCAGCCTGGCAATCAGCTGCCTACTGCAGGCACCATCCAGCTCTCTCTCTGCATGTGTGTGCACTGGAGAGAGAGCTGAAAATTTTGGCTACTAAAAGCAAGTCTGGCAAGCATATGCAAGGTCAGTCTTTTCCAAGGAAGAGCAAAAAATCCCAGTAGTGACACCAGCACGGCCTCCTTGCTAAATTTCATGTCCCTGTTTCTGAAATGCAAAGAAGTTTCTTAAAAGTTTTCAGAATTCTTTGAATATAGTTAAAGCATATGTTCCCCGTGATCATTCGTAGAAATGACTGAGTCATATTTGTTCTGTTTTTCCTAAAAAATCATCTCAAGGGGCAGTGTATGTGATCATGTGAAGAAAAGGTGTTGGCAAACTGGGAGTAACTAAAAATGTGGCCTTAAAATAGGAAGTGTTGACTAGCCATAACCAACAATGTGTTGGTGATAATATGATAAAAACAAAACAGAGTTCAGGCTATAGTAAGTAGATGCTAAAACTAGAACATGCTAGAATTTCTTTTATCCCTGCAGTTTTAATTCTCCTCTGTTTTTCCAGTGTGGTCACTTGGCCAGAACAGAAAGTTATCACACCTACTCTGAGTGCATGCACACAAGGAAGAAAAGCTTGAGTTTTTGTGAATCACTTGATGTGTAATTCTTGGCTAAATGCTTTCAGCACTGCTTCGGAACAATGTTTGTTGTGATTTTGTTAGATTATTTTCCCTTCTTTTGTTTATTTGATACTGAATTTTCATTTTATTATGTACAGCCTTAAGCAGAAAGGCATAAACCTGTCATAATGAGCAATCCAACAGAGATTTCTAATGACTAAGCTAAAGAAATACCAGCTATGTAAGTTTATGCATTTTCTGGTCTTAAACGAAACAGGCATTAGACTATCAGGAAACTGAAAGCTGGTGCTGGGTCTGTATTTCTGAAACTGAAGTCTCTATTTCTTGCAAGACTTGTAACTGGTCGTTACATTCACTTTTGGTTTTGTCTAGATGGTATAGCATGTATTAATTTTCTCCTCATTTTGAATGTTTTCATAGGTCTTTAATTGATACTGTCCCTTTTTTGCTATGTAGGATAACATGTTGGGAGAGTCTGTAAAGCAACCCGGTGTAGCTTTTGTTCAAAGCATTTACCAAATTTGTCAAATAGTGAACAACTGGAAAATCATGGAAACAGTATTTGCTGTAGAGTGATTAGTTGCTGTAATTTAGTTAAAACCAAATGAGACAAAAATATGCCCCTAGGGATCGTATTTTGAGGAAAATGACGGTGTTGCAAGCAGTGAAGTACTAGCAATGAGAAGGCCAGGGAATCCCCTGTTTCTGTTCCTCTGTTCACCCACCAAATAAATCCTGCCTTACACCAAATGGTAAGTTGTGCAAGTACAGAGATGTTCACTTTGCTGTAATTCAGGGTAAATGTTTGGTACGTGCCTGTAAAATTATCAATCAGTTTACTAAATACTATTCCTCTTACAGAAATGAGTAATCAGCAGCATGTTAATTTTCTCTCCCATTCATACATGTTGTGACTTCAAGTGGGGAAAATTCGGTAAAGGTAGTATCTCGATTTTCTCTAGACTTTAGTTATTTGAAGTTGGTTTGAGTTCACCTTTCAGTAACAAGTAAACTGAGATGGATTGTCCAGCAGCCCAACTATGGAGCTCAAACAGAGCTTTGTATGTTCAAACTCAAATCTGGTGTGTGTTGAGCCTTAAAGGTCACTCCTGATTTCAGTGGCTGTGATGTCAGTGGGGAAACCCTGCTGCACTTCTGTCTGTCCTCGTGCAAAGGTCTAAAAACGTCAAACAAAAGCAAAGCCATTACTTAGAAATGCTTAAGGCTACAGTATTGAAACTAACCACAGGTTCTCAGTGACTTCTAAGCAACACCACATTATTTCATCAGCTCCTGCTTGTATGTGAACTTTGGTGTGTTCTCAGTCACTGTTCCTTTAGCTTAGATTGTTTTGGTTTTCAGCTACTTATTGAGAAGATGATTTGTTGATAAACATGGGATGATCTATTTGTTAAGTAATGGATACACCACTAACACCAGTGTTTAAGGTGACTTCTTATCTGGAATAATTGGACAGAGTGCCCACCAAAAGTTCCTTATTTGTATTAAGTTTTGGAATGAAGGATCATGCATTGTTTTCCAAGGCTTTCCTTCTGCTTTAACAGATGAATTTAAGGTCTAGAGATTAACCACTTATGAAGGGTCAGACAGAAACTTTGTGGCTAAGACCAGAAACTAAAGCCAAGTTCCCTGAATGTGTGAGACCCTTTTTCTTTAGAGTCAGGTTGCCTATGCCTGCAGTGGGGATTCCCAGTGCATAAGTTACTGTATCTGGCTAAGGCCTGTTGTAAGGGCTCTGGTAGCTATTTCTAGAGACTACTGACACCAGCTACTGATTTTTAAGCCACTACTTACATGATAGCCCACTACTCTTTCCTGTTGCTTTTTTATAAGTTTGCAAATTAAACAACTTTTCCTTTCAGACTATATTCCTAACAAGAAAAAAAAAATCACAAATTTGTTTCCTGCTTATTTTTGTTTCTCCATAAAAAAAGTCTCTCACTAAGAATTTTAGCACAACACACAGTGCCACAGGACTGTCAGATGCAGGTTAACACCTTATTAAGTGCTCATAGGTAAGTTCTTATCTCCTACTATCATGGAGGTGAGTGAGAGCGGTAAGGAGGAATCCCAATAATTCTTGATAGTAAAACTGTAAAAAAAAATAGGGTGACTTATTTTGTAAGGAGTATTTCCAGAAAAGGAATGGATGCTAAGTGTACATATTTATTTAAAAACATGATTAAAGTTACATATATGAACTGGTATATTGTTATATCTTTCTGAAAGAATGAAAGAGGTTCCAGAAGCAAGTTTCTGGAATCCACCTCCCTTACAATATTTCAATACTTACATGAATGTTCTGTTTGCAGGGCCGTGGACTTTTATCACTCAAAATTTCAGTCAGCTCAAATGGAAGGGTTGTCTGAAAGTGAGGTGTGTGACTGGGTTCTTGACTTTTAACTGTACTGTATTGCTGTGAATGTGTTATTGCCTGACCCCAAATTTAAGGAACTTATTCCTGGACTCAAAGCTTGTTCAATGCAGTGAATGTGCACAATGAGCATGTCTCCAGCACCAAGAATGTGCTGTTGCTTCATGAGTTTCTTAAAGCCCCTCAAATAAAGCTGGAAAAACACTCATTTGAGAGAAGCTGACATACCCCTTCTGTCTTCCAGCTTTAAGAGTGTGAATTTTCTGAAATTCCCAAATAATGCTGTTGAGCAGTCTCTGCTTGAGCATGTTATGAGCCAAGATGGAGCTGCTCTTGTAAAGGGAACCACAGAGAATTGTGGCTCCCCGCCATCTTACTGAGCCAGGGCAGGAGTTTATGAGGAAACCAAACATCTGTTCATAAAGCAGTGCTGTGCACATGGCATTAGGAAGCTCTGGGTTGGAAGACAGCCAGTAACTTTTGCAAAAGTTGAAAGAATGGTTGGTTAGAGGCTTGTGAAGGGGAGGATATTGCAAAAGAGAAGTGGACAGGGTTGCTAGAGCATAGAATGGCTGTTAAGGAGAGGAGAAAAAAACCCTTTAGTAATATATAATTAAGCAGTAGCTACTTTGCTATGTATTGTTTTTATAAACCACAATCAATTGGGTTTTTATCATTTTAGGAGGTTCTTGCTGCTACTTTCATCCCTGAGAACTTGAGTCCTTCTCTTCTTTCCTGGCTGGAGAGTTCTGCTTCATCAGCTGCAGTGAATGGACTGCCTGTATGTAGGTAAGGAGCCAAACAATGTTAAAGGGAACAAAAGGAACACCATGTTTATTTACCCCTGGTTTTTGTTATTTCAAATTAATTACAGGGATGTTTATGAGGCAGGGTTGTTGACCACACAAATATAAGCTGTTCATAATACATATAGTCTGGGAGAAACTGTAATTGCTATGCTAAGTGTAATTTATTCTGTGGTTCCATTCAGCTATATATTTAATTTTATTTTTCCATTCTTCTTCTAGGGGCACTGGCAAACATTCTTCTAAGCAGAGATGGTATGATGAGGCAGTAATTGTCTGAGTAAATTATCCAAGTGGCCATCTTTCTTTTTTTTCACTTCCTACATTTCTGGTGTCCTCTGGCATCAGAACAGAAGTATATGCTAGTCCTAGGCTATGTAAATTAAAAGTTCTGTCTGCATTGCAATTAAAAACATGTCAGGTCACATGGTTTCCACTTGACCAGTTACAGCAGTGCTGTTTTGCAAATAAGGTTTTAACTGTGTTGCAAGTGTGAAGTCCTGAACTGACCAAGTCTGTAGTAACTGGGTCACCTGCCAGAGTTTTTTGTGATGTAGGTCATGGGAATATTTGCAGAAGCAAAAGTGCTGTAATTGCATAGCTGTACCAGTATTTATGTTGACATTGAAACTTAAAGATGCATATTCAGGAGGCAGAAACAATACCGTGTGTAATTAAGATCCGTAAAAGGAATATAAATTCTAGTTTTAAACAATCCAGCAGCTAAACAATGTGGATTTTTGAATTAATGTCATTATTTCAGATCTGTTTCCTAATGGGCTTTTTGCACCCCGAGAGCACAGACATCGCCCACTGTTAGGCAAAGAGAATTAGGAGCAGTAACATAAGAGAGCTCAGGAACCCAAAAAGAAATCAGTGTATCACATGTAAGAGTTGGGTTGCCACACAGCCAAGGAGCTGTAGTCTTAGACCACCCTGGTGTGCTGTGGAGCCAGGATGAAAAATCCCCCCAAATTGTCCCAAAGCCCTGGCAGTCTCAAATAAACAGGTGAAAATTGTGAAAACAGGGTAGCACCAGCAAATTACAAGACAGCATTTGTCATGGAATGAGGTACTGTCTTGGAAAGGAACCTCAAGATCATCTGGTTCAACCTTTCTTGGCAAAAGCATGATCTAGACAAGATGGCCCAGTGCCCTTTCCAGCTGAATCTCAAAAGTGTCTAACACTAGGGAAAAGAAAGCTGGAATTTAAGAAGGAGTTAAGGAAAGGTGGAGGTAAAGCTCTCCTTGCAGCAGGAGCTTTCTTCTGGGAGCCACAGGAAGTCTCACTTGGTGGGGCAGGTAAGTTTGAAAGACTCAGGGCAGTAAAAGTGTCCGGATGTGAATCAGGCCTCACTACCGATCTCACAATTGCAACAGTCTCTCTGCAGGCTGTTTATAGGGGGTGTGGAGCCTAATGACTACTAATTAAGTGTGGTAGCCAGTTTTACTTTAGGCAAGTATCTCTGCTATTACCATGTCTGAATCTTCTGGAATCAGGCAGCTACAGATTTACTTCTCTACAGCATCCATGCCTTTGGGACCAGATTTGGTGTCTCTCTTACTGAACTATGAGTCTCTAGTATCTCTAAAGCTTTGAAGTGGTATTAAATCTGGATTGGTTTACTCACAGGATTTTGCTTTTACAGTGTAAGAGAAGGTAGTAAGAAAAACTGAAATAGCTGTATTATTTTTAAAAAGTAACAAGCTTGTTTAGACTTCTGGATTTTGCTTTTTGTCTGTTTTTTTTAAGCAAATGATTATGTATATGGACAGAAATACTTTTCAAATTCAAGTGGGAACTTTGGTCTCAGTTTAATTTCAGTTACGCCAATGGTTATTTATGCAGGTTTCCTTTTAATGGAAACTCCTGGAAAAGGCACAGTCAGCTCTCCTTGGCTACTTTTCTTGGAGATGAGAGCTCAAGATAGTGCACAGAGTCTACAGTTCTCTGCTTTGCACATGGAAATTTTTACCTTCGTGTTCTGGGAGAAGCAGACAGCCAGAGCAGGGAGGGAAGCAGGATTTGTGCCCTGTGAAGAAATCGTGGTGGTCACCACGAGGGGGCATTTTATTGAGACACCACAAACCCAAGGGTGTTACTCACAATCGCTGAGGCAATGGTATCAAGGCCCTTAAGGGACAAGCTGCTGTGACAACCAGGAGTAAGAGCAGTGGAACTGTAATCAGAGACTTTATTCCAAATGCCCTCCATTCCTTACTTTCTACTCTTTGGATACTGGAGCCTGTAATGCCCATCTTAGAATCCATGGGGCTGGTGCAATGGAAAAGTTTAGGTAGCCGGTACCTGTCTCAGCCTCTGAGAAACAGAGAACCGAACAGGTTGACTTTCAGCACTGCTGACCTGACTTGCACCCCAGGTTCTCATTGGAGACTAATCAGAAGTGGAGCTGGGACATCAGTTGCTTTAATAATTTGTCTTTTTTGCATCTTCCTGTTAAGGAACTTTTCCATAAAGCAGTTGCCTTTTCTTCATATTCAGCTTTATATATGACATTGCCCTTGTAACCAACACTAGCCCTTGTTCTAATTAATCCTTCTTGCCACTGGCTTCTTTCTGTCAGCTCTTTCTTGGGTTAGGCCTTCTCCTTTCTCTGGTTCCTGCACGTACTTGCCAGAAGCAGCTTGTGGTGTCTGTTGTGTTTCCATTCAACAGCCTGAGTCTAGAGCTGTTATTTCCACTGCACAGAGCAAAAAATCACTTCAGTTCCTTTTTTAAAAAAATTTTATTGCACAAGAGATCTCTTCAAGAATTAGTTGTCTTCTTGGCTTATTGTTCTTTTTAATTCAAAACCAAAAAAGTCAGACTGATATGTGTATTCTTTACTTGCTTACAGTGGGTAAGGTACATAGAGTATTTTTTTTCAGACATCTGAAAATGTTCTGAGTCTCATGGTGCCTGACACATTTACTGTACCTAAGGCACAGTATTTCAGATTGAAAACACAGAGGTTGTTTTTGGATTTCATCTCTTTTCAGCAATATTAAGGCTCACAAATGGAAATCCTATGCAGATGAATGAGTATTCATCAAAGTCATTGTTATATGAGAGGTTAACCACAACGTTGATTATAAAAACGATGTCAAACTTTCCCCAAATGTCCTAAAAGCAAAATTGACAGGTCATGTAGCAACTGCCAAATGAACAAGACAATGAAATAGCAAACCTCATCACTGTTCTGGGTGAGAAATCAAGGGCTTTCAACCCTGTAATTCAGAGATCTCAAACTAATAATGATAGCCTTACTAAGATGTAGGCCTTGTTAATAAATCTGAATTATTTTATTGCAGCAAGGCAGTGAACTGGATGCATAGGCACAAAATGTGGACAGCAGCAGGGTGAGCAGCCTGCTGGTGGCTTACTCGGAGTTGATTGTGGCCAACTACTGCCTGTAAGACTTTGCATGGTGAGGTGGCACCTGTGACACACAGCCCCAGGCAATCTGTAAGAAAGGGCTAATGTAGGGCCAGATAAGACATGTAGTGGCCAATTTACAAACTGGAGGTTTGCTTTGTATATGGAGGAGGAGTTGATGTGTAAACGTGTCCCAGAAGGTTTTAAGTGTTTACTTTTGGCCTGAAGAGCCAAAGAGTGTCTCTCTCTCATTCCTGGGTGTAATCCTTTAACTGTACAAGTCAGAACTGCAGGAGTCATTGGGCTAGAGGTTGAAAATTAAGGTGTGAGACTCCAAATTAAGAGGAGATATATCTGATGGGGCTGTACTGAAACAAGGTACCTTTTTCATCTCTTTAAGGTGGCCTTGTCACTCTCTGCAGCTCCCTGAAAGGAGGTTGTGGCTGGGGTCAGGCTCTTCTCCCAGGCAGACAGCAATAGGAAAGGAGGACACAGTCTTAAGCAGCACCAGGGGGTGTTTATGTTGGGCATTATGAAAAATTTCTTCACAGAAAGGGTGATTCGATACAGGAGCGGGCTGCCCAGGGAGGTAGTGGATTCACCAGCCCTGGAGGTGTTTAAGGAAAGACTGGATGTGGCATTCACTGCCATGGTCTGCTTGACAAGGTAGTGTTCAGTCAAAGATTGGATTCTGATCTCAAAGGTCTTTTCCAACCTAATTGATTCTGGTTATTGGCTGTAGATACAGTCTTTTGAGATTCTTGAAGCTGAGGGTGCTGTTAAGTAGCTTAAACTCCTTGTGAGCCCTGAGGAAAAGGGAAGCCTTGTAATAAAAACCTGGATGAGCGATTGTTATGCTCTGTAGTGGATCCGGTGCATGGTGACTGGCTGGTATGTGCTGGCATTTTGGAGAGCAGCAGAATCACTTTAGACACCTATTGCCTATATATTTTTAGTATGCAATTTTCATGATAAACTCCGTACCCTAACAGCTTGCTGTTGCCAAAGGGACAATTCCCATCCTTCCTTCTGCCTCCTTATATTTGTTTTGTGGCTGCAGATAGAGTAACTCTATTACTTCCCTTTGAAAGCAGCAACAGTGATCTGGCTTCTAGAGGTAATCTATTTTGAAAAAAATCATTCTGGGCAGAAAAAGGTTGTTTTCTGCTGACTTAGCTCCTTCTGCTCAGCTTGAGCTCATCTCTTCCCTAAGTCCTCTCCCTACAGCTCTACTGCATCAGATGAATCTCGATTGTGGCATGAGGAAGGTGTTTACAGTTTTAGTGACCACTTCAGAGGTCACTAATCAGCTTCACTGTAGTGAGAGGCTTTTATGTACCACAGTGGAAAATGAAAACACTACTCCATCTTTTTCTTTGCCTGCCAACAAACATTTAAAGTTTTGCTCTGTTAAATAATGCAACTCCCAAACCGTGGTATGTGTTTATAGCACTGGGAGGAGGAGAAGGGAATAGGAAGCACTTGAGAGGTCTGGGGGAGAAAGTGCCCGAGAAGTTCTGCTCTGAATACTAACTCTGGGAAGGAAGGAGTGTAAATTAGAAATCTCAGGAAGGTTTATCAATTTCTCAGGCTAAAAATACAGTGCTATGCTACCGTTCCATGACGTTAGCACTCTGTCAGGAAGCAGGCACCTCTGCCCAAATTCGTCCTCCAGAAACTTCTTGGTCTTGGTGCCACCACATTCCTTCCTGCTGGCAGAGTCATTTCTGTGATTGTACGTGGAGCTGGCTCAGTAAAAACTGAGCCAGCAGAAAAAAACCAATAATCTTGTTTCCACCAGGTTGCTTTTAAGCATGCTCCTGTGTCTCCAAAGGAATGCTTGGGACAGTGTAGGAACACACAGGAGTGAGTTACCTGGATGGAAGGAGACAGAGAGGGGACACTGTCTTTTTCTGACACGACCCCTCATCATTTTGTGCTTGGGACTTTAATGTAACAAGCGGTTCATCCCCTGAAGAAGTTGCATCATCAGTGAATAAGACAGAAGTGTGGGAGCAAGGAAGTATCTTCTCTGATTTCTGTTGGGGAAATTGAGGCTTAGAGAATTAAACGACTTGCCTAAGAGTAGAAAGGCTGACTTGCCAAGAGCCAAATACCAGTCTCCTGAATCACAGCCTTGTGCCTTATCCACAAGACCAACCTTTCTCTATTAGCATTTCCTTTCTCTCCACCCTGTTTTGAGGGAGGCACAGTAGCATTGTTCTATGTCAAACAAACTCAAACCGTGGCACAGGAATGCTTCCAGCAGAATGACTTGAACAACCTTTGAGTTTATCATTAATCTGAAAGCCATGACTTTTTTGAGAATGGCTTCTGCATTAGAACCTTCCTCAGGACCAATAACCACAAAAGCTTTAACCACCAAAAGGTCTGATGGTGTTTAAGTAAGATGCCTTTGAGATAAAAAAACATACTTCAAACAGCAAAAGGTTTCTTAAGGCATAGAGGATTGGAAATTTCTAATCTGGCAGTAGGTGAGGCTTGAGATAGAGTGGACAAGAAAACAGGACTCTCCCTATATAAAGAGAGGAGGGAATGATTTTATTAATACTATTCTTACTCCTAGTATGATGTACCTTATTAGGAGAGCCATACGCTGAAAGTACCTTAGTGTCTGCCTAACCAGGCCAGTGACAAGGGCCTTATCTTTGATCGAAGTCAGATAGCTGGGAACAGGAAATAAAGACTTAACAGTTTGCTTGAGCTGCTCTCCTGTCACAGCCAGCTTCATTGGGCAATGCCTGTGCTAAGCACCACTAGAGAGCCATCATCCTAGGCTTGACAAATACCATGTCAAACACTCACCCCTCTGCTGTAGGAGGTTTTAGTGCTGGCTTTTTATCCCTCCACTCTACTCTTGCTTGCCCCATAACGTTCCCTGCTGGAACAGGGAACTTTACTCCTTACAGCAACATAGGTGTTAACTGTGCTAGTGCAGCAGCCAGTGAAAAGCAGGAGGTGAGGACTTGTCTTTGGACTTGATAAGTGGAGGGAAATGGGATCTTAAAACACTTGCTTTAACTGGAAGACAGGAAGTGAAGCACTGGATCAGACTGGCCTAAGAATTCTGGTATCTCGCTTCTGGCTATAGCCAAAGTCAGCTGACAAAAATAATAGTGAAGCACCTGGCTTTTGTTATGCAATGCTGCAGGAGGGGAATTCCGTCTGCTCTTTGCAGAGATCTGCATATAACCAAAGCTATGACATGTTCTTACACTTCATTTCAGCTGCTGACGAGGTTTCTGTGATTGCCAAAGCTGTACTGCAATCCTCTAGTTCACCACACTCTCCCCGGGATAATCCCCGTGCCAGGGATTCCGATCGCAGCAGAGCAGAATTGCATACAGGGTAGTCAGGAATAGAGGAATAGCCTCATGCTTGCACGACCTTGAGTAAGGCCTCTTTCATTTGCTTAGGTTTTTGCCTTTTTCTTGGGAAGGCTTCTTGGTTTCCATAGAGTTTAGGAACACGAATGTTTTATAAAACAGCTACAGTGGTCTTAGAATAAAAGCTCCTTTTGTCCCACTGTTGTGCTTTCCCCTGGCCATCGGCTTATGGCTACTGCTAGAGAAGAACCATCAAGAAAACATCTCCTTTTCACGCTGTCCTTCCTCCAATCACTTTGTTCAGTCTGTGTATTCTGATGACTGGAGCACACAGTTTTAACACAATGAAACTCTTCATATGGTTGGTTGTCCTTTTATCACAAGCTTTATTCATTTGAAGGAAGGGCTGGAGGTAAAGTTTTTGGGATGCTCTAAGAAGTGCAATCCATTCATATTTTTTTCTTAAAAATAATATCAAGGAGCAGTTTGTACCAAAGACACTGGTATGTATGTGAGATACCACCTCAATTTCGAACGTGCAATCTTAAGGATTATCTTTGAGTAGCCTGTTCCTGCAAGCCCTAAGAGTTAGAGTTCAAAAGAGCTGGGGAAACGTAGGGAATGTTTATTATGTTTTAGTCATAACATGGCATTTGTATTGCCTGGAATACTGCCCTTAATTTCACATTGGTTTAGACTGTGTACCCTACAATAACACTTTCCTTCTGAAGAAATGAGTAGATACTTCTGTTTTGAGCCACAGTCTCCCTGGTCCATGTTTACTCAGTAGTGTAATGGGCTGGAAAAAGAGGTGGGAACCAGGGATATAAACTGTATTTAGGGAAGCACCTAAATTCATTCTGAAATGTCACAGTTTTTATCATCAGAGGTTTGGCAAACCAGCCTGAAGATAAGTAAGAAAAAGTATTTAGTCACTTCATACATCTGTACTGACAACTTGCTTTACATCCAGGCTCCAAACTCACATCTACAGCTTCAGCTATCCCAGAGGAACTGCAGCCCTTTCCTTTTAAAAGTCCTGTCCAGGTCACTCCTGTGATCTGCAGACATGCCCTCAAACTGGGGGCATTTCTCTGGCTGTTCAACCCTGGGAAGGAAGGCTTGTACAAAACTTGAACCACCAGGCTATCAGTTAAAAACCTGAAGTATCTTCTAATATGAGATGTTGACAAGCTGATTGTTTGGATGGGGCACTTAGCAGAGAGAATTCAGGCTGTGTGTTTTCCATTTGCTGCCTTTATTGTAGAGCAGCACAATTTTATTTGTGATCTCTTTTTCAGTTCGTGCTTTGGGGTCATGTGTGCTTGTGTAGGTAAAGTCCAAGTTTGATTTAGAATATTAGACTCACTTGCCTGCTTTATTGTACATCATCAATCATAGGGAATCCAAGAAATCCCTGAAGATGTAAAAATCTAGTCCGAATTTCTCATACTTTTAGGGCACTGCTGGTTTATATCTTTTGTATTGTTTTGTTTTGGCTTTTTTGTGGGAGAGAAAATAAAAAATTATGTTCTTCTGGCAAGAAACTAACCCACAGCCATAGAATTATTTTATTATAACATCTGAATAATGTAGTTTTTCTTTAATCATCTAAGGCTAATCTCACAGACATTTTGATTATCCTGTGTGCTCCCTAGGATTCTTCTACTCCAATTTCAGTTGTAAGTTTGACAGTGGTGCAACCATGTGACAAACCATGAATCTTAAATAAGGAAAGTTTTGCTTGTAGGGTGAAGAAAGATAGATAATTTCAGTTTGTAGGAAATATGCTGATAGCTGAGCAAAATTAAGGTTACAAAGAGAATTCCTGTTAATATGAGATGGACTACAGAGCAGGAAAAATAATAAGCATTTGGCAGCCTCTTCTGCTTAGTTATGTGGGTTGGTGTATGGATTTGCAGATCATAGAACAGCATTTTCAGCTTCATTTGTGGACGTCCCAATAGCCTTAGCTTTAGAAATAGGATAGCGAAAAAAAGTAAAAACCTTGTACCTTACTTGAGTGTTCTTTCAGGCTTTTCTTGTTATTTTATTAATCTTTCTTTCTCAGGGATACTAATTGATTTAACTGCATTTTCACATGGGACAGTTTACTCCACTCCCAGAGTAAAGAGGTAAGAAAAAAATTTAAATTTTGTTGCTAACTAAACAGTCTTAACACCCCAGCTAGGTGTGGCCTTCCTGTTTCTTTGTGTTCCTCTTTTTTCAGGTGTTTTTTAATTTTCCCTCAGATTTGTTTGTTACTGACCTCTCCACCTGATCCAAACATGGGGCTATGGGGTTGTTCCCAGTGTCCAACTCCTTCGCTTCATCTTGCTGTCAGGACCTAGCTGTGAGATTGAGGATCTGGGATGCTCTGAAGGTTCGGTAGATTTAAAGCTGATAATTGTGACTTAATAAGCTTGTTGGTGATTAGTTTTTACCTCACCTGCAATGTTGGTCTATCCCTAGTACATACAGCTTAGTTCTTGAATCGCAGAATGGGTTGGAAGGGGCATTCAAAGCCCATCTCATTCCAACCCCCTGCTTTGGGCAGCAGCATTTTCCACTAGACCAGGCTGCCCAAGCTTCATCCAGCCTGGCCTTGAACACTTCCTTTGGATGGGGCATCCTCAGCTCCTCGGGGTAGGCTTGTTCCAGTGCCTCACCACCCTCACAGTCAAGAATTCCTTATCAGTATCCAATGTAACCCTGCCATCTGCCATTTAAAGCCATTCCTCCTTGTCCTGTCACTACAGGCCTTGGTAAAAAGTCTATCCTTGTCCTTCTTATAAACCCCAAAAGGGGCTTAGACAGGCACTGGACGGCTGCAGTACAGTCTTCCCTGGAGCTTTCCCTTCTCCGGGCTGACCACCAAGCTGCATGCAACCGAGAAGATGGATAACGAGAGCGCTTGGTGTCTCGAGGCTGACAGGGCGGGAGAGCAGGGTGTAGGAATGATGCTCTGAAAGCGTGAGGGTATGGAAGGAAACAGGCTCTCGGTGTATCTGCCGTGCTGTGAAATCAGAGGAGCTGAACTTTTTCCTTTGTACTTTCGGCTACCGGGCAGGGCAGGACCGGAGGACAGACTCGTGCCTGCCTTCCCGGCGCGGCTGCAGTCCCGGAGCGGGGTCTCTGAGCCGCTCCCGCGGGTGCCGGGCGGGGCGGGGGCGGGCGGGGGGCGGCCCCGCACCGCCCCGCAGCTAACGCGCACGTCCGCCCGCCCCACGGGAAATTCCCCCTGAAAAGGACAGCGAGCCCGGCAGCTGTGGCTGTCCGTGCGTCCCTGCGAGGTGTGCGGGCCCGGGCCGGAGCCCCGCGGCGCAGAGGCCGGAGCGGAGCTGTCAGCATGGCCGGTGAGCGGCGGGGCTGGGCGGGGGGCGCGGGGAGCGGCCCCGGGGAGCTCCGAGCACTCTCCGCCCTCCCTCGCTGGTCGCGTTGGGTGTTCACACTGCGAGGCTGAAGCAGGGATGGGTTGTTCGGCTGAGTCGCGATGAGATCTTACGAGGCTGTTCCATTTCAAATGGATCTCCTAAGCCTTAAAATTGCGACGTTAAAGCCTTTAGGTGTTAAATACGCACGCGGGTCCCGTATCTGGGCTGGAGACAACCGGCTGAAGGTTGGGTGATGCTCATAAGGACCCTGTTCACATCGGAACTCGGCTGTGAGAATGCAAATGAATGAGAAATTGTGATGGCACAAATGGAAAGTAACGCAGATAAGGGATCGTGCTTTGAGTAATTACAACAAAAAGCACAATTAAGTTTCTTCAGGCTAAATTAAACCGAGTTTGTCATCCTTTCGGGAGGAGTCTCTCTGGTATCTGTCTTAGGGTTAAAAAAAAGTCCCTAAATTTAAAACTTGGCTATACTAATTAGAATAGTATTTCTAGGGAAAGCTGCTTTTCAAAAGCTGTACGTTCTGTTCTTGTTCTAGTTAGCAAGGTATAAACTTTCACTCCTGATAAATATATAGGTGTGCTTTACTATCAACATAGAGAGAAAACAGCTAGGCTTGTCCTTTAAATGTTATGATGTATTTTAGAGTGGCAACACTGAAGCAGGAGAGAGCAGTTTCGGGGTTTTTTTTTTCATGTCTTTATGTATTTTCAGTGTAATTAGGAACCAGATAAGGAATTTTTCAGCGGGGGAAGTTTATAACTTCCTGGTACTAGCTAGCTTTTGTCGTTTTTTTTTTCTAGTTGCCGTTTTATAATGTAACACGATAGTAAAGAGGAAGTTCATGAGCGTTTCTCGGTCTGTTAGAATTTGTGCAGTTCATGGAGCCGTAGGTAGACTACTGCTTTTTCAAATTAAGTCATGTATATGTTTCCAGTTGCTTTGGCTTAAACTGGGGTGTGCTGCAACAAAGCTTTCACCGTCCTCCCCCTATGCCTGAGGTGTTGCAGAAGGTTATAAGTGGATAGATTCTTGCTTTTTAGAAATGACAGACTTAGGGCCACCAGGGATTTGTACAGAGCAGTGACATCGGAGTTAAAGGGCGAAGCTTCTCCCATCTGTGTCTCACTGCAGTCACCTCGGGCGGGAGGGTTTCGGGTGATACTTTCACATCTTCTACAACGACCCGCAGCTGCTCTGCTTTCACATGCAGATGTTGATGGAGAGTCTGTTCACCGGGCACTCCTGGCTGTGCAAGAAAATTGGGCACAAATGACAAATTGGGCAGTTCCTCCAGAGCCTGCTTTCCTGGAGGAAAGGAATGAGACAGAACCCTTGATCGCGTGTCACTTTGCTTGGTGGCAGCATGTCACACTTCCTCCCTCATGGCACAGACTATGTTAAACTTTAAGCCATCCCGGGTTTCTTGTCATGGAGAGGTCTGAGGAATTTTGTTCTGAGTTTTAGGGATTGTCCTTTTGTTCCTCTTTGTATTGCTCAAAATGTGAGAATAAAACACCCTTCAGTTCTTGAATGAGCATAAACTGGCTGAACTCTTGGAGCTGTCACTGCTTTTACCTGTTTTCCTTTCTGAACTCTCAGAGCTGTCACTGCTTTTACCTGTTTTCCTTGAGTATATAATTGGGACACTTGATCTCCTATATTCTCTTTAAAATTATTCAGTGTTGTATTCGGGGCAAGAGGGGGGAAAAGCAATTTAATAACAAAAAGAATGACAGGCAGGTTATAATATGTAGCACAATGTTTCTATTACTAGCATGTGTATAGGCAATTAGAATTAATTACAAAGGCAAATTAAACTCTTAAGAACTTAGATGAAGGATTAGCTAGATTTTTTTCTTTTCTTCCATTTCAAATGCTTTATGGAGTAGTTGTGGGCAGGCAGGTAATACGAGTAGCTGTGCATTTCTCTTCCAGAATTAGTGAGAGTTTGGGTTTTGGCGTATCTCACATTTGTTTGACAAACAAAGCGAGACCTGAGGAGGACAGGTCTGTAGTGACTGTGTGGGAACTAACAGACCTCTGTGTGTGTGTGTGTGTGTGTGAGCAGATTGTGAAATAGTTACGCTGTGCCGCTTTCCAAGCACATTGCTGATTTACAGAAATGGGGAACACTGGACACTTGGCTGCAGAGTGCTGGTAATACCTCTCGTTTGCACAAACACTTCTGTGTGTTTCCTCTCTACGCAAAACATGATGACACTGATAAGCACAGCAGCGATGATAACGCGATTCTTAAATAGAGAGAGAGGCAGCCAAGACAAAATGAAGTTTAATGTTTAATCTCTGGAGGCTGCTGTGTCACTGAGCTTTACTTTCCCACAAACACACCTGCTGCTGAGCAGTGGGTTTACCTTCAATGACATTTGTTTCAACCACAGCCCTGTAAAGATCACTGAGCCCAGAGTTTTAAAATAAAGGGCTTTTAATAGGTGAGAAAATAGCCCTCTCAAGTGAGTATTAATAGAATGTGAAGGGAAATTGTTGGTTAAAGCAGCAAGAGTTAAAGACCTCAAGTGATTGTGCTCTTGTAGTTTCAAGCGGTGAGGCTTTGGCTAGTTTTGACAAATACGTAATGTCTGTGGGTGTCCTGCACGTCTGGTTAGCAGCTATGTAAGCATGAGAATCTCCAAGTGTAATGATTAGTAGGTACTTTGCTGCAGTTTTGTCATTTAAACTTGTAAAACAGATTTTTAATTTCATATGTGGATGTGTGTCTGTATTTGTGCTGATCAATGCAATAGCATAAGTAAATTGAAGTGTTAAAGTTAAAATAGCCATACGCAGATGTGTGAGCGTATTTTTGTGAGAAACTCAGACTTCTGCTCTTCTTGAAACTAGCTTTACGTCATTTTTAGGCTTTTTTGTTATCAGTGCCTGTCTTCCCCTTCCCTTTTGCTGGACTTGCTTGTTTTCCAGAAAGAGAAAATACGCAAAGCTCATCTAAAGGACAGTTAGGTAAAGAGCTGGGAAGTATCTAGAAAGGGGACTTCTAAGTGGCTGGACCTAGACTAGTGGCTAATGTGTATTTAATGTGACAGCTCATGGCTGGTGATCAGAAAGTTATTTAAAATCTACCTTATGGGAGGTGGTCGGTTTAGAAACTGCACTTTGATTGATTGTTAGAAAGGTCTATAAAGAGTCCTGAACCACAGTTCCCAAAGGTTTTGACCCCAAACACAGCCTGGAGTAGAAGTGCATTGTGCTTTTGAAGAGGCATTCAGGTTTTGCAGAGGCTCTGGTTGTTGAAGACAATCCCAGCACAGGAGCTGCTCTCACACGGTGGCAGATGCAGTTCCACCACTGGCTGTAGGTGTGTGACAGATCAATGTGCTTTCAGGTCAGACCAAGGTGACGTCTCAGATGTCGTTCTTTCCATCCATCCCTTCTCTGCTGCTCTTGATTACTTTATCTCATAGGTTATAATATTTTCCTACTTTGGGTATGAACTGCTGCAGCACTGGAAATGTTTTGCGGTCAACAAATCCCAGGCATAAAGCTCAAGTTTTGTGTTGGCAGGGGTACCTAAACCATTGTAGGTGCAGCAAAAGAGAAGCCTTTATATGGAGTTAGGATTGGAATCCACCTCTTGGCCAAAACTCGTGTGCTGTGGACTCTCAGGCAGCACAGACCTTGGGCAAAAGGAAGTAGGGGTTCTTTTACCCTTTCAGCACTTTCAATATATTTAATAACTGTTTTGCTTATTATGTTGAAGTCCAAGCACTTTTTTTTCAGTGCTGTGCCACAGGATATTGTCTGTCCTGTTTGTTTGTGATGCTCAGCCTTGCTTGAGGAGGATGCTATTATATGAAGATGACAGAGAGCTCAGTAGACATTTCCATAAGCTACGTTCTTCTGATCGTGTAGCACTGTGATGATTCAACTTCAACAATATTTACTTAGCCTCTGTTGTTTGTTTTTCACATGCCATCCCACTGTTGTCACTGTTTGATTGACTGTCCTGTTTGATGTTCTCAGTGAGATATATTAAATAGCTTGTTACTGTCTGGCAATAAAACATCACTTGAAAAGTACTTAGGCTCTTGCTAAGTTAATGTCTTTCTAACCCCCCCATTTAAGAGTTCTGCTGTCTCTTATTCTCATCTATCACTCTGTGTTTCCTGAACACCTCCCTTCTGACAACTGCCCAATAGCTTTTTTGAGGTTTCATTGTCTGGGGAGATACTGCAACTAGAAACGAGCCCCGTGGGAGATAGACAGCTCAAAATGTAGAATTCAATACGAGCAATCAGGTATTTTCTGAGCTCACAGGACAGTATTCAACCCAGAAGGGTGGGGGTTTTTTGCAGAATTTGAATAGTTTCTGCTGCAGGGTGATAGGAACTAAATCAATCAATTCTGAGCAAACATCTTCACTTTCGGAGGGCGCTTAAGAGATCATAGCAGCTGACCATACCAGTGCTTGGAGAGGACAGCCATTCTTAAAACTGTATTATTCCTAAAAATGTCAACCATTCCCTCAAAATAATGATATGGATTTTGTTGTATAAAATCTTCTTTCATCAGACATGTCTTCTATGATGGTTGAAAGAAGCTAAGTTCTAGATCAGATGGAAGGAAGGGTGTCTTTTTTGCTAGTTACTTCCATGGCACTGATACCATGGATGTTTCATCCAAATCTGTCCTCTTCCCTTGTACCCCACCTTCAACATGTGCACGTACATAAAGAGTAGATTTTTCTGATAAGGTAGACCAAGTGAAAAGATGGTAATGTAAATCAAAAGTCTAGAAATTCTAATTCTTGCATCTTCTGCTGCTTTTTAAGCTCTACTGTGTCCTAACATTGAAAATATTTTATTTTTAAGGTGGCCCTGAGCCCTACATTGAAATATTTGAGCAACCCAGGCAAAGGGGCATGCGTTTCAGATACAAATGTGAGGGAAGATCAGCAGGCAGCATTCCAGGAGAACACAGTACTGAAAACAATAAGACCTTCCCTTCCATCCAGGTAAATACCGCTTTTATCCGGGAATTACCATTGCCCACGTTACCGTGATGCTCGTAGCTATGCGTTGGACTCTGCACAGTAAATACAACGCTTTTCATCTCGCGTTCTCTGATTCTTTCCTTGGCATGCAAATGGAGTTGCAGCCGAGTGGGAAAAGAGTTACTTGCTCCTGGTCACGAAAAGATTGGGTTTACAAAAAGAGGAGAAGGTGCAGAGGTGGTTTACAAAGTGCTGCTAGAGGGGACTCAGTGAAGACTCAAGCTCTGGGAGCCATTCGTTAGTAGCTTTCTCTGTATGCATGTTTGCTCTGCTTTCTTAGTTTGGTGACGTAGGTTTGGTTTTACGGTTTGGACTACAGCATGAATTTTGGGAGAGCGTTGAAGGAATTTGCCTACAAAATGTGGAAAGGCTTTGAAACATTGCTGGGCACAACATGAAAGAAGGTGCTTTGTACAAGCGAACAATCGCCTATGATGCGGTGAATGGGCTCTGCAAAAGACACCAGCGTGAGGTGTGTGAAGTCAGAAAGGGGGTACAGAACTTAAAAATGAGCTGAGAAAAGGGAATTGTGTCCTCAGAGCATCTGCAATGATGATGAGTTGGATGGTTGCACCATGGATGGGTTGGGAGATTCAGAATGAAGGGATTCAGAGGAGCCCTGGCAGCTGTGATCAAAGCAGGGACAAAGATAGACAGTAGAGCTGGAGTGGAACCACTTGGGCAGTAGCTTTCATAGGTTGGACAAAGGAGACCTCAGACACATAGGGTAGGAGAAAAGAATTTCTGGTCCCCTATCTGATATTTAAGTTGCTTTTGTTTCCTTGATCTATTTCAGTTTGGAGAAAGTCTGTCAGAGCTGAGATTAGAGGAGAAACCTCAAATTTAAATGGGAAGTTAAGAGCACTTGCCATCTTGCAGTCCGTTGCAGTGCCCCGGAACAGAGGCTGTGTATCTGTGTTTGCAGTGTGTGCAAGTACAAAAAAGCCAATGTGGAGCCAAAAATGGAGTCTCTGGAATCACAGCAGAAAAACAACTGATAGAGAGGTGGTGAAATGGGAAAAATATGAGATGTTTTATGCTGAGACATAAAAGCTCTTTAAGAAGGAGGGTTTGAGAAAGAGAGTGTTGGCAGTCATGTGTTGAGCGGCAGAGTGAGTCTCTATTGCATAAAGCAACTGTGGAAGCTGGTCCAGCCCTGGAGCCAGAATTACTAAGGGAAGAAGCAGAGAAGGTTTCCCTTTGACTATCACAGTGCCAGATTTGGTTAGGGAATGCAGGAAATGGAGATGGTGCCAGACTCATTTTTTCAGCTCTCTGCCAATTGAACAAGGAACTGTGTGGGCTGTTGGCAAGAGCAGAGGCTTGCACAGACTCTCAGCCTAAGTCTGTGTCAGGGCACAAGCTGAATGGGCTGAATCAAGCCTTGATTCCTCTTTCCTTGGACTGTGCTGGACATGAAGGCCAGGCAGAACCCAGAGGGGAGATGGGACATGACTAGGTGACCATGCAAGGCTGGCCAAGTTTGTTCTTTTGAAAGGTGACTGTTGATGACAGCGCTGATTGTACTGATAGCAGGTGATTTCTAGGTGAATTCCTGCCTCCCTGAAGCCCGTAGGAGGCTTTAGTGCTGATTAGGTGCCAGGGGAGTCCCCTCTAGAGATGGAAACGTGAATGAGGATGAGAAGAGAGGGGCCAGGAAGAGATTAAATTTCTTGGTGTGGTTATGAAGATGAACATCAAGGAGGAACTAGAGAACCAAAAGCAGCTAGGTCAGCTTCAAGTTCATGGGGCTGGGTGTGAAATGAGGGAGAAATAATGTAATGGTTGAAGAAAGTGAAGGAGTAGTGAAGTATCATTTTAAGGGTAAAAAATACCAGTGACTTGCATGAAGACTGAATGGAGCGGAATTGAAGACTGAAGAAGCGAACACATGATGACAGGTAGAAGAGCACAGGTCAAGTCAAAGGTTTGAGGTGTTGACTAAAAGGGATACATGATGGATCCTTGGAGTCTCAGGAGGATGAAAGGAAGGGAAGGAGAGGAACTGTTAGTTATAGGGCAGGGGAAGTGGAGGAGGCGAGCTCACCTCTGCGCAAACGTGTGCCTGGGCAAGTCTTGTATTTGCTTTCAAGTTTTTATGCGTCAAACACTTTAGGCCAAACTGTTTTTCCTCTTTTTTTTTTTTTCCTTTTACACTCCCCCACACTCGGTGACTTCACTGGTAGCCGTCAGCTCGAGGTTGCTTTTATGCACCTGAGAAAGGACACTGAATTAGGCTGATGACTGCTGTGAAAGCTCTGGTAGGGGAGCTTGAGAATTTGGTACTCCCCAGCTTGAATGTAAGATTGAATACTCATCTGAGAATTAGTTGGGAAAAAACCCAACAACTTCAGAGGGGATTGTGTCATGTTGTATCTGTTAAGATCCTCTTTCACTACTAAGTGTTCCATGCACAGGTAATATCCTCATCCCTGAGGCTTTATGAGTTTTTTCCTAAAATCTTTGGAGGGAGACTTGTTCTTCAAGCAACATTTCTGTGTGTTCACCTACGTAGCTCTGCTGTTTCTTCCATAGAGTATTTCAGGATAAAATTTATTTTCTGTAACAGGTTGGGACTGATACCTAAAATATCTTGCATTTTTTTGTAGATTCTGAACTATTTTGGAAAAGTCAAAATAAGAACTACGTTGGTAACGAAGAATGAACCCTACAAGCCACACCCTCATGATCTGGTTGGAAAAGACTGCAGAGATGGCTACTACGAAGCTGAGTTTGGGCCAGAACGGCGAGTCCTCTCGTGAGTAATGGTGTTCCTTGGGAGTTTGATTAATTATTCAAGTGATTTGCTAATCTTGTGTTTTAAAACGCACACTAATGATTAAAAGAGCAATTAGAATTCTGTCTTTGCTGTAGCTTACTAATGCATCTCGGGGAACTTCCCTTTGGAGTATTTCCTTCTTTTTTCAATACTACACTTGCGCTTTTTCTTTCCTTTCACCCTTTTCTTTCCTTTATCCATTCTCCCAATGTCTGTCTTCTTTTCCTTTCTCACACTTACTTTTTTTAGTCTTGCTCATTAATACATCTTACTCTTGACCATGATTCTTTGGTACATGTGAAAATGGTGAGTAATAGAATGGGTAACAGCTACTTCGTGGTGATGAGGGAAGTCCACGTCTTCCATGGAAATTATATTTGGACTTTCTGGAGAAAGTTTGTAGTGGCTGAGTATCATGTAATCTAGAAGACAGTGGTTGTGGCACATCTAGAAATGTGTTAGTAGCTGTCACTGTTGTTGCTTGTTGTTTGGATTGGGGTTTTTTGAGTGAAAATACAGATTCTGCTCAGGCCCAGCTCTGAAGAGTAAGTGTGCCAGGGAAGGATCTGCTTGTGGATGCAGTGAGGAAAACTCAGGGATATGTACAAGACATTTCTCAGTGCTATTAAGAGTATCTCAAATACAGTTGTATTTGATGGCATTTCCTCTAAGTTTACCAAGTCTTGTATAATAAAATGGAAGCAGAATAAGCTGCAGCAAACATGGAGTGATTATTGCTGGAGAGGGGAATTTAGAACCAGCAAGCTGTTTGTGGTTCACAGTTTGCAATGTAGGGAATATGGAAGTAGGCTGTTGCTCTGGGGTAAGCATAACTGAGCTGGGAAGAAAATCAGGTAAATATTTCAGTGTGTAAGTAGCTCTTACACACAGCTCTCAGGCCAATGGGATTCTGTTGTGTTAGTGAAATTACTCCATGTTTACATGGGTTTAGTCAGTAGGACACTATTAAAGGAGGGAGCTGAAGACACATCTGTTTTGAAGGTGGTGATTGCCTGATGGTGAAATAAACAGTGGAGATGCTTCTTCAGCATCCAGCCCAGGCTCAAGGGATCATGAATGTGCTGCAGTGTGTTCTGGTGGCACGAGGCACGCTGACCTGCAAACATCCTAAACTGTTACAGGACCTTGCACCTTCCTCTGACCATCCATGACCAGCTTCCCCTTTTTCTTCTCAAATCAAGCTTCCTCAGCCAAGGTCAAAGGAAGTCTGCTGTTCTGGCCCGTCCCACTTCCTCCCTTCAGCTCTGTGCTTGCTGATCCGAAGCAGAAAAGCCCGATTGCTTAACACCTTTTCTGGCCCTGTGTTCCCATCACTGAGTGCGGGAAGACACTGATAATTGTTTCTCCTCTTGGCATTTTGTTGCACAAGGTTCAATGTGTAGGCACGAGGTGAGGCTGTTAGAGAAGCCATTACAGGATGTCATGCCAAGAAACACTGGGATGCTCTGCAAATATTTATTTGCGGATTGTGATTTCATCTCCATTATATGTTTGCATCAAGTCCTGTCCTTTGGCATAATGCCATGCCTCTGTTTCACTTCAGGCACTGGTGCTTGTTTGCTCCATCCAGGAATTCTTCTCAATATTTTTAGGAATTGAGCCTCTCGGTTTCTTACAGAATAGTAAGTGGGCTGCTTTCATTTTATTGATAATGTGAAACTGTGAGCTTTGTGTTTGACATTGGAGATCCTGATGGGAGGAGGCTCGATATGTTCCCTTTGAAATGTTTCCAGCATTGGTACACTCATTTTTTTTAACAAATCATTGGTTGCTTTAAGATGAAAGAACAGTGTGATCCATAATTGGATCTGGATGTTTAAAGTCATTTTCCTTTTTGTGGCTGGTGACTCAATCTTCACATTCTTCTCTTCGAGTCTGTGTTGGAGAAAAGCCTCATCCAGTACTAGTGAACAGGAGATGTCCTCTGTCAATAGTGTTTCTGGCTCTTTGCTCTTGCTGAGCATCCCAAATTGAGCAAAAATCCATTTTTTTTCACAGTAGAAGTGGAATTATTAATCACAGATTTTGGGCTGCTCTGAGTAATTACTCTGCTTTCTGCTGTTCAAAGTTCCCCATGTTCTAAAGTTCCCAAGTGTTTTGTTCTGCCTGTGGTATAATGATCTTTGTACTGCTGCCCAAACTTGATCAGAGCCCTCCCTGGCCGAGACATCAAGGCAAGAGTATGAAAGTCAGAGCTTGTGGGGCTGCCTGTGTACTCAGATTTTTACTTCCTAGTTTCCTCTCTCTGTGAGGATGATATCATAGTTTTTTAGATGTTTTTCATTTTTTTTTCTCTCTCTTCCTACTTCTCCCTCTCTCTTCTCGTTACCTCACTTGCTTCCTGTCAGCGCGCATCGATGTGAAACCCCACAGCCCTGCTGGGGCTCTCGGCAGTTCCTCCTCTGACCCAGCCTCTGCCTAGCCATGGTTAAACACACACTTTCACTGTGACAGCCCAGCCTCAGAAAACACTGATAATCTGACAATTTTGGGGTGCTGAAAAGCCTCCTGTCCACGAGAGGCTTTGTTTGGGGCTATCATATGGAATCAGGCCTGTTTGTGGACTTTGAAGTGTGCTTCACACAACCTGTGGAATACAGTGGGTATTCGGGGGGGGGGGGGGGAAGTACTGTGTGCTGTGATCAAGCCCTAAAGAAAGTACTTCCTCCAGGAGCAGGTGGAAGTAGGATTGCTCATCAAGGTACAGTCCCAGTCTGAATATCAATAGCCACGATATGAGGGCAAAATGCTTTAGTGAATGAGATGCTGCTGTGTTTTATTTTCCCTCAGTCATGTCATGTTCAGTTTGCAAAGGAAGCCTGTGCCTTCCTCTCGTGAACAGAGGTTCTGGAAGTGGAACCTGATGGTGGAGGGTTTGGGAACCTCTGAACACAGTATGTGGGGTGCAGACAAGGGAGTTTAGAAAAATTAAGCTCAACATCATGCTAGGATAGTCTCGTTCAGAAGTATAGAACCACTCTTGGCAGGAACAAGGAGTATCTTTAGGTGCAATAAGATGCTCTTTTGGTAAAGCAAAGAAGGTTTGTGGAGTTTCAAAGGAAGGGAAATGACTGGTACTTCTGGAGAAAGATGCCTGCTGGCACAACCCATCTTCAGGAGCTTATTGTAACATCATGAAACACAGATTATTTCTTTCTTTTTTTTTTTTTTTTTTTTTTTTTAACTTCCTGCTTTACATCCACTCAGCTTTGATGATGTCATGGTTTTTCCATGTGGGAAAGAGTCACCCTGCCTGGGACTCCCCCCACCTCCTGCATTGGGTTGACCTGCACTTTTATGCAAATCAGGAGGAGCTGCAGCTCTTCAGAACTTTTCCATAACTATGTGAGATTTAAAAACCTGTTTTGACCTGTTAAACACTATTTTAAAGGTGGTTTTTTTAAAGATTTACGTTTCCTGATAAAAGCAGGAGAGCAAATCCTTTAACTAATGCAAATTACCAGGTTTATTGATAACAAAAATGACTGTCACTATAAATCACCCAAGAGTGAGTATCTTTTTAATCACTATAGGCTTACTGCAGAGTAATAATTTTCAATATAGAAATATATATTCTTAATAATATAAATTATTTAGGATTTTATTTTAGAATTTTTTTGCTTCTGTGTCTGCCCTTACTTTAGGAAAAACAGCATCTCTGCTCTTCAGGTCTTGTACACCCTTCTCAAAAGAAGCCTTTTTTCATTCCTTACACTGGATGTTATCGCACTAATTAACACAAATATTTTATTTAATAGTCTACACTGAAGATGTTATTAGTTGCTGAAATCTTGCCACATATGCTTCAGCTTTCAGAACTTGGGCATTCAGTGTGTGAAGAAGAAAGACCTGAAGGAATCCATTTCTTTACGAATCTCGAAGAAAATTAACCCTTTCAATGGTGAGTGGAAATCAGCTGGTTCTCTTGGCACGGTGATGGGGTTTTGTTTGTCCTGTCCTGCCTTTGCTTTTGTGTTGGAGCTTTATTTTTTTTCCAAAAAAATCTCTTTCTGAGAAACAGTCTTCCCCTTCTGTGTCCCTCCCAGTCTTTCTTCCCAGTCATCACATGATGAATCTATTTGGATAGCTGCCCTTTTTTTTGAGCTTTTTAATTCCTGGCAGCAGTCTGAGTTGCTGCTTGGACAGAAGGAATGGGATAGCAGCAGAAGCCTTTCCTGGAAACTTCTCCAAGTGTCTTGGGAATTGGATTCCCCGGTTTTGGCAGTGATGAGAGTAAAAGACTGAATTAGAATAACTCTGCAACAACTTAAGCCAATACAAATCTCACTTGCCACTTTCTCATCTTTTCTCTTGCTGTGTTTTTTGTGACCAGGTCAGGGGGCTGATAGACCCCTGGGAACTGCCTCTCACTTGATTTCACAGCTCAGATACCCACAGCAAGATTGCAATATCAAGGCTGGGTTGGAGAGGGCTTGGAGCAGCCCAATCTGGTGGGAGGTGTCCCTTCCCATGACAGGGGTCAGAACGAGATGATCTTTAAAGTCCCTTCCACCTCAAAGCATCCTGTGATGCTGTGGTTGGTCTCAGCAAGTCAGAGGCAGGACCCACTGCTGCAGAACCACACCTGTGAGGGGTTGCCCACAGGGTTTTGTTTGATGTGACGACTGATCTGTGGGCTGCTCTCAGAAGGAGTCATCCTGCTCTTCCCTCCATCCCTGCTCACACACTCCTACCCCTTTCCTCACACCACACACAGGGGCTGCGTGCCACACAGCGAACGAAAGCAGCGAATTGCTCCAATGGAAAACCAACTTGAAAACAAAAAAATAAAAAAAAAAGGAGAGTGGTTTCCCTTCAGATCAACTTGCTAAACCAACTCCTCTCACAGCAATTTAACTGCCAAGTTCACTGCACAGAGGGGGTGGGGGGCACACTGCAAAGTTTTGGGCCAACTGGAGTCAGACCAACACATGCAGAGGGCAGGCACAACTGGGGGGAATTAGATGAAAAGCATAAATACCCCCAAATTATTAGCTAAGCAGTGTCAATGTAGTCATGTATTTCCCTAAGTGTGGCAGAAGCTTGGAGGTTTTCCAGACACTTTGGTGGGTTTTTTAATACCCACAGAATTCTTGCTATATTCAGGTAAGATCCTTTATAGAGAGTTGAGAGCTGGATTGCTGGCTGGCTTTAAAATACACGTCCGTGAATTGGGACAAAAAGAAGGATGTTGAATTTATCACAGAATAAGAAATGTCTTAGATATTTTTCTTAATTTTAGGACAACTGCTTGGAGTCAGGTTGATGGCCCTGATGACCCATCTGAACAATTACCCTAGTTATGATAATGTATGCACACAGTATTTTGACAAGAGTTTAGTTCAGCAGCACAATTTAAACAGTTTAAGGGTTTGAATTATGTTGCCTTGACTCGGCCAGCTCTGCCTTGATTTCAAACAATGGAAGGGGAACTTTTCTGTAGAAGGAAGTAGATTTTTACAGTTGTTGGCGCTTAACTCCACATTCACTAATAAATTTTGGGTGATTGCAGAAGGTTGTGCTTGGTAGCATCCAGGCAGATCCTGGGCTGCTTCCTGCCAGTGCAGCAGTGGAGGCAGCCACATTCCTGCCCTGGCAGCAGAGGAGAGACTGCCTGGGTGACACACGGGGCAGCACCCTGCTCTGGGCAGGGGCTGTGCTGAGAAGGGGCCGCTGGCAATCCCCACCTGCATCATTGCCCTTCGGCGCATGTTAACGTGTCAGCACAAAGCAGAGCCACTTGAGAACGGCCCCAGGGCAGTCCCACGCTGAGCAGAGCCTAGAAAGGCCTGGGACCAAGGTCTAATAAAACAGGATTAGTGACAGAAATATTTTTATATGTTTATTTAGTTGATCAGAACAGGGTTTTGTGAGCAGCAGTCACTGCAGTGTTTGCTGCTTGATAAGGCTGAAAGTTTTATGTATGGATTTAGTTTGTTTTTTAAGGTCAGAAGAGTACTGGTACATTTTCCAGGATTGTGCAGGCTGTGCTGAATCCATCCTGCACTGTGCTTTACCTCTGTGTCTTCAGAGAGGCATCTGACTTCCCTGTTCAGAGACATTCCAGAGCTGTGCATCCTCTAAGCAGGTCGCAAGTTGGTGTTATTCATTCCTTGTATGACATCATCAAAGAGACTTCATGGAAAATGAGCCTTCAGGGTGCTTGTGTGTTGGCTGGCTTTTCTTTTTCTTTCCCACTTTCTTCTGGAACAAATATTCCCTGTCCTGAGCCTCCTTTTGGGGCAGAAAAGTTCAGTATTGACCCTAAACAATCGATGCCTACCTCAGAATCCCTGGGTCATTGGAATTTGTTTGCAGATCACTGCTATGTGCCCAGCTGGAGGTGTCTGCATCAGCGTCGTTCTGCAAGTGTACCTGTGTAAAGCTGTCTCCCTGTGAATTCCCAGGGCTGGCTGGCAGCATTTATCCCTTATGAAGCTCAGCTCAGGCTGTAGGAACTGAGTGCATTCACTAGGATGACTTGCAATCAGGTTGTTCCTCGTGTTAGCCATGTTTGAGAGAGAGGGAATTGCTGTTTCCACACCGTGTTCGTGATCCGTTGTGTTCCCAAAGCACATCCCATGTATTTTTGTCCTCTTAACAATCTAAACAATTCTGTAAAATCCCTTTTGTCTCTCATCCCTGAGCACTCCAGGGAAATGGGGCACAGTGTCAGCCTAACATGTAACTAGGACTCATTGGCATGGTGATGATGGTGAGGATGATATAAATAGCAGAGCATCGAAGGAGCAGAGTTACTCCTCCAGTGGAGCTAGTCCATGTCTGCTTTCTATGGTGTTTGTTTTCCTTTAGTAGCTGTTGAGTTGTGCCATATCCTTGTCTTCCCATGCACTGTCTGATGTACAGCCAACTCAAATTAAAAGAAGAGCCAGTTTTCAGTTAAGAGCTTTTGTGAGTGGGTGTGACTTGACATAGAGACAACAAGTGAGTTAATAACAATACGAGTTAATTATCAATGAGGAAAAGCCATAAGTGTTTTCTTTAAATTAGGGGAAAACTAAACTCAGTGCAGTGTTACAGAGGGCTGACCTTTTTCCAGCCAAATGCATGACGGAATGGAAACCCTGGACTCATCTTGGAGTGAGAACCCAGAGAAACACCAAATTCCAGGCAGTTTTTATCCGAGGGGATAAACTGGCTTTCCCTGGCGCTTGCCACAGGCTTAGCCTTCCTGCTCCTTTGCAACTGCTTTTGCGTTTGAGCGTGCAGTTCATTTTTAGGCTCTCCCCTGCACCCCACACCTAAACACGTCTGCGTGTGCCTCCGCAGTCTTTCCTTTGCCATTTCCCCTTTCCACCCGCGGGCAGCTGACCCCGCGGCGGCTCTGCGCTCGTCACCGTCTCCGCCGTGACGCCCCCTCCGCGCCCCCGCCGCGCTCGCTTCCTGCCCACGCGCGCTCCCCTCTCCGCAGCTTCCTCCGGCACTGCCTCCATGAGACACCCCCCTCTCCTCTGACGCCACTCGCCCACGGCGTCCCCAGGATCCCCCTCTGCACCTGCGCCGGCTCTAGGGCGAGTTTTATGGAGCCGTGGATTACGCGAGCGGCTCTTGGCAAGAATCCTTGGGTTGGGAATGGGTTGAAAGTGTCCACTATAACGGTCGCCTCAGATATCACAAGAAACTTGAAGCTTCTTTTCTTGTATTAAAACAAATATGCAACCCCCCCACTAAATCCTGAAGTATAAAATATCAGTAGTGAGAGTCATCAGCTTTTGAAGAGGCACGGAGCAAACCCACTCGAGGGGAGCTGCGTGTCCTGACCATGGCATGACTTTACCACTTAGCTTTGGAAAGCCCTTTGTTCTTCTGTTCTCATGCAAATGCCCCTTGCTGCTGATGCCAAAATATGTATGTTAATCTAAAGGACAGCCCCCTTCCAAATTGTTTAAAAAGGAAAATTACCAAGTAGCAAGACAAAAATGCTGACTTCTTTATTTTTTTATGATAGAAACTGCTAAAGAAAGGTATTAGGAATCTACAGAGGCTGATGGATACACTTGTTTAAATCTGTTTGAACTTTACCTTTCTCATATTGAATTTGAAACAGGAAAAGAAGCCAGAGAAACATTGTCTAGGCAAAACAAGGACTGAGTTTTGAAAGTTTTAATTTGTAAGAATTTCCAGTTCTTCCCTTGGCCAGGCCATCCACCTTCCTTGCATTTCTTTGTTCTGTAAACCAGGGAAATGCATCCATACAAGTTGGGCATTTACTGACTGTAGATTGGCATCTGAATTTGAGTTGTTTGCACTCATCAGCTTCCTGAGTTTTTTGCTTTTTAAAAAATGGGTGTTGCTGATGCACATTCTGTTTCAAGATATGTGTAAAAGTTTATTTTTTTTTCTGCAGAATTGATTGAATATTACCTTTTTGTGGATCTCAGTGGAATAAAACAGGCGTGGGTGTATCAGAAGAAACACAGTGCTGCCCAAGTCCTTCCCTCCCCTTGTTCCCAGCTTCACCAGGACTCTTCATCAGGGACTGTAGTGATAGGACAAGGAGTAATGGGTTCAAACAGAAAGAGGGAAATTTAGGTTGGCTATACAGAGGAAATTCGTTAATGATGGTGGGGCATTGGCATAGGGTGCCCAGAGAAGCTGTGGCTGCCCCATCCCTGGAAGTGTCCCAAGGCCAGGCTGGATGGGGCTTGGAGCAACCTGGGATAGTGGAAGGTGCCCCTGTCCGTGGCAGGGGGTTGGATCTGGATGATCTTTAAGGTCCCTTCTAACCCAGACCACTCCATGATTCTACCTCTCTGGAAGTGCTGGTAGAAGGCTACACCAGCTGTGGCTGCAGCATAGATGTAGGCTGGGGGGATAAGCTGGGTCTGAAATGGACCTCCTGGGCACCAAGAGGGACCTGTGACTTGCACCCCATTTCCCTGCCTGGTTGAACCTGGTGTAAATCAGCAGCAGCTCTGGAAGGAGGCTCTGCTTCCACCGATTCCCTTGCACCAGGGCTACCTGTCGTGGGAACCAGCTGGCTGAAAACGAGCCTTTTCCTCTTCCCTTCTGGCAAGATTGTTCTGAACCAGACCAGTTTCTTGATCTGATTCACCACATGAGAGCTGAGCCAGTCTGAGCAGCGCTGGAAAGGTTGGGCAGAGCCACCTTTTGCAGCAAAACCTCTGGCAGGGACCGAGTTAGACTGCCCAGTTGGTATCAGGGCCAAGGGGGGTATCTTTGTACTCCAGGAGCAAAACCCTGGAGGCAAACCACCTCTGTGTCATCCCTTAAATGAAACTGAGCTCCCAGTGTATCCCTAAATTAAAAACCCTCATCTGCGTAAGAGAGAAACAACTCATGATGATTATTAATGATGTGTGTTCCCCACACATGTGGGGAGTGATGTGTGATGATTATTAATGATGTGTGATCTCTGGGGTGTTTTAACTTGTGAAGGTCATTCTCTTTGACATCTCATGTGGCTCATGTGCCCCTGCAGCCCCTCACTGAGAGGGGAAGGTCACAGGATGTCCCTTTGCAGGGTGAGCTGGTGCTCTCCACAGAGCCCTCTCTGACTGTCACACCACGTTTGCCCTGGAAGTTTCCATGCAGGTTGAGATGCTCAAGTGCCTCCAGCTCTGCCCACTCCAGAAGGCTGACATCATTAGCTGGGTGATGGGCTCTGTGTGAGGGATCTGCTGTTTGATCAGGTGTTACATTATCAGTCAAAAAACCAAACCCTTGATCATTTCTCTTCAGTGTTCAGAATAAACTTTCACTTTCCCTGAAGCATCACCTTATGAGTGAACATCAAAGCTTTTAATCCCCCATTTATTTAATCAGATAAATGGCGTTTTATTGGCCTTGCTGGATGTTGAAAGCTGTTGAAATACTAAAAGAATTACAAAACTATAATTAGAAATTAATGAACAGGAGGCCTGATACTACAGGCATCTTTAATTTTGTGTTGGAATTTGGGCTTGCACATTGGTGTGTTGAACCCAGGAAGTCTCCAGTTTTGTGTCACAGAAGCAAATCCAGCAGGTTCTCAGTGGAATCTCAGTGGGGCATCTCTGGATTTTAGAGAGACAGTCTTGGAGACAGGGACAACCCAAACCTAATGCCTGTGAGTTGCCCGGATTAGCCAGCTCAGGCTGGAGGGAGTTCACGGTTTAGCTCCTGTGGGGTGTTTTGCCCACTCTGGGACTATATTGGTCTCTTCCCATGTTATTAGACAATGGATTAGGGAATTATTTCCAAGATAATTATTTATTAAAGTTGGGGAACCAGCATTTTGTTCAGAGGAGTTGTAAACAGATTTATAATGAAATTATTTACTAGTTACTGTAACCCCTTTCCAGATGAACAGCAAATCCTCCCCAGCTTTGACTTTCGAAACCCTATTGCCAGAATCTTGGTGAGTGGGGCTGGATTTCTTTTACCATGGTGCTGCTGGTATTTTTATGGATTTTTTGGACATCATGTTCTATATTTACCTTAGAGTTTTATTTATTTTTAAATATTATTTTAATTTCTCTGTATTATTTCTGTTACTTCTGAAAGCTCCTTGTAAAACTTACAAATAGTCCTTCATGTGTTCCTGTGTGCAGAGATAACTACAGTTGAAGGATTTCTGCCAGGTTAAGGCTATTTTTTGTAATTAGATTGGGCCACCACAGGAACATACCCAGGCTTTTGGTTGGGTTCCAGCTCTTTCGGCTGGATTCAGATGAAGACACTAAGGTGTGGTACCACACAGTGAGCAGCAGTCAGAAGAGGAAGTTGAACTCTTGCCAAAACCAGAGAACTTCTTCCCTTTTTGTTTTTGTTTTTTTTTTTGGTTCATGTGTTGTGTTGGAGCCTTTTTTTACCACACCTGCCCTGAAGGTGCCACGTCGGGCGACGTTTGCGCTTCACGTGCGTGATGCCCCTGGTTTCAGTCGAGCTGCTTGTGCGGAGCTCGCAGGGCTTGATGCAGTGGCTGCTCCTCCTCTCCAGTACATAGCGTTCCCAAAATCTTCGACAGCGTTTCCTAACTTTAATAACTTCAGGTTTGTCAGGTTTAACCCTGTCTGTTGTCCTCCTGCACAGAAGTTGTTGGAACAACATGGAATGACACGACCATCCTCCATCCGGCCATGCTCCAGGCATTACTCAGGGTGTTTGTCTGCCTCGGCTTTGTTTGCTTTTAATATTCCTAAGGTGTAAGCCAGCATCCATTCCACGTTGGTGGCTGCTCTCAAATTGACTTCAGAGGGAGCAGAATTAGACGTTTGTTAAAAATAACAACATTTTATTTTGTTTGGATGATTGTCTTTTATGTTTTGAAATCGGTGAAAGCGGTGTGCTTCTTCATATGCGTGTGGAATCTGGTCTCTCTCTTATTTTTTAAAGCATGTCATCACAAGATGGAGTTGCAGCTGTCTTGTTCTCCTTTCTTTTGCTCTGTTATGTTCTTCTTGTCTGGCTAAAAATAGCTCAAGAGGAATCATTCTTGACTGAAAAGTTCCTCTTTCAAACTACAGACTTTTAAAAAATTCTATTAAATCATTTATAAAAATATGCAAATCAGGAGCAGTGGGTTTTGCTGCAATGGAATGAGCTGTACACAGTGATTCTGTCCCCTGCCATTCTTGGCACACCAATCCTGTGTCAGGTGTTAAACAGATTTATTGGGAATTTGCGCAAGTTTGTAGCATAGGAAATGATGTCATTTGAACATTAACATTGCTAATTTTTTCCATATCTAGAGTATTTTTGCTTTTATAGAGTACTCTTAGGCTTTAGTCTGCTGTTACTTGTTTCTGAGGAAGAGACACATTTCCCTGTGGAAAAGGGAGGCAGGAAAAGAGCAGGACTGAGGCTCCTTTAGCATGAGGGACTTGGTTGCACAACTACAAAGTCCTCACTTCTGGTTCAGGGTCAAAAGCCAGATCCAGATTTCGTGCTCGGCTTCCAGCTACAGACAGCTTACTCAGGCAAAGGTGTTGAATCTCTGTGCTCAATTTAACTGGGAAGAGGTTTGAGGTTTGACCACCCCTTGGGTCTCTGGAAGGATCCGCGTGGTCACCAATGGCTAACACAGCACAGGAACATAGGCCGTGAGGTCAGGGTGTCCTTGGGAGCTGATGTCAGGGCATGGCTTAGAGCTGCTCTCCTGATAGCCCTTCTGCAAGGTGCACTTTGGAAAATGCACTTTCCTTTCTGTGCTCTCTGAATCAGGCTGTATCAAGAGCTGGCCTGCGGAGTTGGCCAGATCCAAGTCAGTCGGAGGAGCTGTCTGTTCCAAACCTGTTTCCTAAAGATCCTGTTTCAGGCTAGCAGGTGAAGTGGTGAAGTGTATCAAAGCATAAAACTCTGTGTATCTGTCACAGTCAGCACCAGCCTGCAAAGTGCTCACGTGCAGAGCTCCCCTGGGCCTCACCACTTCTGAAGCTCACACCGTTGTTGCTTAGTTTGTACTCGCTGCTGTATTTGTCTTGAAATACTGCAGATCACAGGCTTATAAAGGGGAAAGGTGACTTGATTTCCCTTTGCAGCAGATACCAGGAGAAACTGATATTCAGAGCACCAGAAGGACTCAAAATGCCAGTGGAAAGTATTCTGAGCTCATCACACTTACTATTTCACACTATCAAAAAGTAAAAGGAAGAAGTCACTCAGGTGGGCATTGTGGAATCCCACTCGTGGCAGGGTGGAGACCTGAGCCAGTAATAAATGCTAAAGGTCAGAGCAGGCAATCTAATCAGTACAGCATGGTCCCCAGACTTCTTATCACAGCCATGTTTAATCTTCTGTTCTTGCAAGAGGCCTTTGAAAGGGAGGGAGGGAGTGAATGGGGAGCTGGTGATCTGGTGACTTGGCACCTGTTGGCTTTGGGTAATTGTGAGGAGTGTGAAACTGCTGAACTGCTGCTTGGAGGGGTTTGGGGAAACAGAAACACTCACAATGATTTTAATTATCAGTACTTCTACTTAAGTGAAATTAAGTCAGTTTCTCATTTTTGCTTGCACTGAATGTCAACACAATGGTTTAGTGTCAGACCTTAAAGGAAAGTGTCAAATTCAGAGGGGGCTGCTCTTCCCAGAGTTGTCCATTAAGATGGGAATACATGAAATGCTCAGTAATGATATTCCAGGTCCTGTGTCTTGTAGTTAGAATAAGGAGTGAACAAAATTGGAATGCTGAGTTCAGGTTATGCATTGCTGGGTTTTACACTGGGAGGGATATGCAAGGAAATGGATCCTTTACAACAAGAGTTTCCTTCTAGTTTTACAAATCTGTATCCTAATGGTTCCACTAATCCCTGCTCTGAAAGGTACAGAGGTGACACTGGTGGTGATGGGGTGGGGAGGTAGTTTCTGTTGTTTCAGCTTCATTCTTGCCCTGGGAATTGCCGTCTTACTCTTTTTCCATCTCAGTTTCTAGAGGAAGATAATGATACCATGTAGCCAAAGTCTGTCACTGCTGCAGAAATTCTTTCAAGAGATCCTAGGATCCTTTTGTACCAAAATATTTCTCTTGGACAACAACATTAATTTTGTAAATTTTATCATGCACAAAGAAGAATAAAAAATGACTTTTCAACTACAGATACATGAAACTGTTGTGGCAGGCAAGGTGAGGAAACCAGACACAAGAAACAGCTGGAGAACTCAGACAGCTGAGCCCTGTTGAGTGCAGGGAAAGCGTTAAAGGCTTCAGTACCATTTGTTGTGAACAAGGGATAATTCATGCAGCCCCTGTCCAGCTGCCAGGGGCTACGGGCATGTGTGCCTGGGCAACACCATCTCTTTTCCTGGTGAGGATTCATCCCCAGTTTGGTAAAGAATTCCTGCTGGTTCCGTGACTGACCCGCAGTGTTGTCTGTCCTTCAGTGCCCGAGGAGCAGCTGCACAACATCGACGAGTACGACCTCAACGTTGTGCGACTCTGCTTCCAAGCTTTCCTTCCTGATGAGCATGGCAACTACACGAGAGCCCTTCCTCCTTTGATTTCCAACCCCATCTATGACAACAGTGAGTACCAGCTCAGCCAAATCGCTTTTTTTTCTTTTCCCTTTTGTTTTTCTCTTTAGCTTGGGATGAGAAATGCCAGGTTTCTGAGGTCTATGCCAGTTCTGGGTCACTTCTGCATGACTGACACGTGGCAACTCACAGTGAGCATACATTCAAACTTGATGCCAGGGTGAAATGTTAGCCAGCCAGAGTAAGGATTGTCCATGGCATTCATGGACTCACACACAGGTCTTTTTCCAGCCCTTGTTCACACACAGCAGCAGTGATTAAAGTGATATAGATAGATGGCTGATAGAGTAGTGAGATAGATGGCTGCCTCAAGGTTGATCTGTTTTCCAAGAGAGTCCTCTGGATCCTGTTTGTGCCCTTGAGGAATCTTGCCTTTGCCTTGTGAGGGCTCTGGAATGGGACTTGCAAGAGAGATTTATCCCAGTGGGCACCTGTCTTAAGGCCTTTCATGTCCTGGTTGGTGGCTGCTTCACTGTATAGGTGGGTAATGGGGGAGTCTTTGATCATGTTCCAGGAGGGTGCAGAAGTACATGAAACCCCTTCTTGGCACAGAAGGGGTTTTCCACATGCTGCAAAACTGGATATCTCCAGGGCATCAGCAGCTGAGGATTTTAGCCCTCGGTGTGTGCTGGACTCCTCTCTGGGAGCAGAGTAGCAAAAGAACTCTTAATCCTGGGAAACTTTCCTGCAGTGTTTTTCATTTCTGCAGCATGGGTGTTTCCATACTAAATATTTGAGGTCCTTATTTTAGCTGAAACTACTGGATAAAATGAGATCTGCATTTCTTAAAGTTGTTAGGATTGTGTTGATGTGGGCACAACCATTGTGAAAATGTTGAAAATCTGAACTCAGATGGCTCTGATATATTTAGAGGCTCCTCTAGAATGATCTAGAAGCTGGAACTGCGAGCACTGTGTTACTGAGAACCCTTGCAACTGAAATAATCAGGGCTGAGATAAAAACTGATGTACCAGATTTACAGCTCTGCCTCAGATGCCATTTAGAAATGTGCCAAATCATGATTACTCGTCCCCGTGGATTGACGTCAGTCCCGGCACAGCCGCGAGAGGCTGGGGCTGAGCGTGGTGGGGGAAGCAGGGGTGGTGCTGGAGGTGTCTGTGGGCAGCACTGGAGGCACCCAAAACCCTCCCTGTAATGCAGCAGCCATGTAAATAAAAGTGTGCAGAGCTGCAACCACAAATCGTAAAAAAATGGCCTCGCTCAGTTTCAGATCCGAGTTGCTTTTAGAGATGTGAGCCTGGTTAGAGCTGCTCTGAGGTACAGCTGGGTTGTACCCTCAGGTGACAGGGACTGCAGGCTGGACAGCCCTGGGCTCTGAGCGCTGAGCCTTCACGGATCTGCTTGGATTAGGAGCAAAGAGATGCTCTGAAAATCAGCTTAGACACTTCAAGTGTTGTCTTCACTTTCTCCTCCTTTGTAGTCTCCTCTTGCTTTGCACAGTGCGACACAGAAGAATCATATTGACATCACACAGGCAGCCCCATTAGCAGAGGCTGCAAGGGTATCAAATTCAGCACCTTCTGTTTCCAAATGCTTCTAAAGTTAACTGGTTTGGAACAGAATTTCCCAAGCTGCATATCAAAAACTCAGAGTTTTTGAGTCAGATGAAGCAGGTCACCATTTCTGAGAAATGGGGTTGGATAGATAGAACATGTTGTCTGTCCTTGTTGAAAGCAACATGATTTTCGGTGAGGAGCTCATTTCTTTAGGGACTTGTCACCAGGGATGTGGTGTAGGGGAGTGAGGAACAGGAATTGCACAGGAGTTGAGGTGACAGGAGGTGACGAACGTTTCCCTCTGAGGTGGGTGCCGGGCTCAGCGCTCCTGCTGACAGCACGGTGGTACATCCACATCTGCTGGCATTTGTGTGTGTCGATTTCCCTTCTGAATTCCTTGCCTAAGGACAAAACAACAAACTCCAGTGAAGGAGGCCGTCCCAAAAATCTGTTATAAGGACCTAAAGGGAACTGCGAGAGAGCTGGAGAGGGACTTTTCACAAGGGCATGCAGTGACAGGACAGGGGGTGATGCCTTCAAATTGACAGAGGGAAGGGTTAGATTGGATATTAGGAAGAAATTCTTCTGTGTTGGGGACGGTGAGGCCCTGGCACAGGGTGCCCAGAGAAGCTGTGGCTGCCCCATCCCTGAAGTGTCCAAGGCCGAGTTGGACAGGGCTTGGAGCAACCTGGGATAGTGGAAGGTGTCCCTGCCCATGGCAGAGGGTTGGAACTGGATGATCTTTAAGGTCCCTTCCAAGCCAAACCACTCTGATTCTCTGCTATTGAGTGCCATTCAAGCACACAGAAGTGAAACAATGGTAAAATTAGGCTTTTCCTCACAATTCTTAATTTACCCTTCCTGTGAAAAGTGCACCATGACGCTGTCAATCACATGGCCCTGTTTCTGGGTTTGTTTGGTTTCCCCTCCCTTGAAGGTTTCTGATTCATTCAGCAAATGAAGTGGTGTGTGTCATGTAGTACATGAGGCTGTAGCTCCCACTTATAATAATGACAGTAATAACTGCAGATGGTAACTACGTAATCAGGGTCTGGTCACAGGTTACCAGGAACTCTGCTCTAGGTGTAGTCTGTGCTGTGCTGTACCTGTACTTGGGCAGGAATTGATTCCAACTGAGAGTCCAAAGCAGGTTTGATTGGTTTTTAGGGTTGTTTTTTTTTTTTTTTTTTGAGGGTGACACTGTGAGCTTTAGTTTGTATTTCTTCTCTATGTCTGGATGAGGGAGCCTGTGGTGGTGGAGCCTCATGGAGGATCAGTTTCATGGTGTCAAAGCAGCACCAGCTGGATTGTTCCAGACATTTTAAATGTGTTTGGAGCTGCTGCTCCAGAACGGAGCCAGACACCACCGAGCAGAGCGTGGCTCCATCCAATTGGAGTCACCCATAGCCATGAGATTGTTTGGAATGCAGTGTGCAGTCTTCAGTGGGGGCTGATTTCATGGTGAGAGACAGCTCTCCACCCACAGCTATCCTGAGGGCTGTTCACGTACAGCCACAGTCTGGAGTTTGAAATTTGAGTGGTTTGGGGTGCAACCTGCTGCCCTTGGTGCAGGTACGAAATTATGGTCCTAGAGCTGTTCTTGGACACCTGCAGAGGGGAACAGAGGAGAGGCTGGATGGCCAAGTACTTCTGAGAATAGAACTAGATAGAATAGAACTAGAGCCAGATCCTCAGAGAGGGGAATTCTCCTGACTTGCCAGCCCAGCTCTTTCCAGAGAAGTGTGACTGTACCAGGTAATCAGTCACTCAGAGCTGCTTTGAATTCTGCAGCTGAAGGGCAGCGGGGCTGAATACAACCACGTCAGTGGGGGAAGTATTTGAGACTGTTCTACAATAGTTAGGGAGTGAATGGCACAGCACTGCTGGTGTCTTGTGTTTGGAGATAAGCTGTAGGATCATGGAATAGTAGGCCCTGCTGCTGAATTTCCTGTATGGAGCGACTTGCTTTGTGTGGATTTCAGGGTGTCACACTCCTCCAGCTGTTGCCTTCCCTTTATATGCCTGAACTCCCAGTACCCATCCAATAGTGACAAAGCCACAGTAATTCTATGTCATTAAATTTGCCTGTTTGCTTCCAGGAGCTCCCAACACCGCAGAATTGAGAATCTGTCGTGTGAACAAGAACTGTGGAAGCGTCAAAGGAGGAGATGAAATATTTCTGCTGTGTGACAAAGTTCAGAAAGGTAACCTGGACTAGGTGTTTTCTCTCCCTTTTTCCCAAATGAACACATTCCATAACCATTTTCCTGCTGGGGGGCTGAAACCCTTCACCACACACCTCAAAGTGGTTTGGTTTTGTAGCTGGGTGGAACAGCTTTCAGGTTCATGGGATCTTTTGCCTTTAAAGTTTATCCATTTACTTTGCATCTGAATTCTGAGTCAGGCTCCTCACTTTGCTCCCCTTTTTTCTGCTGCAAGTTCTCAGTTTTCCAGCTTAACAAGCAGCTTCTGTTTCTCATGGCCCAGATGACATAGAAGTCAGGTTTGTCCTGGACAACTGGGAGGCCAAAGGTTCCTTTTCCCAAGCCGACGTTCACCGCCAGGTCGCAATCGTGTTCAGGACGCCGCCGTTCCTCAAAGACATCACTGAGCCCGTCACGGTGAAGATGCAGCTGCGGAGGCCCTCTGACCAGGAAGTCAGTGAACCCATGGATTTCAGATACCTGCCAGATGAAAAGGGTATGCTTCCAATGAGATGAGCTTCTGAACAGCCATGATCAATGCAGGACTCGTGGTAGTGGCTTAATTAGTAAAAAAGCTACAACATTGCTTCTGCAAAGTGGAGTTTTGGGTTTTAAAAATTACAGCAGACAGTTTGTTCCCTCTTTCGGTGAAAATATCCATAATTTCCATCGGGTAACACTGGCATGGTTTGTTAGTGCTGCCATGCCTGCAATATTCTCCTTTAAATAAATCCTACTACAACTTGGTGCCACCAAGGTATTTATTAAATACCACTTTAATAAATACCAGTTGGGTATTTATTAAAGAGAAATGCAACTCTTTGCCCTTCCACTCCTTTCTCTGTAGATCCATATGGCAACAAAGCAAAAAGGCAAAGATCAACGTTGGCTTGGCAGAAGCTCATACAGGACTGTGGTAAGGAAAATATTTGCCTTTTTCTTCTGTTTGATTGAACTTACATTTAGATGGAGCTGTTTTCTCTGAATGCTGCAGACTCATGTTTTGTTCCTTTGCAGGATCAAACACCACGATGGAGAGGCCCAAAGTAGCCCCATTCCCCGTCGTCACCCCTGAAGGGAAGCTGATTAAGAAAGGTAGGTTTTTGCCTGCAGTCTGACGGTTGTTTAAGCACATAGTGCCCTCCTCTTTGCTTGAAACTCTAATCTCTTGAGGGTATTTTCCTGTAAGATACTGATACTTCTGACTGTACAAACTTAAAACTATCAGTTTTTTATGTCACCCTCAGTATGGGCTATAGAAACGTGAGGTAGGCAGCTGTCTTGCTGCTGTCCAGAACTCTGAGGTCCATCCTGGGGAGCAGTGAACCAAGTAGACAGTGGAAATGCATGTACAGTCTTACAACGATTCTGCTGTCTTGTCTTTGCTTTTTACCATTTGTAATTCGGAAAAAAACCCTAAAAAGAGGCATTCTCTCCGTAGAACCAAACATGTTTCCGTCCACGCTGATGATGCCAGGGTTAGGCGCCCTGGCCAACACGAGTCAGCTGTACCCCGGCTGCTCCCAGCTGGCGCCGGCGGTGGGGCCGGGCAAGCAGGACGTGCTGTCCCCGTGCTGGCTGCACGGCTCCGCGGCCCCGGCCGGGCTGCTCGGCACCCACCCGCCCAACAGCTTCTCCACGGAGCCCCCGCCGGCCGCCCCGGGCAGCAGCTCCCTCCCGGCCTTCCACGACAGCGCCCTGGCCTGGCCCGAGGAGAAGGACTCGGGCTTCTTCCGGACCTACGGCAGCACGAACGGGCTGGGGGCGGTGGTGTCGGCCGCCGAGCTGCACAGCCTGCCCGGCGGCAGCGCCGCCAGCGCCGGCATGCTCGGCATGGACACGGACGACATGAACTGCACCAGCATCAGCCTGGAGAAGTTCAACGCCGTGCTGGGCGCGGGCAGCCACCGGCAGCAGCTGCAGCTGCCCCCGGCCGCCCCGGGCAGCGGCGCCGCGACTTTCGCGTCGCAGCCCGGCCTGGCCGACCCCGTTTACAGCTTCATCGACCAGGAGGTGCTGAGCGAACCCAGACTGTCCAGCAGCCACCAGGGCAGCCTGGCAGACGGCCAGTTCTATGACACCGACGGTGTCCACACTGATGAGCTCTATCAGTCCTTCCCCTTTGATAACATTTTACAGAGCTATAACCCGTGAGCCAGCGCTGGGTACATAGAGCTCCCCGGGTGCCGCTGCGTGGAGAGGAGTAATTGACCCTTCTGGAGTCCCTGCTTTCTCTTTCAGAATGTTGCTGTGCAAGTTTCGTGGTATAACTTAAAGGTTATTTATTGCAGCCCATAGTGGTGCCCATAAAGAGGGCGGTGGGAGTAGGGTTTGGGGTTCTCTACCTTAAAAGTACCTTGTAGACATATTTTTGCGCTGTCGGAAGTGGGAACTGTTAACACTTAAAGCTTCCTTATCTTTGGGGACTGTAAAAGCTGGCATCTTCAGAAGGGTTAAAATTTCAAATACTTCACAGGGTTAAAGTTGTTTTGAAATAGCCATTTTTGCTATAGAAATTAAATTTTGATAGGACAGAAATTAGGAAAAAAAAACCTGCACGTGAGCACTCTAGTTCAGTTTCATCTAATGACGTCCGAGTTCTGCTCAACTTACTTGAAAGGTTTAGGTTTTTAACCCCCTTTCTATAAATATTCTTCTCCTAAAATGAGAACATATATTGATTTTCCACGCTGTCACCACACTCCATTTGCTTTGAAGGCAAATTTACTCATAAATTTTTTTTAATGACTATGTCATTGTTAGATATATTTAAAAAGACCGGAAGGTTTGAGTTCTTAAATAGTCCAGCTCTGTTGTAAAGGAAATCACTGCACAAGAAAAGGAACAGAAAGTGAGGACTTGTCTGCACTTCATCCAGAGTGCACTATTTTACAAGCCATGCCCCTGTTGCTTTAGGAATGAAGCTGTTATTGCTCTGCAAGTCGTGTGTGTGTGTAGCTGCGATGTGAGTGAGATTTGGAAAGGCAGAAATCTCTGGAGCCGAAGTATCCACTTACTCTTTCCTCAGGTATCCCGGCAGTTTCCTGCTATGCAAGTGACTGCTTAAAGAAGGCTCAGATCCTGCCTCCCCAGTACCACCCCCTCCCAGGAGGGCAAAGCCAGAGGCTGCCTTGGTGCAGCCTCACCTCTATTAACAACTTTTAAAGCCATTTCAGTCAGTACTAATTAAAAACACTCCTCTATCCTCTGTATCAGGAACCAGAACTTCTTCCCTCCCACTTGATTCCCAGTCTTCGCTCTTAGCCTGAGCTGTTCCTGGCACCAGCTGGAGGTAACTGGCTGGGTAAGACACTCTGGCCTTGGCTACTTCATTATACTGTTATTTTTTAAGAAGCAACACAGAAAAATGTCTGAGTATTTCTTAAATGACACAGCTGCTCTTTAGGGCAGATAAGGCTTAAGGGTCTCAGTTGTTACCTTTCGGTGACATAAAACTGCACAATGAGAGCAGCAATAAAAAAAGCAATAAAAAGTCCAAAACTCAGCCCCAAATCAAAAAAGTCACTTGAGATGTAGAATTGTACACAAGGAAAGGTGCTCCAGAACCCCTGTGTGGCTTACAGGAACGCAGGGATGCCTTCCCTGCAGGAATCCGCTGCACTGGGAGCACTCTGGTGGTGCTGCTGGAATTCCATCACACAGACCTGACAGGCATGTGAAGTTTGGAAACTGCTTCCCCAAACTCCAGGTGCACAACAAAATGAATTGACTCTCCCTGTTTCAAAGCAGTTTTTCCTCACTTCTGCACCTCTCCTCCACACTCTTAAGCAATAGAAAGACCAAAGAAATACACAAAGTTTGAAATGTGTTGTTTATTCAGTTCTTTTTTTTTTGAAGTTCTCAGTTTTAAGTATATTAAATGTAAACATTTTACTCACTTCATAGAAAGCTCTTTATAGTACAATTTGTTTTTACTGTATAATTAAATATTTTCAAAGTTCTGTTTTCCTTTGTAAACGAGTTGGTTTGGTAATTAAAAAAACTGGTTATACCAAGTGCTCAGCTTCTGCAACCTCCTCAGCTCCTGACATCCCTCACCATGGGAAAGGCAGGAAAGAGGGAGAAGGTAGGTTATTGGTTGCTTATCCTGGGTTTTTTTAGGGTATTTTCTGCTCCCTGCTGCTGGTGGCCACTATAAAACCTCAAGGCACGTGAGGGCTCATCTGCCTCAGCAGGTTGTGTGGCAGAGCTGTTGAGTTTTTGGGCAGAGGGGACAAGGGTACAGATACTTCTGGCTGAGCTGTGCTGCTAGTACAGCTTTCTCCAGGCCCAGCTGAGCTGATGCAAAACCAAAATGCAGGGGGGAGGCATTAGAGGTGTCCAGCTGGGGAAATACAAGATGAAGTCTTGCTCTCACAAAACACCCAGTCTGAGCACTCACAGAACTCCTAAAAGTCAGGTTGAAGGCCCAAGTACAGCATGAATATTATTGCTGCAATATTTGGTACTTGATGGTTCAGAAACTGGACTGCAAGCAAAGTTCAGACCCCCAGATTGCATCTCTCAGTTTCATATTTGCACATGATCAGTGCCCAGGAGCTGCCCCAAGAGCTCAGGGATATTTGCATATCAGCTTCCACCCCCCCATTTGGATACTTCAGATTTACCGTAAAAATAAACAGCTTGGGAGTTTTGGGAGGAGCTCTCTGCCTGGTCCAGAGAAGAGCTCAGGCTCAGCACTTTGAGGGTCATCTTTATGGCCTTGTTTATCCTGGATTCTGCCTGGGATCCCCACATGCAGCAGGAGCTGCAGAGGGAAGCGCCTCATGTGTCCTTGGCACTACGGCAGCAGCCCTTTCCCCCTTTTGGCTCCATTTCCCCTTGGAACAGCTCTTCCCATGCCTGTTGTGTCCAGAGTGCACAGTCTTGTTTACATTTTTTCCCTTGTAGCTTATGGAATTTATAAATCATATTTTATCTCACTTTGAGTTTTAAGAAATCACACAGATATGAAATTCTCTTTTGTTTTCTGAATTCAGTTTCTTTAGTTTTCCATCATTAATGACACTTCCTTCCTAGCTGCAGATCATTATCTGAGAACTGCTCATGGAATCTGTTGCTCATAAGAGCGTTAGTATTAAAACCAAAAATAATATTGCTGTCTGAATCAAATTTTTGTGTTAGAGAAACAGGAGCTTCTGAATTACTTATGTTACAGACACAAGTTTTGACAGCCCAGCACAGGCAGAGCCTTAAAGGAGCTCCTTAAAAATGTATTCATTAACACTTTTAGAGCCTCCATCTCAAGCTCTCATGGAGCTGTTTCTAGCATGAAGTCCTGGCATCACTGAATTCAAGGCAAGACATCCCGGTCATCCTCCCTGTCCCCAGACAGTGGTTTGTCTTTGCAAACATTCCCCTCTTTATTCCCAAGATGTTCACAAAGAGCTCTGAAATTCCAAACCTTAGTTTCTTGTTGATAGTTTAACTCTCTTCTGTTCTTCAGGGAAGCACGTCCCTAATGCATTAACATGATACAAGTATAAAAAATTACTTCCTAAATATGTAGGTGGTGCTTAGTATGAAATATTTAAAATAACCAAAGAAAACCTCACATCTTCCTTATTCCAGGCAAGTTCCTAGGCTGTGTTCAGCTCTTCCAGGCATCCATCCAAGGTGAGGTACAAGAAAAAATGTATTATGCTACTAAATCACAGCTTTTTATCTGTCTCTCGATACCAACATACCTTTTGTTTCTGCCTGCACTCCGACATTCTTGGTATTCCTGTTTTTCTTTAGATTCCCATCATGCACCACTGCCAGGAGTTCCCAATCTTTTTATATAGTGTGACTCACTGGGGAATTCCTACTCCTCAAGAGACCTGATGAGGCCACAACTCTTGTTTCTAGGAAGCATCCCCAATGTTTTTAAATGAGAAAACCTTGGTTTTAAGTGCAAAGTTTTCCTCTGAAAGCTTTTTTTTTCCCTTTGAAAAGTACTTTGAGAGAGAAATTTGCTCATCTCTACTGCCACTGGCCGTAAAGCAGTCAGTGTCTCAGGGAGACTTGCTCCAGGCGCTGTCCTGCTGGCTGCAGTCTCCCTGCCTTTTGGGATTTCCTGCATGAACTGCTCAGAAAAGGTTGTGAGTGGGTTTCAGGTAACTCAGTGCTACCTGCATCCACACAAGGAATGCTGTAGTATCCCATATAAAGAGTTTAAAATAAAATCTGGCTTGATGGAGGGTTATATACACTGGCTTCCCAAAACCTTTCTATGTACAGAAGAAATAAAAGTAAGGCTAGAGCTTGAACCAACACTACCTGGTCCAGAGTGCGTAAAGTAGGGTCCAAGGGTATCCTTTGCCAGATCAACATGATCCAAATGTTCCAGGGACACCCTTGGCACCCAGGCTGTAACACTGCACAGTATCTGGTCTCCAGCTGCTGCCCAGGAGCTGCTGCTTCCTCATCCCAACTCCAGAAGTTAATCAGCCAGGGTTGGAGGCCAGTCAACATCAACAGACTAGAAAAGCAGAGGGGGAAAAAAGCAGCAGAGTTGGTGTTTTACAGATACCAAAAGAATCACAACTCCTTCTGCTACTTCTTGACAGCATCACTCACTGTTGGGTTGCATTTACAAAGGAGAGTAGCAGTAGGAAATGTGTCCTGTGGTAAGGAATGTTGATCCACTTGGAGCAATTCCATGGAAAGCATCTCACAAGGGCAACTCCCTTAGTAATTTCCCGGAAAGACAAATAGCAAACAACTTACTTCTACATCCAGCTCCAGAATGTCAGCAGTTCTGTTCAGAAGGGACCCAATGTTGGGCTTTGTTCTCCCAAAGTCTCCGTGCACAAACTCTTTAATGTAGCTGGAAATACTGGCTGAGGAGAGGTGGATTCCACACCAAAGAAATCAAAAGGGGGGGAGGGGGGAGGGAAGTGGTTTTTTTTACTTCCAAGTAATTTCTCAGTTAATATCCTCTTAAGCCCATACTTATCTTTAAGAGAGCTCCTAATTCCTGGCTTCTGACTCTGGTGCCTGCTGCACTGCTGGCCTTTATTTTGTTTCATTCCAAAATGAGTGGTGACTTTAGGACACAACTGTAACTTTTAAGTAGCAGTGATCTCCAGTGTGCACTGAAGTGCATTAAATGTTGTGGAAAAGCTCCTTTTTAGAGGTGAAAAGTTCTCAGTTAAATCAGAAAAAGCTGAAGTGTATTTTTAAGCAGCACAATTTTTATATCTCTCACATACTTTATGAAAACTCCAGTGTGAAATTGTGACCTAAAAGCAAATACTGTGCAGCAACATCACTGCGGGAGAGCAGGAATTTTGCAACACCGCAACCACCAGAGCAGGCAACTTCCCATTATCCCAATCACTCCCATCAGGAGGCTGTTTGGCACCTGCCTTGTGTCAGGGCACCAAGGATACGTTCCTGCCTGAGTCTTCAGGTGCAGGCGGAAGTGGTGCTCGTCGATGTACTCGGACCTCATGGTGTGGATGAGCCGGCAGCGCACAGCCAGAGGCCGCCGGTGGAGCACCCGCAGCGGGGTCTTCTGCTCCAGCTTCAACTCCTGGTACAAGAAGCAACCAAAAACGTGAGGAAGGGAATGTGCAAACGCTGCATAGATGGTAGGAATTGTGTTTTGTTAACCAGTCCCATCTTTTTTATCTTTTGTTCTGGTAGTTGAGTCATCTCAAGGCAAGACCCGTTTTTTCCAAGTTTATCAAAGGAAAAAGGGCAGCCCTCTCAGAGGCCAGAGATCTCACATGAACACAAACTAATGCAATCACAAATACAGAGGAATAACCTTGAAATCTCCATAGACCTTTGCTGGAATGACTCCAGGATTTGGCAGCTCACTCAGAGCCTCAGGGCAATCAGGAAAAAGAAATCCCACCCACAAAATGCTTTGTCTAAACTACAGCCAACCCCCTGGAAATAAAAGTGAGGGAAAAAAAGCCTTAAATGAGATTAGATCTCAGAACAGTCTTTTCAAAAGTTCATTCCCAACTCCCTTCCCCAAAGGAGATGCAGCAGGTTGAAAGGCAACTTCTCAGGAGCAAGGGAAGCTAAAGGAAGAGCTTCCAACAGTTGTCTGCCTGAACTGCAACTGCTCAAGCCCTCATTTTGTGAATGAGCTCATTGGCAAGTCCTGTAGGAAATGGTGCAACACACCAAAAACTGAACCCACTTCTCCATCAGGCCAACTTCTGGAGAAAGTTCTCATTCCTGCACATGCTGAGCCTTCCTGAGGCCTCTTTGCACTCTGTCATAGACACTTCCACCTCCAAATGGTTGCAGCTGTGGGAGAATGGCTTTAGAGCAGAACAGAAGAGCTTCTCTGCCCCTCTCACACAGGACACTATCTAAGGTAAAGAAAGGGGTGCAGGTACCAGGTTTCCTCCTCTCCCATCCACTGATTTTGATGATTTGGTCTCCTGGGAGGTGAACATTACACAAGGATTTGTTGTCTCTGCTACCAGCCAGCCCCCTGTCCTGCTGGAGTGACTGGGGAAGGAAGAAGGGTGGTATGGAAGTCCCTACAGCAAGAGAAACCCTGATTAAAAAAAAAAAAAAAACAAAAACCAAGCACAGAGCAAGAGATAGGCCCATGAGTGCATGTATTTAACTCTTCCCTAGGATATCAGGACAGGTACCATTAAAATCAGCAACAAGAGCTCCTGCTACCTTGATATCATCTAGAAAGGCGATGTCTTCTCTCTGTATTGCTTTGTCTGTCCATATTAAGGCACTGTAGGTCTTTGTCTTCTCCTCTTCACCTTCCTTCATACGACCAATCGCCTCTCTAAACAAAAGAAATTAATGACTCACTTAACATCAGCATAATTATACAAGGCTGTGAGCAAGAACACTTCCCAACTCCCCCCCGAGTGTCGCTTTGAAATGCCTCGCCAGCAACGACAAACACTGACCTGGTGACAAGCTGTAAATCTCGAACCTGTATTTTGTCTGAAGAGTCATTAATTGCCTGTGATATTTAAAAAAGAAATCAGTTAGCAGAGCTGCTGGGTTGGAGAGGCAGCACGTGCTTTACGAGTTCCGGGAGGTGCCAGGGATTTACCTGCTGAAGCCTCTTCATCTCCTCCGCGGTGAAATGTATCCTGCGAGGATTCACCAGCTCGATTGCAAAGGGCCTTCCTGGCAACAGGCACAGGCATAAAACACAAAAACATGTTGTTCTAAATTAATGCTGGAGTTTACACAGGAAGCCTGCAAGGTGTGAAGACGCTCTGCTGCTACACAAACAGGGAGAGGACTGGCGGGCTGAGGGATGGAGCATCAGATGGAAGGGAAGAAACAAGGGACCTTTTTTTGGCTACTAAACCCCAGTATCAGCAATAAGTGCAAATTATGACTTCCCAGAAGACATCTTGTACAAGTCTGTGCTAATTAAAAAATAAAATAAGAAAAAAAGCTAATTAGCTTATTTTCTGTCACCTACAGCAATGCCCAGGTGCACGGCGATGTTAAATCCCACTCCCTCAGCTCAACATCTGTTGCCAGAGTTGTAACTCTGTGCTCAGGGCCTGGACAATCCCCAGCACAAGCAATGCCAAGAATCACACTACAAATCAGACAGCAACTGAAACACAGAATTGTTCATTTTTACTTTTTCCTTCCCTCCTCCCTCGGCTACAGCAGCTTCAGCACGCTGGAAAGCAGCTGACCTTTATAAGGGACTCAAGTTCATAAAGAAAACAAGCTCCCCCACTCTGCAGTCACAGTGAGGGAATTAGAAGGATCCAACAGAAAACAAGAGAAAAATCAGTCTGACATAAAGGGCTTAGAAGTAGGGAGTGAATAAAACAAAATACTGGTAACTAACTATGCCTTTCCATGCAGCCAAGGCCACTGAAAAAGGGCTCCTGTTTCAAGCTGGTTTTATGAAGCTGTTTGGTCTTTGGGAATAAATATATAAGTTTCACTAAATTGCTTCTGAGATAAAATTCCAAAGCATGCCTAGTCACAGACGTGGCATTCAGCAGGATCTGTTAGAGGAGCTCCACACACCCATTTCATCTCTGTGTTTCACAAGGGGTCTTCCAAGCCTTACCATTGCCTAGTGTCCTTACATCCACATCTTCTCTTCCAGAGGAACTAAAATTAAAGCCTATAAGAGATTTGAACAAGGCAGGTGAGCTTTAATTTTACATTTTTAATACTCTCTACAACATTTAAAAGGCAAAATATTTTCTTTCTAAACTTGTTTGCAAAATATGCTCCAAAGATTTGTCTTTATAAACCGAAGCCTGCACTTTACAAACTGTGAGAGTTCCCATTATTCCCAAATTTCTTGAAGAGCACTCCCAATTCCTTGGCCTGAATGAGGCTGCCACAACCAGACTAACCATATCCATTGGGAGGAGAGGAGGGGGAAGCAGCAGGTTTTTTTCCAAACTAATATTTAATGCAGTTTTTCCTTGGGCCTTCTATGTCTCTAATTCCACATCTGTTAGATGACAAATGATGGGCAGTGATTATTTCATCTGGATAATCCCTGGATAAGCATTTAGCTTGTGGAGCTTTATACACTGAGGAAAAGAAATGAATTGAGCTAAGAAACATGAAGGGGTCAAAAGCCAGGCAGATATTGTGAAATACCTGTGGCAAAATCCTCCTTGGTACAAGTAATTCATGAATTACCAACGGTTAAGAAGTTTGGTTAGGTAAAAACACTGCTGCATGAAACCAACGTTTGCATCATCAGATCCACTGAAAAGCTACTTTAGCACAATAAAAGGATCTAATTAGTCCCAGATCACAGCTAAATAAAGTTCACAAACTTGACTTGGAACGATAAGAGAGGATAAAGAAACATAGTTTTTTCCATTATACTCCCATATTAAGTGGGTAGCTACCAAGAAAAAAATCTCTAGTAATGATGAAAAATGTGTGTGGTAGGAGATCTCCTAAATTCTTACTGTCTGCCTTGAATTCTGCCATTAGATGCTCTGAAATCAATTCTTCCACTGAAGACTCCAGCTTCCGCTCCCCATCAATAATCCAGGGAGTCTGAGGTAAATTCCTGGAATATTTGTTGTATCTTCCTGGAAAAAAACAACCACAGTATTTCTAATCATTCTATGACCATGAGCAAAAGCTGCACTCTTGCACAGCACATTTAACTTTCATGGGAGCTTTGTGACAATAAATTGACAGGCTCGAGCTTGTTTTATGGCAGGAGCATTACACCAGCACTATGGAACACATGTGGCTTGGTTTCTGATTTGGATTCAGAGAACTTTATACACTGAGGAAAATAAATGAATTGAGGTAAGAAACATGAAGAGTTTCTTTCTCCTTGCCAGGAGAGTGGCAGTAGCCAGGATGGCCACTTAGGATGGACTTAGGGAGCCTGTGGCTGCAGTCCTGCCTCCAGGTATATCCCTCCTGTTTGAAATAATCCAGGTTCCAAGCCAGTTCTGCCATTGTCTGAAGGCTTAAGAAAAGAAACCCACACTAAAATGCTTTGGCTCACTACAAGGAACACCATGCAAGGAGCAAAAAGTCCCAATAATAAATGAGGAGGAATGGCAGGAGTCTTGAGAAGGTGCTATGTAAAGAGATTGGCATCCTTGGATGATCCCAGGGATGTTTTCATGGCACCTCCATGACAGGCTATAATCAAAGAACAAGCCTGATGTGGATGACCAATATGAGCGTTTTTATGGACAGGTTTGATAAGAACTGAAAATATTCCCAAAGGAAGGAAATAATTCATAAAGGCCAAAGAGCAACCCCTTGCTTAAACCACTTTCAACGTGAAACTTTGCATAGAGAAAATGACAGAGTTCAGAGTAGCTCAGCTCTGTGCATTTCTCTGTGTCTCTGACATCTCAGGGGTTTGGAGTTCTGCATCATATTTTCCTATCTCGAACAATGTTTCCTTCGTGCAGTTTGAGCTGCAGAAAAAGCGACACAAACAAATGGGGAAACTGAGTAACAGTTTCACTGGGGCAAATAATGAAAGTAGGATGACTCATCATTCAGATGCAACCTCACACTGCTAAATTCTCTTTCCATAAAATGGAAAAAGGAGAAGAAGGTTTGCTTTTTTTTTTTTCTTTTTTTCTCAGCTCCCCATTCTAATAATTTTAACTTTTGATCTGAACAAGAGTAGGTTTAAAAAACCAGAAGGTGTTTCTTGCTTTGACAGCCCCATAATCCTTAAAGAAAGTTGGGGTGAAAAGTGATCACTAAACATCAAAGGTAAGGTCAAGAGGACAATGCTGTGCTTACAAATTAAGGTCCCATCTCATTTATTAAAAGCAAAATACCTGCACTGTACTCAATAAATTCTATTCTGGATTTAGTTCTTCAAAAATTAAATACCTCCCTGAATTTTTGTTTGTTGGAGCAAGATATAAACTATAAATGACAAGAGCAGTATTAAATGACAGGCAGAAAACAGACCCTCTGTTTTGCTGTTCATACTGTTGAATTCTGATAAAACTATCCCAAAAAGCACCCTAAAATAAAACAGTGTGTTTGGAAAGGCCTATAAGGAGCTGGATATCTTGGATTCACGAAAATGTACATCTAGCTGTCTAACCAGTAATTAAAAATAAGGAATGGTTATACGCTGAACATCAGCTACCCTGCCATTCACTTTTGCATGTTTTCATTTTCCATTTCTCTATATTCAGGATTTTTATCATCATAGTATGTTGTATTTAAATTGCAGGTTGGGCTCTTTTTAATAATAATCAGTTTGCATGTATTTAAATAAGTTGTTCATACAAAGGATTAGAAAAAGGGCAGATACTCTGGCAGGCAGACGATAAAAAAGTTAAATCATCTCAACGCAGGGGCACCCAAGTGTTGCTGCACTACCTGTCTCACCCAAACCTCTATAAATCCCATTAAGATTTGCAGTCTTGGATGGGATAATATGCAGAGAAACCCAGATGGTGAAAACCCCTGAATCCAAATCAAAACCCAAGGAAGTGAACAGCACTGCTGGGAGCTTTTTGGTGCAGAGGTGCCTTTCCCAAACCATTATTCTGAGGGGATCCGTAATGCCTAACTTTTGACAAAAAAAATATCTTCAGCAGGGGTCAAATGTAACTTCTTCCCCTTTCAAACCACTCTTGGATAGAGCTGGATTTGTTTCTTTGCTCCCTACACTTCATTACAGGAATTAACAAACAGCAAGAATCCTCTGGGTCTCAGGGCAGTGTTACAAAGTTCTCTTCAAAACACAGCAGCAAATAAATGGATTGCTTTACCAGCCACAAAAACTGCACCATTATTGCACTGAATTTCCAGAGCATCACAGAGCTTCTTTGGTGAACTTGGAGGACATGGAAAATGCCTGCATTAAAAGTAAAACCAATGTAAAATATATTGTCACTACCAGAACATGATGCAGCATCATCAGAGCAGTAAAAAGTGTCAATTCTTGGCTTCCCACCGTGTGTGATTTTTACCATATTAACAGCACTTGGTGTTTTCCTAAAACTCACCTCCTAACATTTTGGAACTATGAGAATATTCCTTGGAAAGGGAAGCTTACCTTACAAACTCTATAAAGTTCAAAATAATCCTTTTAATTAAAAGATCAGGAGTGATTTTCTATTGCCAGAAAGAAAACACGTTTTAACCAGTAAACCAACAGAATTTAAACAGTCAAAAGTTCTTTTAAAGCCACCCTACCACTACTTGCCCACTGACTATTTTCCTCCCCTCCCTAATTCTATACAAAAGCACAGTACTAAGAAATAGTTTCAGTATATACTTACTTGAGAAAATCCTCTTCTTTTATCTTCTCCAGGGCTTTTATAACTGCCATTCTGGTGAAAACAGACTGCACAGTGAAATTAAAAAATGAGTCAAGAACTAAGAAAAGCAAAGAAAGGATTACACTGTGCAGTTTTGTCACTGCTCACTTGGAGCCCAGGTCCAAATTTGCAAAACAGTTTAAAAGCAGAATCCTAAATCCATGAACATGAACCTAAACCAGCTTCACTTTCAAGAGTTAAATATACCTAAGCCCCAGCTTTTATGTCAGTGACAGCAGGCAGGTAGTTCTGCTGAAAATAAGCCTGTTGAGTAGGAATCTGTTTCTGAAGTTCAAAAGTTGATTGATTCTCAGAACTAAGGGCTCTGAACGGTGGGGCTGGGCAGTTCGTCCTGTGGAAAGCAAGCAGCTTCCCACTCCCAGGCTGCAGCAAAAGCAGCAATGACAGGGCAGCAGGAGCAGGAGCCACGACTGCCAAGCTCTGTGCACAGCCAGCTGCTGCTGGGGTAATGCCAGTGAGAATTTATGTTCCTAGGACACGAGAAACAAGCGTTGCAACAGCTGAGGTGAAATCCTGCTCTGGGAAGGCTGAGAGCAGGAGAAGGTCTCTAAATGAAGCTCCTAATCAAAGCATGGTCAGGTCTTGAAATCTACCAAGCCTGCAGCCCCTCTCTCCACAGCCTGCTCCACTCTCAGTTCCCTCAAGGTAAAATGTTTTTCTTGCATCTCCTCTGAACTTCTCATTTCAGCATATTCCTGCTGTGTCTCATCCTTCCAGTCATGCTCTGTGAAGACCAGCCTGGCTCCCTGCTCTTGATCATCTCTTTTGGCACTGGCAGGAGACTCAGCTGGATCCTCCCCAAAGCCTTCACCAAGAACCTTAGAGAATTCCAGGTTCCTCAGCCTCTCCTCCCAGGCATGGGCTCCAGCCCCAGGACTGCCCTGATGGCTGTCTGCTGAATTTCCAATTTAATGGTGTCTTTTTTGCAAACTGGACTGGGGATTTGGGGAAAAAAATTAAAAAAAAAAAATACTGGGTCACTGTTTGGGACAATTCAAGTCTTGGCTCCAGTTCCAGGGTGTCTTCTGGAAAGCTGCTCTTTCTCCTTCTAAGCATAAATTAGAGATAGTAGCACTTCCCTTCCTCATAGAACAGATGAGCTGGAAAGCCCTGCAAGCAGCAGCAGGTTTAAATAACTATCTACAGACAGCACAGAAATTTTCCCTCAGAAGCCAGTTTTTACACCACTTCTCTGATTAACACAGCCCTTGAAGCCCAGCTTCTTTGTAAGGACAAACTTGTGACAGCTCTTCAGAGCTGGTATTTTTCTTTAGATTCCCCTACATTTTGTTGCCTATGTGGTTTTAACAGCCAGGCCCTGCTGGTTTAGCTCCTTATGTGGGATTTCCCCCTTTTAAAGGACAGCAAGCAGCGAGTTATAACAATACAGCCCTGCTAAAAAAAGAGTGGCGTTTATTGGTCAGGTGGAGTAGAGTCAGCAGAATTCCTGGGCCAGACTCTGCCTCTGCCAAACGTTGGCAGACTCTTCACCAGAAAGAATAAAAGGCCTTGCAATGGTTTCTCACAGAAGTTACTTGTTCTCCCTCTGATCACATCAACTGTCCCACTTGTATCAGTTTCCCTCCGACTGGTTTTTTATCCTCACATGTCCCCCTTTCCGTCAATGGTTGTGTGTGTGCTCAGGGTCTGCAACAAGTAGCAAGGTCCCTTTTCTTTCCTCCCCTCCTCCAGAGGCAGAGAGGATAAAACCATCCTGCATGCATCCTGGCTTTCATTCAGATCAGAGGACATGAAAACTACAGAGTGATCCTTTCCCTTTTGGCTGCCGAGTCTCATCTTCACAATGTGACTTATCTGAACTGCTTCACCCACAGAGAGCTTGAGGATCATCTTTTATGCTACTTTTAATGCATGACAATCAAATTCCTAGATCTTAAGGGAGGTATTTACAGAGGACATTCCTAAAATTATGGCCTTTAGACAGCCTGGAAAATGAATGACCTAAAGAAAAGCACGAAGCTCTTGGTTTTCCTCAGCTGAGAATTGTGAAGTGAATAAAGGAGACAACTTTATTTTCAGACAATTGAAAACTGGAGAGCTTTTTGATGAAGGAAAACCAGACATTGAGCACTGACTGAATACCCAGATAAGTTGTATCTACTGCTGTGAAATTTTGAATGTCAGAACAGAAATACAGTGATGGAGATCTTACCTGTTTGTTCTTCGCTGGTTTGAAACAGTCTGGGCAGGCTGTGGCTCTAAATACAGAAATGAAAATTAGCTGCTCCTCTTACAGAGAAAGAAATAAACAGGCAGACTCACAAGCACAGCACGTGAATGGTTTTTGTACCCATAGATCCAGTGTCTCACTTCCACAGCTTAGCTCAGAGCTAATTCAAATTCCCTTTATCCTAAACCACAAATGGTGCAAGATGTGCCTTGCTTGATCCAGAGAAATCATGGACAAAGCTCTCTTCTTCTGCTCTGGCCAACACCACTGTGTCTCAGCTTTGAGAAGGGCTGGAAAAGCACACAAGTTTAGCTTTCAGTCCTTTCCAATCCTTCTCAATAAAGGCCATGTTTAATGTTTTAAGTTATAGGCAAGACTTTCTGACACCTTGAAATCTGTACTTGCTGCTCTTAGACAATGCCTACTACAAACCTGAGATTCAAACTGTCCCTTTTGGAGAGGAAAATTCAATTTCCTACTGAAAAAGTAGCCCCAGGTGTTCACACCACTTGTGCTTTGCCTGTTCAAAAGGAAACTACTGGCTGTTTCACAAAAGTGAAAGCCAAGTCAGTGAAACATTTTTTCTGAGTAGTGTAGAGGAAGTTGCTCTTCCTATTAGTGGATTTCCATGTATGCAGTCAGAGACGATTTCTGGATTTCTGTGTATGCAGTCAGAGATATTTCTGACCTCCAACCCAATTTATCACTTCTTGCTGATGCTTTTCAACACCTCTGTATCTATTTTCAGACTCTAAGGAAGCAGGTTTTGCAGTTTCTATACAAACAACTTCCCTGGCCAGTCTGCGACACAAAGCAGCACAAACTCCCTCTTCCAGAATTTCAGTATCACCTTACCCTTAAATATCTCCAAATATGAATTGACAAGAGCCAAGCCAATCTTGGGTCATTTCAGCACAGCTACCTCCACACAACTGTGTAAGAACAGGAGAGAAACTGCAGATGCCATGCTTGGAAATCCAATCCAAAAATTCTCCAGGTTGAGACAAAGTCCTACTTTGCTTCCATAAAATCCATGACTGTCACTATTCCTGTGACAATTGCCAAATTTATCATATTCACATCAAAACCAAAGCACTGCCTCAGAATGTGCCCAGAGCCAGCCACTCACACAAGCAGAATGCCTTGGCACCTCAGGAACCACCGCGTAATTAAATTAGGTAAGGTGCTGTTACTTCAGAAAGCCTCTCAAACCTTAATTGCTGTTTAAGTGTGCTACAAAGAGAAGGCAAATAAAGGGATATTGTCAGGTCACATGGAATAAACCTGAGTAATTGGAATGTGGAATGGAACTTCTTTACAGCTTTCACCTCTACAACTGCTCTGGTTGGAGCACTAGCACTGGCACCATAGCATGTTCCACATCAATATTCCTGAAATGCCAGAAAAAGGATGGAAGGATGAGCTGAAAATACCAGGGAATAGGTTTCAGATGAAGGAAGTAAAATTAAATAAATGAGAACAAAAGGGTGAAGGATCCAGAAACACTTCAGTTCTTACAGGATTGAAGGTACCATTATTGAGAACTGTAGTTTGGCCCCCAACAATTTTCTCCCTCTTTTGCCCAGCCTTGAAGAAGCTGGAAAGGAAAGATGTTCAGCAAACACTGATTATCATTGTTCCTAATACCTGCTCCTTCCCAAGCTTCCATTCCCTCATCCCCCACCTCATGATAAACTAAAGATGCAGTTGTGGAAAACCAAGAAGGTGGTGGATTGAGCACTCAAAGATCACAAATTGCCAGAAGAGAAATCAGGAAATAAATAAAGGCTGCGAGACAAATCTCCAGCGTCAAGAAGTGAATTCACTGTTCAGCAGAGATGTCTCTGCTGAGCCTCTTTCTGTGCTAAGAGCTTGCAGTAGGTGAAAATTAACTGAGTGAAACTTTGAGTTTTCCAGGAAGCACCAACAAACAGGAAGAGTGACCCTAATTATCCAGAATATACTACAGCTAGATTTTGAGAAATCAGATCAAATGGCAGCTAAATTCACAGAACTGTTTTGCTTCTTTGTGTACAGCAGGTGCCCTACTGGGCCAGGCCAGAGGCTGTGTGTAGTGGCCAGGGAAGTTCTGTTTGTTTTCATCAACCAGCTACGTTGGATTAACTCACTTCTAAGCCCTCCCTCCTGTCCATGTATCTTACAAGAGGAGGAAAACCTATGTATAATCTCAAAAGATTCCCCACCTGCAGTTACACGGTTTGAATTTTTAAAAATGATCCAGGGAATGACTTTGAGAAGGGCTGAAATTGAACAACTCATCTGAATGCTCTCCTTCCAGCTCAAATCAGAATTCTGGATGATATTTTTTTATTGGCATCAAAGAGCAGAATTGGTGTAACTTCAAGCTCTGCAACTTTATATGGATATGAAGAAATCTAGATGCAGGCCACATTCTAGTTTATAAACATGGCATATTGTCCTCTGTAACAAATCCAAACCAACAATATTGCACAACATTTAGATAAAGATCTTTTGTTACTTGTAGAAAAACTTACAGGAAATGGCACTCCTCGTCTGTTTCTGGGTGAGCAAAGACCACGCTAACTTCAAACAAACTCTAAATTAAAAAGAAAGAAAAAATAACAAGAGGGTGGTAATAGTTTTTTAAACAACCACGCAGGATATTCTCAAGTACCCACATTGTAGTTTCAGGAAAACAGTAGAGGCAACAGAGACAGTAACCCATTTATTTATGTCTCAAGACATTAAAAGGCGTGCCAGAGCAGCACTTGCCTTTCTGAAGTCACCAGAGATGATGTGAGAGCACTTCACAGCCATGAGTGACCTGCACTGGTCCCATCCTGTGCAGGGCCAGGGCAGAGGCAGCCAAGGCTCAAAGCCTATTACGGTCACTAAACCCCAGAGCCCTCCTGGCAGTGCAATACAGATAAAAACCCTGCTGTAGTCACCACTGTAAAATTTTGTCAGGGGCTTCCTTTGCAGTGCCTGCATGGCCTTGGGGCAAAGAAAGGCAACACATCCTCGTGGATTGACAGTAGCCCAGGACCTCCAGCGTAATCTCAATTCTACCCCCAATTCCCTCTCTGGCCTTGGGCAAACAACACTCATTACTTGTGTTACTCAGATACCAGAACACCTCAGGAGGGCTATTGAAAAGATTGGCTAATATTCAAGTGCCTTGTAGATAAAGGGCACGAGAAAAATAACTTTTATGGTACAGGGATGTCTGGAGTGGCTCAGTGCCTAAGTGGTGTAGAGCTTTTACTAAGTTGCTATGTAAGAAGTTTGTTTCTTCCTGCATCATCTTCAGAGTAACTGAGTGGGTTTTTTCTTCACTAAGAAAAAAGGGATGCTTTCAATTAGCACTCCTGGGAAAACACAGCCTGTAATTATTGTGGAAGCTGACAAATCAACATAAAGACTCAGTGAATCTACTCCTGGGGTCAGTGCTATGGCTGGTGACAAGTAAAAACTACAGACAGCCACAACTGCAGAAATTTTACATTCAAGATGACTCAAGGTGCTTCTGAGTTTGGCAACACTTGATGGCCATGTTCAGTCAATGCCTTTCAGAAAGATTTTAAGGATATTAGTCAGAATCTTCAAGTTGAAAACAGCTTGAAAAAAACATTTCTGTTGCCTACTTAGGGGTGTTGCAGGTCCCAACAAGCCCATTTCTAGTGCTCATTAAAGTGAACAGGGACCAGTCTCTTCTCTTTCAGTTCATTTCAGAAATATATTTTACCCACAGAACCTGAACAACTGAGCTCCCAGAGCAGTAGCAAGTGTTGGCACTGACAGGAAAGCAAGGAAGGAATGTGTGAGCATTCCTCAGCCTCTGCAAAACAGGGATCCCGGAACAGGAGACAACTGGAAAAGTCTCATTAACAGAAGGAGGATGGCAGCACAAGAGATTTAGCACAAGGCTGTGGTGGTTTCAGAAGATGCAATGATCTGTGTGTACAAAAATGAAGATTGGGCCCCTCAGGAAGCACACTTGGAGATCTCTGGTTAAAAGAATTTCCCCCCCCAGTTTCCCTACAGTGAATTTAGGAGCCACTCAGCTTGTTTCTTTCTTAATAAGGAAAACAGGATAGATTTTTATTTCCCCACCATGTGTGTAAGTGTACAAATATACACACACAAACACATATGAAAAAGAATAAAAAAAAAACAAAGAAAAAGGTGTTCTGTTATTTATACAAGACCTTTCCATCAGCAGGAACACCCAACTCTTCTGACAACTGGGGATGAATAATCCACTTATAAGCTTCTTTCAGCTGAACAATGTCATCCTTTGCCAAGGGAAGGCCCAGATCTCTGAATCACAAAGAAATAATAACTTGCACAGGGGTCTGTCAAAAATAGATACATGACATACAGTATTTCAAGAGGAACTTAAGTAACTACTGCCAAGTAAAACAGATGCATTTTTTTTTCTGTGCACTGAGGAAACTGATGCCAGAGCTTGCTGGGAGATCAAAAGTTGCCAAAGTCTTTACAGAGCCTGCCCAGAGAAAAGCTGAGAAAGAGAGAGATGCATTTCAAACCACTTGTTTGGGAACTTACAGAGCAAAAGAGATAAGGAACCCCAAGTAAGGTCAAACCAGGGAAAAAAGAAAAAACCAAACACACAAAACCCAGCTGCCACCTTATTCTTTGTAAGCATCAGGTAAACTGGGCTATAAAATCAACATTTATGTAGACAAATGGTGTTTGTATGAAGAGGTCTTGTCAGACAGACAGACAGCAAAAGCCATTACTCACCTCATCTCCTGCTTCACCCCCAGCCAAGCAGCACGCTGCAAGTCACCAGCCATGCCCAGGGAAAAGAGAGCAAAAAACAAAAGCAACTGAAATTAAGGCTCAGAACTCCCAACAATCTGAGAGACTCTTTGCAAAAGGAAAAGTGTTTTAAAAACTCATGACTAAAAGGAAGTATCAGGAATTTAGTTTTTGCTTCAGAAGTGGAAAGATGGAATTGGTGTTTGTTTTTATTTCTAAGACATCACTTTGCTCTTCACCTCAAATCCTATCTGGCTTTAAAAAAAACAAAAGAGGTTTCATTAAACTGTTTGGAACTTGCTATCAATACTGTATCTACAAAAAGACTCTTAAGTCATTAGTTGTCTTCCATACAGAGAAATGAAAAAAAAGTGTCTAAATGAATGGTATATGAAGGCTGATTGACATAAATTAATAAAACCCCAAATTCAGCTATCATGCATTATAAAAAAGAAAGAAATTAAAAATATACTTGCTCTTACGGTAATCCCAGAATTACCCCCTTATTTGAAGCACACCACTTAGTTTAGGAGAATAGGCTAAATATGGAAAACGTGAGGAACAGGAGGAATAATTCTAGAAATCAGAGGGAGCTTTTTGTACAAATGCTTGAGTTCACTAACAGTTAGTACAAAGAGAAAAACTCCCCTCAAAACTTCCTACAATGAAGCACAACAACATTTTCAGTTCTCTGCTAACAACAACTACAAAATACAGTAGGACTGGCAGGAAACCACTTAAGTAGTTCAGCCTGTGTCACCATCCTCACTGAAGATAATTCCAAAAATCAAGTTGTTTGATTTGAAACAGCCACAGTGAAACAGTTTTCAGTCTGTAGGCTGCAGACTTTTAAATCCCTTCCCTGTCTTTCATTCTTCATATACAGTGCTTAAAGCATAACCTCCCCCAAACACTGCTGCAAGAATTACTGTCCCTTGTCAAGGAAATAATTATAAGGATTAGGTTTGAGAACAGGTCTCAAACTTCAGGAAGCAGGGCCAGGATCACATGGATATCAGAAGGAACCACATCATAGATCCCTTTTCCATGCTGATAAGGAGCTCAATCAAAAAAATAAATCTATTAGCCTTCCTTTAGTCCATCTAAAAGAATGAGGGAACCCTAAAAACAGTGCTAGAAATTAAGAGGGAAGGTGGAGAGAGGACACGAACTTTGTTAGATCCATGATACACAAACCCCCACACTGCTGAATGAAACAAATGCAGTTGTAGTGATGAAATGCTGTTTGCTCAGACCCACCATGATTCATTATCCTGCATTTGTAGACAGGATGAGTAAGGCTGCTTTACTTGAAGTATCTCGTAATCCTGTTTGCATAATAACCCAGATAAAATCATAAATAAAAATAGCTTCAGTTGAAATTCCTTGAACGTAGCTCTGAACTAGAGGATATGACAACCACAGAACTGGGCCTAGGAATTTGCATTTGACAAATGCCAATTTACAAAGAAACCTCTCCCATGCCTTGATTTAGAGCACATGCAGGGTTGGGGCTCAGTGGGGTGGCTAATCTCACTCCTCTTCCCTGTTTTCTGGGGATAAAACTACAAAATAGGCAAAACTTCTGCACGGGAGCAGCTATGCTAAAATGAGACCACAGGTCAAATTTCATCTCCTCTCTCTCTTGATTTCCAAGCTGAAAGAGAATTAAAGAAATCACTTTTCCCCTTCAATTAAAGGGAAACAATAGATGAGGGTACTGCAAGCACAGAGGCCAAAAGATCCCAAATTCCAAATCGCATTCAACCACCAAGCCAGCCAAACCCCTCCACTCTCTCCCAGCTGTATGTGGAGCAGGGGATCAGATCCCTCTACTTCGTAATTACTTCATGTTTGCGAAGTGGGTTGAAAATGAAGACTGCTCATTACAGAGCTGAAGCCTGCAGGGCAGTGCTTAGCAGCAAACACATCTCTGGAATACGGCAGCTCAGGTGCTGTATTGATTACAAGCTGCAGGATATTATTCTGGTGCTGTCTGAGGGAGCTTAGTGGCAACAGTTGAAATACCATGTGCAATCCCAGCCACAGCATGGTTTGAGAAAAGAGCTTGGAGATGGGGAATTCCAGGATGAGGCACAGGCAGCCCCTACAGGGGGTAATGACTACAGATGTTATTTGCATCAATGTCCTTGTAGCAAGCACCAGGATGATGGATCACGACTGAGACCACAGACAGAGCCAACAGTCACCCTTCTGAAGGGCACGACTCACTTCATATTCTAATAGAGTTGTCTGACATAAACCTGGGACTCCCGTATTTATGATTTATTTCAATCAAATCTCCTACTTGTGGAAGGAGGCAATTGCTTCCTTGCATCACAGATACAAATACTATGCAAATGTAGATTTTATGTCCCACTCTTCTCCAGCTCCCCTCGTACATTTTAGACTTGGCAGGATGACAACTGCCATAATTAAATGAGTTGAAGGTAATACTGAAAGGCAGTTTCTGATTTTTTTGTTAAAAAGATGATGGAGAAAACCTGTGTGTCACACCCGAGGGCAGTGGGAGAGAGGCTGCCTTTGGGTGTCCTTTGATGATAGGATTACACATGTTCTTGTACAGAGCAGGTCAAAGAATTAAAAGCAGAATTTAACAAATGACCTCTTTTCAGCACAAAGCATTTTGAGATATTCTGATATCTGATTTTGATATTTTCAGACATTTTTACATATTATATTGCTGCCTTTCTGTGGCTGTAAAACAGGTTCTCACCAATTATTTGTTTTAAGCGATAAAGGGATAGGAGGTAAATAAACCCCCGTGATTTTTAAAGTTCTTCCTCCACCATCACCCCTTTTCACCCCTGCAGTCAGAGCAAACAGCTGCTTTAGCATTTGGCAAGGCTGGAGGCAAGGAATAGAAAGGACAGCAGGAACTTCTTAATCCAAACCTTCTCCCAGTCAAACCAAAACTGCTCCGGTTTTGGAGCTTCCTACTCGCTCATTTCACTCCATCTATTGATTCGTGGGTCCACAGCACAACTCTTACTCCCTTGGCTGTGCCCAGCAGTGCTGCTTTGCTGGAACACAAGGCCCAGGCAGTGAGGACATCCCTCACCTGAACTGCAACGCAACACCACCCTCTACCGAGGCTTCCTGCAAACACCCGGTGCTCTTTGAACACCTCAGCTTACACCCGGCTTAAAGCTGGAGTAAAACTTGGTGAAGTCTGACCTACGTTTGGCGTTTCCCAGAGCACCACAGGCATCCCAATACTCACCTAGCCTGAAAGGGCTTTATGACACACCTCACTTTTTAGAGGCATCAAAAACCAAAATGGGAATCAGGGCAGTTCACTCAGCCAGAAAGAACAAAGCAAACACACCAATGATGCTCGATTTAGGATGGGAAGCAGAGAATCTTATGCTCCAGAAGACTTAGGAGCAGAATATTTGTCAGCTGTGAGAGTGGCATTTGCCCAGGATGCCAAAACTAACAGCACAAATCACCACTGCACGTGCAGTAGATTACTTAACAAACCGTGTGGGAGCAGAGGAGGCCTCAACACAGCTTTACATACAAATCCAACACCACCTATGCTTCTTTCTGCCATGTTCACTGAAGCTTCCACCACATCTTAACCGCAGCAGGAATCTATTGCACCGATTTACAAGGTCCTCTTTAAAACACCACTTTTGCATCACTTTTAGAACAGTACTTTTGCATCATTTTATATCAGAAAGCAGGGGAAGATTGCAAAATATCTCACAACTGAGTGCCTTTTCCCGTCACGTAAAATGCTGAACACCTCAAGAGTTCATCCTCAAATTCCTTCCTTTGCATTCTGCACTACCAGTTTTCATTTCTCCCTGGAAAGGCACCAGCTGTGTCTCCAAGAAGATCCTCACAGCAGGGCTGGTATCTGCACCAAAGGGAACAATTCACTGAGGGTTTCAACAAACTCCTGTTAGGTTTTCAGATGGAAAGTAACTCCTGGGCTAACTGAAAACTGAAGTGACTCAGGCCCTTTATTAATTACAATAATACTCACCCACAAGGAAGGGGAGAGCAGACTCCACTTCCAGCATGTGCTTTTGGATATTTTTTTAGCCAGTAACAATTAAAAATTAAACCACCTCCAGCTCGTGCACACCACAGTTACTTTCTTAAATATGTATTTAATTATTTAAGTTACTTACCTCCCTAACAGACAGCTGTGGGGGTAGTGACACTGAAAATACAAAACTGGTGAACTGGTAGTCAGCAGAATTAACTTTTTGGCACACCTGTAAGAGAAGGAGCTTAATATTAATCTTTATAATTTTATAAACTTGATAATCTTTATTCTACATAATCACTGTGAATTCATGCATGCTAACATACATTCAGAGAGATGCCCAAAATACAAACCAGAGTAATCACTAACAACTTATTGAAATATAAGCTTTTTTGTCCTGTTAAAAAAAATTTACTAACAAACTGTATCCTTAGTGCTATGAAACAACCAAATTCACTATTTTAAGGCCAGGGCCAATTGTATATTGAAATTTTAGGTGAAATCAGCATCTCAGATAAGGAAATTTATGTATCAAATATTTAGGTTTTGTGGTGCCTTAACAAGTGCTGTCAGATTTTTCATTGCTACAGAAGAGAGTAACTCTGAAACAAATACTAGCAGTGGATTCTGTAAAAAGATACCTATTCTGCCAATGGAAACAAAAAAGATACAATTATGTTCTGCAACAACAGAAACTACATACTATGCTTTCTGTCTACTCCCATTTTTGACACATTCCTGCTATTAAACGAAATCCTTTTCAATCAAAACCCTGTTAAACATCTCAGATGCCAGTGTGAGTTTTCTAGCTGATATTTCAGTTTGTCACATAAGCAATTTGATTGCTCAGAGATGGTGTTTGCAACACTCCGTGCCCACATTCTCTCCTAACTCACATTTTCTCTGTTATCCACAACCTGTTGTACCACCAAAACATTTTCTTCCCCTGTGGTACTTCCTAAAGATGGGTTCATGCTGTACTAGAAACAGGTAGTTCAGAGAACAGCACTTGATGACTCCTCATTTTCCTGTCACATAAAAAAGTGAAGAGAGGTTGCCTGTTCCGCTGAGGTTTCCCTTGAAAGCAGCTGAAACTCAGGCCATCTCCTAAATTCATGTAACCACATATCTGTTAGTCCTTTTCTTAGGAAAGTGTGCTCCCTGCAGTCATTCCATTGCACCTGCACTGCTATTTTTTAAAAAGTGCCTCTATGCAAAGTCTGGGCAAAATTCAGTCCCACCACAGATGCAACTTCCCAGCTGCACAGGTGTGCCAACACTGCCCAGGAGCAGGACGGAGTAGAATGCTGCCATCTACATTCCGAATATCCCAAATAGGCAAATGTTTTGGTTTGTTTTTTGGTCTCTTTCTTTCAAAAGAAAGAGAAAACATCCCTTTGGAAAAAACAACAAAAAAACTGCACAATGTTTTCAGTCAGCAGCTCTATCCCGTAGGCCCCAACATACACAAGCTCCAAAAAAGTAGCTCAAAAGGCTAAGAATGTACCTTTTTAACAAAGTCAGCCTCGCAGAACTCCTGCAGAATTCCCAAACACACGTTGCAAACCTTCGCAGCCGAGCTCTCCACTGCGGCGTTCCCATCGCCAGCCTCAGGAATCTGCGGGATGGCTCCGTTGTGGTTCACATCATTGGCACCTTCCTCCCTGTCTTTGAGTCTGATTCTCTTACAGGGGGGGCCAGCCACATCCCAAGAGACTGTGTCTTCTTTTTCCCGATTGTTTTTCAGAAATTCCTGTAAATCCTTCATCAAATCCTAACACAAACAGAGCAATCGCACTGTGGTTGTTTTCTCCTCTTTAACAAACACAATTCCATAAGGCAGTACTATTCCAGTTGAGGCTCAGGATATGTAATTAACAACTTGGAATTTATACCCAAAGACATCTTTAAGACACAATTCAACAGCTCCAAGCTGCATTTCTCTCAAAATAGAAATTTCCAGAGAAAATATTGCTGAACAACTCGTTTATCATCCAAGAACAAAAACATTTTCCAGACTTGCACAAACACATTTATCTTTGCCCCATCATTATTCAATGAAAAGACATTTAGTGCTTTCTTGTCATTTAGATTATGTTAGAATTGGATTCCTCCAACTCCACTAGCCCAGGAGGAGAGTTGGCCACTATAATAAAAAGAAAAGGGAGCAGACACAGGTGGGTGTGAAATGAAACACACAGAGTAAGAACTTTGTGTCAGGAGAGAAGCCTTCAAAAATTAAGAATTACCTCCATGTCTCTGATTCCTGGAAAGATGAGAGACAGTACATAGCTCAGGAAGAAGGGTTCATTAAAAGGTTTTCAGTAAGGAAGACAGCAGTTACTGTGTTGTTGCAACTCAGAGGAAAATCAGGTAGAGATGCAAAAGAACAAAAAAGGGCAAAATGAACAAACACTCCTCAAATAATTGATAAAAAACGGAGAAGGATAGGGAAGAAAGATGTTAAAAATTAATTCTGGAAAGTCTGAACTTGAACAAAGGTGAAACAATCAAGACAGACACCAGCAGACACAAGCACAGAGACAGGGGATTAGAGCAAGCTAAAAAGGATGTCTGATAACACCATGTTTCTCTGATTTATTCTTACCCGGTGCTCTCAATTTGTCAGTAGCATCCTCCTACCAATTCTGCAATTTAATGTAAATTTCCTTTCCATCAAAGCAAAAAGCACAGTTTTTCATAATTCCTTTTCCTCTCAGGCAAAGAGCCCAAGAACACAATGAAGGACAAACCTTGTGTGGATGTCTATAAAGCATCTGTGATCCCACGCAGCAAAACCTCAAAATACATCGCGGGCAAGTGCCAGCGTTGAGTAACAGCTGAACAATTGGTCTGTCCTTCTCTGTTAGTGAAGACATGCTGGGTAAATCTAAAATTCAACACAGAAAAGTAAAAAGAAAGAAGCTTAGAATAAACACAGTTCAGCAATTCAATAATAAAAAGACTCAGCTTAGACTTGACTGCACCACGTTTAGAGTAACTGGAATTTTTTTTGTCCTCTACAGAAAATTTAGGATACATGTTTGTTTTAAGTCACAGGCACAAGAAAAGTGGAACACCAACCCCAAAAGACCACTGACTGGGGGAAAATCTCCTGTACTTCCTAGGATTTTCCTAGAAAACCTGAACTCGAGTTCTGACAAGGGAATGCAGAGCTTTTGCCCAGTTTTATCTTGGATAAAGTACGTGACATGCTAATCTTGATTGAATGAAGGAGGGTGGAGCTAAGACACATTGAGGCAAATTTAAAAAGGAAATTCCTCCTAAAATTGCAATGACTAAAGAAACAGTGTGTTAAAAATCACAGGGGAAAAAAAAAAAGAGCCTCAAGCCATCCTCTTCTGTCACACAATCCCCTCCAATTGCTTAAAGATTTATTTCCCCTCTCAATAAAGAACTCCTGCTTTTGTGAGAAATCTCATAATGCTTCCCCCCCCCCCCCCAAAAAAAAAAAAAAAATCATGGCTGATTTGGTTTCCTGTCATTCTCTCTGCCCAGAACTTTAGGACAGACTGAATATTTTTTTGGCCGAAATTTTGTGATGAGATAGAACTCAGCATTTTTTTTTGGAAGAAGAGAGATTGCCGGTGAGGTGTTCACCCTTACTGGACACCTAGGAAGTGTCAGAAGGCATGTAAGGATAACCACAATTGTTCAGACCAAAGGTTTAATGAGTCTATTATCACCCAAAGAGGGAATAAATTCAGCAAGGAATTCCACAATACCTACAGACTAATGAACCACCTGATTTTGGTTTGGGCTTAGCTCCTGCAAGCGACATTTGATACTCTCCTAGTTCTTGTGTCCCAAGAGATGGGATATATCCACGTTTTCCATGCCAGCCACAGTCTGTTACACCTGCAATATCCAATCCTGCTCAGGATTACCCTGCACAGAAATACTGCAGCCGTGGAAAACCTCTACAGCATGGGAAAAGTTCTTACTTCCATGAATTTCGTTTGCCCTGGGTTTGGATGCTTTATGGTAAGCTCTAAAACCAAGGGCTACCTGGAAAACTTCAAAGCTGCTTTTCAAGAGGAAAGAGCAAACACAAACACGCTTTTAGGTAACTGTAACCTCAATTCACCTTCATGAGACTGAAATACTGGCAGTGCGTGACGCATAAGGGCAAATGTGGCAACATTCGTGACATTTTGTGGCAATGTGGGGGGAGGAATCAGGGGCCCCGCTGGGGCCCAGCACCTCAGGGCTGAGCTCAGCACCCCTCCTGTGAGAGTGAGGGGGAGCTCAGGACCCCGTTCCGGCCCGAGCCTCAGGACTGCGGGGGCTCGGCAGCCCCTGTCTGACGGGGCGGCCCATTGCCCCCCACACTGCGGGCCGAGCCGCAGGGGCGCGGAGGAACGGGGCCCGCTCAGCACAGGGCCGGCCCCCCGCAGGCCGGAGGCGGGTGCCGTTCCCGCTCCATTCCCATTCCCCCTCCCTTTCCTACTCCCACTCCCATTCCCACTCCCATTCCCGATTCCCGGTCCCGCTCACCCCTCGCTCGGCGGCCCGCGGAGCCGGCACAGGCTCGCTCGGCAGAGCGGCAGAGCGCATCGCTCAGCCGGCGCGGCGGGGCGCCGTGCCCGCAAGGGCGGCTGGTGGAATAGCTCGGCGCTCCCGCGCGGTGCCTGCCAGTGGGCGGGGTCGAGCGAGGCCGAGCCCGAACCGAGCGGGGCCGAGTGAGGCCGAGCCTGGGTCGAGCCTGAGCCGAGCGGTGCCGAAGCGGAGCCGAGCGGTGCCGAAGCGGAGCCGAGCGGTGCCGAAGCGGAGCCGAGCGGGGCCGAAGCGGAGCCGAGCGGGGCCGAGCGGGGCCGAGGGGGTGCGATGGCGGCGACGCCGCCGCCCAAGCCCTGGGAGTCCCGGCGGCTGCCGGGCACCGCGCCCTCCTTCCAGTGAGTGCGCGCGTCCCTCCCGGGGTGTCCCCGCCGCGGCGGCCACGGGTGTTCGCCCCCTCGGGCCGGCCGGGCCCGCTCCCCTGGGGCGGGCTCAAAGGTCGGGCCCGGCCGGGGCTGTGCGCGGCCCCGGGGGTCGGTCGGGGGGGCGGCCGGGGGCGGCCCCGCGCTGTGAGGGGCCTGTGCCGGGCGGGGAGGGGTGGGCTCGGCGTGCGGGGCTCGAGTCAAACCCCGCTGGCGCCTGAGGGAAGCTGCGTGTGCGGTGTGGGGAAGGGAGAGCTGTGTTGTCAGCGGTGTGAGTTCACAGTCCATTCCTTGGGGCATTCACAGTCCGTTCCTGGGCGCTGTGCAGCTCTGTGAGCCCCCGAGCCTCTGCAGCACTGGGGGAGCTGCGTGTCACCCCCAGCACTTGGAAAACATTCCTGTGTGTTGTCAGTCTCGTGTGTGTTCCCATCTTCTGGGAGCTCTCCCAGAAAACCCCACCGGCTCGTGAGGAAGGATGCACAGAAAGTGTTTGTATGCTCCTTCCTTTTCATGAGAAGTCAAGGAAAGCTCGCTCGGTGGCTGAATACTCGTCTTGTTTTTCGCTTGGTGCTGGTGATTGCAATCGCAGAGAGCTGAAACTGGGCAAAAGGGTGGCCCAACACTAAACATTGAGCAGAAACTTCGCTGCGTTCTCTGCAGCCTGCAGCGTGCTGAGCCAGAAGCTTGGTGTTAGTTTTCCATTCTGGGTTTATTTACCCCATTTTAAATGGCTGCAAGCAGCTTTAAAGTGTGGTGTCCCAAGCTGACTAATGGGGAGAGGACTGTAGTGTGACTTACGGAGTTACAGTGGCTCTGTTTGCTGGGATAATAACTTATTTTTCCTCCTGTTTTCAACCGCTGAGAGAGTTACAGTCTGTGATGGAAAAAACAGCAGTGATTCTTTGCTGTGGAAGCCTGTAAGTTTTGCTGAGAGGAAGCTGTTCCCTGCCTTGTATGGAAATAGTTTAGCAAGCAGCAGCTCCGTAGCCATTCCAGCTTGACTTTCTTCTTTTTTTTTCTGGGAAGTCATGGGATGAGGCAGTAAGCATGGGAAATAAAATGTTTGACTTTTAGGGTGATAATATGTGGATGAAACATATATTTTTATTGAAATGGCAGAAGTTGGACAAAAAGCTGCTCGACAGAAGTCAAATGCCAGTCAAGTACTTGCAGAGTTTTTTTTATTACAAAGGGTGTTGGTAAAATGATGTAAACTTATGGACATACAAAGGAAAAGAAAAATTACTCAATTAAGTACAAATAATGGAGTCATAATACCTCCTTCTGCCAACACTTACCAGTAGCAGATTCAACCCCTTGACAATCTGCACAAAGGTGATCGGGTAGTTTGGGTAGAGAGGGAAATTGGGGACCCCAAAGCCCTTGCACACATTGTTGCATAATTACTTAGATTCTCAATTGGGTCATGCCACCCTTTAAGAGTGGATCCAAAGGAGCTCTCAAACTTCCTTCCTGCTATATCATTGGCTCATTGTATAGAAGAGCTGGGAACAAGTGTTGGAAATAAAGCTTTCAGATTGGAAAGTTCCTAAAAATTCCTCTTAGGGCCTATGAGAGGCTCTCATGTGCAGAAGAATGACCCTGGGTGTTAGAGCAGCAGGTTTGATGGCTCTGGGTTGTGTATTTCACATGTTGATACATTAAATACATAATAAATGATACAATAAATAGACAAAGATTTTCCATGTTTACATTCCAGTTCCATGTTTACACTGAATATCTCATTATGGGGGTTTTATTCCCTGTAAAGTCTGTGTTTCCTGACCAGATTTTTTACTTCCAGCCAACGCTGTACAGCATACCGAGCATTTGGCTCCCAACTTCCCTATCCCAGCACTACTGAAACTCACCATGGTATTTATGTAGTTAGCCGAGGGCTCTGTGGAAAGGAAAAATTAAACTTTGGGTGCTGATCTTGATTATCTGAATTCGTTTAGGTCTGCTGACTTGGGTGACAACCTGCTGACCAGGCCCGGACAACCCACGGTGGCACGAATCCCTCCACCCATTTTGCCAAGGCCATCCCAGCAAACGGGAAGCAGCAGCCTGAGCACTTTCAGGCCAGCCTATAGCAGTTCTTTTTCTCCAGCCTACGGTTCATATGGCACCTCTTTCTATGGAAGCTATAGTCCCTACAGCTATGGCTACGGCGGTCTGGGCTATAACCGCTTCTGTGCCGATGGCATTCCTCCCAGCAGGTTCGTCCAGCAGGCTGAGGAGAGCAGCAGAGGTGCCTTTCAGTCCATCGAGAGCATCGTGCATGCCTTTGCCTCGGTCAGCATGATGATGGATGCAACCTTCTCAGCAGTCTACAACAGCTTCAGAGCTGTGTTGGATGTGGCCAACCACTTCTCCCGCCTCAAAATTCACTTCACCAAGGTGTTCTCAGCTTTTGCTCTAGTGAGAACTATAAGGTACCTCTACCAACGCCTGCAGCGCTTGCTGGGTCTGCGGCAGAGCTCTGAGAACGAGGATTTGTGGGCTGAGAGCGAGGGCAAAGTAGCTCGTGCTGGCCTTGAAGACAAGGTGGCTAACTCTGCAAAATCCTGGCCCATTTTCTTGTTCTTTGCTGTTATAATGGGAGGCCCCTACCTGATTTGGAAGCTGCTTTCTACCTACAGTGATGAAGAAACAGGTAAAGATGACCTGCAGCACCAGAGAAGTGCAGCATGTATTGTTCCTTTTGTTGTTGCCTGTATAGTGATTAATCTCACACTACAGCAGTGGTAATTAATAGATACTGGGGCACGGTACTGAGTTTTAGGCATGTGGTGCAAGTGACAGCCTGCCTGTTGTTGAGTTAGGATGTGGTTTCATGCTGAGGCTTTCTGTGATTCCAGAATCATGGTTCCTCTCTGTTTCTGGTTCCTTCCTATTAGGTGTGGCAGTTTGGGTTGGGTGGGAGAATTGTTGGTTGGATTTATTCAACAAGTCTTGCTTTTCATGTCACTTCTCTATTGGAGAAGTTTTAGCAAGGAAGTTAAAGTGTTTTCTTCATTTTCCTTTGAAAAACAAACCAAACTTGGTAACTCAAAGCAGATAAACTTGTGATTTGTGTTTGAAAACAGTGTCTAGTAACTGGGCAAGTGGAGAAGATGACCATGTGGTTGGAAGAGCAGAATATGATTTCAATGCTCTTTCAGAAGAAGAAATTTCTTTCCGTGCTGGCGACATGCTAAGATTAGCACCCAAAGGTAAACTTTTAATTTTGGCTTTACTTCCTAATCACATGGGAAGCAAGTTATACTGTAGGAGTTTGAAAATTAAAACAAAAAACCCCCAAACCACTTTATTGGACCAAAATTCTCACCCACACTGATTTTTTTTCTCCCCATTAAATGATTACTTGCATTCTAATAAAACGTAATGAGTAGTTTTGTTCCGTTTTGTTGAATTGTTTTGTAACTTGAAGCGTTTGCATTCTCTTCTTCAGAACAACAACCCAAGATCCGTGGTTGGCTTCTGGCTAGTTATGATGGCCAAACAACAGGACTCGTGCCAGCTAATTACATCAAAGTCCTGGGCAAAAGAAGAGGTAGGAGAACAGTGGACCTGGAAAGGATCACGGAGCAGCGGCCAGCCTTTCCCAGCACAGCTGTCAGGGGAGCCCCTGCTGCTGTGACTTTAGAGGAGCAGGAGGCTGCTTTTGAAACTGTTTTTGCTGGAAGTAGCAAAGTTCCCGTTGCGTCGGACTCCGCTGTGGCTGGTGGAGAGAAGCAGGAACTCTGATGCACTTTGATCAACAAAGCAACTGAACTGTGCTTTATTGATACCACTTAGGGTTTGTTGAAAATCTGGTTTGTAGTGGAACACTGGTGGGTCTGTACCAGTTATTGCTGCTACTGGCTGGTGAAGGGATGGAGAAATGATTGCTCAAATTTGTGGTATTTATTTTTGACTCACCTAAGGCTGTACATCAGTGATTCTATCCACCCACCTGGCAGCAACTCTGAGATCTTGAGATAGGAGAAGTGAGGCATTTACAAAAAAGCAAACAAAGAAAAAAAATAAATAAGGGACTGCCATTCTTGTTTAGGAGAAAAATTAACACCCAGTTTTCCTAGGAATATTTGCTGGACAAGAAGCCTCTTCAATAGATGTGCAAAGGGAAGATTGATTTCTGTGAGATGTCCTCCAAATCTTCACACAGAACCATAAAGGAGTAATAGCACATTGTCTCCCTCTGAAAGGAGGGAGAATTGCAGGAGATTTACACAATTCAATAGTTAAAAGGTTTGAGTTGCTTTTCATAAGAAGTCGGGTTCTGTCATAAAGAACTGAGCTCTTAGAAAAAAGGGACTTGGGAGGAAGGGAGGAGAAAGAGAGTTTACAAAGGGATAACAGTGAGGCATCACCAGTAGTTCAGTTATTCTCTTTTGTTTATTAAAAGACATCAGAAGAAAGGGTGTTCTGCAGTCAGGCACTCATTAGCTGTTAACTCCCTTAACTAACTTTGCATCACTCTCAGCCATTTTGTGTTGCAGCCTGTTAGCTGCCTGTCCACAGTCTATCAGCAGCCATCTGCATCTCAGCCTATTTCTGTTCTGTATTGATTTGATATGAGTGTCAGGATATCTATCCTGCATTTTTAAGCAGTAGGAAAGCCTCGAGTAGGGGGAAGTTAAAATTAATTGGAACATCAAAGAAAAAGTAACATTTCTTAATTAATTGTCTCAGTTAGAGAAGGTCTTGGACAAACTTTCTATGCTGCCTTTCAGGTGGTAAATTTTGCATCTGCCCATAAAATTTGAGGGCTCCAGTTTATCAAAAGCCATAAAAATATTAAGACTGTTCAGAGTATTTTCTTCAAGTGAGTGTTTGAGACTTCTGTCTTGAAATACTGTTCTGGTTTTTTGTTAATTGAAGCAAAGATAATTAAAACTTTTTTTTTCCTTGCAGTATGTATGTATAACATGTTGACCTTCTGAAGGTTATACCAGTGGATTAAATAACTAAGTTTATCTTAATCATTAAAATAGCTGTTTTATTTTAAAGGTACTCGAAAATATAAGTAGGGCACAGGCCTTTGCTTAATTGATTGAGAAGGTTCAGTTTGATCATTCCTACAGGGATCTTCAACACCCATTATGTGGTAACAAAGCTTTCAGTATTTATATTTTAATTGCATTTGCTGGCCTTGGGTTCTTACAAGTCTCTTCAACACAACAAAACTAAAAAAACCTGAAATGAACACAATTTTATCAAGGTAGGGTGGCTGAAAAGACAGATATTACGCTGGAACCTTGATTTTAAAGTAATCTCTGAATGCCTGTTATTAATAAATAGAACATGCATTGAAGTGGCTGTGCTCAGGTATTGGGAGATGGTGATTAGAATAATTTATAGTAAATTGTTCAATTTTCAAGTGCAGCTGTAAAGGAAAGAGTAGTTAAAGGGCAAATGAGAAACCTGAAAATAGGTTTAATAGATTTAAAACAGAATGTGTTCCTGAGACATTGCCCTGTGTACCAGGGCATAGAAGAAAATTATCTGTATTTGAAAATTATATCTGTTGTTGAAGTGAAAATAGCAAAAAAAAAAAAATCTGAAAGCTAAAATACAGAGAGGCAAAAGGGGGAAGGGGGGCATCAAGTGTACAGTTCTGTGTGCAGAGTGTGTCCCTGGAGGGAATTAATTAATGTCCTGAGATGTAATTAATGGACTGTCAGCCTCTTTTGTGGCAGTGAAAGATTTCAGTCAGAGGAAGGGTCTTTAAATGAATGAATAAATAAACCTCAAACTTTGTGGGTTTTGGTAGAGTATCCATTCAGGTAGATTTCTTGTTTTTCTGGCTGGTTTTTTCCTGTTCTCTCTTCTGTTTTCTGGCTCAGAACAAGTTGAGAAGGCAGTGCCATGATGTTTGTTGGAATGTTTTAAGTCTCATTTTTAGAAAGACAAGTTTAATTTCACTTTCAGGTCGTACTCTTTTGATAACAATTCTTTTAGAGGAAGATAGGTTATTCTTACCTGAGTTGTCTTTATATTTGTTTTACTTAGCCTACAAGTCGCCATCATCATTGTATCTATTAAATCTCAACAAGAATTTTGATCCTTTCAGTCTTGCAATTACTTTAATTGGAAAAGAAGGCTCTGAGGAAATTTAGTTATTTAACTCACAATTAATTGTACTGATTGCAGGAGGGTATTAAAGTTAATTGAAGTAAAATACACATTACAATTCACTGTCTGTTTCTGTCCATGTGTCAGGCTGCAGAAAAAAGACCTAAATGAGCACTGGGTGAAAAGGAAGGCTGGTGGACAGGCTGCTCAAGACTTGCACAACTTTAGGAAGGGGAGAAGACCAAAAGGAGCAGGTGTGGCTGCAACAGAGAGTGTAGAAGAGGAGATCAGAAAAGAGAGGTTGTTGAAATACCGCTTAACTTAAGCATTAGGCAATCAGCTCTTATTTTGAGGTCTGTACATACTTGGTTACCTTTATGTTATTATTTGGAATTATTTATATACCTGTAGCAGACCTGGAAGTCTGTATCAGAGCTTTGACATCTGTTTATATAAGGTTTTAGTTTATTCTTACTGAAATCTTACTGCTCCTGTTTAGTAGGTCAACCATTATCTGCTCGAATATCTGAGCTACTGACAAATTCCATGTCTGAGTGGTCCTCTGGGTGCAAACAGAACATGAACATGCACAGGGTCAAAGCTTTGTTCAGCTTTCTGAATAATAAATTTAAAATACTCAGTTTGCCTAGTAAAACCCAATAAACTGGCCACTTTTGCACAGGTTCAAAAACGCTTCCTTGTGTGGAATTGTACTCCATCCGAGATTTTAAGGTTGTTCTGACTCACTTGGCGGTCTTGGTGAAATTTGTTAGTGGGGTAAATACAAAGCAAATGCAGTTTCTTACAAATCTGATCTGTTTGCAATGAAAGTCTTCCAGAGGAGGTGCAAACTTGGAAACCAGCAGAGGAATTTCTTGATGCACCAGTGTAGAAATACTCTTGACTGCAATCATGGCAGAACTGTACTTGTTTTGCAAAATATAACACAAAAAGTTATGTTCTTATGTAACTCCTTCCAGATTTTTATCCATGCAGGTGTGGCCCAAGTGTTGAGATTGGTGAACATTTTGGGGCTGTAATGGCAAGCAGTAATTGTGTGTCTGCACAGGTGGTGAGACACATCCTTTTCCTTTCTCCTTGTACCTTGGACTGGTTCCTCTGCAGAGCAATGTGAAGCAGCTTTGGGCTGATAAATCTGTCCCCTGGGTTCTGTGGCCACGTGGAGCTCAGCCTTTAAGCAGCTGGATAATCTCTCCTTGGAACAAGTGTACTGGTGTAACTGGTTTGACTGGTAACAGAGGCATGATGTCAGTGCAGGGCACCCCTGTATCTTTCTTACCTGTTTTGAGCTACTGAAGTTCCCTGAATTTCACAATAGTCACAAAACTTACCAGACTGGAGCAAATGACAGGGATTATTGATGCTGTCCGAGTATAAACACAGGGTTTTGGTTTTAGAAATGAAAAATACTAAAAGATAGTTCCAGTACCTTTGAATGATTGTAACTGATCAAGCACAGTCTCTAGAACAGCAAATGAGTAAAATTTAAGATACTGCTTTTTTTGTTTATTCTCAAATATGGATTTTTTTTTCCTCATTTATAAAAACCAGCAGAGGGGGACTGAACTGCCTAATAGCTCAGGTTGATTAAAAAACCGTGTTCCAGTTCTCTGACATGCCATCCAGTTTCCAATCATGAAATAAGTGGATGTCATCAGATCACAGCAATACTCCATCGTTAGCTAATTCTGTGGATGGCTGTGGGGTGGTATGAAATCAGTGGGCTTTGCTTTCTCTGAGACCTAAGGGAAGCTTTCAGACTGACTTTGAGGATTTAGATTTCAGATACTTCTCTAGGTTGGTAAAAACATTTTTTCTGAATTTTCCTATGCTTTTCTTGCATTCTACTGTCCTCATTGTGTTATTCCAGAATTTACAAGTGGGGTTTTTGGAAAAAAAATTATTAGTTTCCCCGATTTTTGCCAAATTGCCATGAAGGAACAAAAGTTACGTGTGGCATGATTGGGAAGGATTGTTATGTGGGAAGTGGGGATCTGGGCTGGTCTTTATCAGGCTTGGGTGGCTTCCCACAGGAAGTAATTTAAAAATGTTTGGGAATACTTGATGCAGTAGTAGATATGCAGTAGGAATCAAACTGTGTGGGTGAAATAACAGGATTGGGACTGTCTGAGCCTTTGCAGAATAAGTCTGGTGAGCCACTCCCAGTGCTTGGGCTGTTCTGTGTAATTATCTCTAATTTCAGTTTTCTGCTACTGTTTTTTATAGTTCACAGTGGATCAAATATTTCCATCAGCTGAAAACCTGAGAAAACTTAAACGGAGGCTCCTTCTCTTTGGTGGGAGCGTGGAGTGCGTTAACACATTCCCGCTTAATTAATTTGCTGTGCTTATTAGCGAGACTGATTCTAGTGTCTGATGCGTTATTTTGGCATGCGGTAAGAACTTCTCGTGGCCAGGCTTTTCCTTCCCTGTAGGGTTCTGGCAGGTGGGAATGCGGCGGTGAACTTTGACTGCGAGAAGCAGAGTTACCGCTCTGGGGTTCCGCTCGGAAAGCTGAGCTGGGCGGGATGGGGGTGCAGCACCAGAGGGAGGGGGGCGGTGTGACGTCACACGGAGCGAGGGCGAGGCCGTCGTGACGTCACCGGTGGCCCGGCGCAGTGTCGTGTCCCCGCCGCAGTGACCGGGACCGAGCCGGGCCGCGTCGCTTGTCCGAGGCGCGCCGTGACGTCACCGTGACGCCGCGCGGGGCGGCGCGTTGCCGCGGCGACCGGACGCCGCGCGCGGGGCGGGAGGGGGCGCTGCCGCCGCCGCTGCACTGCGGCAAGGCGGGGCCGCCGCGCGCCCGGGGCGGGAGCGCTCCGCGCCGCTCCATTGGCTGTGCCCGGCGCGAGGGGGCGGGGCCTCGTCACCCGCCCGCGCCCATTGGCGGGGGCCGCCCCCCTGGCGGCGCTGCCGCCCCTCCCCCTGAGGGGGGGCCGGGCGGTGCCGGCAGATGAGGGCGCGGCGCGGCGGGTGCGGACGGGGCGTTTGCGGGTCTCGCTCGTCCCTCGGTGGAGTCGAGTCCCCGTCCCGCTGCTACCCCGGCACGTCCCGAGGAGGAGCCGCTGCCTGTCCTGTCCCGCTGACCCCGCGCCTGGGAACTGCCAGGTAAACCCAGGAGCGCGCCCGGGAGGGGTCCCGGCGGAGAGCGCCCGGGGGGGCTGTCGGGGTCCCCGCTCTGAGGGCGTCACACGAGGACGCTGCTGCACTTGTAGGGTGTCCGAGACCGGTTTTTATTATTTTAATTTAAACGCGTTGTAATTTTTAATGCTGGCTGGTACGTGGGCACGCTACAAAGTTGCTGTTGTTCCTCTCCCCCGCCTCATTCTGCACCATCACTTCCTTGCGTTTCAGGGCTGTGGATGGAAACCTTGTGCCCATACCACCATCTTCACCTTCCCTCAGGTTGTGCGCCTGCAAGGGGTAGTTATTCTTCATTTCTACATTAATTATTTGCTTTAAATAATAAAAAAGTAGAATCAGATTGTGTGATTCCATGATGACTTTAACTCTTAGGAATCCTTTGCACTACTTAATTAGGAATTCTGAGTAGTAATAGAAATTTCTGTTCTCACGTATCTTTCTATGCTGTGCATCTCAAATGAGTTGGTCAGAGTTAAATAATTTGGAAACTTTTTTCTTCTCCAATTTTCATAGTTGAGGAAAGGGTTAACCTGAGCTTTCCTTGCAATAACAGAGCAGTGAGAATCTGTAGAAGTTGTTTTTTTCTCTTAACAGTATGATTTATTACAGGCTTTATGTTGCTGCTTTTAGAGAGTTCTTGCATGAGACAGAATCTTGCATGTGTCTGTATTTCCAACAGGGTTTCCTAAAGGACAAAAAAGCAAATATTGAATGTCCTGTATAAAGCTGCAAAGAGGAGTCCCATGCTCTTTCCAGACTAGAAATCAAAACACTTAACTTCTGTATGCCTGTGATTCAGTCTGTTCCTTCATTTGTCCTTGCAGTAATAAGCACATACAGAACTGTATTTTAATGTGCAAGATAAGCAAATAAAGAACCATGTGTGAGAGACAAAGACTTGATTCTCTCTGAACCTGTCATCATGTTTTAGAGCACCTGTCATCCCTTCATGCTCGGGCTGCTTCATGGTCCACAGAGTTGATGTGTAGTAAACTTGTTACCAGTGAAGCACCCAGAATTTTTCCCTGTAAATTGCAGACTCAGAGATGTTGCAAAAAAAAAAATGGTTTTCCTTCTTTCTTCCTTTCTTTGATTTCCCAGTGTAATCATCCCATAGCACTAGCCCTCAAAATGCTGATTATGGAATATTGATGTTGCTGGCAATTTTACTTACATTAAGCCTATTTTATGGTGTGAGACCAGGGGATTATAATACTCCATCGTTTACTTATCTCATCCAAACATATTTTTAAACCAGCTGCTACATGTGTATGAACTAGCACAAGAAGTCAGCTTTGTATTTGCCCCTGGTGCTGACCTGTTCTGGCCCGGTTATTTCTCCTCCTAACAGCAGAAATGGGGGATGTTCCGGGGCTGGAATGTAATTGGTACCGACATCTGTCTGCACACTGACAGAAAGAAGTCTCCACCACAGAATCACCACAGTAACACTGCTTGAAAGTGCTCTCGGCGTGAGGGATAAGGGCACAGTGACTTCAGGGACTGATCCACTTTTACCTGATAGTGGCATCTATTTTACTCGGAAGTTTTGGACTCGTATAACCTGCGAGGACCTTTCTCCTTTAGAATTGGCTATCTGGCATATTTTACAGCAGATCTCATTTAGATAGAATTGCTAAAAGGGTATGAAATTTTCTATAGGACTTGCCTTCTGCTTTGTGGCTCTTTTTCTTCTTTTTAAATCTCATGACTGTGGGAAGCAAGAATTTTCTCGGTGTGTTCTGGGCTTTCTCCTTCTGATTTAATTCAGCTGCTCTTTTGAGAGGATGAAAGCTTACAGTTACCTGCTGTGCTGATTTCTGTTTCTACCAGCAAAACAAGCAGAAAAAAGAGCTGGAACAGCTTCTGGAGGGAGAAAAAATCAGGGAGACTTTGTGTATTTTAAGCATCTTTTATTTTAGAAAAAGGGTGGTGCAAAAGAAACATCTACATATAGTGTGCTTTTAGTAACAAGTTACCAGGTGTTATCTGGGTGTATTTTCTCTCAAATTCTCTGTCATTCTTGCATTATAAGTCAAAAATTTGTGTGTGGCTTTTAAGTTCTGTTATTTATGGCATCTGTTTAAGGTACTTCAGAAAAGGTCCAAGTTGCTTTCCAAGTGTGGGTCCCTCCTGAGCTTTTTGGCTGTGTGTTACTTGAGCATGAAACTCTTGATTAATGCCTGCAGTTCTTTCCCAGCATATGCCGAAACAGTACTTTGAACTTTTACTCTGTTCCCTGGTGCTGTATATAAAATCCATTTGGAAAAAGAAAAAAAACCAAAACTAAATATAATCCTGTTTTTTAAGGTGTTTACTGCTGTCCTCATATGCGTTGTTCTGGTGTTCAGCTTGAAGCTGAGGAATAAGAGGTTTTTGGAATGGCTTATCCTGGCTAATAAGGAGTTAGGAATGTCAGGTGTTTGGGATGAGAGTTGAACGAGATTCAGGTGTTGTTTCCTGACTCCGAAATATTGATGGCTCTTAAATAGGTATCCTGGTTTGGCTTCTGAATAATGGCAATCAGGTGTGCTGAGCAGATGGGGAGAGCAAGAGAGAGCAAAGCTGAGAGTAGAAGGTTTGTGGGAACACATAACTGTGTTTGAATTTGAGTAAATTTACATTAACATGGCCCTCTGTAACTTAGGCCGTTTATTCTGAGATTGTGGGAAGCCCTTCTGTTGTGTTAGAGCACTCAGAGGTGTGATTTCCCCTCTGGAAAGAGGCACCTCAGGGGAATGGTGGATAATACCTGCTGCTCTTGGGTTGGGTTTGGTTTGGTGTGTTTTGTGCATTTGCTTCTCCCTCAGGGTTTTGTGAATATGTAAATTTTGTCGAAGAAGCCTCAGTACTTGACTTTAATGCTGTGGTAAACGCTTCCCCCAGTAATTTATGGAGTGCTGCAGGTAAAGTAGATCAAGCTTTAGCAAACCATGCAGTGAGACTTGCTAAAAACTCTTTCTCTTCTAGGCTTAAGTAGCCAAAGATGAGTCGTGGATTCTCAGAAAACAATAACTTTCCCTATGACAACAACCAAATGGTTTTGGATATGATCCTGTGTTCCCTAATTGGTGTTCCTCAGCCTATCGACTGGGACAGTGTGGCAAGGCTGGTGCCAGGATATACATCCAAAGAAGTGAGTTTACTAATAAAAGAATTTGTATGCTTTAAGCAGTGTTTTATGGAGAAGAAAACATTTCTCAGGGGAGGGAGGGAAATGGAAGTTAAGGGGTTTTTTTCTAAAGTAATTTACACCTAATTGAAAATGTTAAATGAGCAGTAGATTGGAAAGAGGTGGGGGTTTTTGTTTTGTTTCTACAGAACCTGAGTATTGAAATTAAGAAATGTATTCTGCATTTTATTTCATTAGAACTTATACAGAATAAGAATGAAAATTACTGGGAAGGAAAAATTAAAAAGTGTAATTAAAAAAGGGAGCTGTGCTACTATATTCCAAACTCCATAGCTAAGACTTGGGTGGAAAGGATGCCAGTACCCACTAACCTCATGTAGGTTGTAGTATCCTTACTAGGAAACCTAATAACTCTCTATGCTTGTTGTTATAATGCTAAACGAGGAGGATTTACAGGCCTCTATTAGGTGAAGAGTGCAGTTGTTTCTTTTTTGATCCTCCAAGATGTGGATTTTTCTTTCTCTGGTTGGAACAGAATTTGAAGAACCTCTGTATACTTCTCTTTCTGGATTGCTGAATTTCCTGGTGAAATGCCTTTTTTCTTTTTTTAATAATAATTTTGACTTTTTCATTTCTGAGAGGGTGTAAGCCAAGAAAAGAAAATGTCTTTTGCCCTTGTGAATCAGCAAAGCTGAAAGAAAACAAGCCAGTGGTCTTGACTTTCTTGCAAACCTAATCAAGTGTGTCAGCTCACATTTATAGCAGTGCTATTGGGCATTGCTATAACCTTGTATTTAGAACATAAAAATGAAGGATTGGGTGTAGAAGCTTCTGTGGAATGTTGCTGCCTTTCAAGTGCTTGGGGACGTCTCTACTGTTCACCTTTCAAAGTGCAGACAGCACTGTGCACATTAAGCAAATAAAATAACAGTATCAGTGAGCTCTCTCCTCATATTAATGAATATGATTGATTAGTACATGTCTGATTACTCTGTTTTAAAGAACTAAACGTCTCAAATATGTGGAGTCCTTGTTTAAGGCAGTTACATAAAAGCACAGATACCCCTTTATTTATCTCTTGTATGTAGTAGACTGGCATCCCAAATTGGAAAGACTGTGAATATCAGAAGGATGTCCCTGTGTGCCCCTGGCCCAAAGGGACACTGGCATGGAGCAATGTCTGTTAGTTCAACCCTAAACAAATAAATAAATAAAACCAGCTGCTAATGGAGCCCAATACCTGTGTCACGGGAAGATCACCTGTAGAATTAAGTAGATTTTATGTGCAAGTTACCTCTGCGTAGGACTTGGCTGAACGAAACCTATAATTATGACTGTGTTGGTACAAATTTGCAGAATGGAAAGACTTTCTAGTTCATCAAAAACAGGGAATGGGAGGTTTGTAGAACTGCAGTGGGAATGAAAAATTAATAGAACTGCAGTGGAAAACACCAGTCCCTTTTGTCCAAATTGGAATGGAGGTCATAAAGTAAAAGAATAATGATTGTGAACCAATTTCTGTAGCCACTCTTACTAACATTTGACCATATTTATGGTAAAAGAACTAGTTACTAAATGAGAAGTCAAATTCTCCCCATAACTTTCCCTGTTGAAAATGAGGCTTAAAATCATGGGGTTTAAGGAAATGAAAGTTGAAACAGGTTCTATCTGATTTTTTCTCTTTCTGTATTTAATTATGGTAGCTATTATTTTACTGTGTTTTTATTTACTTTCCTGATAGCACTAACTAAATAGGAAGCCTTGTAAGTTTGATATCAGTAACTGTTCATGTGCAAAAGATGTGCAATATCCATCTCAAATCATAAGTATTAAAAATGTACTGAAAGCTACTGCTTCATTGTCCTATCATTTAATCTTGTGACAGTGTGCAAAAAGGTTTGATGAACTAAAAAGCAGTGGAAGTTCACCTGTTGACAACCAGTATAATCCCCTGATGGCTGCTGGTGGGAGTCCCGTGGAAACTTTAGCTACGTACATCAAATCCTCCTTGCTCGATACACAGACAGAGTTTCAGGAGCCTGCTATTGGGCAGGATTCCATTACTATAACTGGTATGTTTTTAGTCATTCTGAAATATATTGGCTTTGATAATCAGTATGTGCATGCTTCTGTCCTGAGTGGTTAAGTCCACTCGGGAATAATAGTCATTCATCTTGGGGAAGTTTAGTATAAATGTCATGCATACAACAAGGCACTTGCCATTAGTTTAGTTTAAGAATCAATGTTTGCTTGGGTATTTTTGATAACTTGTCCTTCCAAGAGGCATGAATCCTTCTGCTGAATCCTCTATTCAGGAGTTTTGGTGGTGTGCTGTTAACCCTACAGCCATCTGAAGTCACATTAAGCAGCGTTATTAAAATAACTGGAGAGTATTGTGAGGAAGAGCTGCAGGAAGCTGAGGAGACGATCCCTCGAGGGCAAACCTTCCTCTCCCAGATAGAAGCCCTGTGTTTGACAAGGATGGGTACAGAGGAGTTGGAGCAAAATGTAGCTGAGTTGTGCTTCAAGACAGTCTTGTGTTGACATAAAATGTGTCCTAGTCAATTATGTCCCAGTAATTATATGGGCAGAAGAGGACCAAACACAATAGTTGTAAATTCAGTCACAGGACAATTAAATATTGTTAACAATTCCTTAAGTACAACTTCTGTCAGAACTTGTAATTAAATGTGTGTGTTATTCTCTGATTTTCAGTGTAAACGGAGATGTTCCAGTGACTATAGGACTTGGTAAAGGCATTGCATGAGGAATTTGCTTCAGTGATGAATAAATAATTTCTGTGTGAAAAATTAAGATGTCAGTAAAATGTTTAAACAACGTGTTCTCTGTTAAAATGTCCTTCACTGCAGCTTTCACTATCCTCTTTGCAGCAGAAAACAGCTGTTTGAACTTTGGATAAATTGTTTTTAATAACTCTAATCAAGGGATGCTATTGGAAAACTGTATATGGAGTGTCAAGACTGAAAGTGCTTCCCATCAGCTTTCAATTATATATAGTTGCATGCATGATGTGGGATAAATGCTGCTGGCACCCAAATGCTGGTTTACAGGATTAGTAGCTTCCCAGTAGGCAGTTAACGAGCTGAGTCTGCTTCTAGAACTCCTCAGACAGTTAGTGCATGTTTTCTTTCTAACAGTGTAATAATACATGTAATGACTATTAATGCACTTAAGTCCGGCAGTGTAATGTTTCCTATGACAAGATCCTAGCCTGAGATTATTCTCTGTTCTCTTTGTAGCTTTGGATAAATCATTTGCCCTGTTTATGTGTAATTTGTTGATATGAAATTAGGGTAATCAGTCTCTTTTTCTCACAGGCTTGGGTGAACTCACCTTCTTGGTATTTGTGAGGTACTCCTATATTTTAGAATTGGGGATTTGAGAAAATCCTATATGTGAATGTTTTTTGTTTAATTAATTGCTTCCTAGTGGATTTAGTCACATTAGCTTATTGTTAGGATCAATATCAATAATTTTGGGCCTGTTTGCATTTGTTTGTAGTTATGAGTAACAGCAAGAAAAAGCAAATCAGACCATAGTCATTCTGATCTGCATTCTGGTTTTGGCTGAGTTATAAAAGCTCATTTAATACTTGCTAATTATAAGGCAAACTGCTGGTAAGTCCCTCTGATTGCATTTCATGGCAATAAACAAGCACATAGGATAGCCTTTTACCCAAGGTATTTATTATAAGGTTTCAAAAGTTAATCAATCTGTAAGCTTTGGGGGGGGGGGGGGCCTAAAAAGATATGAAGCAACGTATGGTGAAGTTCAGATGTCCCCATTAATTTGGCTGTGTTGCATATTCTTGTCAGCATTATTGCCTTCAATAAATCACTTCACTGTGTTCACAAGAAACTTGTTAATATTTGCAGACAGAACTGTTTCATACCATGTATTTCCACAGTCCCTTCTTTTAAAACTCGCACCTTTGATTCCAAACCCAGGGATCCCACCTCATCTGCCTGCAGTGGGATGGCTGCCCAGAAAGCTGTGGCTTCACCAGCCCTTTCCAAGGTTTTACTGGGAGTGAATCTGTTAAGTGAATCTTCCCCTTCTCTTAAGTGGGCTCCCTCTGGTAAGGCCTTGCTAAGGCTTAACTGTGCAAGGCCTTAGGCTGCACCTTCGGAGAGTTTTGTTTCTTCTGCCTCCAGTGCAGTAATTTTGCTTTCCTGAGGGGCGTAACTGCTGTGTTCTGAGCCATATCATTTTTGTTGTCAGTCTGCTGTAGTTGTTTAGCCATAAGAAGTCTGTCTTAATCTTCTTCAGAAGAGTACAGCCTCTTACATTACGCAAGAGGGGAGAAGATGCTTCTGAACTCTTGAAATCTGAGAGAGTGGCGTAATCATGGAAAATCACCACCTTATGTGTTTTCAGTGGCAGATATGTGCCCTTCCATTGTTTAAAAAATACAATGATCCTTCTGACTTTTAAGCAAGATCATTGAAGTTTTAGATTGCAGTAATCCATTCACAGTTGGAAAAGAGATTCATTGTTTTAATCCTTGATCCAGAACTCAGTGGATGTGGTGACCTCACAAAGTTGTGTCTACTTTCCACTGCTTGTAGTGCCTTTGTGAAGATCAGCCATTTGAAGTGCATCTGTCCTTTATTCTGGGAATAACCTCCATGATGTAGCTCTAGGACCAGGCAAATTTCATGGTCTGTTCTCTTTGAACATTGTTTCACATGATCAGCAAGTTTAAGCCACGTGTGTAAGAAATTTGGCAGAAACAAACACATTCTGAGAGTCTTCTGCACTTCTTTTTGGAAGCTGCTGATTTCCAAAGCTGGCACATGATGGGTAAGGAGTGGGATAGGTCTCAAGTTATGGCCTGGCAGAAGCTTTGATGTGGCAGGGTCTTAGGAGCCACATCCCACAAAGCAGACAAGAAGAGCTAAAGGGATGGGTCGCATTCCCAGAAGGAAGTGCTGAAGGCTGAGTCTTAAGCTCTGTGTTGAGCTGGGAGTGATCTGGGTTTGTAGCCAAGTGTCTGGGCAACCCAGCAATGCTGCTGCTGTGAGTTCCCAGTGTATGGCACTCAGAGCAGGAATCTGGATTGTTTAGTAGCCCTTATGGAAACAGATTTGTTCCTAGCTGTGTGCCATTACTCCACCATGACAGCCGTATTTCAGTTGCATTTCCAAGATGCTGAAGAGCAAAAGTTGAGGAATTTTTGTTCTAATGCAGCCTTTTTTCCTTACATTGAAGGAAGGCCCAGTGCAGCCTCCACAAGGAGTTGTTCTTCAGAATCTGAGAAAGGTCCTGTACATAGCAGTGGAGAAAGCACTGACGAAACCCAGGGGTAAGAAAAGCTTTGTGTGTTTGTTATCTAGGGGCTTGTAGAACTGACAGGAAGATGTCTAAATTGCTCGTATTTTTCTACTACCAGAAAGAAAATAGCTGGAAACATCCTAATAAATGCTGTAAGAAATCTGGAAACCTTCCATTGCTACAGAAATACAAGGAGTTGGTTTGAGAATGTGTTGTGTGCAGTAAGATATAAATCTGTGCATAGTGTTCCTCTGGGTGATTGATCACAGCTGGGGCAGGAATGGGAAACATACCTGATTTTAAAAAGGAATGAAACAAGATTGATGCTCAATTACACTTAAAAAAATATTCTGTGAGCACAGATTTGTCCTGTATAAAATCAGGAAAAGAAAGCTGTAAATGAAGAATTTCCCCATGAATTCAAATAGCCATCCAGGTCACTTTCATTCCATCACATCCCTGTTTTTCATACTGTGTAAGTATGCATAAAATAATGTCTGTTTGAAACCTAAGCATCTCTCTGTAAAGATGGCATTTACTGATTCTAGCTTTGAGCTTTTCTTAAGAAATAGACATTTTAATGTACAGTAAACCAATCTTAATATCCACAGATGAAAATTGCTGTTATTGTCCCTGGTGCCTCCGTAGCTTAGGCATCTATATCTGGTTACTCTTTTAATAAAATTAAGAAGGGAGAACAAATAAGTTCTCCATATAATTCAGGTTGCATCCTATAACAGAGGTGACCAAATTGTGGAATGGAGCTAGAAATTTTCTATTTCTGCGCCCTCAATTAAATCACTGTCATTATCTGTAGGAGATATGCATCTGTCTTCTTCACCTATCCGACAATAGTTTCTATTAATAGTTAATAGCTGCACTTTGTTTTCCCTCTGTCAATGAAACCCTGTTGGTGACATCAGTGTTGCAATGCGTGATCCAGAGTTGGACATGAGTGTCCTAATTGGCTTAGGCTCCTAATTTGCTTTGCGCCTTTTTTTCTTTTGAGGCCAAATATGGTGATCCATGTGTGTGATGAAGCCAAAAACCTCAAAGAAGATTTTGTGTGTCCTCGAGACCTTTTGATTTCAGAGATGAAATACTTTGCTGAGTACCTGTCAGTGGATGCCCAGCGCTGGGAGGAGGTGGACATTTCCGTGCACTGTGATGTTCACATCTTTGACTGGCTGATTAGATACGTCAAAAGGAACTCTAAGGAGTCTGAGGCTAATGAAATGCCCACTTTAGGTAAAAGTAGATAATTTCTTGTAGGTTCATTATGTTCTGTACTAATTGAAGATGAATGGGTTTGATGCAGTTCAGCCCCAGCTGGTTTGTTTTTGACTGTTGTCATTTGTTATAGAAGTGTTGCAACAGAGATCTTGTGGTCATTTCAGCAGATGTCTGCTTTGCCAGCACTGACAGCTTTGAGGAAACATGTTGAAAGTTGAAGCAATAAAAAAACCCTAATATATTTTGGGATGTGATGTTTTTAATTAAGAGTCTTCAGACCTCTTCTGACCAAGGACAGGGTGGTAGATTTAAAATGCTGATGATTGGTTTGTTTGTTTCTCCTCTGCTCCCTGTTAGTACAATTGCAACGTTTTCTGCAATTTCAATGCAATCCAATACAATGATAGAAGAGCCTTTGCCTTTATGGATTTTGAGGCAAGTTTTAAATTTTTAAATGAGCCTTTGCTACCATTTAAAAAGATACAACTTTCTTCTCTTGGTTTGTTTGTAACTTGCAATGCAAAGATTATGTTGAGAAAATCTCAGCTGGGTGTGATGGCTACAGATAGAAGTTAATCTTGTGTAATTGTTTAGTCATTGTATCCCTATGAAGCCTCCTTCTCCAATTCTAATAGATTCCAGATTGTTATAGTTGTACTCTGACCACTGAAATGGTAAACCAAAAGTTTGCTTCTTAAGGTGGTTAAAAGGTTCTGGATACTAGAAGATGGAATGACAGGTTGATTGCTAAAATAATCACTAACACAGATGTTAAATATGAAGAGGGAGGGATGTGATACAAAACTACAAAAAAAAAATCATGTAAAAAGCCCCACCGTTTTTCTGTTTCCTTTTAGAGCCATCAAATGTCATATCAATCCTTATTTCTTCTGAGTTTTTGAAGATGGATTCATTAGTAAGTATTAAAAAAGATTGATTTTCTGGCTTGAGGGCACAGTTAACTACCAGGTGTCTTAACTGCTTGTTTGTTGTGCTTTGGCTGTTATGTAAACAGGTGCTGCAATGAGAACACTTTGAGATTTTTACTACCTTTCTTATTCAGTGCAGTTATCAAATATTTACAGAATCTCAGTGCAGTAAAACTTAGAGTAAGTTACTTCTAAATGTGATGGTGTGATCTGGAGTGCTTGTTTTATATCCTTTTTACATGAATGACACTTCTGCAATTTAGGATCTGATTTTCCAGTTCTGTATAAGGAGTATCTGCTGACTTTGTTAAAATGTTTGTCAGAAGTTCTGTCTTTGGGGTGACCCACAGTAAAGGACAGCTGTTGAAGTTGAGATCCATGTGTTTTGTGGTTCTATTTTAACAATTGGAAGGTTACTGAAATTTTTGGAGGAGAACATAAACTAAGTCATGTTAATTCAGCGTCCCCTTTAGGCAAATCTGAAGCTTGCTTTTTATTTTTAAGTCAAACTGAAGTAGTTTTCCAAATCACCACACTCTAAAAAAAAAAAAAAAAACTTGAAGTGATTAGTATGAGGGTTTTTTGTCTAGAATTCCTTAACATTCATATTTCTATTTTTCCTAGGTAGAAAAATGTATTCATTATTGTCACAAAAATATGAATGCTATTGTAGCCACACCGTGTAACATGAACTGTATCAACGCTAATCTTGTTACACACATTGCTGATCTCTTCAGGCACAATGAAGTGGAAGAGCTGAAGGACAAAAGAGACAAATTTAAGAGGTAACTTTTTTTTGCCCTGTAGTACACTACTGAAGTGCTGTTGAGCTTTGGGATAATATTTTGTAACTGCTAAGGCTGTGGAGTTTGAAATTATATATTATATAGATATTCTCATGTAATGTATTTTTCATGCAGAATTATAATGGTGTGACTCCAGAATTTGATATTTAACATTATGAGCAAAAGGAAAGAGCTTTTATAGGAAATGAGCAAAAGGAGAGGCCGCACTAGGAGCATGGCATGGGCGAATTATTCATGAATTCTCACATGGGAGTCAGGATTAGAGTGAGAAACCTTTTATGAGATGACATGCTCCTAATTGGTAGGGAATGGTTTGGCTTCAGCATCCTGTGAACTCAAGATATTTAGACTTAGAATTCAGGATGGCTGGGAGGCTGAATAGTTGTGCTGGAATGCTCTTTCATACATCAGGACTCCAGCTTAGTGTGGAGATAAGGGCCAATTACTGGAGTACAGACTGACAGATAAGCAAGGTGAAAGTAAGGGAGGTCTTTAGTCAGTAGGGATGAAGGCTTACTTTTAGAATGAAGTGCAATTTCACAGCAATATTTACTAGTAAAAGGTCTGGTAGAAGCTGGCAGTTTATATTGGCAAGCAATATAATAAAGGGGAAAAAATCAAAGTATCTCTTTTGTCATGCCTGTGTAAAGATGAGATGAACAGCATAATTAAAAGGACAATTATATTAAAAGATTCTGAGAGTGGCTTTGCTTGTCAGAATGTAGTTGTTAATCTCACTATGCATAAAGCAATTCTCAGTTTTTTTCTAATGGGTGAGCTGTGTTGCTGTCATTAATAGTAAACTTTTCTGCAAGAAGATTGAGAGACTGTTTGATCCAGAGTATGTAAATCCAGATTCTAGAGGAAATGCAGCAACATTATACAGGTATGGTGTTTCTTCATTGCTATTTCAATAGCAAGGACAGTCCCTGTGTTTAGAGGTCCTGCTCTTACTCCAGTGCTTTCTTTCCTTCCTTCTCTCTTCTTTTTTCTTTTTTTTTTTTTGATCTAGGTGTTGTTTATGTAAAAAGCTGCTAACTAAAGAAACTGAAAGGAGAATTCCCTGTGTGCCAGGAAAAATCAACATAGACCAACATGGGAATATTGTCTATGTTCATATAAGGTAGTGAATATATACATATTTTTTTATACATAAAATGTTTCTTCAACTCTATGATTTTGGGTGATTTTAGAAGTACTGCATGCTCAGACACATTACAAAATTAAGTCGTAGATATGTGAAGAGTGTATGAAATGTCTCAACTCCTTGTATTACCTAGAAAAAAATTAAACCAGAGGGGTGTGATTATGATGATGTACTACTGAAATTCATTCAGCAGTGCTGCTGCTGAATGGAAATGGGAAAACTGCAGCCATGATTACTGGGAGGGCTATTTTGGGTTGCACTGCTTTAAATAGAAAATACTCAGCTAATTCTTTCATCAGATGGTTTTAAGATGTGTGTGGTTGATGACAGATTGAATTAAATGCTGCATTTCTGCAAGGTTTGTTAGTGAAGGATAGACCCCACCATGCCAGTAAAGAGAGGCTAAAGAGAATTTTCTAGACTGACTTTATACTGTCAAATCAAATGCTCAACCTGCTTAAAGACTGCTATAAATAAACTTTGCCAATTGTTTTTCTGTTCCTGGAGTATTTGTCAGAGGAGCCTGCAGGACCTGTTCTGTGTGTAAGCCTGATTCGTTTGGCACAAATGTGTAATTGAATTTTGTCTGTCTGATCCATGGCTGTGAACAGCTGGATTCTCCTGTTAATGAAGATCAGTCCATGATCAGCTGCTGTTCCCTCCCTCCCCACAGGCCCCCTTCAAGGAGGATGGTGGGAGATTAATGACAGGAGACCTTTCTCATCAGATTCATTTTGTTCAGAACAACCCAAACAGTTCCATATCATCTCCCACCAGTTATTCCAAGGTGTGGGATAAGTTTTGTCACAATCTAAATAGAACCAAATCTTGTGCCCTTGTCCTGACCTATTTAAGATCACTGCTGATTAGTCACGTAAAATTCATTAATTGTATTACTTCACTTAAGCTGAGTGTATGTAGCTGCTCTGCAATTCCCAGCAGATATATGTGCAGGGCTTTAAAGTTACTCAGAGGATTATCCAGATTCTTATTCTCTGCCTTGTGCTACTTGTGATGCTTTGCTACACAGAATATGTTTACTGAGAAGTGATGCTGGCCACTAATGAATTCAGGCTCAGGAGTTAATACAATTCTATCTTTAATGATTTAAAAATAGGTTTCTATTTATTGGTCCTCTGATGGTGCCTAGAACTAACTTTTGACTGGAAGTAGTGCTTTCTTAGTCTAGGCTAGGCGCATATATAACAAAAGTTATTCAGGCTAGGGCTTAAAATTGGGGGGAAAATGTTATCTGCTCTTTCTGAAGATAACATACCCCACTGCAAGTTGCATATTCTCTTTTGAGTTCTGAAGAGGTGTGTCTTATTTGATCACAAGGAAGAAACAAAGTCCTGTATTTTTTAGACTAGAACTGTCAGGTATGGACCTTCATCAAAAGGGCATGAGCTTGTGTTTTGAAACTGTATTTCTTAGTTAAGTAATTACTGTTGCAGTGCAAATACATAGAAGATGTTAATCTTAGCTTATAAATTTGCAGTATATGGCTCTTGAGATGAATCCAGCTGTAATTCTTGGTTACGAGTGAGTTTAGGATGTTGTGAAAGAACAAAGGTTCTTCTGTCATGCTCTGAATTTAATAATCATTGTCTCACATTGTACCCTTCCGGTTGTAACTCTGCTGTAGGCTTTTCACCAGTGTGTTTTCTGCTCGTTCTCCACCTCATGGTTCTGGCAGCAGGATTGAAACACGGTCATGACTGATGCTTTGCTTTTTCAGAGACAAAACCTGGGAAGTCCATGAGTATTTAATTTGCCTTCATGAGGAGTTGAAATCCTGGCGAGATGTTTACTGGCGTCTTTGGGGGACTGTCAATTGGTTGACCTGCTCAAGATGTAACCAGGTTAGCGTCGTTTCACTTTGGCTTGTGGTGGGTGACTTTTGGAGGGTGAAGAAGGGATTAAAGCAGTTTGGAAAATATGTGGTAATAAAGCTTGGTATGCATTCTTTACAGTGCAAAATTTTTACTTCCATAGGTCATCTCACCCCTCTCTCTCTCTTTTTTCTAATGTAGTCTTTCCTGTGCACTGAATTCTCCCACTGCCAGTACCATTCGCAGCCAGTCCTTTATCCAGGTGTAGCAAGTGCTCTGGGCTCGACTGGCACAGGAGTGTATCCCTGTTGTAACCAAAAAGTTCTTCGGTTTGACCCTACAACCCTCCCAAAGGTACTTCAATACCAGCTCTCTTTTAAAAGAGCATAACACATAGTGGGGGGGAAAAAAATGTGTGTTAGGAAAATGGATCTCCTTCCAAAATAAGGATTGTAATTCAAAACTTGAACTTTTGTTATTATACTTGCTGAAATTAGTTCTTCCCATTAACTCCAATATTTGATCTTCTGTCTCTGTGTACTGCAGGGCTGCAAAGTGAGGGATCACATGGTGGAGTTACCTCCAGAAAGTGAAGATGGGGATACTTTGCCATCTCAAAGTGAAGGTGGGGATGCTTTGCCATCTCAAACGACTCAGATCTTGAATGATCTGCTGCATCATAGAGATGTTATCGTTGTTCCTTTCACTAAGGATGAGAATAGGTAAGAACATTGTATTGTGTTACTGAAATAACTTAGCCTTCAACAGTGAACACGTGTGCTTGTTATATTTGAGTTCTCTCCCATTTCAAAATGAGTCATAGGACTTTCTAAGGGTAACTTATTTTTGGTTGTTTACTTGGAAATTGGGAAGTGAAGAACAAATACTTTTTCCTTTTATTTTTCAAGCAGGCATTTAGTCATTCATAAGCAATCACTCATATCTTTATATATTAATGTGTTGCTATTGAAATGCTATGTGGCTGACTGATACGTGTTGAGTGAATTGAGACTGATTCTGAAGTTGTGGAATAGAAAATATTTTTGGTTTATGTATTTCTCTCTAAGTGATTCTGGTATTGGGCTCAGTGATGACAAAGGCCTTGAATGTGATGTGCTTGTAGAACCAAATACACCGTGGGGCCCCAAAACTGGAGAAATCAATGCTGTGAGTGCTGATGCTTTTCCTTCCTTCTTTCTAATAATGAGGATTCTTTGAAGAAGTTGTTGAACAAGTTTTAATAAATAATCCCCATACATTGTTGGAGGAAGAAGCACACTGCTGGGCATTGCAGGATAACATAGGTACAAAATACCTGGTTGGTGAAAAGGCAAACCTTTTCCCATGTCTGCTGGAAATATTTCAGTATATAAGAGGGAGTTTCCTTATGTCTGGTGCTTTCCCCACCCCATTCTCAAATTGATGATATTTAAGGATCCAGTCAAGCTGTAAAGTACATTGTGTGGCAAATGTTTAAGTAATTGCTGCCTTGGTTTTGTCTGCTGATGTATCTGAGGTTCTCCATGACTGCTGCAAGTCCACAAAAGATGACCAGCAGCTTGGGTTGTGTTTTGGTTGAGGTTGGTTGGTTTGGGGGTTTTTTCCCTTTCAAGATGTGCAAGATTTTACTTTCCACAGCAAGTCAACAGAGATACTTTCTAAGGCATATTTAAGGAAACTGATATGATAATACCTCTCGTTTAAAGACAACGTTCATGCAATGATAAGTTTCTGAAGTTCTGGAACTTCTGATAACTTAGTGATACTGATGGTAGCACAATGCTGTTGACTCCATGAGAGTTTCAGAGTATCAGAAGTTCTCCCACTATTTAATTTAATCTCTGTAACAACAAGGTACGTAACTTCCCTCCTGTCCTGGACTGATTTTCCATCAAAAAATCAGCTGTAGACATTTTTAATGCTAAGCTTAGGCACACTAGAACATGAATTGGCTGCATTTAATTGGTCACCGGTTTGCATCCTGCTTGGGTTTAGTCATTCCACCAAAATTTAAACTTTAAGATGGGAGGAGGCCTGGGAGTTACCAGTGTAGAGTGCTGTACTATAACATACCACCCCTATTTTTAGAATTCATCTCACTTTTTCATTCTAATTATTTTTGGCTTGTTAACTTATATGCCTTTCTCTCTCTTTGTGACTACAGTTTTTGTCTCTGAAGAACTGGACTTTGCAGCTGGTTAGTAAAATACTTATTAATTTAAATATTTGGTCTTCTGTACTAACAGAGAACTAGCTTTGATTATCATTTGCTAGCTAATGAGACAGAAGTTGCATTTCCTTGCTTTTGCTTTACTTCAGGTGTTGCAGTATAGCAACAGTTTTTACAAGAAGTGTGAAGTACTACTTTGGCCTTAATAGAAATCAAAAATTCCTTAAATGTTTTTATAAGTGACAACAGCCCAACTAGAACTGCACGCATGAGTTATTAATAATTTTTTAGGCTGACAGAAACATAACTCAAAATCCAAGGTTTTGAGTATCTGTCTCTGTTGGCTGGTCTGAGGTGCTTCATGTCTTCATTGTTAAGCTTCCTCATTACTAGGCATCCATTATCACTTAATTTAGATACATGTGTATATTCAAGCAATGCAAACATCACATTCCTGAACATTTCCATAATTCCATGCTGAGCTGTTAGGAATTGTTCACTGTTACATCACTGAGATAGGGAACTCTGTTGGATATCAGCTCCTGCAAGAGAGATTTAATATGTATCATTTAATAGAAACCCAGCCTCACTTTTAATCCCTGGCTTCTCCTGGTGTTGATTAGAAACAGCAATCACTGTTATCTGAAGAGGAGGAGTACACCACTGGCTCAGAGGTCACTGAGGATGAAGTGGGGGATGAAGAAGAAGTGTGCAAGAAACCAGGTACAGCAAGTTTTTACAGTCCTCCTTTCTGGAGTTACCAGATAGGGATTTGAGGCAGCAGAAGTCCTCTCTAGGGAGATTTTGAACATTAGCTGTTTTGAAATTAAAAACCAGTGTTACTTGAATTTTATTTCTAGTTTTTCTGTGGTTAGGTACAAATTACTCCACTGCTCAGTGCCATCAAAAATCACTGGCAAACAAGGAAATCTGCAGCTATTCATGTCTGAGAAGTCCTTGGAGTTATCAAGCACTTATTTTGCAGGAAACTATGAAATTAATGAAATTTCATGTAATAACTGTTGGAAGAAAAGGCAGCAATTACACGACTGCTTTTACATGCAAAAAAAATTTTGCAGAATATTCTTTTGATTACATAGAGGAATGACTGGTTAATGTGGCTAAAATTGTGTCTGCACTGAAGCTAAACTTTTTATGGTCTAGAAAGATTTTTATTCTTTTTTTAACGTGATAATGGTTTTAGGAACATGGAAAACCAAAAAGCAACTTTTTACCCTGCTGATGATTCATTCACACAGAGGCAGTTTTTGTTCTTTTTGACTTTACTCAAAGGGTATGGATTTGTACCAGCGTGTTAAAAAAAAAAAAAATCAAATTTGAAAGAAAATTTTTGTCCTTTAAATTTAAAGTTGTTTGATCTGATATTGTTTAGAATTTATTCATTTAATTATTATGGTCCAGAATGTAGGTTGTATGTGTACTTACTTTTAAATGTAAAAAATTTATGCTGTTATGTGTAACCACTCTGCATTTTAAATACATACTTGAGTTTCTGTATACTTCTCATAGAAAAGCATTTGAGTAATGTGTGTTAGCATGCCTGCAACACTAATAAAAGGAAAACAGCCTGTTAATTTACACTATTTGTTAAGAAACAGAGGGGAAAAAATACTTCAGCAGCTCTGTAGTTGAGAAATTCCAAGTATCTGAGGGTATGAATAGATATTTCTTCCATTAGCAGGGAGAAAGGAGAAATTAAAGAAATCCTACAGGCACCCAAAGAAAGTGGTTTCTTCACCCAGTGTTCAGAAAAAGGAGAAGCTGTCTGACAAGGTAAAATCACAGCTGTGAATCCAGGCTCTCTGGTTGGGTTAATAATGAGGAATTCTCTCTAAGTTTTGGACTTGACCTTAAAACACTTTTAATGTGGTTTTCTTTCTTCGACAGTCAAGTTCCCGAGATGCATCTCCGTTCATGTAAGTCATTTTCAAAGGCCTTGAGAACACGTTTTAGTATCTCCCTCTTTGTAAGCTGTTATGATAACAGGGTGTGCACCTTTCTCTTCCAGTGTGAGCATGCAGCAGAACAAATGGGACGCCTCCAGGTCCCTGAGATTCAACCAAGATGCTCAAAGAGAAGATGGTCTGTTCCTGCATGAGTTTAGCTTTCCTAAAGTTAATATTATGCAAAGAAAATGATTCAGCTAATTTCTTTAAAATATAGCTAGTTACGCCCCTTTAGGGTGAATTTAATCTCAGACACAGCAGTGGGGTTTGGGGATTTTGTGTGATTTATGTGCTTTATTTGGAATATCAGCACATAACCTACAGAGATTATAGCTGTGTCATCTCATGATTATAAAAGTATGCAGATATTTTTTCCTGCATACCTGTGGCATTTGTTGTCTGTGCAGATAAACAGAGAAACATCCACTTCTATCTCTTTCACAGTCTCTCTGACTAAAAATATTCAGAATTGTATTAATTTGTTCTGCCTTTTTTTAATTTCTCCTGAGACTCTTGTGCAATTTTGCTGTTTTGGAAACCTCAGCCTCAAAACCATTTCCAGAGATTTTGATCTCAGTGTAGTGCCTCAGGCTGATTCTGGTATCTGCCAAGGCTGCTGAGGCTACATCCTGCATCAGGGTTGAGGGTCTTGGGTGTTCAAGATTTTTATATGAACTGAAAAAAATTACAGATCCAGTATCACTAAAGTCTGTGTCTAATCCTCCTTGTACTCAATAGCAAGGAAGAATGCTGTTCTAAATAACCTTTCTTATTTCTGGCAGATCAGAGAAGAATGTCTGAGATCACAGGGCACTTAATAAAAATGAGACTGGGAGACCTTGAACGAGTCAAGTCCAAAGACAGCAAAGAAGTAAGATTTGTCCTGGCAAAATGTAGTGATTACAGAGCTGAAGTGAGCCTTGGTTAGCAAAAATATTAAATACAAATCAAAATAACATCTATTCAATACTTAAGCTTAAGAATGAATTTTATCAATCTTCATTTTGTTCCAAGCATGATTTTTTGAGGATTATAGTTTAAAATAGTATTTAAAGTTTACTGCCTCTAAAAACTGCTCATGGGAAATAGAATGGGGTTAAAAAATGCAGTACTGGGCTGTGGTAATGGACAAAAGAATGCCATAGGTTCTGCTGACTTTTAGTGATTTTTATGGAAAGTCACTGATTACACTGAAGTCATGTCAAAACTTGATTATTTTTTTCTGGATTCCAGTATGCAGGAGGCATTTATTCTAGACTTGAAGCTCAGATAAAAGCCTCAGCGCAGGTCAGTGCACGACAAAGCAATGCTGAGAAGAATCCCAGGTAAGATTTTAAATAACAGCAAGAAAAACTCAGGGATTTTGGGGGTGTGGGGTGGTGGGTGTTTAAAGAAAAACACACCTCATTTCACACATGCTTCTTATGGATCAGCTTCCACCAGGTTAAGCTCTCTGAGGTGTGAAAGCTTCCCTTTGCCTCCCAGTAGAGCTGGGAGAATGACACGCTTGGAGCCATGCTGGGGGGAGGTTCACTGCAGCTCCAACATCATTTCTTTTTGTGAAATTGTGGAAAACCGGAAAAGTCTTGGCTAAGGCTTTTGGCCTGTTCTTTGCCACCTTGTAAAACAAAACCAAAAAAACCCCACACCTCAAAAACCTGCATTAATCATGTAAAAAACCCAACATTAACAATGTAAATATGTTTCTTGTGTGTTTCTAACCCAGGTCAAAAGCCCGTTTTGGTCCAGGCCGTCCCACATAAGGAGTCATGGACACACTTTAGTCAGAACTCATTCTTGCTTCCTGAAACTCCGCTGCACTCTGCCAGGTGGAGAATGCACATCTCTGAAAGCTTTCCAGTGACTTATTTATTACTTTAAGCCTTGTAAATTATTTTGTGCTATAAATGAATGCAAACTCAATAAGGTCTGTACTTATTTTAATTGTAAATATACTGTTTCTTAAATTTAAATTTAATTGCTTTTTTTAGGCTACTGCGTTAAGTTGCATAGAAAATAATATTTTATAAATCTACAAAATTAAATTATCAGACTAACTTTATTTATGGGGGAAGACACAAATATGCCTTTTGGTATGCTAGAAATACTGAAAAGGAAAAAGCAAGACTACTGAATTCTGAATGCAGTCAGCAGCATTAACCAAGTCTCCTCGTGTATTTATATTGTGTTGTATTTAATGGTACATTTTAGGTCAGTCTTCTGGGGATTTGCATTTAAAGTCCATGACAATAGCTGTGACTTAGACTAGTTTAAGCAAAATTTCATGCAGTTCTGAGGCTTCCTTGTGTACATCACACAATGCCCACTCCTCTGAAGGTGGGTAGCAGGTAGGGACTAGACCTCCAAAGATGCTCTCAGTGCCATGATGGTGCAGCATTGCATCTTGCATGTGAACCACTTGCTTTTCTTGTATATGAAATCTATACCCATCCCTATTCCTGACCCCCTCCTGCACGGGACAGTGCTTTGTTCCCTTCTAAAACCCAAACCTTAGGATGCAAAGCAGTTCTAATTGATGCTACGCCACTAAATTTCTGAGCAGATCCATTACTGATTCTGCATCTTTCAATGGAGATGTATCATTACAAAGGCTTGTGCATGTAGATCTTTTGGGTCTAGTTACTCCCTGAAACTTGCCTGATTAATACTGTTTAGAAGTCAGATGCACTTTCAAGTTCTGTATTTGGAGCAATAGAATACAAATCCAGGGCTGCCAAAATGAAATAACTTGTCTAGAAAATGTGTTGCATATTAGCAAAGAAAATGGCAATAATAATAATAATAATAATGGCTGAATTCAAGGAAACATGTTCTGACTTTTTGAAACAGGTAGAAAGAGCGCTCAGGGAAAGCTTATTCCAGCTCCTGGCTGTACAGCAAATTGTGAGTTTTGGAATTAAGTCAGCAAGATCCTGGGTGGGAGGGCGGGGTGGGGTAAGGAGAGGGCGATTTGTTTAAATGCTCTTCTCTCCATTTGGGTTTTTTTGTTTGTCTTGTTTCTTGATGATTTTTGGTAAGTGTTAGAAGACTAGGATAGCAATACTTGAAAATACTGCTGTCAAGGTGAAAGATTTTTACTGAAACACTTAAAAATCAGTGTTACTTGTGTATTTTGTCCAATGCTGTAGCAAATCTGGAGCCCAGTGAAACCAACAAGCAAAGTGGGTTTTCAGTGGCTTTGATTTCGGGCAGGAGCGGTAACTTTGCAGAGTGCTTTAATCTGTATCAAATAAATAAGGTTTTGTGAATGCCTCAGGCCTGTTTGCAAGTACTAAGGCAGTTTGAAGCACTTGTAGTCAATATTGGAAAACTAATTGTTGTTTGTTGAAAGTATTATAACATCCATCAGGTATGAAAATGCAGTAGAAAAAGTGTTTTGCTACAATTTTGTGACTTCTGATAGAGGATTGTTCCAAATTCCCATGGTAAACCTGGCTATGAAAGTTGCAGGCTGCATGTGTGTGTTTAGTTTTCATACAACTACTGACTAGAAGAGAAAGGAAAATTCTGCTGGTTTTGTTCTGTGGGGAAAGTGCAAGTTCTATGTGCCAGTATTGTTTTGCTCAAAAATATTTTTGAGCATATACAAATAATATCCATGATGTGCAGTCATATCTTTTTTCCCCATGCCAACCACCTTGAATTTTTATCTTGTATTAATTTTGAAAATTTGTCTTGGTTTAATGGAAATAAACATTATTAATTTAAGAAGTGTGTGAGTTCTTTATAGATGCTTTTAAGAACTAAGTATGTGCATAAATATTGTTTGATGGTCTCAGTCATGCATGTGTATTTGTGATTAAATTGCAGCATCCTCATACAGGCTTTTTATCTGTCAAGAACAGGATATCATTAAATGCAGAGCTATTCCAAATCTACAAGAACTTAAAAGAATTTTTATCTTCATCAAGTTTTGGAGCTGGGTTAAAAATTCCTGAGTGAGCTGCCCTACACCTGACCCAAGTATGCAAAATGTCAGAATAAGCTATGTTTAAAAAAAACCATTTAACTTTGCTTTGTACTGCCACAGTGCAGATTGTACCATTTAAACAATCTGTTAAATCTGTGAATACGATTAGTTTTCATGATTCTGTTTCTAGGAATTGCTGTATGGATGTCTTGGGTGTCCTGTATTTGTGCAGTTGGTGTATTGGGAAGGCTGCAGTGTACATCCTGCTGTCACATGTGGGTATAAACGAACTTACTGCACTCTGGAGCTGTGGCTGTTCCCTGCATGCCCAGAAATCTTGGAGAAAGGGACAGAATTTTAGATTCAGTGATGGCTCCAAGGGAAAAAGATGTCGTGTTAGGAGAAGTGTGGACATATGGTTGCCCCAGTCTATGAATAGCGTGGGCATGTTTGATATGACTGAGTAACACCTTCTCTTGGCCAGAAGGGAATCAATTTTTAAAAAAATCATTGTTTTCTGTTCTTCTTGAGTGTGCAGACATATGGGATTGTGTTGGGAAACTGGTCCTGTGCATCAGATGTTTGCTTGAGCCACTGTATGGAGTTTCTGCTTCCATTTAGGCACCTCCCTCCCTACTCTAGGGCAATGTAACACCTTAAGTTATTCCTGATGTTCAAGAGAGCAGCACACACAGACCCTGCAGACATTCCTCCTGCAGCTCAGTGAAAACTAACCTTCATGAACTGTACCACTGTGTTCTGAGCTTCTTCCTCTATTTCTTAACAGTTATAGAGTCACAGAATCCTTTAGGTTGGAAAAGACCTCCAAGGTTGAGTTCTATTTTTGAGGAGGTAAAGAAGACTTGACTTATGCTAAATTTATCTTATCATAGGAATAGATTCACTGCTGAATCCGCTCCTGGCTGTATCTATAAACAAAAGCAGCCCAAGGCTTTTCCAGGCTTGAGGCCAAGTGACAGGCTGTGTCCCTGAGGTCAGTGTCTTGTCCTGTCTTTGGGCAGCACAATGGTGGAGGCTGAAGGATCCATCAGCTCGTTGGAAAGCTACAGCAAGTGGCAAAGTTTAACAGGACTGTGAGCTCCTCTACTTTGGGAATCATAGGGGCATTGAAGGCTAGTTTTTGGGAGGTGCTGCTGTTGTTCTGGACCAAGACCCTCACAGCAAAACCAGTGTTGCAGTTTCCAAAGAGAGAATTAACAGAGTAGTGCTGCATGTCAGAGCAGTTTTCATTCTACACCTGCCTGTATGGGTTTGTGTACACTAGAGGCCTCCTTCCTTCAGCTTTTGGGCTGCTTCCCCATGGATAATGTGGGAGGTGTTGCTGGAGTTTGATCCTCTAAGGTCTTGTGCCACCTCTCATGGCTGAGCTTCCAGCTCTCTGGGAAGCCTCTTGCTAACAGAGCTCCCAGAGCACACTGAGGCTGCATTGCCTTCCCTCTGGTTTGGAATATCCAAAAGTAAGTCTTCTTCAATGGATTAAGGCTTCCAGCATGTGAATATTTCCAGTGGTCAAGAGGCTTGGTGCCTAGAAGTTTTTGGTACAAATATCAGATTATGTAGGCTCTGGCCTGGCTGCAATAGCCCAAAGGTGTTCGGTGAATGAGGTAAGGAAAATTCTTTTCCTTTTTCCTCTTCACAAGAGGCATTTTGTGCACAGACCTGCCTTCCTATTTTGGCATATAAACTTGCAAAGGCTTGGCCAGCATGGACATGGGGAACAATTAGCTCAGGGAGGAAAATTACCTACCTGAGAATGGCACCAGCAATAAATAACACCACTGAAGGCATAATCACTGCTGCATGTGGCCTTTGTTCAAAATTCACGATGCCCATGCTTGAACTTCTGTAAATATTTCTTTAATTGCTTCTGTTTGAGTTGCTCCCACATTTCAATTATTCAAGGCTAGGACAGCACAATGGTAATTTTATTTTTAGTTGTTATATGCAATTTTATTGTATTTTGTGTTCTTGTTCAGCCTACAGTAATTACTTTAGTATCCACGGTGACTAAACATGCTGGCACAATCACAAAAAGACCTTGGGCTGGCAGCAGTTTCCTTTCTGTGTAATCAGTTGCTCCTTCCAATTAAAGGTATATTTACCTACATGGGATACATTGATTCATGTAGTTTGTTTCCATCATTTGTAATCTTTGATGTTCTCTAGGAGCTTGAAATATTGGTGGTTTGGGGATTTTTTTTTTTTAGGTAACTTCATTGAAGTAAAAAGTTTTAGCTGCCTGCTAAACTTATTTTCAGTGTATAGTATCTGTAAAATACTAGACATGCTTCAGAGGTGTCTGCTTTCATCACATCAGTTAGTAATCAGTTTTCAAACAGGAATTCTGTGTTTATTCCTTGTGGAACAGAGCTATGTGAAGATACTCCACCATCATTACGAGATCAAAAGGGGCAATGCTGCTCCCTTTGGCTTTTAACACCCCGTTAATTTTCTTTCCCAGAGAATATGTACATTTCTCTCACGTTGGCCAGGACATCTTGCTAGTTTATTCTCATGTCTAGTTGGAATGTTAAAATAAAAATGCACTTGTCACATTTTGTGTTACAGCAGAAATGTGAATTTCCTTGTTGGTTTATTTTTTTATTGCCCAAAAGGACTTTGATCTCACAAGCTGAAAATGATAAGCACGTTATATAATTTGTGGGTTGCTCTCTGAGGCTTATTCCGGTCTTGTTCTCGGTGAAGCATTTGTCAGGATAACAACTAACCTATGATATGGCAAATGAAATGATTCTTTGCAAGTATTCTAGATGAGAAACAACCATCTGGTTTTGCCTTGAGTTGGATATTCTTCCTGCAGTGTTCATGGCTCTTTCCAGAGCTCTGGTTTTTGCTTTGGTCAGCTGGGTTACATTCCTCTGTCTCGATGCACAAAGTGAGTATTGCTGTGTTTATAAATGCCTGAGTATTTTACTGCTTTTATTTAAATGGAACAAAATCAAATTTATTAAATTCATATGAATCACAAACCTAGAAGTTTCAAATACATTGATTTATTGCCTGATAAAATAACATCTAAACAAGCAATCTTTGGGCCCTTGGAAGTGGACCGTGGCTTTCAGGGACTGAGGGATGGAAAGTTGAAAACCATGCTCTTGTATATACAAGGGGTTTTACAAGTTTTCTTTAAACTTTTGGGGGTTTGGTTATTTCATATCTGCAGCAGTCATTAAATAAAATATCTAGGCTGAAGCTGAGTCTGAGGATGGATAAAGTTGGAATCAGTTCAATTCCTTGCTGCTGCTGCTCAGCTAAATTAGGTTGGAGTAGTTACCATTGTTCTGCTTATTCACAGTGATAAGTACTCCACCAAAAGTTCTGTTTGGTAGTTTTCTCTGTCTGGAAGCTTCAATACATCAACTTTTTATTTTTTTCACTAGTCCAGAGCCCAGGCTTTTGCATACTCAGAGATGCAGGTAGTGAATTAGACCCATAACCAGCAGCTGCTGACTAGAAATAGTCATTAGGATTCTTTTCAGTGAGTTGTGTAGAAATCTGTCCACTGCTCGCTTATAAATGAGATCCTGTAGAGTAATGCAGATGTGAAGGCACCTACCTAGCCAGGAAAAAATAGCCCACTACTTGTTTATACCAAATGTCCCTTTGAATATACATAAGGATGGCAAGGACAGGAGTGGGGACATTCTTAGCATTGGTGCAAACCCAGGTAGGACCACAAAAGTTGCACAGATATCCGTAAGAGCATAGATTGCACCCTGGCAGCTTTGCTGATGAACTCTAGTCAGGGAAGGAGGAATAATTTTGGTAGACTTCTGGATTCCTGTGTGTATAGTTTGCAGGTCTTAAAGATAAAAAAACTCAAAACTCTGTCACTTGTGTCACACAGAGAAAATATAGAGAGGTGACTGAGGTTCAAGAAACCACTTAGGAAAGCCACTTCTCGTGAAAAGAAAATATACTCCCAAAGGGCTACTTCTCTAAAAGTTTAAGGAGAGTAAATTTCAGGTAAATCTGCCAATGTGCCTTCACCCTAAGCTCCTGGATTCTTGCTAGAGTTTCTGGAGGGAATAGCTTTGTGTTTACAGCTGTCTTGGGAGCAGAAAACAATTCTTGCTAATATTTCTATGGGGAATAGCTTTGTGTTTACAGCTGTCTTGGGAGCAGAAAACAATCTCACGGCCAAGGTACAAGAGTAGTTTCGGGTATGATTTCCACAAACAGTTCATCAGGATACTATTGAGCAGTGACTCATTCTTGTCAGGCAGTAAAGCCCTAGACTGGGTCCAGGAAACCAATGTTTGCCTACTCCATGTCATATATTGCTTTAAACCCTTCAAGGTGCCACCATGATAAATGTCTTGCAGTTTAATTTGAGCTATTGTGTGCATCTAGGTTTACACAGTGTGAGCTTCTTTACCTTGTACTATTTCTGGACATAGTCCTTCTGTGTTCTTTGTACATGACTTTTCTGTTCCTTTTTAGAAATCACAACTATCAGCTGTGATGTACCACCCACGCCACTGGTGATCTCAAGCTTTTTGGATGGATATACAGGTAAAACCAGCATTCTAAGCTAGAATTGTCTGCTCTCCTCCCAAATGCACGCAGTACTTTATTGCCTCACATAGTCAGTGTACTTTATAATGAGTCTGTGTTATTAATTGATTTACGATAGTCTCCATGGCTGGATGCAGCAGCTGCCTACATGACATACTGCTTAGTGGAATAAATAAACATAAACCCCAAATTCCCTGATCCAAGGATCTCATTGTCTGAATAGACACACCAGGCAATGGGAAAGAAACGAGTACAGAGAATGTTCTCAGCTCACCTTGTCCAGCCAGTAGTTGATGTCCCTAATGGAGATCCAGCTCTTAAAAGTCAAAGTGTTAAGTTATGGCCAAAGCCTTCACTTTGGGACATGTCATAATCCTTAGGATCTCATGCTGACTGTCCACAGGCAATCTTCAATGCTTCTGGCTTTCAACAACATACAGAACACAGGTATGATCCAGAGCAGTGATTTTCTTGCAATCACTGTTGAAACCTTTCTTTTGGAGCTGTGAAAACATAGCTGTGTCTGACTCTTGCATGGAGTTAGAAAGGAAAGTAACTACCTTTCACTCTGATTCCATTTAATTTTTAATCAGCTAGCAAGAACTCTGGCCCTCTGTGTGTGTTCTATCTGTGAATGAACCTGCTGATGTATCTGATGAGTAAGCAAGAGGGATAACCAGCTTTAATTTTTCCCCACTACTTCTTTTTTTGGGCTTTCTCCTCTGGCGGGAATGCCATTTCCCAGGCAGCTGCTTGATACTTCTTGTCTGAATGTATCCAGCTCTGCACTGAGGACCAGCAGCCTATGGCAGGCAAAGGTGGATTTGGTTTTCTGGGAGGGTTTTCAGCGCTGCACCCAGCAGGGTGATACCACGCAAAGCTGTGCCCCTGAGCCCCAGCCCTGCAGTTCTGTGGGTGCTGTCAGCTCACTGGACTTTCTCCTCACACACAATTAAGTGTCTGTGGGCTGGTAGCTGACAGCATTCCAGACACTCCCTGCTGCTGGAAGAAGATAAGGTTATATTCCTGAAACTCTTGGAGACCAAGAGCACAAGACTGTGCACGGAGATTAGAGATGGGAACTGTTACAGAAAGCATTTACTAATCTAAATTAGTAGTGATGGAGTACAAAACCAGTGCATAAGGAAGAAACACAGCTTGCAAGTTTCCTGAAGATCATGGGAAGTATTTGGGCTGTTCAGGAAAGACTTTGGTAAGGAGAGGGGATCATAGGTTTGCAATCCAGATAATGTATTCCATGAGAAGATAAGTATGATTACATAAACACAAATGTCTTGACACGAGTAAGGTAACTTTATTTAATGAAGTTGGCAGTAACACCACGCTGGGTGGTTTAAAAGGATACATTTTAATGCAATTTCAAACAGATTTGGTGTTTAACCAAGCAAGTAGTACACTCACTACTGAAATGACAGTCAGTCTAACAGGAATCCTGATAATTACAAATAACAAGCCTTCATATTTTCAGGAGGATAGTTCCCAAATGCATGGTTGTAGAAAATCACGTAAGAATTGATTCGAAGGTTGCAGTGTTTTGTGTTTGTGTCCTGTACAAGCAGGAACACATTAAGGAAAAGGCCACACACTTTCCACCTGAATCCAGATTCACACTGGATTCTACTGCCTGACAGATTCAGCTGAAATATATGAAAGGCCCTTGTGTTTGGAAAATACTGAAATTCATCCCATGCAGCCTCTCGATGAGTTTGATTACACTGGCCGACTTCAATTACATTTTCACAGTAAATGTGTACAAAAAAGTTGTGCAGCATAAAGGTATTTTCAAAAAAATAAGGTGCAAATTTAGGTGTAAATTATGTCAAGCTTTTTAATTCTGGGTATATTGTGTGCATATACTGGAAAAAGTGGCTTTATGTGGTTTTAAAAACATCAGGACATTTGTGCAGGGTAGTTAAGGGGACTTTAACAGATCATACAGTTTAGCTGAAAATGCCAGAATAATATAAAATGTAAGCAAAGGCCACAGTAATCAAGCTGTTGATACATACAAAATGAACCCATGGATTTCTTTTCCATGAAGCAATCTAATTTGGTTACATTTTCTCTTACAGGTGATATAGAAAGGATTACAGATATCCCACCCAATGTGAATCTGAAATTACGAGAGTTTGTATTCCCTGAACACAGGGGTTATGTAGATCTGGACTATCCTTCTGGATCTAGCAATGCAACTGTGAGGACTCTTAAGGCACTGGATGTTGAGGCTCTTGAGGTACTAGTTTTACTTCATGTAAAGGCTAGGGATAAAGGTTTTCTTGACAAGTGAAAAAAATGGCATTAAGATAATGGATTTTAATTGTTCATTCTCTCGCAATACAGGTTGGTATTTCAAAGAAGTGATTTGTCTGAATAGAATTCAGTATCTACCTCTCACTAATATCTGTTAAATGTCTTCAGTTTCCCATAACTAAACTTTCCTACTATCTGACAGCCAGACAGGTTCTTTTCTAGTCATGTATTGTACTTAGAGCTGTAAATATGCATTATGACACTTGCCTTTAAACTCACCTCTCAGGAACATGAATTATTTCATCAAAGTGAGACTGAGCAGATACCATTTGGTAGAAGGTAATCCTTAATCATAAGCACTTCACACACATGGATTTATGGGCCTCTGTTGCTTGATGGACAAAAGGGCGGATCCTTCTTCCTAGGCAGTTCTTGCTCTGGAGCACTCCCAGGAATTTAGAAAGAAATATCAGTGTTTTTCCTGGCTGAATAGGCACATTTTTTTGCCTCTGAATATGAAAATGGTGTAGTATTGCAGAATAAATAGAGACAATTTATTATACAAGTGCTACTTCGGAGTAGCACTGGATTTGTATTTTGGACACTGCTATCTCAGAGTAGCACTGTACTCAACAGACCTGGACCAGGCATATTGTAAAAAACATTGTTACAGTCAATGTTTGTAATGGATGAAAAAGTACTTATGATTTTTTACATTTGCATTTCTCATTGGGGTATTTCCCAAATGGATTAAAACACTTTTTATGCCTCTTGCACATGTTCTCCTCTATTCTCTGTCAACTTTTTGTTGGGGAGAGCAGTTAGGTACAGAGGGATGGTGGGATCTGGGCGGGTGGGTATCAGCAGTAGATGAATGGCAGTCAAATAAACTTTATAATATAGAGCAAAGTAATTACAGTGTGTTAATTTTAAGCAGAGTATTTTGGTACAGCACACCTGAGGATTCAAGTACTAGAAGAAATTTTGTATAATTTTGGCAAAAATTATCTTTGATAACAATATTATTAGTTCATTGATTATATTATTTATTGGCTTGTTCATTCAATTTTAGGGTAAAATGGTCTGGTATGCTGTTGTTTGCCAAAGGATTGGAGCAGTAAGTACAAACCACGCTTCATCAACTGCATTAATTGTCTCATCTAATGCAAATGATTATTTTCTGCAATACTATTTAATTGAAAGCTATGATGCAGGGAGTTCAGAGTACCTTGTAAAAGATGATTTGTTGAAATCTGCTGATTGAAAGAAGTGTTTTTGTTCACAGAAAACTAAGGTAAATTTTTAAAAGTTAATTTTAGGAATGGTAATCTAATTCCCTCTATTTCCTAATTCTAAATGGTAGTTTAATGAAAGGGTGTCTCTTTGAGGATCTCATTTTGTAAGAAATTAAATGTTAGCAGAATGCTGCCACCTCACTGTTGTCATTTCTTCCCCTGCAAAGACTGATGAGGTAGAGAATGGAAGGAACGTAGAATTAATTGATGTAAATGACAACGCTCCAGAATTTCAACAAGCTAATTATAATGCTTCAGTATCAGAGGTGGGTTATGGCAAATGCTGATACTTTTTTCCTGGGATATTTTTTAATTACTTTTTGGGGAGGTTCTAATGTGACTACACTGAGATTAGTTCATTACATGCACCCTTATGGGACTTACCTGCTCCTTCCCGTGGGTGTGGAAAAGAAAGGCTGGGCTGCATGTACATCTAGGGGAGTGGGGTGATGGAGAAACATTCCCAGCCAGAAATAGCAACGGGAAGTGATTTGCTAAGCAGGTAGCACAACTTTCCTGCCCCAAGTTAGGAAGGGTATGGGAAGGGGCTTATGACTGAGCATTTGATGATCTTTATTTCCTCTTAGGTAGCTGAAATCAATTCCACGGTTATAAAAGTAGAAGCTAAGGATAAGGACTTTTCACCAGAATTCAGCCTCCTTACCTACAGTCTGTGGGTGAGTGCCCTTTGTTAGTTGGGAACTGTGAACACCAGTTTGAATTTCATAGATCCATAGCCTGGGACCCGATCACAGCATGCTCCCTTGCACTGTGAAGATGAAAAAATCTGCAAAGCATCCAAGAGATCTTTTAAATCATACCACAGGATCAGCCTGGCATGCACTGAGGCCTGGATCTTGTTTCTTAACATTTGTGGAATGATTTGTGGCACTCTTCAGCTACAGCTAAGGAACTCAGTGGTCCTTTGTAGTAGCAGGAGGCAGAGCTGCTTCCCCTCTTTTTAAAGTTTGTATTTGATTTGCTGTTGGTCTCCAGTCCTCAAGCCATTGAAGTAAGAGTATTTCAACTACATTTAGATATCTGCAGTGGAAATCTTCACATCTGAGCTTGCTGTCTCCTTCTATAGTTGGTGAAGGGAAGCTGATGCTATTCCCCTGTATGCCATAGGATAAGATAAATCAGATAGAAATTCTATTGGCACTGACAGGGGAGGCAATAGAATGTGTGGAGGAGGATCAGCCTTTTTCTTTCCATTGGTGGTTGTTGCGACATTCCTGCACCTTTATGAAAAATAGTCCAATAATAAAGGTGAAAAAAAGAGAAAGGAGAATGTATTTCATCATCAATCATATAAAATATTTGATTTATTCATTTAATAGGGCCCAAACTCTGATTACTTTTCTATAAGGGAAGGAGATGGAAACATCATGGTGCAAAAACCACTGGATTACAACGAGGTCAACTTTTTCAATTTAACAGTCCAAGCAAAGGTATGACACAAATTAAAAGAAGAATGAGACCCACAATAGTTCTACAATGATAGTTCCTTTGTTTTATAGCATCCCAGTTTGTACAAATTTACAACTTTGGGAGTTCCCAACCCAAAAGTTGTGTCTGCAACTTGGTTATACTGGAGACAAAGTAGCACATTCTTAATATTTGAGCCATTGTTTGTTTCCTCTCAAATACCAGCACAAGTTTCTTTCTGTATTTCTCTAAGTATAAATATTGAACATATTCACTCTCCACTATTGTAACAAATATTATCACCTATTCATTCTGGCAGATCTCTCATATTTTTGCTGAGTCTTACCAGGTTTTTTCGTTTGTCTTTTTTGAGATTTGAAGATGTATTTGCCTTCATTTCCTTTTAGAACTAAAAAGAAGTAATTTTGCTAGGATTATTGTGGTATCTAGCAATTAGTACAGCTGTAGCAAATATTCTATTACTATATTCTACATGCCTGATAGAAAATTAGTAACTAAAGAAAGATTACCTGTTGATAGTTTTATTCCTAGAACTGGATTTCCAGAAATGGAGCAATCTGACAGGCTGAGTGTTCTCAGGTTAAAAGTGCTGCAAAATATATGTAATAATAATATTCTGCTGTATTTTCCACTGAGATACGTTTTTTTTCACAACAGTGGTTCTTATTTTCTTTTTTCCCTTGGGATGCAGGAAAAATTTGGAAACCAGAGTGACACTGCATCATTAATAATTCATGTGCAAGATTATGATACATTGAACCCCTATTTCAGTCAATCTGTGTACACTGGAAATATCAATGAAAACCAGGTAAAAGCTCTTCACTGAATGCTGCTGTAAATAGGTTATCCCTATCCATAGTGCTTTTCTTCCAAGGATTCTTCCTCCTTGAGCAGCTTAAGATGGATGGAGCTGCTTTCCTTTGTGCTGATCAGTGAAAAAGATACCAGCTGTAGACCTCCAACTACCAGATAAGCAGGCCATGTATTAGATGAAGCATAGAATTTTCTGTGACAGAAACAGATTATTTTGTGTTTTGGGGAAAAAAAGAATTTAAAAAAAAAAGAAAGAAAAGGCAAAAACCTCGATATTCCTGTTCTAACAGGGCTTTCTATGTAAAATTCAAAGGGCAACTGGCTGTCCATCAGTCCTGAAATTAATTGGTTTTAAGTAGTGTAATTCTTTCATACTGCACTACAATCAGGTAAGCAAAAACAAGGATCTGAATGGCAATCCGTGGTCTACATTACTTTTGTAACTTTTTTTTTCTATATAGAGTAGGGATTTCTTGGTGGAATGTATTTGTTTGACTCGGGTTTCTGTATGTATTAAGAAAAAACAGTAACAGTATAGTACTATCAGAGTAATCCACTAAAATTAAAAAGGTTGACTATTATCCCTATGTCATTATCTTCATGTTAACATATTTTAAACCACATTTACTTTTAGAGTTACACCTCTGGTGTCCCTTTTGTTAGAAGTTCATCTTTAATTCTAGAGAAAGGAATAATTTTAGCTCTTCTGAAACGTTTTTATCTTTTAAATTACTGTTTTTATTCGGCTGCAGTAGAGACACGTGTGTTGTCTTCTAGGAGAGGAATGGAACTGAAATATTCAATGTTCTTAACATAAATTCCATCTGTGACTGCAGCTTTATAATCTGGTGTTTCTTAAACACAGTGAATCCATCAAGTATCTTGGTCATAATTTTCCTCTCTGAAGCATATATGGCAAAGAAAGAACTTCTTCCTGATCACATTGATTAAATGCATGTTTCTTGTTTCTTTAGTCAAAACTGTGACTTATCTCATGAAAGATTTTAAGTTAATGTGTGGTTTTTTTATCAAGATAATCCGGTTCATGCATGTTTTCTAGGTGGGTCCTCTGGCTATTCTCCCAGAGAAGATCTTGGCTCAAGATGGAGACAAAGGTATAAACGAAAAAATAATTTACAGCATCAAACTAGGTAAGAGCCTTTATTTTCTTCTAGACATTGACACAGTAATTTGTGATGATTCATTTACCTGTTACTGGAGATAATGATAAGGAAGTGCAGGGTTCATTCAGATGTCTTGAAGTGCACACAGCTTCACTGCAGTGCTGCTCCACGAGCTAAATCAGTCTAATCTCAGTCGTTGTCACAGAGTTAAAGACTAAGGGCTAAAAGACTTACATATTCTTACCCTCCTTCCAATGAACAAAAATCAGTTCCTGATTTCAAGTGTAAGCCAGTCTAGAGGCTTCAATTTGATCAAAGAATTTCCATTCAGGACCATCTAGAGAGATAATTCCATCAGGAGCTTTTCCTCCTCCTGAAGGAATTGTCAAAAGTTTACTAAAACTTTTAGTTACTAAAACTAAAAGTTTACTTAATTTGACATCCTTGAAGTGTGAGTGAATTTCCTAGGAATTGTTTTGAGGACAGAGTGTTTGAAAACCAGTCTTTTATGTGGAATGTCTGTTCCTTTTTGCTATGGCTGAGACATTACCACTCATACAAACAGATCAACCTTACTGTTCTGGTTCGTTCTCACAAACCCTTCCCAATTTGTTGCTTTTCAGTGAACCCCCCAGCCTATAACAACAGCTTTTCAATCAATGACACTGGAGTGTTGGAAGTCAAGACCTCAATTGACAGAGAAATATGTCCAAATCTTGTGGTGGGCATTCAGGTAGCGATTGTTTTGGCATTTTAGTCTCAATTTCAGAAAATTATATGTAAATCCCAGTTGCTGTTAATAGTATTTCTCATAATAATTGGTATCAAGGCTTCATCCTGCCATTTAAAAATCAAACTAGAGGAAAAAATAATGGTAAATATGCAGTTGCCACATCCTTGTGTTAAGCTGCTTGTTGTCAGGGCATGGAATTTACAGCTATAAACTCTGTTTTCTAGGCCGCTCAGCAAGACAAGCTTTTCAAAACAGCTGATGCACTAGTTCTGGTTACTATTGGAGATGAGAATGACAACGATCCAGTATTGTCACAAGCAAGTTACAATGTCTCACTTCCAGAAAATTCCCCAAATGGGATGGAAGTTCTTCAAATAACAGCTACTGACCAAGATGAGGTAAAAAGACAGTGTTTCTATGGCTGCTACAAGTACTGAAATATAATATAAAATGTGTTTGTGTTATAGAGCTATTGTGAATAGAATTTTTTTTTTCTGACTACCTAAATATGCTTAAGCAAAGCAATCTTAATTTCACTTCTTTAAGGGGTAGAGCACTGCAGACAAAGAATAAATTCTGGCTGTCTTTGGAACTCTTCTGTTTTGCAAAAAGTCCCAAATATGGAAGTGCAGAAGTGCAAAATGAACACAAAGCTGCAAGTTCTTCTCAGCCTGCATGTTATTTCTTCCATGTTGTTTGCTTCTCTCTCTTGTTTTAATTTTGTTTTTTTGGAACTGTAATCTCAGTTAAACAAGAAAATTTAACCTTCTCCATGAGGAAAAGAAGAAAGCATCCTAAGGGAGTAGCTGAGTGACTGCCCTATTTGATAACAAATATCTTCCCTGTTTGCAGGGAGGCTTCCAGGGAACGCTCACTCTCACTCCAGATGACAGTCCCTTCCAGCTAAGTCCAGCTGGGATCCTAACTGTGAGGAACTCCATGCTGCTGGACAGGGAGAGAGTACCCTCTATTCACCTCCAGGTATTAAAAATAAGCCTGCTCCTTTCCAAGGTAACCCGAGCCAACAGGGGAGACCTGATCCATCCTGGCAGGAGGCTGAATCTTGAGTATGGAACAGCAGCTTAATTGAAGAATCAAATCCAGACTTTGACATCAAAGTTATCTGGAGGGAAATACCACTGCTGATACAGTTTACTCAGCTTGTAGTTCTCATTCATCCTTTTTACTACTTACAGAACATGCATTTGAACAACACAGTCTTTTCACTGCATCATTTTTGCAGGTCACTGCCAGAGATCATCTGCCACCTCAGAAAGAGGTGAATTCTCCTATCAACATAGTGCTGCTGGATGAAAATGACAACAGCCCAACCTTTAGAGACACACTATATAGACAAGATATTTTCCTCAACATGACTGCAGGAATGGCCATTCTTCAGGTACTAGAAATACTAAGCAAAAATGACATTTTTGTGTTGAATGCATGCATGAGACCTTGCTTAAACTTGTGTAGCAGTTCTGCTGAGTAGGGGATCTTTTTTGAACTCCTCTCAGCTCAGAAACAATCCACCTTTCATTTCAAAGCTATTGATATTCCATAATCACAGTGTCCTGGATAATGTAATCCTATCCCAGATCAGGGAATAAATTATAAAGGATTTTTATTCTGGTTCTGTGCACCAGCCTGAATTCCACAAATATATGACAGAAAATAAGATTCTGGAATTTAGTTGTTGTAAAATGTTTAATAAAAACTGAATGTTGTTAGAGTCCAGGAACTCAAATAATGGCACAACATCCTTGAAAGGCTGCTGAATGCGGGAGCATTGGGGATAATTTTTAGATACAATATACTTTTCCTAACATAATAAACCAAATAAAACAGGAAGTAGGAGTTGAGATCTATAGGGAGTCACTATCAAAGCTCATACCCAGATGTGCAGATTTCATGGCTCCTGATGAAATGTCTTGAACAATCTGCCTCCAGTGCCTTTGGAATTGTTATGAAATCAGTTCTCTGAATACAACCTGGGTGTAATTCGCATGAGCTCCACAGGAGCAGGATTTTGCTGGTGCTGCTGGAATGATATTGTCTGTGCATCCAAGAGCAAACTTTGGTACTGAGGTTTAACCCAGCAGTTCAATAGGAAGTGGGCAGTGAAAGGTACAACCAAATTTAACTGCAGCTATATTTACCTGATTTTTATGTATATCTAAAATGGGAGAAAATTTGATAAAGCACAGAAACTAGAGTAAAATTTTTTTTTTTTTCCCTCCAGGTTGCTGCTGATGATCCGGATGATGGTATAAATGGAGAGATAAGCTTCATCTTAGCTGGTGGCAATGAAGATGGACACTTTCAATTGGATACATCCACAGGACAAATCAGTTTAAAAACAGTAATCCCATTAGGAATCAACCAGCTTAAGAAGTTTGTCTTGTGGATAACAGCTACTGATGGTAAGACAGGGTTTCAGTACCAGTCAACACAGCTATTCCTGGTGATGAGTTTTGGTTTTGTTTGGTTTCTTACTGGAAGGAATGCTGTCAAATAGGTTCACAGGCTTTGTTTGAATAATAGCATATATTTTATCTGCTCTTGTTTGTTGACGATAAGAAGAAACTGTCTCATTTATCCAAAGAAATTGGTGCATCTCTGGTAAAACTGTTTCTGCTGGTGGTGTTATATCAAATCTGTTTTCTTTATGGCTGTGGGAAGAACATGTGAAATAACATATATATATAATCACATCTTCCTTTAATTTACTGACTGCTGTTGCACAGCATAGGAGACAGAAATTCAGGCAGAAGTCAGAAATTCATAACTCACTCATTAGTTAATAAGGAGTAAAAGGAAAGTAAAATGTGCTGAGTAATTTGGTCTTTATTTGCACATCCCTGTGGGTAAACTGGGGATGCCAAATCCATTTTTAGGATGACCAGCATAAACAGCATTTCCTTAGCCACAGTTATGGGGGGTTTCTTTGATTTAAAAGAATAACAGAGAACTTGGTGAACATTCATGACCTGAATAAGGGCAGAAATAAATGTAACCTTGGAATGGCATCCCACTCCTGGTATAATGAGAATACAAAGTGATTTTCAGCCTTGTGGTTTTTCCATTATTTGGTCAATATGAGCTCTGTGTCTTCAAATTTAGGGTCATGTGGATAAAATGGGTACTGGGGGGAAATATGGGTACAAAAGGGATTCCTCAGTCCATCCTTTGTCTGTGGTCTTGCTGAGGACCTCTGAGGCAGTACTATAACAGTAGCACTAAAGATTAAAAATTTTTTAAAAGGCAGTACCATAGAAGAGTGTATTTTTTGGGGGGGGGAGTATTTTGTGCATCTGCTGGGAAATTGTTTCCTTTTGCTTGCAGGTGGGACAGTTCCAAGAAGTTCATCAGTGCCAGTAGAAATCTTTGCAGTTGGAGATTCCAGACCACGCTTTATTCAGAAAACATACAATGTGTCTGTGGAAGAAGAGCTGGTTGCTCCTGTTGAAATAGTACAAGTAAGAACTTTATCTCTATATAGGACAGGGCAGCTCTAAGAAAATCCTGTAATAGATGTGCTCTAAATATCCATACCTCCCTGAGCTATGGAGAACTACATACTGTGTGCTCTACATAGCAAGCTTCACATGCACTACTGAGTACATCCCTCAGCTGAAGTTTATCACCAAGGTGGGTTTGTTTCCAGTTAAACCTTTGCAAACATTTAAACAGCATCAGCTACCATTTAACACTAAAAAGAAAACAAACCCAACCCCCCTAATTAAACAAAATGAACCCCAGAACTGCTTGAGAAAGTAAAGTTTTGTGCGTAGCCCTCTGTTGACTTTGGACAACCTCCAAAGGGTTTAGTGGCTCAAAGCTTGGGCTAGGCAATATTCCCTTATCTCTTGGTGATAAATCTAAAACCCTGTGACATGATATGAGAATCCCCACCAGAGAAAAGTCATAAAGGCATTTTCAAAGAAGGCCCTAGAACTTGCTCTTCATTTTGATCAAAAAATGCTCAGATAAGCGGAGCGCCAGAATGCACCATGATAGCTCCTTCTTGGATGAAAGTCTGAACACACATGGGAGGCCTCAGAGCAAAGCAGTGAGAATATAATGTGTTTTAGGGTTTTGATTTATAGACATCTTGAGTTAATTTTCCCCCTTTTTTCATATAAAGAAAGGCAGAACCAAAGGTTAAAGTTCAGTCTGTTATTTTATTATGTATTATATATATTCACATTTCAATAAAAGGCAGTCCTCTCTGCATTTTTCCTGAAGCTTGATTTTTACTTCTTTTAAAGAATCTGTGAAGTTAACAAGTATCTGAATGAAAATTCATTAAAAGAAGTAAAAAATCAAGACACAGTATCAACCATAAGTTGATACCAATCCACAATATCAACCATAAAATGAGTCTGGACATAGTTAAAACAGCCATTCTTTTTTCAGACAGTGGTTTATGTGTTTTAATTCATTTATTGATAATATGCTGTATCTTACACAGGTAGACTATGAGGCTTTAAATCCCCACATACCAGTTGAGTTTCGAGTGCTGACAGAATCTGCTTCATTTGCCATCGATGACAAGGGAGTCATCTCAACAAAAACCAAACTGGACTACGAATCCCAGAGAAATTACACTTTCAATATTTCCTTGTCAGATGGAAGCACTACTGACTATGCCACGGTGTTTATCAGAGTTACAGATGTCAATGATAACAGCCCTGTGTTTGGTACAACCAACACCACCATTGCCATTCCGGAGAACAAGCCGGTGGGAACCAAGGTCACCAGCGTGTCAGCCACAGATGCAGATGAGGGCTTTAATGGATTAGTGGCCTTCTCTCTGAAGGGCGGAGAAGGAAAAATGGATATTGACAGCTCTGGATTCATTTTGCTGGAAAAGGTGCTGGACAGAGAAGAACAAGGCTTCTATAACTTAACAGTGATTGCCAGTGACCAAGGCCAACCCGTGAGATCTACAGCGCTCAACCTGACCATCGTCATCGATGATGTGAACGACAACGCCCCGGTCTTCTCATCGAGCAGGTATGAAGTGAAGGTCCCTGAAGACCTAGAGCTGGGAAGTACCCTGCTGACACTGTCTGCTACTGATCGGGATGCTGGGCCCAACGCCCTCGTGACGTACCAAATTGTTGACCAGCAACCTCAAACCTCCTCCCCGGTGTTCCTTGTCAACCCAAGCACAGGCCAGCTCAGCCTGAACCAGCAGCTGGATTATGAAACCATAAATGAATTTGAAGTGAAAGTGGAGGCATCAGATGGAGGTCAGCCAAGTCTCAGCAATGAAACACTTGTAGTTGTTCACGTAGAAGATGTCAATGATAACCCACCAGAATTCAGTCAGGTAGCTTATGATGTGTTTGTGTTTGAAAACCATCAGAAGGGGAGTCCTGTCTACACATTCAGTGTTGCTGACAAGGATGAGGTAGGTACCAAATTAATCTCATCCTGATAAATCAAAATGACATGTTTTTTCTCTATTAATCTGCAAAAAAGCATAGTAGTAGATAGGCAAAAGGAGATTTCTTAAATGGTTGGCACTAAGTATGTTTTGGGTCATGAAAACTTTGTCTTGCTCTCTCTGGAGCCAGCAGTAAAACCTCCCTAACCAAGGTAGTTAAGACCTTGTACAAAATAGTTTACTGGCTAGATCAGAGAAGATGGGGAGAGATTCTCTCCCACTGTATATGTGACCCAGGACAGGAAGCGTTGTTTGCTTCTGTGCATGTGCATATGAGATGAATGCATCACACCAGAGAGAGACAGATTTTTTTTTTTTTTTAATTCTGTCTTATTGCTTCTTTTGTCAAAATAATAGTTTCTGATTGAATGTTGCTCGGTAAACTAAACTTGGTAAACTTACCTTTAGTCTCAGCTTAGACAGGAAATTTGTAACCCTGATAGAGCTGTTTCTTCTATAATAGGAAATTACAGAATTTCCCTCTGCTTTATAACAAGCAGTTTCTTTCTCCCCTCGTTTTATAAAGACATTTCACATGTAGCTGTGGCACTGGGGAGATGCTTTGGAGGAAGAGGTTTCTGATTTGCAACATTACTCTTGCTCATGTCAGTTTTAAAGCAGCATAAATGCTCAGTTCCTACTCCACTGAACTCTGTTTTGCTGCCCTGTGCATCATGGGGATAAGTTTTGGAGAGCTTTTGGGAGAATGTGTAGGACCCAAATAGAGAAGCCTGCAAGTGCTTCCACATACCCCAGTTCCTGTTTGCCAAAGAAACCTATTATTCCAATAGCTCAGGGTGCAGGATTTCATTTATTAAACCTGGCAAATCACTTGTACTTCTGTAATGAGAAGTCTTACAAAAATGTCAGGTATTAGTATTAATAAGATTATTTTTTAAACTTAAATCTTAATAATTCTAAACTTACATGAACAATGTTTTCTTTTTAGGCTGGCTTTTCTCAGGGATACTTTATTCACAACAGCACTTCATTTACTGTGGATGTCCCTGGAACACTTTCATTAAGGAATGACACAGAACTGGACAGGGAGACTACATCTGGATTCACTTTACAAGTAAATTTGGAGAGAGACTTTGCAGCTTTGGCTCATCTCTGCTTTGTTCCCTTGAATGCCTTTTTATATCTTTATGAGTGGTTGAAATGGCAATATAGTCAACTACAATTCCATTTTTTTTCTTACTTTGTCAGGTATGGGCTGTTGATAATGTAACAAATGGGCTTAATTCAAGTGCCTTGTTCCACATCACTCTTCTGGATGTCAATGATAACAACCCTGAGTTTCAGAATCAGCCATACAGCTTTGAGGCTCTGGAAGGGGAATACAGGTTGGATAACCCCACTAGAGTTGGACATGTGACTGCCACCGATGTGGATGAGGGAGAGAATGCACGAATTACTTATTACTTGTCAGCTGAGGATGGGGATAATCCATGCAGCATCCAGCAGGTAAGGGTTTGGGTATGCTGAAAGCAATATTTAGATACTGCTGTTCATGAAGTGACTTGGCATAGTAAGGTACATCAGGTGAAAAGGAGTAGGCAGTACCATTCTAGTACACATCCAGCATGTGCCCTGTAGGTTGGAAACACATGTTGATATTCAAAAACTAAGACGTTCCTGGTCAGGTATTGCTTGGAATGTGGACTAGTCCAAAGGAGAACAGATTATTTCAATCCCTCGTCCCTTTTGAGAATTCAGTGTACAAGAGTTCTCAAAATGATCTGTGCATTGAACCACTGCCTTCTCTAGGATGGAACCATTGTGGTTACTCGCTCTGTAGACCGAGAAAGTAAAGACATGTATGAGCTGCTCCTGGTGGCATCTGATAATGGAGTGCCTCCAAGGCAGGTAAGGAGTAGCAAGTTATGCTTTATCTGAACTCCCTTTCATTTGTACTCTTAAGTGCCTGTGCATTTTCTAACTCATGTTTTTCTCCTGTCACACCCCAGAACTTCACACACGTCAGCATCCAGGTGTTAGATGTGAATGACAACGCTCCTCAGTTCACAAGGGCACAGTACTCAGCCAGCGTCCATGTGGCAACAGCAAAGGAAGGGGAGTTTGTCCTGTCAGTGTCTGCCACTGACCTCGACCTTGGGAACAACGCTGTCATTTCATACAGGTACATTTCTGTGAGGTTAATAAGTACCTGTTGGAAGAGAAACAGAGAGGTATTTTTATTGATCTTAAGAAGGATAAGAGCTCTTCAAAAATATTTTACAAGCGCTATAATCAGTTATGATTTCTATGCTTAGGAAGAATTACAGTCATTACTGGGTGTTTTAGAGCTTATCAAATCATGATGATGTCATAAGAGAAGGCACGACCAAATGATAAACTGGCAACAAAAACCCACAGCCAAGATTTGTTTGAATTTCTGAAATTCTGAATAATACATTGGAGTTTCTGGGTAGGAAGTAAATGAATCTCTGACTCTGTGCATATCTTCTGTTTGCTGGGAGGAGGAGATAAGAAATTAACTTCTTTAATGCACTGTGCATAGAAAAATCAGTGGAGAAAGAGATTTCTATGAGCCCTAAATCTTGTAAAATACCAGGATACCTTGAGGTGAAAAGCATCGATTGAGAAGGACAGGTGAATGAGCAGTAAACTTGTGGATGTTTAAAGCTACTGCCTTGAAAGAGGTTCTTTCTAACTATGAGATGGCATTCTGCCTAAAACACACTACTTGTGAGCAATCCAGTTATCTGTGAGAGTTCAGAGAACACCAGGAATTAGCAGGCCTTCAGATCAACGTCACTTGGGTTTCTCCTGCTGCTGAATATGCAGCTGAGTGTGCAAGATCTGCCTTCTCCTAGTGGGGACATCAAAGCCTTGGGGTATATGGGAACTGAAGGCATGAATGCTGTACATTTTCATGATGGAAGACCTACTTGGAAGTAAAAGGCCAATATATTTTAGGCTAAAGACAGCAATTAAAAGCTGGTCTTTACAAATAGGCAAACATTGTCTGTTGAGTGCTCCTTACAGAGGTAGCACTAAGTAGATGGCACTTCCAAGGTCATTAATATGAATGCTCTCCTGGTTGCTCTTTAATCAGCCTCATGAACCATTCTGATGATTTCCGTATAAATGATGGCACTGGAGAAATCACCCTCAGCAGCAACCTGGACCACATCACAGCTGACACAGTTGTTACACTGACAGTTGTTGCTACAGATCATGGAGTTCCTCAGCTTACCTCAAGTGGTAAACCACCTTTTACCCTTTTTTCTTTCTTTTCCCACATAAACATAACCCCTGCACACATTTAAATTTGAAATTAATCCCATTGCTGTCAAGTCAAACTGAATTTAGGGAAAAAAGACATGTTACATTTCAACAATGATGAATTCTTGCTCTTTGCCTTTTGATCTCCTCCAGGCCAATCATATTAACAGAAAACTTGGTTTTAGTAACCCTGGTTAGAATTTTTTTTTTTTTTAATTCATTTATTGCAGTTGTACTTATGGTACAAAAACCAGGACTCCATAGTTGTAGTCACTCCTAAAAGCTGTATTAAAATAATATTGATGACGTGTTTCTCTCTGTTTGTTCAGCTTTAAACAAACAGAAGCTGGCAAATCACCCTCAACTGAGTTTCTGTTCTTTCAAAAAATATTCAGTCACGTAGTATTTTTTGTAACTTTTTGATGTGTTTTTTGGAGGTTAACTTTGATTTATTGTGAACAGGAGAAACAACTGATTTTCTTAAAATAGGACGAGTGGTCACAGCAGAAATTGCACTAGTGGGTTTATGTACACCCCTCCTCTCTTTTTACAAAGCAATTAAGGGTCAGATTTTTTAGGCATGTGAAGCACCTGCACATCCCATTAGCTTCAGATTGGTGATCCTTGCTCTCCTGCCACACTGAAGCAACACTTCTGTCATCAGGGAAGTGAGGTTATTCTGGAAAACCAATTAGGTATAAAAAGCATCACGTTTTGTGTTACATATTAATGTTTATTTCTATTGAGTCCTTTTTTCTTATCATTCCTCTTTCCTGTGTGATATTTTCTATCATTTTCTACTGGTTCCTCAAGAGCTTAAGGAAACAGAGCATAGATCATGATGATTTTAGCAGTGACTTCACTATTTTAATTTCTTTCTACAGTCTCTGTTACTCTCTACTTGCTGGTAAATGACACCAGCTTTGGACTGATTTTTGAGAGCTCCAGCTACGAGTTCAGCATTGAGGAAAACAAACCCTCAGGGACTGCAGTGGGCTCTGTGAAAGCTCTGACTGGAAGCATAGCTGTGCAAGTTGGGTACTCCCTGAAATCCCACTGGGACAAGTTCTCCATCAGTGACCAAGGAGACATCGTGGCTCTTGCCAGGCTGGATCGGGAAGAAGGAGACCTGTACAGCATCCTTGTGGAAGCTGTGGATTCTCTGGTGCCACCCAATACAGCTGTTGCTTTGGTATGGTAGATGTATTTCAAAATAGTTTTTATCAAGGAATATGAAATATCTTTTAAAAATATTACCAATCAAAAGTGTCTGCTGTCATGCAAATGTGAAGCTTTGAGAGCCTTCTATTTCATTTCCCATTTCTTATATCCTGAGGAGATATTACCATCTGGGGATATTGTCAACTTCACAGATTGTGTCACTCCCTGAGAGTTCCTTGTGAACAATCCATAGCCAGAGAAACTTATTAACACCAAAACTGGTTCTGTGCATAGTTCTGTCAAATGCATGAGGTAGATGAGCCAAAAAGCCCCAGGTTATTAGTTCTGCTCATCTCTTCCAGTTAGAGTGTGCTATCTCACATATATGTTATCTTGCAGCTGAGAACAAAAAAACATTCAAATTGCAGAGGCAGTGAAAATGCTTAGATGCTGAAAAATGCTGAAGTTGTTATGTATCCCTTTGAGTTTTGTTCCTTGGTTTTGTTTTTTTTTTCCTCTATGGGCTTCCCTGGACTAAAATGAATCAAAATTCTCCTTTGGACACTATTTCTACAGCTCAAATTTGTGTCTCTTTTCCCTTTTGTTTCCTTTTTTTTTTTTTTTTTTTTGAATATAGGTAACTGTGAGAGTTGAAGACGTCAATGACAACCCTCCAGTCTTCTCACCATGGATCCAAACTAATTTATCAGCTCCTGAGAATACACCTGATCTAGACTTGGGCACATTTTCTGCTACTGATCTGGATATAGGAGATAATGCACTTGTAAGCTACTCTCTGCAAGATGATTTTGCTGGAACGTTCCATATTAACAGTTCTACTGGCAAGCTGGTGACAAAAAAATCCTTAGACAGAGAAGTGATGGCCAGTTATGAATTGAAAATAATGGTAAGTTGGCAAATTTGATGCAAATTCACAGAATTCTCAAAAAAAGAGAAAATACTGAATCATCACAAGAAAGCCACTTAATCTTAGGGAATTCCATTAGAATTCACGAATGAATTTTGAGTGTTCCTTATGTTTTGTATGCAGAGCTCTGTTTCCTGCTCTGTAAATTGATATTAGCGAATAAATGACTTATGAACCCTAAATTTTAGAGGTCACAGTCACACAGCAGCTGACTGTGACATCTGCAAAGCATTCCTGGGTCCATTTTAGACCATACAGCTGCCTTGCCAATCCATGCTATTTGTCCCTTTCCCCTGTGTTTTTCATTTTCCAAAATATATCTCCTTAGATCTTTTAAAAAAGTACCTGAAATGAGATTTTTCAAATCTCATAAAAAAAAAAAAAAAGAAAAAGCATAAACTTTCATTCAATATCCATGAGGGTATCTATTTATCTATTTATTCCAGCTGATTTTATTGATTTTTACTGCTACTAATCAGATCAATTATTGTGCATACAAAGAAGTGTTCCAGCACTGGCCATCAAGTACAAATATGTTTGAAGGACATTTTTACAGCTCAAAGAACTTGCAGAAGATATAGAGGAAACATACTAAAAATAGAGCAGTGTCTTCTGAAAAATTTCAAGTTAATAAAAGTGGACACTTTTCAAGACAAATTGAAAAATCTGTGTATGTACCTACAGATTAGAATTTTCTATGGCAGATGTTTGTGCAGTGTAAAACTGACTGTGAATTTGCCACATACTGGATGCTCTTCACAACTTGCTTTGTAGGCACTTTAAACCCTCAAAATGCAAGGGATTTCCTCATTCTTTTAACTGCCACAGCACAGACATCTGTACATAGCAGTTTTGTGTTGATTAGTGCCACATCTGATCACGTGACATGTTTGATCTGCATCCAGGCTCGAGCTTTTGATTAATTGTTAATGAAATGAGGCAGAGCATGTGATGGGGTGAGGATACCAGCTGCAGGAAGATGTGGCAACTAATCAAGTACAGGGCTAGAGAAGTGTCACTGGGGGATAACTGGTCCAGCAGAAAGACTTCAGAGGCAAAAGTTCACAGTTTTTGGAGCAAAATTGAACTGGCAAAGTAAGCTTGTGTGAAAGCAGTGCTGTTTTTAATGACAAGTTGTTCCTTCACAGGCCACTGATTCTGGCAAACCACCACAATCTGCAAGCTTAGTTCTGAGCATCTCTGTGGAAGATGTGAATGACAACCCACCGGTGTTCCCCCAGAAATCCTACTCCGTGACCGTGAGGGAGAACGAGCCTCCGCACGTGGTGTGTAGCACTAAGAGTAAACAGCCTGCTGTGCACTTGTTCTCTCTCTGGGCACTTGGAAGGGGCAGTGATCTCTCATGGCTGTGCACTGGTGAAGGTTGCTTTGTACTTTGTGGGGCCTGTAAAATCACACAGCACGTTTGCTTTGTATGACAGTGGAGTACCTGTCCCACTGATTCTTCCTAAAGCTCTCACAAAGAGTGAGAGCTGCTCCCCCTTTCCCTCCTGTCCCCAGCAGCGGTGCCACACTGCACAGATGGAGTTTCCACAAGATCTATGGGCAACATATTTTAAAGATGTTCAGTGCTGTAGGTGTTGTGCATATATCCAGCATCCCTCTTAAACTTTTCTGTATTAGAATCATGGAATGGTTTGGATTGGAAGGGACCTTAAAGATCATCTTGTTCCCAACCCTCCAGCCATGGACAAGGACACCTTTCTCTAGACCAGGTTGCTCAGAGCTCCATCCGGCCTGGCCTTTGAACACTTCCAGGAACAGGGCATCACAACTTCCCTGGGCAACCTCCCAGTGTATCCATTTCTGGCTCCGTATCTGCCTTGCAGATGTGACCTAATGGTTTACAGGAATCAAGGGAAGAGGTATCACCTGACAATCCATAACTGCCCTGCCACAAGCTGTGCCAGAATTCCAGCAGTGCAATTAATCAATTAATATGTAATTCAATCAGTAAACACCTTATGGGTCAATACCGGTCTTGTGTGCAGGTTTTGCCACTCTCTTTGTTCTGTTCTAAACTTTTTTGTTTCTGACTTTTTTCCCTTTCATTTTAGATTTTGAGTGCAGTAGCCACAGATGAAGATATAGGGTACAATGCCATCATTCATTACACCCTAACTGGAGAGACGACTTCATTTCATGTTGGAGAACTTTCTGGAGATATTGCAACCCTTCAGCCTCTGGACTATGAAAGTCATTCCCAGTATATGTTTATTCTGAAAGCTTTCAATCCTGGACAGCCACTTCTCCAGGACACAGCAAACATTACAGGTAGCTCTACTTCACCACAGGAAATGAACTTTCATTAACCTTAGGGAGTATTTCAGTATGTGCAATTATGAGGCATAAACCAATACTAATGCAGTCTGCTAGAATAAATTATCAGAAATGATGATGTGATCTTTCCACTATAGCCAGATGAAATTTTTCTAAAAAAAAGTTTCATGTCAAAAATGAAGATTTTTCACACAAACTGACATTATTTCCCTCAATATATTCACTTTTTTTTTCTATTTTCTGAGAACCTACTGACATTTTGATTGAAAAGGTTGCCAAAAACATAATTATGGGGTTTTTCTGCTTTTATACAGAAGGGCAGTTTCTAGGGTGATAAACAGTGTTGACAGTGATTTTTAGTGTTGTGAAAATAACAGTGCTTGATTTGCTGGCTTTTTTTCCTTAAAAACATGAAATAAATTTGTTCTGTTAGGGAAAAAAGACAAAGATTTCTGTGTAATTGGTATCCTAGCTTTTGGCCAGCCCTACTTTTGATCAGGATGATTGGATATATTCTCATTCAGAGGAGCTGTGTTGGTTTATATTAGCTGAAAAAAAAAAACAAACCAAAAACAACTTATAACCTTTTTAGGTAAAACTCACCAAATGTGACGATTCTTTCTCAGTTACTGTGGAAGATGTCAATGAAGAAGGACCCGTGTTTGACCAGTCCTCATATTACAAGATCCTTCCAGACAATTCTACAGCTGGCACACTGGTAGTAGATATCAATGCAAGAGATGAAGGCAAGGGTTATGACGAAGGCATTCTCTACAGTATTTCAGGTATGTTAGAAAAAGGTCTTAGGGCTGTTTATTACTGGTTTACTTGATATGCTAAACCAAGCTGTGTGACACCAGAATGAGAGAGAATGGTCATCAAATGAACTGGCAGGCTCTGACTGGATAGAAGGGGTAAAAAATCCTCTGTGAGGATCAGTAATTACTGAACAGGCTGCTCAGAGAGGCTGTCCTTGGAGGTTCTCACCTGATGGATCAAAACCTTGAACAACCTGTGCTGAATTCACTCCTGGCCATGTTTTGAGCCAAGAGGTTGGACTAGAGGGGGTGTCTTGCTGCAAATCACATGTTCAAATTAGGATTTCAACCTGTCTCTCTTCTGTCCTGGGCACACACTTCGGTCACTTGTCTCTGCTGGTTCCAGGGAACATCTCCACCACTTCTTTTTCTGCTTTCAGGTGGAAACTCAGAAGGCCTCTTCAGTCTTTCCAGTGCCACAGGAGAACTCAGGTTAACAAGAGACTTATCCAAACAAACTGTTCCCCTGTATTACTCCTTGAACGTCACTGCTACGGATTCGGGTCTGCCGCCTCTTTCAACCTCTGTAAAGGTACTAAAATTTATACCGTGCACTGTTTGCTGCACAGCTGATTCCCCAGATTGTTTTATTCTAAACTGAGCATAACTGCACCAGGAAAGGGGTGTTAATGAGGCAAAACTATGCAAACCAGGAATCAGAATGTCAGGGATTCATTTCTGCTTCAGGCTACAAGGTAACAGTTACCAAGTTATGCTGCCCTAGCAATTGCTGGCACACCACCCAAAATGGTTATGATCATTCCATTTCAGAAAAGACAGACAGAAGCTCCAGGCTGTGAGGGAGGAGGATTAGAGCAGGGGAGACTTCTGTGCAAGGTCAAAGAGTGAGGCAGCCAGAAAGGATGTAATGAAAGTATGTGATAAATAAACGGGAGATGGCAAATAAAGTGTTCCTGTTAATTTTCCTATAATGTAAGATAAAAAACATTTCTAAATTGAAAAGTGACAAATGTAAATATGATTTAAAAAATTATTTTTACACAGTGCTTATAACTTGCTGGTGATCTTTTGCCACTAAATATCACAGCAGAACTAAAAAAAGAACTAGAAATCTATATGGATAAAGACATAGAAAATTACCTTCAACAACCTTAAAATGTAGACTTACAAGCTATCATTCTTCAGAGGACTGGACAGCAGCTGTCTGGCAACAGTTAGAAATAAACTGTCTTTACTTTGTGAAGAAGTAGGCACTATTTATTTACAACCTATCACCTTTTTTAAAATCTAAAAATCAGTTATAATAGTTCTAAAATACTGTACATGCAAGCTCCTGCTCTGGTTATACCCTCTCCAGTGGAAGACTGGAGCTGAGTGCATCTCTCTGAGAGCATCGCTCTCAGAGCTGCTTAGTTAAACAAGTCCTTTGAAATGTGCTGTAGGTGAGGAACTGGAATCCCCCTCTGCATTTAGCAGAGCACCCAGGTGAACCTAAACTGATAAGGCTGCTGGCCTTTTCCACCAAGATTTGCTGCCTTCAGGGCAGTGTGAAACTCAGCAATCCCAGGCTTTTCCTCACTGACTGAGACCTGGACTTGTGCTGTCTCACACCTCAGTAGGAAAGTTTTTGCTAAAGCTGAAAACATAACCCCCATGGCCACCTTTTCTCTGCAGGTGTCAGTCATGATAGCTCCCATGGATGTCTCCTTCCCAGTATTCGTGGAAGAAGCCTATCACCCTGCCCCTCTGTCAGAGAAGACACCCCCAGATACATTTGTTGTAGAGATCAGTGCCTTGTACAAGCTCCCTGTGAACTACAGCATTGCCTCTGGAGATGAGAAGGGTGAGCCCTTGATGTGGAATAACGGGAAGAGGGGGTGTGAAACAACGAGCACAGCACTGGGCTTTGGGATTGTTTCTTCTCTCTCCTTTTGCTCTCATCTCAGTTCCACAGCCATTAATACTGGATGTGAATGAACCCAATGTACCACTTTGATCTGCATCAGCTGCACATGATTGAATTCCTGTCACAGCAGCACCAGCCACGTGATCCAGGGCTGGCTTTACCAGCTGTGCACTGTGTCTGCTGCAGGCAGATCAGGTGGTACCTGGTCAGGAATAAAGCTACTCTGGCTGGAGAAAAAATAACTAATAGCACAAAAACTTCTAGTAGAAAAATGAACTCAGCAATGTTTTCTTAACAAATGTGAGTGCCTAGAGTAAGTTTACCTGTGGTCAAGTGCATCAGTGCTTTGTCACGTGTCTTTTTTTACTAAATATACAGCTGATTTTAATCTATCATCAAACAGCCAATCTGTATTTCAGTTTTGTAAAGTGTTCTATATGAAGTTGTGATCTTGAAGTTAGTTGCAAAATTCCTTATCTTCATTAAGAACAGGACTTCTTAGGAAATATAAAAATTTCTAACTGAAACAGGGGCAAATAATCTCTCACTGTTTCAGAGGAAGGTGAAGACCTGACTGGAGAGTGGTGGACTGAATTTTCTCCCCTTTGGTTCCCATCTGTCCTTCTGAATTATTTCTTCTTGTTAATTACAGACCTGGATATATCTGATGTTCTTGACAATCTTGTAAAAATGTTGAATTTCATTTTGTTCTTTGAAGAAAACTGTAACATACAGTATTCATGCAAATAATGTATATTTTTCATTGGAGGATTCATATCTTCAGTTTCAGCTGATAAAGTCATAACCAGAATAATTTCTGGTTGATTTTTTTTTTTAAAAACAGGATATTTCATTATCCATTCATCCAGTGGTATCATAAAAACAAGTAAGAATCTAGAAGTGGAAGATTTTCCAGTAAATTTCAAGGTACGAGCAACAGACTCATCTAATGCTACTATATTTAATGAAGTTGAAGTGAAAGTGGAAGTTATCGATGAAAACAATTTCCCTCCAGTTTTCCCATCTTCTCTACTAGAAGAGAGATTGGCAGAGGTAAGAAAATGTCATCCAAACTGAATCACAAAAATAAGTCTTCAAAATAATAATAATAAAAATAATCTTTTGTTGAGTATACAAGTAAACCTTCTGGAAATGGGCAGACTTGCTGTTCTGTTCTACCACATGATGTTGTGAGGTTTATTTCAAGCTGAAAATCCCAATACACAAGAATGATCTAGAAATGTGGACTAATTGAAGGGAAAGTGAATCTTTCTAATAAGGGGCTTCATGAAGGAAGAACTACCACTCCATTTTGAATATTTTTACATAGAGAATATTCAGGTGCATTCAAAATCTATTGGATGTGCTGGGCACCTCACAGGCTCTCACTCAGCCTTTTTTAAGGGAGCTTCATGCAGAGAAGTAGCAGGGAAAAGTCTCTAATTTAGCAATACTTCTCCTCTTGCTCACATCCAATCTGTTGTGATTTTGCTGCCACAAGTGATCAGCAGCAGAGAACAAGCCAGATTTCAGTCAGATTTTCAGACGTTGTGGTTCTCTACAGAAGAAGCCACAGCATTTAAATATGCAAAAGCATCTTGCTCAACATTTCACTCTTCAATTTTCAAGCGACACTTTAATCTGCTGGTTGCTTTTTTAAAAAAAGCAGCACATGGATCATGTTAGCATTTTATAGAGCACATCCCTTGCCTTTGAGATCCCCAGCTGAGGCACACACGTTCTCACTAGCAGCCACAACTGACTTAAAATCTAGTCCATTTCTACCATTGAGTTAAAAATAGGTTCACTTATTACACCTAATTTTAATATTCCCAGTTAGTTTAATGGAGGAGAACTAGAATCACATTTCCCAACCTTAAAAAATTGATTTCCATGTGAAATATTTACACAGTGGGAATTGCTGGATGCCCTGTTGGATCAAATAACTTGAGATCAGGTCTCAAATGGCCCTGCAAGTGAAACACTGATATTTTCTGTCAATCCTGGTGCAAATAACACTGTTAGAAAGGAAGAATTAGATTATTTGTTTTGATAATTATCAGCCGAATAGTGTTCAGAAAGAAACGTGATGTTGGAGTTGAGAACACCCACTGAGTTTCATAGGAGAAGAGGCTGTTAAACAGAAATAGCAGCAAGTCAGATGCTTGAGGTTAACATTTGGGCTGTTTGAAATCATTTTTCTTCCTGAAAATTGCAGCTGTGGGTAGAGACGTGGGGGGAGGAAAACAGTTATTTTCTGTAAGTTAGAGAAAGCAAGAGACTCTCTTACTGTGCTGAACAAGTTTTGTAATTTTGATTTTAAAGAGTCTATACTACTGTAAGTGGATGCAATATCTGTAACTGCCCCCTTTCACATAATTCAAGCAATTGCAGCAAAGCAGTCTCTGAGAGCCTCATTTTTTACTTCCTCCACAGAATTTACCTGCTACTCAGATTGTGCAGCTGAAAGCTCAGGACAATGACACAGGTAGAAATGGTTTCCTAACATATGGCATTCTCAATGGACATGGACTAAAATTCTGGATAAATGAAACAACTGGAATCCTTTATTCCACTGCCCCCTTTGATTATGAAGAGGAACCTACAGAGTATCAGGTTTGCTTTAGATTCCTTAAATCTTCTTTATTCACAACTCTTTATCTTTCTCTTGGAAAACAGGTGACACTTGTGCTTTTGTTTAGCTGAATAATGCTTGAACATTTTCTGCACTGGTTTAGAATAGGAGCATCTCAAGGTGTGAGGCATTATTAAAACAAGCCACTGCCTTTTGACTATGATGAAATTCTAGCACAGCTCATTGTTCATCTGCCCTGCAAGCACTTCGGCACGTGAATAACTAATTTCACAATGCCAGCTCGTGTATTCAGTACTGTCTGCTGCTTGAATCTGTGCTGGACCGAGAGCTTGCAGAGATGATTCTCAGTTAATCTTTTTGTTGTTGCCACTGCTGATATTTTTTATGATCCTATTTTGCTTCAAGCAAAAATACTGGTGAATTTGTTGGCTCTACATAGAAAGACTTTTTAAATTGACCCAAATACTCCTTAAGTTTTTAATCGTTATTTTGAGAACTGGACTTCACATTTCTAAGAATATTTCAAAGTTCAAAATTCACCAAGATACTGTTAATCCTTATGCAGGAACCTCTTTGTATGATTTCTCATTACCAATAACTGTGTAACTTACAGGTTGTGGTCTATGCTGAAGATGATGGAGTCCCTGAGAAGAAGAGGGGTTACTGCACAGTTGTGATAAAGATCACTGATGTTAATGACTGGCCACCTGTGTTTGATCCAGTGCCTGACTTCAGTGTCAATGAAAACGTGCCTGTGGGATTCATAGTTGGAAAAATCACAGCATCAGACAGAGACACAGGAGACAATGCCTTTGTTCTATATAACCTCACAGGTAACAAGGAATTCTGTCACTGCACTGGCACTTTGTTGTCTATACAATTGCGAGGATAAATAATATGACCCATGTTATTTCCTAACCTCTTTCCATGAAAGCCAAGAAGGTTTCACTTTTACTTGGTTTGAAATGTTACTAATTTATGCTCATACAATTTTCAAACCAACTGAGTAGGAACTTTGCAGAGACTACAGATGTTTGTGCTTTTAATTGTATTCTTAATCCTGTTAAAAATCAGCTTTATAAAAAATCTTTAGCTACTTGACTGCCATAGCTGCAATCAACAGGAGAAATTTTGATGAAGAGAGACAATTTTCTGAATGAGGAATAAGGGCCTAATTCATCCCTGCCTTGTAGAACACAACAGAGATGGAAATTTAGACTCCTTTGGACCAAAGCCTGCAGGGAGCTGAAATAGTTGGTTTAGTTGTAAGGACCATCAAAAGCAATGTGAATACAGTTTATATAGTTTTAGTCCTTTATTTCCAATATGCATACAAACTTTGAGCAAAACCAGCAGAAGTCACTGCCATGTCTGTTGGCAGCCACATCGATTTCTCTTTACATCTCTGGGTCACTCAGTCTGCCTCCGCTAGAGACAAAATAAATTCAGACAACTCCTCTGAGAGGTCTTGGCAGGAGCACTGTGTTCATAACTACTGCAACCAGCAAACATGAGAGTGAGCCTCCAGAAGGTCAGAACACTGCACAAGTGCCTCAAAAAGTTGCACAGACCTGCAGAAACTTGTTCAACAGACTGACCCCAGAACACAAACTATCCATCACCAGGGTGATAGATGTCCCTGTAAAATTCATTAACCCATTCTCTTGGCTCATGTTTCAAATGCCCATCCACTCAAAATATTTCTGCATTATCTATCTGATACTTTTTAAAATTGTTTTAATGAGTTTAGGACACAAGTAAACATATAATTTAAGAGTGTAGTTAATTATGTGCTTCTAAGATGTATTAATGGATGATGTTTGTTTAAACCTATCTCAGGTGATGGAGAAAATATATTTGAAATAGATGAAATACAGGGAATCATTAAGATAAGGAACTCTCCAGACTATGAAACCATGAATAAATACAACCTTACAGTGACTGCAGTCAACAATAAATCTGCCCCTTTCCACAAGGTAAGAGACCATTACTGTAATGAACAGTGACCCTTCAGAGTGGATTTTGAACTTATTGGGAAGGAGATCTATCCCAGACATTTACTGTGTGGAATAAATGAGTCACCTCATCATGTTTAGAGTCAGACTTTTACAGCCTTTAGCCACACTGAGTAGCAGTATACTTTCATTATGTGAAATACTTCAAAATTATGCATGGTAGGCTTTGACCCTGAATTGTTTGCTGACTGACCTGTGCTGGAGAACAGGAGTTTGCCTGCTGGTGTTACAACTGTAAGTGATGTGATAATTTTTTCATGGGAGAAGAATAATTTTCAGCAGATTGTTCTAGTTCTGCTGTATCTCTTTTATTTGAAAAGACATTAGACACTTATTTAACAGAACCAGAACATGTGGGGCATCCTGAACTGCATGCAGGACATGTTGGTCTCCTAAACATCCTGTTCTTACTCATTCAGACACCTTTCAAGAAGTAGGATCCTACTGCAACATTGAATTCCTGCTTCTCCTGTTAAAATCCTGTAGTGATCTCTGATGTTGAGTTCACAAAATTAAACCCAAACAACATTTCACTGCAGCGTTTTCAAAGATTGATTTATACTTTGTTGTAGGTGCAAGGAAAAAACAATGCTAAATAAGAGATTCCAAATACTCTAAAATGCACGCCACCATTTTGTTTTCTAGACAACTACCCATGTCAGTGTTGCAGTGATCGATGAGAACGATAACGCCCCAGTGTTCGCCCAGAGCTCCTATTCCGCTTCCATAAACATGGTGAATCCTGTGGCTGCTCCTGTCATCACCGTGAGCGCCACCGACCGCGACCAGGTAACGCCTCCTGTTGGACCTGACACTGCTCTGCGCTGCAGCACAAACACATCCTGCTCCACTCTCTAGGCATGAAGCACCAAACGCAGCAGAAAGTGAATCCTGCTTAACTACCAGCTCTGGGAATTGGAAATTTGGAGTTTTGCTGGCTCTGCCTTGACAATGACATACTCCCTGGCTTTGGGCATGTTTCCTCAGCTGTGTTTCCTTTAATTTTCCCCTTTACTACACAGAGCTGCACCAGTTCTTCAGAAGTATACAAGGACTGAAGCAATTTAGTGTCTCTGAAGTTATTAGAACTTTTGAGGTAGAAGAATCTGTAAAAATTGAACATCAGCTGCTCGAGCAATGAAATGTCTGCTTGCCAAACTCCTCTGAAGTGTGGCACCCCGGCTAATTCTCTCCATTCCCATCTTTAAATGTAATTTTGCTTGATATATCTGTACTACATGCATCAAATAGTATCCAGGCACTGGCAGGGATATCCAGTAGTCAGCCACATTGCCATGGCAACATCACTAGTAATTACATCATTTACAAGATGAAACATCTCAAAGTGACAACAAAATAGGTGTAGCAGGTGCCTTCCTGTTTCTTCACGCATAATTTTGGTTAGAATAGCTGCAGCTGTGGTACATTGCTGCAAATCATCTAACAGCCCTTTTTTAATCAGCCTTTTCAATGATCTTGTATAAAAAGTGAAATTGCCTTTGAAAATTGCTGAACTGTGGGAGGTCTGCATTGAGACTCCCATGAAACTCCTCCTTCAGCTGTGCAGAGTGGCACTTGTCCTCCCTGTGCCACCCTCACTACTCTGACTGTCCCCCTCTACACATCTAACTTATTTTCATTAGAGACCTTTTTGCCATGTTTTTACTGTCTAAATGACCAATTCATTGTGTATTTTCTTCTGCTTTGTGTTTGGGGTTTTTTTTGAACTGGCACCCATCCTACCATAGCTAACCTCACGTTTTCATTCTTAAAAGAAAAAAAAAAAAATCACTATTTTCAAAATAATTTCACTAGATGTTTTTTGGATCTCTTGTTTCAGTGCTTACCCTACCCTTCCAAACATACTCCCAGTTCCATGAGATTGTGTTCCTTTCATGGCAGGGGCAAAATGGCCTTATTGAGTATTACATCCTCCCGGATCCCGGTGTGAGCCCGTTCTTCCTGATAGAGGATGTGAGTGAGGGGAAGATAATTACAACTGGAAACCTGTCTAGATCTGGAGAGATGCATTTAACAGTGATGGCAAAGGACAAAGGTTCTCCTCCTTTAAATGGCACTGCTGTGGTTACTCTGAACGTGTTTGACAACCGTCCATTCGTTCCTCGCTTTAACAAAAGTGAGATCAGGTGAGGCTTTCATATCAAGTTATATAACTGGGATGTGTTCACCAGGTAGTGCAGAACATAGCAAAGTTGAAGGTAATTTTCATATTTTTCCATGCAGAAGAAAGGACATCAGTTTTGGGGTTTATTTAAGCAAAATATAGGAAATTCTGCTACGCTGGGGGTTCTGTGAATGTGAATTGAGGCATTGCCTTTTATTTCTCTACTTTGCAGCTTTTATAAGCCAGATACTTTGTTCCTTTCCCCTTGCACACTATAAAACATTTTTCCTTAGGTTTTACTCAAGGATGACCCAAAATCTGGCTGGAAAACCAGGGTTTGCACTGCACTCTGAAAGCTGGGCAGATTGAGCAAACAACTGGGAGGTGGGGGCAAGATTTTCCACAGAGAACTCTCTTTAAAAGAGCTAAATTTCAGAGCCTGCCTGGGCAACAACTGTTGGCAAATTTAACATTGTGATTTATCATTTATTTCCTGCATTAGCGTTTCCATTTCGGAAAACACAGGAGTGGATTATTTAATTTATGATTTTGCTGTGGTTGAAACTTCAGGAAAACCTATTGATTACACTGTTGTATCTGGCAATGAAAGAGGTGAGTACTATTCCCCTAATGAGTTAAAATAGCCAGGGGAACATCATAACCTGTCTTTTGCATGGCAGGTGCTGCTGTGCACAAGTGAGGAGATGGAGAGCATGGATAAACTTTTTTTTACAAAAAGGAGTACGCAGAGAATTTCTTTCAGAGCTTTTCAGCATTGACTTTGCTGATCTCTGGCTTTAGAAAGGGTGGTAACTTGCTACAAAATGGGTTCCTTTAGTCTTAAACGATGATAATTTAGAGACTGGGGGAGCCAAAATAGAAAGTGCTGTAAACAAGCAGCTTCCTCCCTGCCAGTCACTTTTAGTCCATCATTTCCTTGCACTTATGTTAAGGCATCTGCCCTCCTGCAGCTCTTGCAGCTGTGCCCAGGCTCCACTTGGCCCACAACAAAGGAAGTGTGTAGAAACTGAGAGAAAACTTGGAAATACATAAAAAAATGGAGTTGTGCAAGAAGAAGCTGCAATACTCCTTATTTGTGAAATAATGTGAAATTATTTTTCACATATGCTGTTCCTTTACACGTTTAAGAGCTGTTTGGTGTGGGATGGGCACCCAGCTGTGATGCCTTTGCTGTTTGGCCAGTGGAAGTGTTGAATTTCACATTGTTCAGAAACATCCCAAGAGCAACTAAGACACAAGAGATAGGAGGGGTACAAGTGAAATGGCAGCTGTAACAGCAAAGGTGCATGTTTTTCCTTTCAGGTCACTTTAGACTGGATCCTGAAAGTGGGGAGCTGAGAACAGCAGTGAATTTGGACTATGAGGAAGTTTCTCAGTATGTGATTTTAATTCAAGCAAACAAAAAAGTCTTCTCTGCTGTAGGAGCCCAGCGTTCAGGTAACTTTTTGCTTTGAATGCCATTCCAGGGGAGCAATGGCCACGTGTCTTGTGTTTGCAACCCACACAGGAGTTGTGATTCTCTTTAACTTGTGAAGTTTGACATGAAAGGTGAAAAGCTGACAGTCAAGGTGGTTCACTTGTGTTTTTTCCAGGCCTGTTTGCTGAGAACGTGGCCATGCTGACGATCTCTGTGCAGGATGTGAACGAAGAGCCCGTGTTTTCCAGCAGCTCCTACTCTGCCCGCATTCCCAACTCTGTGCCCTACAAATACCCTGTCGTTACAGTCCAGGTAGAGTATTTCCTGTGCTCTTCATGAGGACAGAAATCCTGTGAAAGGTCTGGGTTTCTTTCACTGGGTTAAAGGAGCTCTTAAATCTGCTCTTGAGAGCTGAGTTTACTGGTTGAAGAGCAATGTGCAGTCTAAAAGCCACAAGCAGAGTGTCATAAACCACTTTTTTTAAACCCAGGCCACAGATCCAGATTCAGGAGCCAATGGACTTCTGCTCTACAGCTTAGTCAGAGGTCAAACTGACGAATTTGACATCAATGAAAACACGGGACAGATTTTTACGGTTTCTGTAGCAGGAAAGACTGGAACATTTAATCTGGAAGTCCAAGCTGCAGACCAAGGCACAAGAAGACTCACAGCCTGGACAACAGTCAGTGTAAGGAAGATTTTTCTATATAATCCTGATTTATTTCCATGTCATGATTGTAAACAAGAAGGGCTAAGTTTTTTTGGTAATGGCAAAACCAAAAAATTACTTAACACAGTCAACAGGGCTGTCAGCTACATGAATATTTACATACTAGAATTAAGATGTTGCCATTTTCATTGACATATAAAAATATGTTGGCACAAAAACTGATTTTTGGAGGACAGTTATTTTATATCTGAGGGTTTTTGTTATTGTTTAGTGGGTTGGTTGTTTGTGGGTTTTTTGATCAATCTATGAGAGGTACAAATGCTTTAGAAAATCTTACATGTGATTCTTTATTAGGTAACTGTTGATTCCAGTTCCAGCAGCAACATTGTTATGCTGGTGCTTAGTCAGAAGATCAACGTGGTGGAAAGAAACAGTGCTGAAATACAAAGGTATTTTTGAAGCCATGAGTTTGTTCTGGTATAATTTCTAATGATAAATTTACAGTCCCTTTGGGATAGGGGTCTGACATCCTACAGGGAGCTGATACAGCCAGTGCCCAGGAAAAGCCAGGCCTTCAATCTGATGTAGCTCAGAATAATTTGAGGGAATTCACAGGAATCCACCAATTTTTGCCTCGTAAGTTTTTGGCCTGAGCTGACAAATCCCAAAGAGGTCATTGGACTAGACAATTTCAAGAGGTTTCTTCCCACCTCAATGTTTGTGTCATTTTTAACTGCCTAAGGGTTTTCATGGATAGCAAGATAAAAATGTGGAGACACAGGAAAGACACCACAAACCAAACCCACCGTTGCTACAGGTGAAAATCGCCCCTCATGGCACAGCAGCAGAGCTTCTCCAGGACACCCCAGCCCTGCAGGAACAGGGGATTAGCCGGTGATGTCTGATGGCCACCCAACAATTAAAACCATAATTGGGCCTTTTTGGCATGTTAACAAAGATGGAAGATCGGTTGTTTGGCCATACTTCAACATCTATTTACATTGGAAAGATGGAGTCCTGTGCTTATGAAGGGAAATCATTCTGAAGGTGGAAAAAATGACTTTGTGTTGTTGCTGCTGTTATGGACCAGTTTCTTGCTGGTAAAAATTAAATGGAAAACTTTCTTGGAAGCAGCTGGTGCTGATTGCTATCAGAATGATGGATTCACTGGGCCACTGGTCCAATCCAGCATGAAAATCTCTCTGGAAAAAGAGGAGAAAACAATGAGGATTATGAGACTAAATTTCCCTCCTCCCCACCTTTACTGTTTAGAGTAATCTATAGATATTGTTTTCCTCTGCTACTCAATCACCCAACAATTTTGGGCAAACAGCTTAATTCCTTTGCTGATGATAATCCTGCATTTTTACATGCTTAGGTTAAAATACCTGCCAAGGTATTTTTAGTAGTATCAATTAATATCTGGCAAATGTTGTATTAAATACCACTTTATTTAATTTCCAGAGTAAAATAATCTGTCATTGCCCAGTTAATTAAAAATGTTTTCTTCATATGATGCCAGGGTCCTGGAAGACAAACTTGGATGGAATGTATACGTGGTTGATATTTCTTCCAAGGAGACTGAAAGAAAAGCAAGGAGCAGCACTGATGAAACCCAAGTAAAAATCATTGCTTTTGATGAGGCCCACCAGGAAGTACCTGCAGAAGATGTGAAAAGGTCTGTATGGCACAGTCTGCCCTCTGGGTGGCAGGGCTTATGCAGATAGGGTTTTTTAGAGTTCAGAAAGCTTTTTCAGTATTTTCTGACAGCTAATTTTTGGACTTTGCCAAAAACATGAATAAGGCTGCTTCATTGTGCAAAACAGATTCAAAAGTCAGTTTAAGAAAAAAAAAGCTGAAGCAGAAAGAATATAATTAAAATATATATTGACTTCAGAGTGGCAGAACATTGACCAAAAACTCACACTTTAGGTGTATTTTACATTTCTTTGGTAACCTGGCAGTGATGTGGGTCTAGTTCAACTGTCCCAGCTTTGCAGCATTTTAGGTCATGAGCACCAGGGCTGGTTGCTGGAAAACAGAGCTTTTCCTGAATGAAAGAAATGACAAGTCTGAATCCTCAGAAAAGGTCGTGGCAGACCAGGGAGGGATATCCTGTATTTTTTTCACTACTCCTCCAGCCAAAACGAAGGTCTGGTAAATCACGCACATTTTACCCTTCCATCCTCAGAAAACTGAGGGAGCAGAAGGGCGACATTGAGGCGGAACTGGAGAAGGTGTTCTCAGCATCCGTCAGTGCTGCCATCGGGGAGGCTCCCGGAGCGCCGGCATCCTCGGACCTCGTGGCTGCCATCGTGCTCGGGGTCCTGTTCGCCGGCACCTTCATCGCCTTCCTGGCCTACATCCTGCTGGATCTGAGAAGGAAAAGGTACAGAGGGTTTGCCTTAGCAAAGCCATTTGGATTTACAGCTGATTGGTTTAATTAAATGTCAACTCGAAAAATATTTGTCTGATAAATTACTGGCATTTGCAGGGAGCATTGCCCAAGATTTGCTATGCTGGATCACCACACACAGCTGAAAGTTGTTTTTTCTTGTGGTTGTCACTCAGCAAAAGCAGAAATAAATACTTCCAAATCAGAGAAATGTGAACAGCAGGAATTTTAACTGGGATGGGGGGCATATGAGTCTCTTCCAACCCCATAAATGATGAAATCAAGGGAGGTTTTGCTGCTTAACTTCAGTGGCAGCAGGGCCACATGGTAGAGGAAAACAAATAATTTCCAGAAGGGAAGCAAACATTTACACTGCTACCATTATGGAAAAATAGGAAATACTCCAAACTAATCCCCAGAATAATACTGAAAATAAATGCTGTGTAAAATAATGTGTATTAAACTTCTGACACAAAAAAATCATCTTCTGTTTCTAAAACAACTAGGAAGCCAATCTTCAAAAAGAATTAATTATTTTAATATATTGTTATTATTTCAATGTATTATTTTCAGGAAGTATGGGAAACAGGATTTGGCTAAGAAAGTCGAAATTGCGGAGGGCATTGATAACCCGTGGGCAGTTGATAAAAATGGAAGTCTGAAAAGTTTAGAGAAACCAGAGCACATGAATAATGGGTAAGTAGACTGCTGCTATCACATATTTATAGAAAATTGCATATAAAAAACGTGGTTCTAGTTTATTCTGGTACCATAGGATTTTCCTTGGATCTCTAACTAGGCTATAGGTTCATTTTTAAAGACCCTTAAAATGAGAAGTTAAAAATCTCTACACTTGAAGGAAGTTAATACCCTTTAATCTTCTATCAAAGGCAAATTCCTACTTACTCTTTAGCAAATTGTTAATCTTGATGCAGAGAAGAACCTTCAGGATCCAAGAAGCTACTTAACATTTCCCTGGGTAAAATCCCACTGATTTTGAGATCAGTGCACACGCTGCTCTTGGTTGTAGAGAGGCTGAGATTTTGTCTTAGCTCAAGGTGCTGTGAATTCTCTTAACTCTCTCAGGAGAACTGAGATGATGTCATTTAACAACCTGGAAGGCACCAGAGGAGATGATGCTGAAAAAGATGAAATTCAGGCCCCTGAAAAAGACAATTACCTGGACACAGTGCTGCTGGATTACAAGAGTGAACGTGAGCAAAATGGAGCACCTGAAAAAGCTGCTGAAAGTAGAAATGTGGAGGCCCAGCCCACTGTAGGATTCACAACAAAACAGGTAATGAGCTTTTTGATTGCAAAGCATGGAGTGAAAAGTATTTTATTGTTATTCATCAAATAACTGAAGGAATTATCAAGAAAGTAAATCTGATGGAACTAAAAAAAAAAAAAATCTTGTGAAGTAATCCCTGGAAATGTTCAAGGCCAGGCTGGACAGGGCTTGGAGCAACTTTGTCTAGTTCAAGGTGTCCCTGCCATGGCAGGTGAGGTGGAGATGGACAGTCTCTTAGGGTCCCTTCCACCCCAAACCATTCTATGATCCTATAAAAAGTCATAGAGGAGGGGCTGTTTGTCCCTGCCTAGCAGAAGGAGCAGGACTTCGATCCAGAACTGATGACTTTCTTCTATCTTCACGGAATGTGTACAGTAAAGGGCTCACAATTTTATGATTTCTACTGCTTATATTTTGTCCACACTCAACCATTTGTAGCTTTCTGCCTCACCTGTGTCACACTTCTTTGCAGGATTCCTTTGTGACAGACATGTACCAGAAGCCAGCTCTTTCCTTAACGCCTTATCCCACATTGCCTGCCCCTGAGAAAGAACTGAAAGGAGTAAAATTTTCAGAGGTGGCAGTGATTTTGGACACAGAGCCTGGAGATGATGAACTTGGAGATGATGAGCCTGAAGATGATGATTCTGAAGATGACAAGTCTGGTGATGATGTATCTCTCTGATAAGAACACTCGATGAAGAAAATTCTTAGAAAAACCACAATGAGACTCATTGGAACAGCTCAGAATTAAATGAGCAATAAGAATATGGGAATGTTATCCAGATTTTAATTCTGCTTCTGTTGTAAGGATGGATAAGGACGAGAACAAGCAGTATGAGGGAAAGGGCTGCAGTGCTGTACTGCAGGGTTGCTTCCCCAGCAGCAGCGCTGCCTCACAGTGTATTTAATTTCTCTCGGCACGTGTTAAATGGGCAAGACAATAAACCCGATTCCTGTGCAGTGTCATTGCTTCAGATGGAGTAATTTTGGGACATCAATTATTCTGTTCTTTTCCACAGAAGTGTCCGCCGCGGTGTTTGAAAACGAGAGTCTGTTTTCTCATTTTCCTGTTTTCCTTTTCTTATTTTTTTCTCTCCTCTTTTCCAGTTAGGCGGTGCCTTCCCCCGCAGCCGGGAGCAGCCCCGGAGGAGCGGCTTTTCCTGGGCACACGAGCGGAGGAGCGGCCGGTGAGACCCAGAACGGTGCGAGGGCCCGGGGCGTTGCAGCCCCGCTCCCTCCGCCCTCCGCGCCGGGAGGAAGGGCAGGGCAGAGCCTCGCCTTCCTCCTCCTCCTCCTCCGGCGGGGCGGGGAAGTTTCTGGCACCTTCTGGCGGTGCCGGCGGAAGCGGCCGGCAGGGAGCGGGGGGAGGCGGCGGAGGCGGCGCCGCGGCGGGGCCGGGGCAGCGCCATGGCCAAGTGGGGACAGGGGGACCCGCGCTGGATCGTGGAGGAGCGCGCGGACGCCACCAACGTGAACAACTGGCACTGGTGAGCGCCGGGATGCGGCGGGAACGGGCGCGGGATGCGGGGAAGGGGTGGGGGGAGCGGGGCGGCTGGCGCTGACCCCGCCGCTCCCGGGGCAGGACGGAGCGGGACGCGACCAGCTGGTCCAAGAGGAAGCTGAAGGAGGTGCTGGAGGGGCTGGTGGTGGAGGGCGAGGCCGGGCGCTGCGAGATCGGCGACCTCAAACACGTGGAGGGCGAAGCGTCCTGCAACAGCCGCAAAGGGAAACTCATCTTCTTCTACGAGTGGAACCTGCGCCTCAGCTGGAAAGGTACGGGGGAAAGGGGGATGCGAGGGGCTCCGCGGGGACTGCCGGCCATGGCAGCGTGTCCCGGGGACCGGGCCCGGCGCGGCCCCGCCGGGGAGGTGGCATTGGCACGGGTGCCGTGGGGTCTGTGATGGTTCCTGCTGCCAGTGGGAGCCATCCCTGTGCAGAGGAACCTGTCCCCTCCGGGCTGGGAAAACGCGAATATCTCGGTGAACTGCAGTGACTCAGAGTCGTGGGGAGAGTGGGGGAGCCACGTGGGCCTGGATAAATGCGTATTCTTAAATAACCTTGAAACCCGAGCTTGGCTCTTTCTCGTTCAGCCAGGCTTTTCCCACCCCATATTCCTTAGCACTGCGCGCCCCGTGTATCAGCGCAGGGTTACTCACTTGGCTGTGCAAGAAGTAAATGCCTGCAGTGTGGCGGTATTGACAGCAGAGTGCCGGGGCTGGTTTAGTTCCACTGTGCCCAGATTTACAGCTCCCAATTTCAGCTGTGTGCTCCGTGCCTGTGGAGAGCAGGAACACCTAGGAAACGTCAGATTACAGCTGTTTCCGAAAACTAACTGTAATTTACATTGAGGATTAGGAATTACAGGAGGATAAAACTCTTCAGTGGGAAATCGAAATAATAGCTAATTATTTGGGATACCGGGGGCTGTGCTTGTGTATTTTTTTTTGTGCCGTATCCGTTTGCAGTCCCAGCTCTTGGAGTTGCCCTCTGCTGTGCTTCTCCCATGACAAGCTCTTCGTTTGCAGTTCGGTTTTTGGTGATACCAAGCAATTCTTTCCATTTATTAGATGCCTAAAACGTGACAGCAAAATGTGGCCCGTGTCTTGCAGTGGAGTAAGAATCAGGAGCAGCTGATGGAATGTCCCTGGATATTGCAGTGCCGAGTGACAGGCTGTGCTTCCCCAAATACTTATTTCTTAGATCTCGGGTGTGTGGGTTTGCCTGACTGGAATATTGCTGAGACCAGATCTGGAATTGGAAGTCTGCTCTTACAATAAGAGGGGACTTTAAATGAAGTACCACTGTTTGTTTTAGATAGTTTTAAATGTTCCAAGTGTGTTATAAACTAAGAACATACTTAGAGTTGAGATGTCAATGTTGAGAGAGCAAGGCAAATATTGTACTCTAGTGCAGTTGAAATCAGTGTAGATAAAACTATTGTAATCAGCTTTTTGACTTCTATAAGTTCAGCTAAAATCACCTTAAGCTTTAAACACAGGTTAGTTTGGCTTTGTGTGGCTTATTTCAGTACAAAGTCAGAAGCAGGCAGACAGTATTTTGTTTGTATTCCTACGTAGGTTCTTTCTAAACTGTTTCTCTGCAAGGTCTTCGTGCTGCTCAGGGTTTAGAGACAGCTCTGACTTGTGCTGGGTGCTTTGCTACACTGAGTGAATCGTGGCTTTGAGAGCTTAATTTTAAAGAAGTTGGCTACTACACAGGAAATTCTAAAAAAACCCAGAGGCTGATGATTTTTTCCGTGATAGCCATCGTGTTGTGTGTTTTGAGAGCTCTAAATTAGAAGTGAGAGTTCAGACTGAACTGCTAAAAATTGTAATTGCTGTAATTAGTTCTACAAGTCTTCAAGGATAACTAGGACTTCAAGCTATGATTAAAATGTGGCTATGTAAGGACAAATGATAAAAATCCTGAGATTTGCAGCCGGTTTGGAAAGTCCAGTGTTGGAAAAACATCGTTCTTAGGAATTTAGATAAGGGAGAAACAAGAAAGTGAGGAACTGAGGGTACTTAATGGCACTTAAACTGAGCAAAATGGCTGTTCTGTCATTTGTTAGAGGATTTTAATGGCTTATTCCACATTGTGATGGAAACTTTGTGAAAACGCATTTGTCCTTTTAAAGCAGGTATCTCAACAGTGTGTTGTTATAGGTGGGTCTTTCTGAGGTGTGTGCTTCACACTGGATTGGCAGGAAACCAAAATATAATTTATTCCAATGGAATTCCAACAGATAATTTGATTGTTTGATAAAAAGGTAATAAAGCTTTGTTTACATTACAGTGGTACTGAAAATGCAGAGCTGCAGCTGTGTCATGGTGAACCACCAGCTCTGTTTGCTCACTGGTTGGACTTTGCTGCCCAGCACAGACATTGTTCACTGTTCTTTGTGAAACTCTATTTTAAAGAGTTGTGAAAATTGCTAATAGGATTAGTTGAAGTCAGGTTTGTGTTCTGCTCCCCAAAACTCCTTCCTGCATGCCTGCACTTCCTTTCTGTGGAGAGCAGCCAAAAATAAGATTGGCTTTATTGTCTGCAAAGACGACGTTGTGTGGTTTTCCTGAACTCATCCTGGTGCTTGGAAGGGGCAGGGAAGAGCACACTGAGGTGGCTGTGTGGGCCCAGGAGTGTTTCAAGGATGGCATTAACCAGTTGCCATGGCTTCACTGAGTGACAGGTTCTCCTGGGAGACTGCGAGGTCTAGTTCAGCTGTCCCTGTGTGGATGTGGTTGTGCAGCTGTGGATTAACAGACTGAGCATGTTGTGCAATCAGTCCCTCATTGCCTCACACCCGAGTGGGGAGGGATCTTTGCACTTGGTGTTACCGATAGCCCTTCACCTTCTCCTTGCCAGGAAACACCTGGGCGTTTGTTTGAGTCCCTCACTGGGGTCTCGACCAGTTGGGTTCTGTCGGTGCCTCACGATCTCATGGGGGCTCAGGGAAGTAATTTAAATAATGAGAGTGATGTTAAGGAACAGTGGGATCCAGGTGGCTCCCGTGAAAGTGGGAACCCTCAGAAATAATGCATCTGCCTTCATGATAATTCCCCTTCTGCAGCCATGCTCAGCCCTGGGCTGTTGGAATTGAGAGTTTTGCTGATGAAGCATCATGTTAGATTTTTTATGCTCTGACACTGAGCTGACAGACCTGCATGTTTCTGTTGTTGCTTTCTGAAGAGATTTTATCATGATCGAATTAGTGAGTTAAATTTAAATAACAAAACACTTTTGCAAGGCAAAGGTGGAGAGTCTTCAGTGTAATGAAAAAAGCCTCAGACCTTAAATTCAATTTTTGCAGTGGGGATCTGAGGCAGAGCAGCACAGGGACAGCTCAGTGGGGTGGGCCTTGGCCCTGAAGGATGCAGAAGTGGAGCTTAATTCTTGTCCTTGCCGAGTCTCTCTGCAGTGTACAGTGATTGTAACGTGGTTAAAAGTAACATCAAGTGCTCTGAATGAGCGTGTGAATTTCTTATTTTAAAAACTGTCAATTGTGTATGTCTCCGTTACACCACATGTATGTTTCCTGGTGACATGCCTGCGTGGTGGGAGCTTTCACACAAGTGAAGAGGCCATGGTCAGCATTCCAGGGAGCTGCTGCATCCTGAGCAGACACGGGAGGAGGAGATGATTTTCCCCTACCCACCCTTAGATGCATATTCAGTGTTGGTGCCAGGCTTTAAAGGTGTCAGAGCAGGTGACAACTGCAGGGGAGAGCAGTGCAGGGAGCAGGTGGGTCCGTGTCCATCCCTTGGTGCACCTGGATAGGGAATCCAGCTCCCAGGAAAGGCTCAGGTTGCTGTTCAGTTCCTTTAAATCAGCCTTGAGGCAACTCCCTTCAGGTAACACCTTTGTACAACTGAGCTCCAAGTGTAAAACTCTTGCTGTGGGGGAAATAGTTTTTAATGATGCATTTAAGAATTCGTTATGTTAATACAGGTACAGTGAAAGAGTCTGGTGAGAAACATAAGGGATCTGTTGAAATTCCTAACCTGTCAGAAGAAAATGAGGTAGATGATACAGAGGTAGGTGTGCAACACTGGTATGGCTATATAGGTCCACAATCCTTAAATAAAGCATTAATCAACATCTAGGCATCATATTTTGATATATCCCGTTATTAAATGGGATGATTACATGTGCATAGTTTATTTCATGCTTTTGTTTATTATACTGGGAATAATGCCTTGTTCTGTTCTCAAATTTTCCAGTGAGGAATGTGCACGGTTTGCTTTGCTAATTATTGTGATGATATTTTAACTACAAATTTGAGAAGAACTCTGCTTTGTAGTCTTGAACAAACCCCAAACCAACACAGCAAACCACTCGCAGCCCTAAGACCTTACGGAGTCCCTGTGTTGGTCGGGTAGGGGTTGATACTGGGCTTCACACATCCTTCAGCCTCTGCTGAGAAGCAGCTCTTGGCTGTACTTGATCAACTGGACTGAGTGGAGGTTCTACATTTATTTATGTCTTAAGAGGACTTATTTTTAGCAAAGGTTGGCTAACCCAAGATCATGAATTTGAAATTGCAGCTGTCCTCTGAGCATAGTAAACAAAGCCCAAATGCTATCCTTTGTTGCCAGAACCCAAAAGGCTCATGACTGGGGTCTCTCAGATGCTGTAATTTTTCTGTTTCTAGATAAATGTTAGCAAGAAGAAAGGGGAAGGTGATGTTCTGAAGGACCTGATGAGAACTGAAGGAACCACCAAAGTCAGAGAGGCCCTGAGGGACTACCTGAAAGCACTTAAAACAGGTAAATTAAACCAGGTGAATTAATCAGCTCCTTGGGAGTGTTCCTGTGCAGGCACCTCTCCTGAACAGCTTGGTCTGATACTGACAGATCCCTGGGTCTGCACTGGTTTTATTTTTAAGTGTCACCAGCTGAGATGAAATAAGAGAGTCCTGACACTCAGGATCTTTCTTCTCTCAAATGTGGCCCTGTCCAGAAGGTTCTGCAGTGACTGAGGCTGTGCTGGGTCACCCAGGCCCTGCCAGGGCTCAGCTTGGCAATACTAGGATTGGCCACTATTAGGATTTATTTTGTTACCTAATTTTAAAAAACTGCCTTCCTTGCCTGAACTGCTGCTTTATTTTTGTGTCCCTTTGTTTTAGTTATTAATTAAATTAGTTACTTCCTGGAATTTCTGAAATGCTGTCTTTATTTCTGTTTTTCACTCTACAAATACAGTCTCTGCTCATCCTTAAGCTTGCCATAATGGTTTGAGAAACTAAGGTTTTATTATCCCAAACTATTACTAAATTTATACATTTTCACTTGCTCTTCTAAACCAAAGGTGAACCAAATTTAAATTTCCCTTTCTATTTTTTGAACTGTGGTATTTTTGTGAATTACAGCTAGCAAAGTGGGCTCAAAAAATTCTCAATTCCTATTTTCTAGGCAGATGTTTGCTCTCAACTCATTTTAATCCTTGTTGCTTTCGTTCCTGTGAAACTGTCCCTTAAAAATGAGAAAGGATGTGTGTGTGTATGTATAAAATTTGGAGTTGATGCATTTGCAACTTATTGTAATCAAACTGTTATCAGGTGCATCTCTGTGATTGTGCACTACTTTGTTAAATTATTACCTCTTTTTTTTTTGTCAAATGCTGTGTAATTTTCCCAAGTTGGATCCAGCAATTTTTGGCTTGAGAAATGACTGTGTATGATTTTTAGGGCATCCAAAGGTTCTTTAACACTGGAAACTCAAAGGGAAGCAGCCTCTGAAAGGGATGGCTCTCATTCTGTATTTAGTTTCCTTCCAGTTTAGAAGAATTTCTTTGGGTATTATTGCTCTTTGATCTGAACATCTGCTGTGCTGCCAGAAGTCTGTGCAGATGTTACTGATTTGGGGTCAGGTAACTCAGAAAAGCCTTTTTAAGGGAAATTGCTCTTAGGTCTGTTCCTGATGAAAACATAAAGGGAAACTGGGGAAACTGGAGTTTTATTCAGTGCTCCTGCAGTTATACCCATTCCCCAGGGTTTTGGTGATCTTCACTGTGTATGTGGATGTTGGGGGGGTTGAACAGCTCAATTTCACACTCTAATGTGCTTTTCTTCACTGCAGAGTTCACCTTGGGAATGATTCTGCCAACAAAAGCTCCCGTTGGTCAGGAACTGGCCACAGAGCGAAAACCAAGTGGGAGCACGATGCAGGTATGTTGGCTTCAGGTTTCTTCACCAGATGTAGAGACTCCTGGTTAATAATCCTGCTGAGTAAATACAGAAATACACTGTATAATTACCATGTATTCACACTCTGTGTTTGAGAATGTGCAGGTGCCAACAGTCCTGCCCTGCCAGAACGTTGTAAGTGTTGTCACACTCAACCCTGTCAATATTTTTTTTTTTCTTTGCAGGATGCTGTTACACCACAGTCTCTGGATATGGTTGGAGTAAAAATTCCAACAGTGAGGATACATATGAGGGAAGTCTTCAACTCTCCAGCTGATGAACTTTACAGCATCTTCACAAAGAAGGAGGTAAGTGATACTTTCAGGAGGCATTTTTAACTGAACGTGGATGTTGATGCAGCTGAAATGTTGTGTAATAGACGTGTCACAGTCACTGTGTCAAGTAGAGATTCCATTTGATGAGAGTTTATTAGGTTGCCTTAGACCTGTTTTTGCCAGTTGTTACCTTAACAAAGCCAAGTACTCAAAGTGAAGCTGCATCTTTATGTGGTTTGGGTGCAGCTTCCTTACCAAAAGCTTTGCTGTTTGCTGTAGGTGTTGCTCAGGAGCCTGAGGGGCTCAGTACTGGCACTGCTGTTACCCATAGCTTGCAGGTTAATTAGATTAATTACGGGTGGTGATGATACTGTTGCTTATAGGGTATGAAATACACAATCGCTATTTTTGGGTTTGTGTCCTTCAAGAGTCTGGGCTGGTGTTGGAGAACTTTAAATTACAATCCCAGGGCTACCTCTGGGAAATAGAAATGGATCTTGGCAGCTCTTCTGCACCTTCCTAAAGCTGCTGCTCCATTTCCCTCCTGTCCCAGTCTGGGCCCAGCCAGTGGTGTCTGTGCCTGTGTATGTGCTGGGGGCAGAGTCTGTGCTGGCCTGTGGCTGCCAGTGCAAGTTTCTCAGCAGTTGCAGTCTCACTGTGGCACCTCACTGGCCCCTGCCACCACCCCAGCAAGGCTGTGTAAAATCAAGAAGCCCGATGCCTATCAGTGTTAATTCCTTCAGCACCCCTCCCTTGTCTCCCAGCATGGTGCATTTTGTGCTCTGTTCTTTTTTGCCAGTTGGTACAGAAGTTCTCCAAATGCCCAGCTGTGATTGAAGCAGAGAAAGGAGGCAAACTTCAGATGTTTGAGGGCTGTGTCAGCGGGGAATACACAGAACTGGTAAAAAGCTCCTCTCTGCTTCCAAAATGGGGAGGGGGTGGTGGCTTCTTCCCTGAGCTAAAAAGCAGCGTCATTTTGTGAATTTCAGTTTCTCTAGTGCATATTCCTCTGTTTCAAAGCCAAACAGTTGCTCTTTTGTTGTGTGGCTTCTCTGTCCTATTAACAGAGCCGGGGCTGACCACACCTAAGGACCTACATGGGGAGGAGAAAACCCAGCACAATCCTTTGTAACTAAGAGGAGGGAGAAAGCAGGTTTAAGGTTTATCTCCCAAATCTGTATCCCTTTTTAACTGGGGAAATGAGCTTTGTTCTATTCAGGGCAAATGTTACCCTGTCCCAACTGAACGCTGGTGCAAATAGAAGGGAAAACCTGATAATTAGAGCTCAGCTGCATTTTTGAAATGTCCTTGAAAATGAAAAATCATTTTCAGCTGCAGGAGTGCCCGACTTGTGCATTGGGCCAGGCTGGGTTGTGTAACACAATCACTCCATCACACTTCAAAATTTCAGTGGGGAAAACTGGGCTTGTCCTTGTTTCAAAGTCTGCAAGAAAATCAGTGTTTTATGTGCACTAACCAGTGAGTCCTGATCTTTTCCCACGGCAAAACCGTAACAGTGGAATGCAGCACGCTGAGACCTCCATGAAAAGAGTTTATTTCAAAAACAACCCCCAACCTTGGTCTTGTTTACATGCATGTGTCCAATATTCCATAAGATAACGCTCCTCTCCCCGTATTTCAGGGAGAACTGTAATGGGAATTCTCTCCCCTGCTAATGAGGAGAACCTTCTTATCTTCCCACAGGTCCCAAGCCAAAGAATTGTCCTGAAGTGGCGGTGTAGGAGCTGGCCTGATGGTGAGTTTTTCCAAGGATCTCTCTCTCATTGGAGGGATCCTTGGCAGGGGAAGGACCAAAGCTGGCAGGGAACAGCCTTAGCTGGACACTTCCTTGGTGTGTCCTTCGGAGAACAGCCCAGCCCAGAGAGCTGTGAAAAGAGGCTGTGCTCAGACAGGTGGAGCAGAGAGGCAATCAGCAACAACAAGAGTCATTCTTTAAAAACCACTTCACTGAAGGGTCCTGTTTTCTTCCCTCAGAACATTATGCAACAGTGGCCTTGAACTTCCAGAACCTGGTGGCTCAGTCAGAACTGGAGCTGGAATGCAAAGGGGTTCCTGTGTCCCATGAAGAGAGTACAAGACAATGTTGGAAGAAGCAATATTTTGAAGAAATACATACTTTACTGCAGCAGTCTAAAGACAACATGGAATGATAACAGCACTGTAGTTTTGTTAGGGCATTACTTTTTATACTTTGTTAACATTTGGTTTTCTAAAAAAAATATATATATAATTTATTTGTGGGAAGAATAAAGACCCACTTCTATGAGACTGTACATAGTTTAAGCGCTATTTATGGGTTTTTAGGGAATGAGAGGCAAGTCAGACTGTGTATATAAACAGCTTTACTTGGGGACAGTGATCTCTGTTCTGCTTGCCTGCAGCTTCAGAGAGTGACAATGATTCAGCTGCAGTGAGTCCTGCCCTCAGAGGTAGGTGAGCTACACCAATCAATAGGAAACATTTCCAGTTCCTTACTATTCAGTGTATCAAGTGGCAAAATTAAATCCGTGTAGGAGACGGAGTTCCCAGCAGAGGTGAGCTGAAAGGGATTACAAAATTGCTGCTCCGTTTCAAGAAATGGGGGTATCATTTACAGCCTCTTACTAGATGCTTTTCACTGCAGACTCTTTCCAGTTGCAGTTTTAGGAAAGATAATGAACAATGTCATGTAATTATTAGGTCTGCATGCACTGTACTCCCTTACTTGACCTCCGTGTGACATTTATTTAGGAAGAAACAAACAGTAATAGTGCTTGCTTTCTGCAGCTTTGTAAAACCTTCCACTGAAATGATTTACAGCCCTCTGCACTGCTGTACCTCAGAGAGAACAACTGTTAAGAGAATTTTGACAGGAACACATTGTAATTTCTAATTAAACCATCTTGAGGTGAGCAAGGATAACTTAGTTCTGAAGTGCTTCATAAGTAAAGTGTACAAATGAAATCTACAATCTGAAACAAACTGGCCACAACAGGGCAGGCTGCCTTTGGAAAAACATGCTTGGCTCAATAAAAATGTGACTTTGCATCAAGCTGCTTTTCTCCATACACTGATCCTGCCACACTAAATCAGGTTTCTTAGAAGATAAGTCCTATATTTTTTATTTTTACAGAATGCCAGCACTTGGCAACTTTACCACCAAAAAGCTTCTGTGATCCAGAGGAGACAGAGGTGCTGCTCCTTGCTACAGGCCAGGGTCTCCTGGAAGGTTTGCAGTGAGTTATTAACAGCCCTGTGAACTGAGGTGAGGTCTGTGGTAGTAACCAGAACAAAGCCCCACAGGGACAGGAGAGGCACAGAGCAGTTACTGGGTGTTGCACTGCTGCTGCTGCTTTAGGTGTCCAGGTGGTGGGTGGGGAACAGCCTCTTCAGCTGTGTTGTATTTTAGGATCTGCTTCTGAATGCTCAAAATTTAGCTACCTTTTTTCCCCCTCAATACTCAAGGAAGAAAAGCCTGATGTTCTGAATACAAAAATGATTTAGGGTAATGGTTGACAAAGGGAAATCAAGGTTTAAGACAGTTCAGGTTTCAGCAGGTCTGTGGGTAGATGGTTGAAGAGATTTTGCAACAATTTAATACTTGAGAGTAGGTGGTTCTATGCAATTGCAAGTTTCTTCAAACAGTGAAATTGCAGCCCAGTACTCTGGGAATTGTGCCTCACCCATTTTCCCTCGTGACTGAAATCCCCTTCCCTCTGTGGGTCACAAACAGGTTTCCTCCACTGAATTTTCCTGTCTCCCTGCCCTCACTGCAATTGCCAATCACTGGTATTAAAGAAGACAGGACTTACTTGTGCTTCCAGTGTTGCAGTCCCTGCTCCAGGTGTGGGGCTGCCAAAACCCCTGGAAAATGAGGAGGAACAGCCCCATGCCCCTCCAAGATTGGTGCTAAAATTTCTCGTAGCCTTTCCAATAAAAAGTAAAAAATGTTAGATGATTAATTAGCTGAGAAAGGCAAAGGGAAAAATAATTCAATGGGAAGAACATGATTTATGAGATTATGGCCAAAATTCTTTACAGATCTCAGCAGTTTGAGTGCCAGAGGAGAGGCTGACTGTGCATGGAGAAGGTATTTAAAAGCTTAATTCTGAAGGGGTTAAATGGAAGGTGGAACTTCCAGGAAGAAATAAATAATCATAAATGAGAAGTGGGATCAAGCCTGGAAGAAAATCAAAGCTTTAAGAGACTAAGGAAGCCAGTAGAAGATTAAAGGGTTTAGGGTTAAAGGGTTTTCAAAGGGAGGATAAGGGGATGTTTCTGAAGGCAAAAAAATACAAACCAGAAACCTGATTTGAAGTGAGAGAAGGGGAACAGAATGGAAGAAATACTGACATAGAGAGCATGGAAAGTGCAGGAGCCAGAGGACAAACGCCTGGAACCAGGCTTTGGAAAAGAAAGACACATTTGAGCAGGTGCTGCTTGATTTTGTTCAAAAAAACTCTACTGAGAAAAAAAATCTGTAAAAATTGCAGGAATACTCAAAAGGGAAATGAGGAGGTAGTGTAAGGGAAGAGCAGTAGGAGTAATTGTATTTCTGGTAATCCTGACATGATCAGTGGTGCAGTATTTGTGTATCCTTTATGAAATAATTATCAAGTACTGTTAAGAGTTGGTCTGCTTGAAAATGAGCTAAAAAAAACCACCCCAAATCCAGAATGCCACAACTCTGGGGTGACCCCATCCTGCAGGAGATGCTAAAGCCAGGAAAGGGCACCAGCTCAGACAACATCCCAACAATCAGCTGCACTGTTCTAAAGGGTAATTAATTAACAAAACTACTCACCCAAAGGGTTCCAACAGCTGCTGCATCCCAGGTTTTGATCCATAGGCTAATGTTTTCCTTGACAAACGAATTCTGTTTATACAAGTTTTGACTGGAAGCTGTTGATGATTTCTCTGGAGTTACAATCTGGGGAAAGCTAATCAGAAAAGGTAATAAAATTATTCCCAAAGAGAACAAAATCATGATGATTTCACGTCTGAGTAATGAGGAGACCACCTTAAGCACTTACCAGTGTTGGCACTATCTGTAGATGCAGGATAAAAATGCAAATTAAACAGGAATATAAATTGCAAACTTGAAACACGAATTAATTACAGAAGGTTAAAACCAATGAGAGTAAATTCAAACGCAGCAAGAGCATCACAGACTCGAGGAGAAGCAAGTGATGCAAAACTGCAGTGAATGGTAGATGGAACGAACTTTGAAGAAAAAAGACCAAGGTAGATGACGACAAGAGAAAAACAAATGAGCTGAGCAACAGGAAAATGAAGCTGAAAATGGAGTTTAATCAGATATTAAAACCAGTAGCACTGACAGTCCAAAGAGTCACATAGGAAACTGGTATTACTCAGAAATAACAGGAGCAAATATGATGGGAGAGATGGTAAAGTCATTCCAGGGGTGCAGAAGCTGTCAAAAAGTGAGGAAATGGAGCCAGATAGAGCAGAGGGCAAAAAGAAAGGAAGTCTGCAACTGGTGCAAAAAAGTGACGTAAGAGATGTTAAAATAAGGGAAAAGAGATGCCAAGTTGCACTGGCTTTTGACAGCACTTCATGTTCCAACACCAACCACCAGTCCCCTCTCCACTGTGTGGCTGGACATTCATGGACAGTAAACAAGCACCAGAATTTACATCAAATCTGAACCTCAGACCATCATTTCTCCCTGCTGCTGTTTCACTTACGAAGTTCCTTGCTGAGAAAGCCAAAGACTGAAGCAACATATTATAAACAAATGAAAAGTCATCACAATCAGTTTAATGAAGTGCACAGAATAGCAATTGATCATGTCAATAAAAATAAAACAATTAATTTTACATCAAGTGTGCTTTATTTCCTCCACAGGTATTCTGTTAAATAAAGCACCATATATATACTGCCAGGCCACAGCTAAAGAGGATTCTTTACAGAATCAAATTTCTTGTGGTTGTTTAGTATACAAGTAAACTTAATTTTGATAATAAGAACCACAGCGATCTGAGGCAATCTGCCTCGATTATAAGGTACAAAACTGGCACAGAGGACACCATATTATACACAGTAAAAATGCCATAAGTTTAAATTACATCATACAGGGCCAGGAGGCCCTGTCTCCCAGACAGCCATATTAAATGAAAGCCACTACAGTGAACTCTTAATTACATAAAACATAGCCATTATCTGATTGCCCTTTAAGAAAGTGTACGGTAGATGCAAAATAAAATAAAATTAAAAAAAAAAAAAATCTTGAATTCTGCCTGACCAAGAATTAAGCATATAAATCTATCTTGCCATTCAAGCAGAGAGCACTGGACAAACTGAAGCACAAAACAGAAATAAGCAAAACTTATACAAACAGCATTTTGGGGGGAAGAAGGATTTTAAAAAAAAAAAAAAAAAAAAAAAAAAAAGACTTAAAAGCAGACATGCTCCATCTAATGTCAAGAAGCAGCTTGGTTTCCTTTCCCGGATATCCGTGTGACCACGTGAATCGTAGACTCAATGGTCCTGCACAGGATGTCTAAAATGTCATGCTGCTGCATGTGACTAAAAAGTCCTCTGGAATGGCCACAACTGATTGATAAATTAGTTTCGGGGTCCTGGGATGGTAAGGCTTGGCCATCGCAGCTGCGCAAGTCTGCGAGGTCGGATAAAACCGCTGAAATCGACGTGGAAGGAAACTCCGAGTCCTCCTCGGCTCCCATGGAATCCTTGGAAGTCTGCAGGTCTTTGAACTCCTTGCACTCTTCAAATTTCCCGTTCCCCGGCTGCTCCTCCGTGTGCTGCGAGCGCGCGGCCAACATGATGTCTTCGGAAAACGAAGAGGGCACTTCCATCCTGTACTCCTTGACAGAGCTGCTCTCGGGGGAGGGCGGGTCCTGCTCCGTGCCCGGGTCGATGATGGAGGAGTCCCTGGTCTCGTTGTCCGAGGTGCTGGTGGGGGTCAGTGCCTCGCGGGGCTCGGCTTTGATGTCGCCGATGTCCACGGTGTGCTCCTCGTCGCTGCTCACCCGCCGCCTCTTCACCGGAGTGGCTCCTTCATCGTCTGCAGGGACAGGGCAACTGGCTCAGGGAACAGGCACTGCTCACATTCCCACCCTTCTCCACATTAAACACAGCCCTTCAAGAAATACTTATTTCCTTGCAGAGAATTCATGCCATTCATGAATTTTAGCTCCATAATACAATGATATTTTTGTGTGCTGTTGGGAATTGGAGCCAAGGAATGGCCCACCCTGCAGGGATAAAATATTACATTAATTTGATACAAGTTTGTAAAAGGTTCATTAGAGTGACACCAAACCTTTAGTTTTTCTTTCTTTGGCTTCTTGCTCTTGTAATGAGTTCCTCTGTTGTTGACAAGCTCTACATTTGTTTAAAAGCTCTTGTAAAGTTGGAATCAGGGCCGAGTTGAGCTGTTTGGGAGTGTGCACTGAAAGCAGCAAGGCAAGTGCTCGGAGGTCCTGGAAACAGAGAAACGAGAAACAAACTTCAGCCTTACTTCGAACTGGTGTTTGGTGAACCCTGCACACAGAGATTGTGCAATAAGGAGGTGCTGTTCATATTCTGAGCAGCCCAAAGATCCCCTTCTAGAGTTGCTCACAGCACTGAAATTCCCCACTCACTACCTGCTGACCTTACACAGCTCTGTCCTGGGGGTGACAATACCGTGCTGAGACACAAAACCTGGCTGGGTTACAACATGCCTACCATTATAATGCTCCTGCACTTGCATTACTTTGCTCCCCGAAGTCAGGTTAATAGTCCCAGCTTCCCATGTCCTTCCCAGGAGCCCAGCTGAGGCACAGAGTACTGAATAGTTTCTGTAGGAAATGAGCTGCCTCCTGAACGCTGCTCGTGTTTGTTAGAAAAGACTCACCCCATTTAACGTAGAGCTTGCTTTGGAAATTTCGACTCTCTGGTTGCTGAAGTCAGATTCTAGGCTTTGATACTGATTTATTAGATTTGTAATTAGAGTGTTGATTAAGTTGGCACAGTTTGCTTCAGAAAATACCTGCCCTTGCACCTGTGGAAACAAAGTATTTTTTTAAAAGCCACAAAAATTTGGGACTGTGAAAGCAGCATCCCAAAATGAAGCAACATCAGTGCGTGCATTCCTTGGAACAATAATTATTGCTAAAAGACAGTGTACCTTGAGAAGAAAATGGGTCAGAAAGGTGTAGACAATGTTGTTGTTAAGAAAGGTCCTTTCATCCATCAGAATACATTTGATATATTCTGCAAAAACTGGATCTTCACAGAGGAGCTTCACGCAGTTCTTGGACATTGCAGACTGGCAAGGAGAGAGAAGATGGCAGAGTCAGCACTGCATGTGCAGGCCAGGCCCACCCAGAAATAGTTCAGAGCTATCAGGTGTCAGTAAATTGTACAAATCAATTACTGCCAATTCTCGTTTCCCATTTTCCTGTGATGAAGCTCCTTCCCCAGGAAGGCCACCAGTGTGTATGGGAAGGGACAGAGCCCCTGATCTGTGAGCCAGCCACAGGGTCCTCTGCAATGATAGCCAGGTTTTGACATCTCCTAATTTTTCCTTCATCATCCCAGTGTTTGGGCTACATAAAAAGCTGGAATTTCAGAAGCAGGATGAGGTGCTTTCTGCACACCCACCATGCCAGCAGTGTTACTGGGGGGAGTTGCTGTGTTCAGCTTTTGCAGGATGTACAGCGAGCAAATACAATGTACCAGATTTTTGTATTTGAAATAGAAAAGGTTTTCTCAGATAGCAGCAACACAGGCAGAGGTGTTTTATTAAACACCACCCAGCGTTACAATTGTGGGATCTTTGTTCCATATTCAGTGTTTTGCCTGTGCTTCCATACTGTTGGTTCTGAAGCTGACTCTTACCTGAGTCTGGCAAAGCTCAGTCCAGAGTTTGGGGAAGAGCGCGAGGTGAAGTGGCAAACCTTCATAAGCAACCAGGACACCTGCAATGGCACGAGGGAAGAAGTCAGTCTGGGAGAACTTCGTGGGAGACAGGGAAATTCCTCAGAAAAGCAGTGCCAAGGTGCATTTTATAGGATCACCTTGCAAACATTGTCCATGATCAGAAAGCTGTAGTGTCTGCCAGGTTTTTACAGTCTGTTTAATAAATACATTGGAAAAGTGTGACAAACAACAAGCAGATGGGTGATGTAGGGGATAAAAGGACATTCTGTCATTGCTCTTTGGACAAGATTACTGGTGTGACACTGAGGTCTGTGCACACTGAGGAACTCACCCTCGGGTTTGTGTGGGAACACAAAAATGTAAATATTGTCAATTAATTGCCATTGCTGAGATGCTGAGGATCCAGGATCTGATCCAAAGCCATTTTAACTGCCAACCACCCAAAAATAGCCTTACTGAGTCCTGCATTGAACTCTAAATGCACAGCAAGACTGAATTCGCGGTGGTTACCTCAGCTCCGTTGTGGACAGGCCCGAAATGTGCCAGTCACGTGGGCAAGGCTGCACTGTCTTATACACAGGTAACAGTTTTGTGGATAAAAGTAATATCCAAACACAACAAGCTTCACAAGCTCTGCTTTTTCTTAAAAACTCTGAATATAACACTTAGTGCAGAAGTACTCAAGTTATGAGACAAAAAACATCCTTTGGCTGTTTCACCTTGATACTTACTCATTTTAACTAAAGTTTCAGTAAACTTTTCACAGTTGATTGCAACTCGGCACAGGAGGTGGATGAACTGGTGGTAGGAGAAGAAATAGTCCAGCAGCATCCGGTCGTAAACATCGTCTTTGCCCTGAAGATTTAAGAGAGCCTCATTTAACCTACAAAGCCACAGGACAGCTCCCAGATTCCCTGAGCATCTCCCTTCCTGTCACTTGCCCTGCAGTGTTTCATCCTGGACTACAGGCGAACAGTGGGAATCTCCAGGTGCCTCCTCACCCAGCCCTTGGCAAGCACCAGGGTGTGATAGGAGGACAGATGGCAAATTCAATTCCCTGCCAGTAAAATCTTTTACTGGAGAGTTCTGAGCCAACACCGAGAAGGTGCAAAGCTGTGCAAATACCACGGCTTGAAGAGGACAGGAAAAGAATGCAGTAACTTTGTATCACATACAGACACCTAAATATATACACACTACTGCTTTTTAAATCATAACTTGCCAGTTCTGATCTGTAGAAATCAGAATTTTCTCGAGACCGAGCATCAGAGCAGAATTCTCAGGAATGTCTCAAACCCAGTGATACGTATATATCAATATTTTAATATTTTGGACGTGTATAAGCTTAAAATGGCATCAGAGAGCCAAGAGAAAACCTCTAAAACTCAAGCAAACAAATGCAACCTTATACAAAGCAACTGAATGAAAAACAAGCATGCAAAACCACAGGGGAATGTGACTGTGGATGTGTTTCTAGAGGTTTAAAAATATTCTGCTTCCCAATGTATCAGGAATTCGATATAAAGGGTGAAATACTGTGTCATGTAATATGACAACTTTTTAAGTCCAAATATTTACATTATGTAGTGTCACTTCTGGATGCATGATGGGGAAACCCACTAGAGACAGTTTCTGGCTCTCTAACATCTTTTCAAACACTCGGATTACACAGTCAATTTGATGGTGCACAAATAGACACAGCATCATTCTGAAAGCTTTAAAAAAGAAGGGTTACTTACCCTACAGTAACCGTGCTTCTTCGAAATGTGTTGCCCACACAGATTCCCATCTACGTGCACATAGGCCCCATGTGCAGGAGATTGGATTCTTTCTGAATAGCTGTGTCCACTGGGGCTGTGCCTGCACCCAGTGTGTCCTTGCGACCACTGTACCTGAGGGCACAAGGGGTATGGCGGCTTCAACCACCACTCAATTCCTTCACCCGTAAGAATCCCCTAGGACAGGACTCGGAATTAGCACAGCAGGAGGAGCACAGAATCTGTGTGGACAAAGCATCTTGAAGAACCACAGTTACCGGACAGCAAGTAACCAGTTCTCCTGCTTCAAATGATTGTCCATACATATTCCTTTTCGGGTGGGATTCACCTGACCTGACTTTAGCTATCTAAAATCTAGTCACTGGTGTTCCCTGCACTCTGTGGAGAGGGAGTCGCCTCATCCACACTCAGGTGCCTGGGACGGGAAGGAGGGGAACTCTTTCTCTCCTTCCCAGGGTAACTATTTATGGCCATGAGCCCCAGGAAGAGCTGGATGCTGACCTTTTAGATAGGCAAAGTGACGTGAGCTGAATCCCACCGTTGCTGCAGCTGTAACAACGGGACGTGGCAAGTCACTATGGAGTAGCCCCACCAAAGCTGGCATCCCATCAGGAAGCCCACAGAAGGGAAAATGGGAAGTGGAAAGACTTAAAAAGCCCTGTATGACATTTCAGGCACTGGATTTTACCCAAACAAATAGGAGATTATGCCTCAGTCCCAGCTGAATGGACTCTAAGGGAACCTGCGGGGTCTACTTGGCTGTCTGGCAATAAACCTTAACATAGTGTGAAACCCATTGGGACAGTCCCTGGGTGGTGCCTCAGTTTCCTTTATAAATGCCACAGACAGACTGGGAAATTACCAAAATGTGTGCTATGGGTTTTTTTCCTACCACAAAAGGCCCAAACCCTTATGGTGTCTGGAATATGAAGCTGTGTATCACCAAGGGCAGGGAAATGGTGCTTCTGGAGTGCACATCTAGAATGGAGTATATGAGGACAACACATCTTGAAGAAGAATTATGCTTTGCTTACAAAGAAAAGGTCAATGCATTGAGCTACTGGATTCTTCAAATACTTTTATAAAAATGGGAAAACAATAGAGAAACAATTCTTTACAGGACCGCTTGTTTACATACCTTGCTGGCTTCCACCATGGTGGGCAAGAGGCACATGTTGAGTTCGGGACGCGGAGGACGAATATTGCTTTTCCCCCCTATTAATTTCAAATTTTCACGACATGGAAAATAAGGTCCAAGAGACACTGTAGTGTAAGTTCGGATAAAATAGGGATATATTAAAAAGGTCAATATTTGACATCAGCAAGGAACACGATAGAGTAATAATAGTGTAAGAGAACTTCAAAATACAATCACTGAAATACCTACTTGGGATATTACTGTGGTGGTATGTACAATGATTGTGCTGTAGAAATGGAACCAGAGTATGTAGGAAATCATGAGGACTTAAAAGTACAAGCTCCTTGAGGACATCTACAAACAAAAAGTTGTTTTTGCTATTACAAATTGTTAATTCTTAACAGCAAACAGTTCAACTTAAGGCTCATGCATTTGCAAACTCTCTCTCGTATCCCTTTTGCCGCAGCTCCGCCGTGAGCAACACCTGAGTGACACCCCTGACTCCATCCCGATTCCCTTCACCTCTGCCACTGGGAGAGACCCTGCTCAGTGGTGCAGCACCCACCAGGGAGGGGCCAGCTTGCAGAATGAGAACCTCAGTAAAATTACCCTCTTAGCTTCTTCTTTAACAGAGCAGGTCTGACGTCTGGAAAATGGCAACCAGCAGCAGTCAGGAGGACAACGAGAAAATACTCAAAATAGGGGGAAATGCATACAAATCACACAAAAAAAGGTACTTTGGGACACAGTGTTAGGCCTTTATCAGCAATCCATTAAATAATATTAAAAAAGCCTAAACTAGAAAAAACGTGGACCTTCCTGAAATAGCTCCACTAATGCAAGAGAGACATTTGTATAAAGTATCTGTGTCCACACATTAAAAAGCAAACCCATTCCTTTCTACAAGCTATTTAAGCTTTACTTCCACTATTACACTTCACAGTACTGGATCATAAAAATGAACAAGCAAAGCTGTTTCTCAGAGTAACCTCGTCTCCACACTCCCTTCTGAGGGGAGCTTTAGTTCGTGTTTGAACTGTAATGTCAGTTTTGGGATTTGACTCTAAACTCTCTGACACCTGAACTGAGGAGTAATTCCTCAGTCATGCCCCTTATCAGGGGGCGAGTTGGTCTCACAAAGTGACAGGTGACTTTTTGTGCCCCCAGTCTGCGTGCCTTAACTGACTACAGGAATATTCAGTGAAACCTGCCAAACCCAGAACTCTTTGGAATAAGAACAGCAGTGCTGATGCGCTGACAGTATTACACAAACAACCCCGACCTCCAGAGTTCCTAGCAGAGCACGTGCACTTGCATAAGTGGCATTTCCATCTCACAGCAGGTCCCTGTGCAGGACAGGTCCTGCATGGCCAGGACTTACCAATGCAGGCGTTTCTAAGCTCGGGAGGACTGTAGGAATTGAGCAGAGTTAAGAGCTTATGGGCAAATTCAATCCGCTCCTGCCACTGAATGAGAGCTTGCTTCACATCTGCAAATGCAAACATCCCAGGAGGCTGCTTAGCTCATGGCTCAAAAGCTCGTTAAATAAAGCACAGAATTTTACTGCTGAGGAATCTCTTTTTCCTCTACCATGATCTTAATCCATCTAAGGATTAAATCTCACTGGTCTACTGCTATTAAATTTATGAAACCTAGTTTCACATTAAGTCAACAAGTAATTTAATAACTAACAATTTAATATCCATTAAGAGGCACATATCCTACTGTACAGCAAGTTTTTAAACACAACCATTGACCAAGACAAAAAAACCTAGGGTTTGGGTGAGGAAAATTAATGTAGAGACAAAAGGCATAAACCTTTCAAGAGTTATAATCAAACCTTTTCTTTGCAGGTATGGACGTGTGGACTTAAGAACCGAAAGGAAAATGGACAGAAGCTCTACCAGGTCTCCAGTCACATGGCAAGCTGTGGCCTCGTGGTACATCATGTGCAACGTGTTAAAGGACTGGGAAGAAGAAAAAAAATGCCAAAACTTTATGGTGCCAAAGGAAGGTACTTGTTAGTATTCCTCTTGTTATCCTGCAGATACATTTACATTTATTTTATGCTCAAACAAGGTATTTTATGCTCAGAGAATAGAAGGTGTTGGATATAATCACAAAATTCTTAATTTGCTTTCAAGATAAAAGCTTTGTGTTACCAGCTTGAAACAATTGCCAAGTTTTCACACCTTTATCTACAACCCAATGAACAAAGTGTCATTTGAGAGACAGTGTTTTTATATCCCTGTAATCCCAAACTTTCTGTGCCAGCAGACAAAGTCATATAAAAGGTGCACAAAGACAGACACAGATGTATGAATTTGGGGAAATAAAGGTAGGATTAAGATAGATGCCAGTCATTTTTCAAAATGCTGCTGAAGGACATATGGTTGTACATCAGATGAATTACTTCTCCTTTTATACCTTCTGGGCATCTGTGATTTATAGAAATATTGGGAAGGAAAAGCAACTCATTTCCGAACAGCAAAAATTCTAGCACAGGATGTAAGAAAAGATACTTAATCTGCTGGGGTATTTGAAAGATAGCCTCAGTCCCTAGAATGCAAACCCTTGCCAGGCACTTTTTATACTACAGTGAAGATAAAAGATACACAGCCACCCCTAAGTGGAAAACTTTTCTGGATATGACAACTCCTTAATGCAGTTTTTTGTCACCAGGCAAAACACTGCCAGCCAGCAAGTGACAATGTAAGGCCAGCTAACCTCAAGCTGTAAAGTAACACCAGTTTAGTCTAATTTCTAGCAATGTTTTACACAGGATAAATTCATTTTAGATTACACACTTCATATAAACTTAATTATCCATTGCTAGTATGGATGAGGGCTAACTAAGCTAAACAAATTCTTTTTATACATCTCTATGTATGTACCTTAATCTACTTACATCTCATGTGTGGATAACCTCATAGCCCAGTTCCTGACTTTTTACACCCAGTTTATTGGATGGAGGCATTTTCATAACAAAAAGGAACAGATATTCTGGAGTAATTAACTACAATTAATTAATCTATAGGCTTGTATTTATAACAAGCTCCTGAAATTCAATTTTCAAATAGCACTGCGCTGTTCCTGTAATTCCAGCTCCTTCTACCCCACTTTTTCCCAGAAAATGCAAACCAGTGACATAAAAGGAATTAAGAGAATTTTTATATCAAAAACAGGACTGGAATCACCTCGAAGCATCATCCAATCCAGCCACGTGCCTAAAGGCAGACTAAATATCCTTGACAGATGTTTGCTCCAAGACCTCCTGACAACTTCCAGTTGTGCTGGCTGCCCCCTCCTGCAGGAACCTATGCCAAAATCCCATTTTCTGTACAGCCACAATTACCTCTGAGCTACTCGTCCTGCACCGTGGATTTTCCCAGTTTAGTATCTCTCCTGAATACACTGTTCTACATGTGCCAAGGATGAACTCAATCGTGTTTTTATGCTTTCTCCAACACATCCAGAGTTTTATTCTTGTTCTCAAAGAGATCCTTCCCCATGGAGCACTGCCAGTGCTTTTAGTGAACACAGGTTCTCATCCATCACCTCAAAAATGGAAGTGCTGAATGGAATCCAGGATATTCCACTCATCAGGACATGTGGATTTGTAGAGTGAAACTGCTGGAGGCAGGGGCTTGACATTCCAACTGTATCCATTTCAGAGGTGTGCATTATTTAAGTTTTTTTCTTTTCGATTTTGAACTAATTCTGGTCTGGTCTCATGGACCAAATCCCCACTTAAAACTTGAATATATTAAATGGGCTTCAGAAATGCATTTTAGGTGTAGTTCCATCAGAAAGAAATTGAGTTTATGTTTTTAGATCACTCCTTACAAACAAAGGCACAATAGGTAGGAAAGAAAAGGAGAACTGCCTCAGGAGGGCCTCAAAGGAGGGTCAGAAATATTAACCACAACTGCAGCTGAGCACCCTTTAAGTTAGTTCTGGTTTTTAACCTGTTGCCTCAACACTGCTTAACTAATAACAATTGTGTGACTGCACTCAGCCATTCATTCCCAATTAACTGTAATAAAGAGAATGACACCAAAAAAGCATAAATTTATTCCTCTCAGCATAATCTGTTGGTGGTTTTCCCTCTGTCCTGAGAAGCAGACAAACAATTTCCTGATCTTTTTAGTACTAAAAAGAAATCTTATTAAAGCTGACAGGAAAAGTACCAGGGTGAGATGTTTACTCTAATTAAATAAAGAAATAATTACCTCAGTCATCAGAATCAATCCTCTATTGAACACAACAAGAAGTCTGTCTTCATCAGATTCTAATAATATTCTGAAGGCACTAGGAAAAAATATCCAAACATTGAGAACACTGAAAGTCGCATCCCAAGCTTAAAATTGTTACACTTGTGCTGTTATTTTGGAAAATAATCACAAAAGAACAAAGAAGCCCCAAAAGAACATAATTCCTCTCATCATTAACCCTCCTACTTTTTAATTTAAAAATGCCTCTGCTGTTGACCTCCTTTATGTTATGGAAAGTAATTTATAAATAACCTTTACAGAAATATTTCCTATACAACCCCTGCAAAAATGTGGAAAATAATGTACTTCCACAGACAGAAGTTTATGCTTCTTAAATGATACATTTAAACAGATTCAGTCAAGCATATGTTTGGCCTTTTAAATGTCTGAAAACATTTTAATCAGAGTATTTTATGCTTACAGCAGAACAAAGGATTACGCTAATGAATGTTTTCTCCCAACATAAAGATTATTTGGGACAATGTGGCTCTGCTCTGTGACGGGTGAGTGCATGTAGCCCCTCCAGGTAACACAGTTTGTCCTTTCCACAAGGGTTTCAGTGCACCAACAGTTCCATTTAAAACCCCAGAGCTGACCTACATGCACAGGCAATTTTTAGCTTTGCTAGAATGCCCAAGCAGCACTTTCAGCTGTACTTCCTACAACTAGACATGAAAAACTCTTTGAAGACACGATACAATAAACTGTCCCACAGGCACAATTTCTACATCACATTTCTGCTCCCAAGTAACAACTGCCAACAAGAGCAGCTGGAACTACAGCTCTGCTCATGGGGGGAGGCTGAGGATGGAATTCCAACTGAGATGCTGGATGAGCACAGGGTTGTACCTTATGAGAGTCGTCCAACAAGACCGTCCGTCCAAGCAGCGCAGGTAACAGCTTATGGTGGTTTTCTTAAATTGCTTTATGTCCTCTATCTCTTCCTCTCTCATGTCTGGCCTCTGAGCTACAAACAGCTGCATGAGGTTAAACAGCTCTTCTACTGCCTAAAACACACAGAAATACTTGGTTAGTCAGCTCTCTCACTGTGTTGTGGTTCAGACTTTATTCCAAAGTTATAAAATTAGATGTTTTGATGCTTCCTAAGAGCGCAGCTCACAGCCACATTTATATGTACATCTGTATATGTACAGAGGAATCTGAAATCCCCATCCCTGGGACCAAACATTCAGAAAGCTGCTTGTGCCAAAACCTGCTGCAGTCCCATGCCTGGCAAACACTAAACACAGTGGAGGAACTCGTGTCCCTTGCAAGACAAAGTGAGACTTCTGAGGGGAGATGCCAACAAGAAGAGCAACAGGACTGTCAGAGTGGTAAATTTCCCTGTGAGCTGAGCTACGGGAAGTTCAACATGGAGGACTCCATGCATCCTCCTCTCCACAGTGATGGGGAAGCTTTGTATTCTTTCTGTCCTGCACACCCCTGAAGGAGCCCAAAGCAATATTCACTGCGTGACCATGCAAACCCAAGCCCTTTGTCTCTTCCAGCCTTTGTAAGCCTGTTGTTTGACCATCACACATGGCCTACTTTAACTAGCACCTGCTCTCGGCTGCAGGTGTCACTGTTGTAGTGACAGCACAACTCCCAAAGGTACGTGGGCGTTCCCAAGGGGAACACTAGGCTGTCCCTCCACTGGAATGCAGCAGGCTAACTCTTGGCCCTATTCCAGAAACTGAAAGCAAAACGAAACTGGGGAATTCCTCCAACTTTGCGTGCTATAGTGCAACCCCCTTCCTAGAGACCACCATCAAAGGTTATTCCTTGTTTCTTATGACTCCGTTGGAATACTGAACAGTGGAAACACCAGTGTCTGCTCCCAGAAAACAACAACTGCTCTCCAGCTGCTACACTGCAAGGAAAACCCATACCAATCCCCCACAAAGTCCAGCAAATGGATCTAAACACATGAATTACTTCCAGCAGTTAATACTGTTGCCACCGGATATGTTAAGTTACAAGAGACACTGGGTGAGGGGGAACAATGGGCTGGTGCATTTTGGTGTCGGTCACTTACTCCTGGGTACTGACTGGCGTGAGGGGTGAGGTTCTTGAAGGCCCACTGGATGTTCTGGTGAGAAGCCAGCTGCCTGGTGAAGGCAGGGGACTGCTCGCAGCACAGGCGCAGGATGCCGTAGTAGGCGGGCAGCATCCCGCGGTTGAAGAGCACCACATCCTGGTCGTCGTGGTCCGCGAGGATGTAATTGAAGGCAATGTTCTTGGTCACCACGGGGTTCTGCACGATAAGGCGCACGTTCTCGGGACAGTCCACGCACACGTTGTACCAGAAGGACAGCAGGGCCTGCTTGTTGTGGTTGGTGGCGATGGCCGGCTCCGAGAGCTTCGGCTGGAAGAGGTTCCACAAGTCCATGAAGTAGGTGGAGAACATGAGTTTCTCGGTTTTGGAGATCAAACAGTACGTCATGAAACTGAAGTAGGGCACCAGTTTGGTGGTGCCGTGAACAGCAGCGTCAACGTAAAGTTTGGCTCGTGAGAGCAGGCCAAGGAGCACGTTGTAGACCTGGTGCAGAACTACTGTGGTGTCTGGGCTGAGGGGCAGGTCCCGTGTGGGGATGTGCAAAGAGCGGGTCGATCGGAACATCTGACGGAAGGAATTGCTTGGAATAAGCGACACCAAGAGATAGGCTGCAGCTTCAAATAAAAACAGATTTGTTACACCTTTGACAGTGACATACCTGCTTAACAGCCATGTAAACAGCAATTAAATTGCACTGCATGTTCCATTTACAGATTCCAAAGCATTTTACACAACCTGGTATCACTATATTCACACTAGAAGAAAAACCCAAGTAGATAAGAGTAGTACAAAGCCTGTTAAAGTGGTGCTGGGATGTGCTTTCAGGCCTCTTCACCTACAGCCCTGTCTGCTGCCTGGTTCTCCCTGTGCTAGCACAATGCACCCCACCACAGAATGTGATCCCAGATCCCATCACACAATGCATCCCAGAGGTTTTCCATGACTGAACTGTCCACTGCTCAATCAAGAGGTCATTACCTCCTCAGAGATGTTTACAACTGGAGCCTGTTGCAAAGCTGTAGCTCCAGTTTTCACATCTCCTTCAGCCACAAAAACGTGTTAAAGGTCAGTGGCCTGTACCTGTGGAATCTCCTTTGTAAAAAAAATGGACACAGCGAAGGCCGAAAATGTTCTCTAGCAATGTGACAGTGTGGTTCCTGGCAGAACAAACCAGAGAGCCAGGATACCCTGGGATCTGGGGGAAAGCACAGCTGGCTTCTCCTTGATCCACAAGCTCACAGGACTCAGCTGAAGATTACTGTGAAAGAGCAACATGTACTACTCCCACCTATTGTACAGCCATGTGATGGACATGATGGAAAACCTCTGGAATTACCTCTTTTCCTTTAGGTTTTCCTGGACCTTGTAGATTTGTCACTTCAGATAAAGAGCCTACCAATATATCATTCAAGGTACCAAATGAACCCACAGTGTTCATCAAAACTGCTAACACCTCTGGATGAGGCACCACAGTTATCCTAAGATTTTAAACCCCAGCAATTCTAAAACCACTGGAAAAGGAGGAAAAGACAAACACAGGAGCATGCAACTCACTGCAACAGGTGACAAATTCCCTTCAATTAAACTTCACTTACAAGTTCTCACTCGAGGGTAGTTGTGTGCCAGGAGGAAACGTTCAACCCAGTTTTCCATGTTCTGCAGGACCCAGCTGTGAGCAAGTTTGTTCCGAGGTGTTTGCACAGCCAGCCAATCCAGGCACTGCGATGGGTTGTACTCAATGACCTAAAGGAGAGGGGAAAAATCAAAAGGAATGCATTAATCTTCCTACTATGTACTGACTGCATTAAAAAACCCTAAAATCACTTTCAACATTTCTTTTTAAAATCACTTAGGGCTATGAAAGCACCTGTAAGACTGAGCTGCTCTGCACACAAAGAAAACCCTTATTAAATTTCCCTGGTTGGTGCTTCTGAACCTTCTTCACAGTTTTGAAAGTTCAGTCTAAGCCCAGGTAATTACTCTGCTTATTTTTTCTGCATGTTATGAGATATTTAGGAAATATTAATATGGAACATCCTTGTCTTTATAAACAAGTATCTTTTAAAAATATCTAACACAAAACCTTAACACTGAATCAGTATTTTTATAAGTTACTTCAAAAGAACATAAATGGTATGCAAAGATTTTCACACAGCTTCATGCTGAGGGTAACTATTACATTTTTTATTGAATATACAATTTCAAGGAATAAATTCATCCAGCACTTTCCAAAGGTAATGAGTGCTGTTATGCAGTCAGCAAACCTTCAGAGAATAGGGAGAAAATTTCCTGTGCTTTTCTGGCTCTCTGTAGTTGGAAATCTGTTGACATGAGGCAAATAAATGTAGTTTGTTCTTTTGTTAGTTTTTTAAAAACTACTTTCTTTTTACCTCAAGGCCCAGGTGCCCATCCAAGAAAAAAGTCTACCCTATCTAAGTAATCAGCGGTAATAACTGGGTTGCTGAAGCTGTTCCCAGTTCCTCTACTCCACCTGAAGAATACGAGCAGCTGACATGACCATAACTCTTGCTTATAAAATTTTTATCTCAATTTAAAAATAAACACCTTAAGAACATTCTCCTCCCTTTATTTAGAAATGACAAATTGCTCTGTCAGGTTTCCTGGGTAATGACTGGAGGGAATGTCCGAGAAAGAGACAATCATTGCTCAGTGTCTGCAGAGCTCAATCACTCCTTAATGACTTCTAGAAGCTGGAGTGGCTGTAAAAGTCGGTTCTGCACCCCAAGCCTGGACATTCACTGCTGGGTCTCACATCCTTGCCCACACCATTTAGATCCCTGGGCCTGTGTCACCAGCTGGGTGTCACTGTGGACCTTGAGATGTGCTGCTTGAACTCCCTTTACCTGAGGTGCAGCAGCTACAGCTCATCCATCACATCACCTGCAACACTTGTGATCCTACAGCTGCTCCTGACCAGGAGCAAAACCATTTGGAACAGCAATCCATGTCCAATCGCACAGTGTTCCAGTGGGTAAGGAAGGGTTGTGTTTCACCAGAGGTCTCAATGCTGCACAGTAAAAACCTTTTACTAAACTCCAGCCCTGTTTTTTAAGGGGATTTAAAGGGGATGAGCTTGTCCTCAGCAGTCTCCAGGCTGGACATGCTGTTCTCAGCCAGGAATAAAGACAGGAAATTGTACTGGGAACTCAAAGAGCAGGTAAGCAAAGAGAAAGCTTCAATTCCTCATCTATGGCTCAGATCAAGGAATCTGTGCCATCCCTGTGCCAACTTGGTTAAGAAGCCTCTTTCTCACTTTAAAACACAAGCAAGGTTGGCCCTGCACACAGTGATTTTCCACCAGACTCAGTTCAGCACTATTTTAAGGGTTGAAAGTGTTAATGGACATTTTACAGAGAACCAAACATGGCAAATGAATATTCAAGGAATCTGTACATAAAGGCCAAAAAAACCCACAAACGAATGATGGGTCTTGAAACATTTTACAGTCCTTGCAAAAGGATAACTGAGAAAACTATGTAGAATTTGTCTAGAAAAAGCATTCTTCAACCCTTATTATGAATCAATTAATTTCTCATTAAACTAAAATTTGAAGTTCAACTGAAAGAGCCATTAACCCAAATGCTGCTAAAATACATTAAAAGTAACAATAGAACTTTTTAATGTCTATTGGCTGTTGCTGTTTATTCAGAAGAGGAATGGTAATAAAAAAATCATGGACTGACGCAGGAAGGATGACAACAAAATGCAAAACAGACATAAAAGAACCAACAAGAGAAAGACAATTTAGCTTCTGTTTTATTTTACATATTGTACCTCCCATATCCTCTGCAGGATGTAAGAAGCAAAGGGTGGCATTCCTGGAGGTCCACCAGCAAATTCCATGAGCATGGTGAGCAATTTGAAAAAAGGATTGGCTGCCTGTAATGCAGAAAAGGGAAAAAATATTCACTTTGATCTATTTAATTTCATCCACATTTTTTAAGAGTAATTTTTTAAAAACCCCAATGTCTGTAAGATTTCTATGAACTTCAGACATGAAGATTTATAACACTTTAATCCTTTACTATTTAATCTGTACATAATCCATATATATCTATATTCACACATGGATACAGCAGAATTAAGCCACTGGTTACAGTTACTGCAAAGCAACAGGATCAGTCTAGAAGAAGTTATAGGAAATATAGGTATTTTATATATTTCTATAATATTATAGGAAATATATAGGAAATAACAGTAACATTTTAAGTCAGTTCTTATTGTGGAAAAAAGAAAGGAATCAAGCTGTCCACTGCTGAAGCATTCACCAATTTATCCTGGTTTATATTTACAGAAGATTTCACTAGCTCAGATAAGTTATTATTTTCATGTATTTACATAACATGGAATATGGATCCTGGAAAGTTTATCCAAAAGCATCTCATTTTGAGGTTTTACACTGCCAAGACTCACCCAGCTTTTAACAACATTTCAACAAAGTGCTTACAACTATAATTACATATTTTGCATCTGGAATCCATTTGGAACTCTCAGTATTTCTGTTGTTACAAGTGCAGGAATTTACTCTGAATGAGAAATTTGTTTGCCTGCACAGAACTGCAAAATAGTACCCCGCATCTTGAACAGCCAGATAATAATTACTTCTTCTTGTTCCACTTGTTCTTGCACGCATATTTTAACGTTACCAATTTTTTAAAAGAAATTCATACTGGTGGAGAATCTAGAACTATTATTTGATTTGAATAAAACTCATTCTAAGTGGCACAGCAAATCTCTGTTTTAGAAAACTTCACAGACAGTGCAGTTAGACTTCATTCAGTGGCACAAGAACTTCCATGCAAGATTTTTGATGAGCAAAGGATTTATTTCTGTGATTTAAACCAGGAAAATATGAATACAGATTATTTACTAGACAGGGAGTGTGTTTACATACCTCAGGAGTCAGCTTTGCTATAGATGTGAACAGCATGGACACAATCTTGAAAAGAAAACAAACAGAACTCATTAGACTTGTGCTTAATCAGTTAAAATAATACCAATTACCCCGTGACAGTTATTAGAGAAGATTTCCATCAATAGCTACAGGTCCCTGATACTCACGTGCTCTGCAAGGCGATTGTTGTACCGGCACAAGCTGAAAATGAGGTTGCAGGTTTGCCTGATGTTGATCCCATCACGGATATGTTGAAATAAAAAAGGGAAACCCTGCAACAAATAAGCAGATGCAGTACACTGCCTACAAGTACATGCACACAGAGGGTTTTTGGAGGCTAAAGCAGTCCTTTTTAACTTGATTACCTTTCCTCCTGTCAGTGCTGCCATGTCGTTTTGTGACAAGGTCAAATGCCTAAAATACAAAAGAAAATGATCATTTTACTTCAGCCATGGTTATGGTCAGGGAGACATTCAAGACTGAGTGTTGGTTCACGTTCTTCAGTTTCACAATATGCAAGAGACAATAAAGGCGTTGATGCAAAACTGAACCAAAACCCCAAAATTTTGTACTCAGACCAGATTAAAAAAAAGAATCAGATGTGGGCAATTGAATGTGTTCAAGTCTTTAACCCAAGTCTTACATTTGGTCAACACCCTTTTTCTTTTAAATGGTTAAAAATATAATGGGTTCTTACACAAGCTCATTTATGCTGTTACAAAAGCCCCCAATAAAACCCTCAGACAAACCCATAAAATCTCGGACTCCTTTCTAAACCATCAATTCTCAATTGTTTTTTGGTTTTTCAGGAGCTCTTGCCTTTCTGAGCGAGACTGTTCCACCAGAAGAGCAATCAGGGCAATCATCTTTTCCAGTGCAGCAGGCCTGTATTTCTCTTCTGCTAAAGAAAGTATATCTTCCTCTTCCTCCTCTTCCTCCCCTTCTTCCTCAGAAAGCACTTCAACCTGGGGCTAGGGAAAAAAAAGAGAACTTCAGTGTGGACATTCTGAGCCGTCATTTCAAACAGCCTTTGCATATATCCTGTCCTTTATTCCAAACAACTTCATCAACTTGCATGAATCAAAGAAGGTAAATAGCTAACCAATTGATTTTCACATTGATATATTAATTTTGCATAAGCTAAATTGTATTTACAAATGCAGGAAGTAGGCTGGCTGAAGATACGGTCTATTGAACAAAAAAAGCAGGCCAATTTAAGAACCTAAGTTGTACAACAGGAGTAAGTAACCAGTTGTTAACAGCATTACCATTAGTATCAAGTTAGGGGCAGCTTTAATTGCTTTTCCTCAATACCTATTTCTATACTAAACAAAAAAATTTAATTCAACATATTTTAAAAAGCATTATATTCACTTAAACATTGAAAAAATTGTGTAAGTGAAGCAATTTAAATTTAACAGCTGAAAGATGATTCAAGACACATAGCAGCAGTGATCACAGATGTAGAACAGGAAAGATTAGTTCTCGTTATAGAAAATACTCAGACGTACATTCTCAGGCCCTTTGGTTCCCATGTAGAAATGGACCATCGTGGATATGGCTTGCAGAGAGAGCAGGAACTGGCTCTGAAAAACGCAGGGATGGAATTACTTGAAAATACATTCGTGCACAGACACCACCAAGTCCCCCAAGACAAGGCTATACTCACTTCCTCTTCTCCCATTTTGGCAAATTCGTAAAGAAAGGCAAAGTACTCGGTGAGGTGCTTGCTGTGGGGTTTGACGCCGTGCTCCATGATGGACAGCAGCGTCTTCACGAAGCGCGTGACGCACGAGCGGCTCCCGATGTCCTCCACGGGCCCGTCCATGTCATCCGAACTGCCAGCAACAACAAGAGCCAGGCTGGGTATTTCCCACAGCACACGCAGCATAAAGTCATCCTGAGCCAGTCCAAACAAAGAAATGCACCAAAACTCCTGTCTGCTGCTCTCTCCTGCTCTCAGATCTTTCACCCCTGATCAAAGCCCCTGGATAACAACACAGCTCAACCTGAGGGAGCATCAGGCACTTGAAATGCTGAAGGGTTCAGCAGATCAGTGCTCTGAATCAAGATTCCCATCAGGAAAAGAATTCTGAGAGAAACAGTACTGGGGATCTTCTACCTAAAATCATCCTCTTGGTTTGCAAGGCAAATTTAATGAGAATGCAAGTATAGCTATTTAGGTTGTGGAACCAAGGCAAGGCACCCTCCTGAACACACAAGAGCACCCTGGCAAAGCAGAGAACATTCACCTTCAGCCTCAGACATCTGCTCAAAATCAGATCTTATCACTGAATAAAACAAGTCACAGACTCTTTTCAAGTAAGACTTCCAGGGCAAATTAAATTCTGCTTTTTGCCATGAAAACTGGATCTCCATGTCCTGAGTTTTGATATGGCAGCACAGTTATTACTAACTCTGCCATTTTCACTCTGGGTAACAAGCTGTTATCACAATCACAACTTTAACACAAGAGGTGAAAGCAAAACCACTTTTTTCTTATCTCATATCAAAAAGCGTTTAAGCATTTCATAATTGGAGATAAAGTGACACTTTTCTTGATAATAAGCAGAGCAAAGTAGAATCCAAGAGGGCTCTTCCTCCTTTTTGACAAAACCTGTGATTTAGTTACAGGATTAACCTCTCATCTCCAAACTCTTTGACTGGATGTACAAATAAAAACTTCCACCTTTGTGCCTCCAGATCTAATTCACAGTAGAACTCTCAAGTCTAAGGAGTGAGATTTACACCTGCAGTGTCCAAGTGACAGAGAAAATAAAGACCACGCTGAAAACCTACTCTAAGGGAGCAAATATTTCAAACAATGTCTCTTTGACAGTGCCTCTTGCAAACCTACTGGTATTTTTCAATAAATCAGAGCAGTTTGGGCAGAATAATGAAGAACAATTAGCACTATTTCAGCTTTACATGACTATTTTGAGTAATTAATTAATAAAAGCAGCTACAGCAATGCAGGGACTAAAGAGAAGTTTGCAGGTGGTTTCTTTTACCAGTCTTCCATTCCTGGCTGCAGATAAAGGTGTGCATGCACTGGCCTCAGCCTCTGGATCACATGGATACACAAGCGCTGGAACATCTGCAAACGGAGAAGGGAATGAACTCCACATCTTCAGTCCTTTACAGAAAGGTCAATATGTCATTCCTAAGCAAAGAATATTCCGTCTCCAAGTCCCACTGCCAGCTCTTCACAGCTTGAAAGTTTGAAAGGCAAAGCTGAGATCATATTTTAACAGAAGAGTCAAACCTGGTTTTTATGGACAGATTTCATGAAGGAACCCTAAACCCAGCTTTTACTATTGGTGTGCACTGAAACATGACTCTTTTTTTCCTTCTATCTCTATTTTCTGAAACATTTTGATATTTTTGGCAAGATGCTTTTTAATTTTGCTGCTGGCTCACAGGCATTAATGTGAAAATTTGAAGGAAATTCCCTCCAGTAATTTTGATTTTGTAAAGCATTCATGAGGAGCAGACCTTGCCTAAGACCTTGCATAGAGTTTTCCCATGAAATATATTCCTTCACTGACGCATTGCATACAAAAACGATGTACGAGTCTGTATGGAAGTATCACTTCAATAACCAGAAATCCAATTGAAGAATTCAGCTGAGATAAAGTAACTGTAAAGTTTATACCTTAGCAACTTGCAAAAAAAGTAAGTATACTTGTAAGTGACACTATTAATAGCTGTATTTGTCAATGTCCAAATGCTACTAATATGGGTTTTTTTAAAAAGAAGTATTTCCAGAAAAGGGTATTAACAAAGCTTTGTGGCATAATATTGTAAAATTAACTCTACCCACAAAAACTTATTACAGAAGTTTCAAATTGGAGCTTTGAGGAGTACTGAATGTAAACAGTTTATTCTTTTTTGTCTTCTGAATGTGGATCTTGATGAACTATTGTTGAACTAATTCAGAAAAAAACCCAATTTTTTTAATGTAAAGTGTTCAGATTTGTAGAGATCATGGGGGAATCGTAGAAACCTTAATTTGCATCTACTGTGATTTAGTGATCCTGACTGTACAGCTCTGATGGGGCTGTTTCAAACAGTCACACTGCCGTGGCCAAATACCTTCCCTAAATCATTGCAAGAATGGAGAAGAATCAGACAATTACAGGTATTCACTAAAACTGTCAGAATCACTGGATCTGCCATTGTAATTGTCTGCTTCTGGTCACAGGTCAAGCAGTCACCTGACTTGGAAGGGAACATTTTTTCTTACCTGCCTCACAATCTGATTGGGACACTTTATTAGAATCTGCATTGGCCACCAATCATCATCAGCCATACGATCCAAAAACCACTGCAGAAGATACATACTGTGTTAGTTTTGTTCCACACTTGCTCTAGTCCAATCTTCTTTTTTGCATGATATTAAAGTCTGAAGAGAAATCGATGTTACTATTATTAAGGAATAGGCAAGTTTTAATCCAAGGGAAATCTAAAAGTCTTCTGTGCATGGAGGAATAAAGAAATAAAGATCAATAGCAGTAAACAGCAATATAATTTTATATCTGGTATCTTCTTATCCCTGTGCTCTGCATGCCATTAAAAAATTATCTGGAAGAACACACTTGTCCTGCAAAGTGATGTCAACAGAATAAAAACTATGCTTACAATAAAGCATTAGCTGAGGGATCTTGTAGAAGAGTAATAGGATTAGACAGTGCTTCCCAAATTAGATCCCTTCTGCATTTTAACACGTGGAAAAGCCTCACGGCCTCCAGAGACCCAAAAGGTATAAAACTAACAGAGAATGACTCATTCCAAGTCAGACTCAGCAAATAATACAGCTCAGTCTTCTGACTCGCAGAATTTTGTTCAAGTCACAAGGAAAAACAGTTTAAAATAAAGAATCAACGTTCTTCCTTTTATTTTAATTGTAGCCAAGAATTCCTTACTATATTAAATGTCTTCACTCAAACATCTTAGGACTACACCCCACTGAGACAACTGTACACCCAAATAATGAATGTCACATAATTTATCAACCTAGAATCAATTTATAAAGGAATAATGGATTATATTCCTTTCTACTGAATGAGTCTAATGCAGGACACAGTCTGTGCTGGGCTCCTTGGACATTTATATTATCACAGAAACACTATCAAACTTTCTTCAGTATCTCAAAATTGCTTTCAACAAGACCACAGCAAATTCTTTGTCTTTCCATGTCTCTTGTGTGACTTAATCTAAACAGAAATCACTGCGCAATAATTAACCAAATAATAATTAATCAAATCAAGAGCTTGTAACACTGGCTCTCTCTTATTCCAGTGACAAAATGATTTTGGTCTGTAATCTCAACATAGGTTTCTGCAAATAAAAGTTAAGTCATTCCCCAGAATCTGCAGTAATCAGGATGAATTTCATCTCATAGAGCACAAATATACCAAATACAGTAGTTCATAGTCCAAAATATTCCAGGGATACGAACCTCCAGGAAAGTTAAACAATATATAGAAAGTTGGTTTGTACTTTGCTGAGTTCCTAAGTCACTTACTTCACAAGCTGCCTGACTGTTATTAAACTGTTTTGTTAACAGTTCAATCCACTGAAGCATTGTAGGCTGTGAAAAGAAATACAGAAAAAACTATAACTTCAAATAACGAATTCCAGCATAATCTTTAAACATTTCTAAGTGGTTCAGTAAAGCACCAAATCTTATAAACAACACATTTTATAAACAATAAACATTTCATGAACTAATAATAAGTTGCACCTACAGAAAAATACCAGTCCATACATTTTCGCATACATTTTCTATTCCATTGTGCAGTGCTCACTATAAATGTGGTAAATGACACTCTAAACACTAACTTTGCATCATATATGCTACTTTTACAGCTCAAAATCCCACTTGTAGAATGAGAAGTACAGATAAGCTTTTCACTAGATTCATGCAGCTACTTAATGAGAATTTACAAGTAAATAGAATACCTTTTCCTTTGAATGAATAAATGTCTCTAGTACAAAGGAAGTGCTTAACTGGAAAAAAAAATGGCACCATTAATTTAGAATGCATGAATTAAAATGTCAACAAGGAAATAGTTAATAGAAGATGAGATACTTTGGAAATCCTTACCTTTGCTGTCATCAGAGAAACCGCTTTTGGATCTGGTAGTGTGCTTGGGATGCTACTACACAACTGCCACATAAACCTAGAGTCAGTAATTTTATTTGTTAATTAAAATAAATAATGATACTCTGCAAGAAGAAAAGAAGCATTAATATTACGTTTTTAAAGAAAAACTTACCCAAAATATGTATGTTCAAAAATGTTCTTGTCTTGAAGGAACTGCATGTTATCATGCCATATCCACTGAAGAAAAAATGCTACCATCAGATACAAGAAAGCAGTTTATTTCACTACTTAAGCATGATTTTAAAAATATTTAAATGATTGCCAAGGCTAAAAAAACCAATTTTTTTTGTATGAAAAATTATTTCTGGAAGCACTTTAGTTTAAAGGACTGGCTCAAAGTTGTTTTATTCATAGTATAGCAAGTATTGGTTTTGCCTGCCATGGGACTGCAGAACAGAGCTTCAAACCTTCTTCTCTTTCTGTGACCTCATTTTTACAATTCAATTATTCAGAGTTTTAGGCTAAGATTTTGAGAATTGGTCCAACAAGTTTAAGAAGAACCACAGCTGAAGTCTAACCCAAAGCTTGATGAGCCCTGAGAACTTCTGGTAAATTCCTAAAGAGTAAGATTTGAATCTCCATCATCAAACCAGAACAGGATTTCATGCCACGTCCCCCTGTTCCTCTCTCCAAAGTGATGTTTTTGATCAAATCAGTTCAGAGTGGTTTTCACAGCAATATAGTTTTAACATTTAACTCTGATAAAATCTATTAATATTTTTAAGACTGAGAAGGGAAAAAGCATGATCTGATTTGCTGGCTAGGAATGAAGAGTCTTTTTCAATTAAGAATCTAAAATGTGGCAGATGCTGAAACAACACTTCTGGCCAGAGGGAGCAGGGACACTGGATTTTCCAGGTGGTAAAAAGGGATATATTCCCTATAAAGGTGAGAATGAGAAAATGTCTAAAATTCACGTGAAATGTAAATCCTAATTCCCTTCCTATCCCATGACAATCTCCTAGGGAAGACAGTGAAAATAAAGGACTGTCATCTTAGTGATTTAAATTATTTTTGCTTTCCTATGTTTATTCAGATTTCTGATGTATTTAGGGTCTTCTAGAGTGCTTTAAAATTGGTGTTAAAACAAATCAACTTGTACCTCCAGCAATTCTGATGAAACATCAAATTTGTAGTCTTTGCCATTTTCCTCCTCAGGCTCCATCCGTTTATAAAACAGCATGTAAGCACTGTGTGTCTTGGAGAAAAAAACATCTGTATAATTTTTGCTTTGAGAGAGAAATCATGAAATCAGAAATATAATCATAGAACAAGGGTTTGGAAGAGAAATACCTTTTCAAAGGAGAAGTCCATAAACTTATCAGTAACAGAATCATAAGTTTTTGTCTGTCAAGAAGAAAGTAAATCCATTAATTACAAGCTTTTTAATGCTTTAGTTTCTAACAGCTTGTGATAGCTCACTTGCACATTTATTTCATGACACTTATGAGGGCTGCTGATAGTTTAGTTCTTGCTCAAAGCAGTCTTGTTTCTTTTTTTCCTCTATAGTGACCTCTTCTGAATTTTCAAATCTGCTATGCAATACTGTACCTCCATCCCAAGCAATTTCCTGGCTCATCCATCTCACTGACACCTCTTCTTCAGAGGCACCGAAAAGTATTTTATCCATTTGCCAAACAAAGGAATTTTTTGATTTTATTTCAGCATATTGTCTTTCCCAGACAAGAAAAGTTGTCTAATGCCCAGGATTGCTTCAGTAAGATACTGTGTTATTTATAATGTGCTTTATACCATGTACACAGCTATAAATAATGATCGATTCAAGCACAGCCTGAGAACATTTGAGTATTGTTTGTATTAATAGTGTGTAAAAATATTCCAACTGATGTCACAGGCAGTGACACAAGGCATAGACAAAGATCAAAATGCTCTTTTTTTTTCCAGAGCACACCTCAGCTTGAAGTAATTATTCCTTCATCGGTGGTGTGAACAAAGAAGCCACCCAAGCAAGGATTCCTAAATTAACTGCAAACTCACTTTTTTACACCTGAATAAATGGTGTGATAAAAACCAGATACAGTAAAGAAATACCTCTTCTTTGGAGAGACACTTCACTAATTAACTTTGCTTCATTAGTAATACCTGTACTCTACTTCTTTTAGCTTTCTTTTAAAACCTCATAGAAGACCTGGATTGTACCAGATTGTAACAGGCATTAGAGTTGAACATGACAAAAATTGAGGTTAAACTTACAGTCATTTCTCCACCAAAACATTCGGAAGCGAGCTGGGCAGAATCGAAGGGTTTTACTTCAGCATCATTGAAAAGGTACCTGCAAGACAGGAAGAAGCCTTGGAACAACTGCTGCTCATCTCTAAGGGCAAATAAAGCCTGATGAGCACTTCCAATGATTCCTTGGATTGAAATATTCCCATTAATTTCTGATGTCTTGTTTAGATCCCAGCAAATGAAAATCTGGTCCCAAAAGTGACTTCTTCCTAGGAAGATCAGAGAAGGAGGTACTGCTGTGGATCCCCACTGGAGCAGGGATTAGGTCACGAGCTGGTCCTGCTTCAAAAACGCTCCAGCTATTCTAGAGAACAGGAATAGAGGAGGAAACCTTGTCTCCTATTCCAGGGCTCCAGTGAGAAATGGAGATACCACATCCAAAAATTACAGGCCGAGTGTTCCCTGCTTTCTTGTGTCTCCTAGCAGGACCCTCCTCCTTTCCATGACCATGTCCCTTCCCTTTCCCCAATTCTACATCAATAAATGCAGCTGGATCCTCATCCAAGGTACCAAGTAGATTTTATGAAGGACAATCTAGGAAATCTTTTGTACTGAAATAACTCAAATCTAGTCCCATCAGGAAGCAAGGCTGGCTCTGGGGAGGCCAGCACAGCATTCCCTGCCACCCCTGTGTCCAAGGGACCACACAACTCTCCTGGTTACAACATGCTAATTTGTAGGCTAATAAACGAATATCCTGACACCTATCAAAGTCCAACATCCTGTGCTTCTCAGAGGAACCTCCAGGATGTACCCCCTCTATAACTGCATCTAACAAAGCCAACAAGCTTTAGTTATTAAGAATATGGAACTATAAATTGCATAGCTCACCACTTGTTGTTTTTGTAAGCATGAGGATTGACAATGTCCCTGATAAAACTGTAGTAATGCCCTCCATCTGCTGTTCCTGTGTGAACTGTCACGCCGATCAGGTCATACTCGTAACTCTCTGTTTCTTTCAAATATCCACCATCTTCCTTAAAACCTGAAATAATTCAATACAGTATTTAATCAGTTATTTCCTAAACACCCAAACTTCAACATCAGCCACAAACTGTATGTAACTATTTGCAATTTCTCTCATATTTTAAAAACAAATTTAAGACTAATTCAAATTGAACAGTATATGAAACCAAAAACTGGCTGTTTTTCTTATGTGAAACACAGTGTGAGACTTTGGGAATACAGATTGATTAAAGCTATGTTTGATTTTCTTTGCTTCTGTTCTGTATACAGAAGGTGATACACAGATAAAGAGCCAAAGCTTGCTGAATCCATTTTATGAGCATACCTTCTTTCCTGTCGTTTTTTCCCATGAGGAAATCTTCAGTGTAGGGTGTCATATCCAAACGTAAAGGGAATGAAAAATGGGTATTGACTTTCTCCTTCATCATGGTCACCATATTAAATGTGTATCTCATGGTGTTGAAGCTTAAGATACGAGGTAGTTTCTTAAAACATGCCCTGAAGGATCAGAAATAACCATGACTTATAAAACCTTAGCAGGGTGAATTGTATTTTCACAGAGAACTTAAACATTTATTTCAACTGTAACATTGGAGATCTGTTGCTAAGACACATCAGTACAAAATCCAGCTCTCACAGTGCCCCAGAGCAGGGCAGACTGACCAGCAGCAGGAAGGTCACATTTAGCCCACTGAACAATTCTATTTAGGCTGTCATTGTACCTTGGAAGAAACAGCAAATTTACTCATACGGCAGGAACCAGTTTTCTAAAATAGTATCATAAAATGAGCCGTCAATGAATTCGACAATGCAAATCCCCTCACTGCAGGGAGTTACTATCTTCCAAAAGAGAACCTTCAAGGCAGAACATCTCCTGCATTAAATCTCATAAAATTTGCAATAATGACTTTCAAGTAAGTTACTCTTTCACCCATGTCATTTAAAACAACAATGAGGCTTTCCAACTCTAACGAAGAAATTTGTTAGCTGCAATACAAAGACAACATAACATTTTTATTTACTCTCTCTTTATTAGCAGACTTTTCAAAACATGGAAATATTTTTAAAGCTAATGATTTTAATTAAGAAATTTGGGGTGATGGATGAAACTTAAACAATTATCCTGCATAATGAGCAACCAACCTTTGAAAGAATTTAATATTTTAAACCCAGGACTAATGTTTCAATAGGTACTGATTTCTGGGGTTTTTTTTAATTAAAAAAGGTCATGGACATTCTTCTGTCATCTTTTGTTAAGATACTTCAGATTCTTGGTTTTGGAAATTTGATTTCCTTCTTATTTCTGATTTGCACAGGGATCACATCCTTATAGGCCTACAGGGTATAAACTGAATGAAAGAGCAGTCCTGTTCCATCTAAAGGATTACTGTTATTCCAAGTGTAATTCTAGTAATTTACTAAAAAGAAACATTAAGAATATTTATTTCTCCTTAGTCACACCTTTTCTCAGCCCGGACTTTCTTCCCACAATGAGAACACGTGTACATGTTGTCACCTTCCAAGGTATCTTTAATAGTTACTTCATCGAGAGATTCCTGCATGGAAAAACCAAAAAAAGGACTTTACATTTATCTTGGATATTTTTATCTTGTGCTTACATGGCCTGCTTTCCAAAATCCTCTTTCAATTTTACTTTAATTGACATTTCCACAAGTTATGAAAAGAAAGGTGGTAAAAGGCCCCAAAATTTTTCACAGAAGAGCAAACACTTGAACTAAGAGTTTGACAGAAAAACCAGTTCATAACCCGTACACAGAATTAAGGATCCAACTCATAAAAGTGGTACTCAATATTCCAAGCTGTCTCAAAGAATTCAAGTCCTTTAAATTCAAATTCCAAGGGTGGAGATTAATGATTGTTTTAAAAGCTTGAAAACATAGAATTATGCTGGTGTAAGCTTTAAATTAACTTAATAAGCAGTACTACCTGAACATGTTAAATCTTTTGACATTTACAGTTCTACATAAAGTGGCCACAGCATGTTTAGAACAGAAATAAATAGTGATTATTGACTGTAAAACAACCGTCAATGGCAAATGGCCCCAGCTGATAGCACACTGCACTGAGAAGATGAAACTAAATTGCCTCATAGTATCAACCTGTAAACACCCCAAAACTAGAGTGCAGAAAAAGCATCGACACCTTCAAGCGTGTGGCAGCGGTTTGTGCCCTTTGTAACTGAGATCTACGAGACTCATCTCAGCCTGGCACTACTTACATAAATATTCTTCATATCTGCCACCTGGCACCTCACTGTGTAGAACTCCTCAGCTGTCTGACTCACATGCTCACAGTCCTAAACAAACAGAAGAGAAAAGCAATGAAATCACTTGCTTTGAGAAGTTAGAAAAAAAATCTTTAGAAGACAAGGGTAGAAAAGGAACACTTACCAAAGAAACGACATTGTTTGTGATAACACCTCCAAACAAGCTTTTCACTGTGTTTTTCTGGGAATGAATGAATAAATTCTGTCAAGGAAATTTTGAGCAAATCCCCTAAGTTCTCGAGTTCCCTTTTGCTCCCTCTTAATAACTCACCAGTTCTGGAGACATTTCCTCTATTTTTGTTATTAGGTCAGTGAAGAACTCAGTCATATCTTTCTGCTCTCCAGTGTTCAGGGGCTGCTTATCCATGGTGTAGGTTTTACAGAAAGGCCTTGGGTTGTAGGCCTTGCATTCACTTTCCTTTGGATAAGGGAAATCAAACAAAACCAAATCAACACAAACCCTTTTATTTTCAAGTTACACAGATGTACCACACACACACACATATGAATATCTGTTTTTAAAAAGACAAACTTTTACATACAATATGTTTATTAGGCAGGATAGTTTATTAAATGTTTAAAGGTTTCTGATGAAATGCAAAGCAGCTTTTAACTAATTGATTACCATTATCGTGATACCAATTAGTAAAATACCATTAGTAAAAAAGTATTAAAATATTTAGCAAATACTTCATTAAATGAATCATTAAAATAAAATAGCTTGGCAGAAGATGTGACACCTGCAGTTCCTGCATATCTGTTCAGACACAAAATAAAATGTGAGAACATCAGCTCGTGTTTATGTATTTCTGGACACCGCTGACTTAAATCCTGCCAAGTGCTCAATTCTCATTCAGACCCTGTGTTATCATCTAGTTTTCAACAGGATGTGTTTAGCCAGAGAAAAGAATCTGCAGTATAAAGCAGTTCTTTAGAATATATCTCCATTCCGCTGCCTTGCACACTGGGAATGCAGGACTTAGTCTGTTTTCTTTTAAGGACATGTAGCAAGACAGTACCTCCTGTAAATATTGCCTGTTTTAGAATAAAGTCTTTCTTCAAGATCTAAATAGTGCTAAGTCTTTGTATGACTTTATGTTCCTAGATTATTTTCTACTTATGTGAACACCTAATTTAATAATTTCTATGATTCATGGCAGGCATTGCAAGTCAACATTCCTTTCCCCATTTGTCTTCCAAGTGGTTGTGAACTTCTTACACACAACCAGTGTTCAGACACTCAACTCTCCTCAGGTTTTTTTCATTATTTCAGAATTGTTTCAGTGTTTTAACAGCAGTGAACACCTGTGAACTGCTTTAATTTTGTTTCATCCTGGAATCTCAACTTTTCACTTTATTTCAATGGATTAATCTTTAAATATTGGAGCAAGGAAAATGCAGTGAACAAAAAGAATGTATTTTATTGTATCACCAGGGAATCTCCACATCCCCAGCACTTCTGTAATTCAATACTGTTGATTCACCTGAACTATGCACAAAGAACCCCATAAATATTTAAAATCCATACACAGGACTCTGGTCATTTCTACAGGGACAGTTTCTATTGACTGTTTAGCAAAATCAGTTTGGCAAGTGGCCTAGACACAGCAGGACTGTCCTAAAGGCCTACCTGGAGGGCTCCTGTAACAATCAGACAAATCCTTCCTTGGGAGAATACAGCCAATTACCCAGTTTCAAACTGGTCCATTGTCTCAACTATGGTTTTCTTGCCTTCCCCACCCTCTTCAAAACCAGGATACTTTCTAAAATACTCTTTCACACCTACCATTAGGTATGTAAACATCTTCTGGAGTTCCAGTAAAGTGGTCTTGTGTTTCATATCTTCTGAGTACTAACAGAAATTAATAAAAGGAGACCTTATGGTTTTGCTTATTACTTTGCAAAAACAGACATTAAAATGTAATGTAAAAAAGGATGTAACATTCAAATAAATACCCAATTACTTTATTATGGACCATTAAGAAAAATGATTGTGTACAAGAACCCACAGTCTATAATCTTACATTTATTGTTTTTATACTTATTTTACACTTTTTTTGGCATGTCAACATTAAACCTGAGAGAAAAAGAACTCTACTTTCTAAGAATTTATTGCAGGTAGGAGCTTTTGGGAAAGTATTACAAAGTATTAGTGGTTTTGGAATAATTTTTTTTAACTCACAGATATTGTGAGGGTTCTGAACAACCGTCTCCACAATGCATTTCATGAGCAGACCAGCAGCTTCTCTTATTTAGCTTTTTATTTTCATTTATAAATGGAATCTCCAGAAGTTAAGTGACAAGTACCAGCAATTAACAATAACAGAAAATGATGAGGTCACTGCCAGAGAGGGTGTTTCACCCATTCTATCTGCCCTGCTCATGTCAGGGACCAAAATGATGCTTTCTCTGTTACAATAAAGAGCTAAAAGTAAAATACTGCATTTCTGGAAGTTAACCAATGTATGATAATTTACAGCACCTGCTGTACTTCTGGTAGCATGAGATACACACTCTGGGACTTGATAAACATTCATGAAAAAAACATTTGTTACCAAAATGGCAAACCAGCAGTTAAGAAACAACAGACAACTCACATAAACCCAAACCTGAATCAACCTAGTTGAAAGCAACAGAAATAAGACTTTTAGAACATTTTATTTCAGTGCCACCTTAAGAACCTACCACATCACATATTTAAGAAAAAAAATCACTTCAGACACCAGCAAAAGAACCCAACTGAACAAAAAGCAAATTAACTGCTGAGGAAATATTCTTTATCTAGAAGTAAGTCTTAGAAGTAAATCTGTATTTTTTCAGCAGTTGCACTGACTCTAAATGTAAATTTCTGTCCAAGCCCCACACTCACCTTTGCAGTGAAAATTGCTTGTCTAGCCTCCGGGATCATGTACAGCTGCTGAATAGTGGAGGCCAAGTAACACGTGGCTCCAAGGTTGGTTAAACCCACAAACCTACACTCAGCACGAACATCATCATGTGGCCAATAATCCCACTTGTAAGGTGCATGGGAAGCTGTGAGAAACAGGAATCACACAGGCAGGAAAACAATCAATTCAAAGTGCACTATGCAAAAACAGAAATACAATGAAAAGCTTGATCCTCACACAAACAAAATGTCACCTGGTTATGCACTGTTCATTTACAGGCACGAGCCACACTGTGCCTGATCTTAAGGAAAATGGATTATATATTCTTCAGGAAAATCTTTTAAATCTTTAGATAGAGCAGCAGCCTTCCTGTCACACAACTCTGGCCTGCAAGGGGCTCGCTGTGCTCTCCCCAAAGCAACACGTGAATCAGATTGAGAAAGCCATTTTCTTTCCCTCTAAGCTTTCTCGTCTCCTGTATTTCATACCAGATGTAGCGATGGATTTCTTACACAGAGAGGCACCACACAAGTTTGGCAGTTCTGAGTGACTCTTTAATCAGCCTTGCTCTGATATGGCTGTCAAGAAATCAGAAGAATGGGGAAGTTCTCCTCACCTGCCAGGCAGGAAGATGGTAACCAGCTTAGACAATCTTCCTTGGTATCCAAGGATTTGGACACAAAAACCTGCCATGCATCCAGCTTTGCTGTTCATCCGCAAAAATACCATTCTCCAAAAACACAGTGTCCCACAAATAATTCAGTACCTCTACTGAAGTACATGTTCAAAAAGGAAAAAATATCCCCCAAAATGGTCTATTTATTTTACAATCCACAAAAGCTACGTGGAGTTCAAGATTTAAACTTTAAATCCTTAATTATTTTGTCACAGATGAAAGACTCATTAAGGATTCTTCTCCATTCACACTATCAGATAGAAATTCATGAAACTATGTGGCATCCTCACATCTTCAGAGACCAGCCCCACAAGATGTTCTGTTGCACAACAAATAATAGTTGTAATCTTCATTTTGGCATTGGCATCAAAACAACTATTAGCCCTGAAGCTCCAAGGAGGGAAGGAAAGAGGTTTAATTCTCCTGTTTCAACAAATCTCAGTGGTGTGACCTCAGCTTACCTGGGTCCACGGGCTGGTCAGCCAGCTGCAACAAAGCTCCCCTGCACGTTTCACCTCCTAAAGAAGGTCATCAGCATGGCAGAAGAATCCAAAATTCTCTCCCTTAACTGCAATCCCTAAATTACAACATCCTAATTCACCCCTTCTGATGCAAAGACTCAGCATCTATCACTGCTTAGAGCTCATCAAGCTGTAATTGCAAAGCAATCAGTTGACTTCTTTGTACTTCACAGAGCAGCTGGGAGTATCTTCCACCTCCTTCCATCTGACAGAGAGCATTCAGGAATTTGACAAGGACTTTCTCAGGACAACCCTGGGGTTTTTTAAGTGACTGTCTTCATTTGTGTAATAAAGTTTTTCCGTCTTCCATATGGATCTTAACTAGAAATGCAAATTTGAGGCTCGTTGATGTCTATCTCCTTTATTCCTCTCTGTTGTTACAGAAACCAGCTTTTTCTCAGGAAGAGATGAGGAAACTTGAAACCAAACTTGCAATATTCATATTCTATTTTAAGCAAAATGAAGCTCGATTTTTCCTCAGAATGACTGTGCACTGCTCTGTATTCCACCTTCTGATGATGCTCCTGCTCCATCCATACCACCAGACATGATCTTAACCTTGCTGGAAAGCAAAGCACCTGCTCTTTGAACTAAAGGGTTTTATCAGTCTTTAAAGAAGCCAAAATCCAAAACACTGCATGAAATTTTATGAACAACTGAAGGTATCTATATCTACTCTTCAGTAAGAACAACCTGAATGAATTGTGAGCTCTCTCTGTTAAGAAAACACATTAAAACTAAAGACAGGATGGAAATTCCTAATACTTTCCTTAATGTTTCTCCAAGAAGAATGGAGAGATAGGTCTAAGACTAAGATTTTTGGAACCTAGAAAGATTACAGGGATAACAAAGTGGAAAACCCCAGTTTCAACAATCTTTGGATCTCATCAATGGAATAACAAGTCCTTAAACAAATGAGGTATCACAAGTCCTGTGTTGGGTGCACATCACAGAGACAACAGCACTCTGTCAGCTGTAACAAAATTAACAACCATGCAAGTGAGAAACACTGGATATGAAGCAGGAGCACAGAGCAGATGGCTCTGGAGAACTGGGGATGCAACAAACAACCTACAGAAGAGTGTTTGGAAGAAAGTAACAACTGTGGTAAATGGTACAGAAAACTTCCACACCAAGGAATTACTGAGATTTGAAGTGAGGAAAACACTGATTGTAAAAAATGAATGATTGCACCTGGAGAGATACAGACAACCTTAGCAGCAGATAATGTACTCAGAGCAAACATAAATATCCAATATTTTCATAAAATATATTCTTCATAATATTTCTTCTGAGCACAGGAGCCCTTGGAAGGCCCCAGGCATATGAGAATAGAACACAAAGCATTATTATGATCAGATTTCTCTTTTGCTTCCTGAATTGTAAGGTACTAAAATCAATTCCATAGATTATAATAAATTACAGAACCTCAGGTTACAGGAATTTAAACCAGGCATGTGAAAGGAAATCTAGCAAGCTAAAAATGCATACTGAGGATTTGCAAATCAAAGATAAAATATTAACTAACTCCAAATTTTGGTGATTTCCATATTATATACAGCAACTGTGGTTCCAAAAGGCAGGAAGCATGGAAGCCAAGAGGCACAGCTAAACTGCTTTATGCAGATATCTGAGTACAGACATGTCAACTACAATGCTATCACACTCTGAAAACATCACAGTGCTGTTCACAGCCAGCACAATCCCAGTACCTCAGTGTGGTTTATACACTTTGGTTTGTGCAGAGATATTCCATGTTTCTTCATGTTAGAAAGGAGAAAGAGAAATTAAATCCAGCACAAGAGGATGATACATGTAAAATCCAATGCTACCTGTGTGCACGTGTCATTTAACAGGCCCACACACTCTAAATAACCCACATTTAAGAACAGGTGACATGGAAATTATTACGGGATTTGATTTGGTAGGGGAGCAAAAGATGCCAACACTTGTGTGACACTACCCCAGGTAATGGGGGATAAATAGCAGAGCTATAAAGTGGAATTCCCAGAGCAGTGTTAGTGGCCACAAAACACTCCAAAGCTGTGTGTAACTAAGGTTCTTACACTGCATGTGCTGTGCCATGACCCAGTTGTGGAGCAGCCTGTAGTTTTCCACAGAGCCTTTCACCATTTCCACCAGCAAATCGTAAGCGGCAGCCCTGGAGGAGTGGGACTTGCACTTTGGCTGTTGTCTGTCCTTCAGACTGGGCAGCAAGAACAGGAGATTGAAGATGTCCCTCAGAAACTCCTGGAAAACAGTTAAATTGGCACATTTAGCATCTTGAATGTATTCTTCGAAGATAAATCATGTATTAACAATTTTCTAGGAACTTCTGCAGACTTTCCAGACCTCTACCATGCAGAACTTTCCAGACCTGTCTCATGCACAAAGCCCTGCTGCACCAAGTCAGGCTGCCTTTGGATAATGAACACATATTTCACACTGTTATTTATCTTCACCATGCCAGATAATAGACTAAAAAAGACATGCAGCTGTCTGAACTTGGGTACCTCTTTTCCACACAGAAAAAAAAAAAAGAAGGGACAGAATTCTTCCCCCATTTGTAGAACACAAGCTGCCAATCCAGCTGTTATACTTCACTGTAAATTTTTGCACTGAAATTGCCCAGAGGGAAGCAAGGTGATTTCACAGTCCTGTTCTATTGCACTAACCAGGACACAAACCTCTTCACTAATGTACTCTGCGGTTAACAAGTGCTCTTAATTGTACACAATTTAAAAAATTAATACTAGATGAAGACTTAGTTTTAGAAAAGGTACTAAGTCCCTTTCCCTCAGTAAAGCCAAACTCTTTTTGAGGAGTTTGCTGTGGACACTGCCCTGTTCACATTCATCACTGCACATTGCTGGCCTCCCTGTGATACACTCCATGCTCACCATGTGCTTTAGGATTCTGGATAGCATCACTCCTTTCTACTTAGCTTTCCCCTCTCCTTTCTTCTTAAGCTTTCCATACATCCAAGCTACATAAATCTGACCTTTACAAACATCTCTTTCAATATGCACATCCTCCCTGACGCTGCCCTCTGTGAACTGAATTCTTACTCTAGTGTAATCTGCAAACTCTCCAGAAGTAAAATACGCTTATCCAGTAGAACTACAGGAGCAGCCTTTTAAAATGCTGTCAGCAATGTCACATTTGGACAATCAAATGACCTTCAGGGCCATTTTATGGTAACAGAATAAACAGACAAGATATAAACAACATCATTAGACACCAGGGCCTACTTTTCAGTTCAAACCTCACTGAAGGCCCAGTAAGTTCTGTACAGTCTACAGAAAAAACCATCAGTCTGAATCAGTTTTTACACACAATTTGCTTTTTTTAAGACAATGTAGTTCTCAAAAACAAAATGAAAAGTTTTTTAGCAACCTCCCCTGCCTCACCACTCTCCCACCTTACAAGCACAAGTGGAATGTAATATCCTTGTAACAGATCTCTGCCACTGCACAGACGTGGTGCTTAAATGTTACTTTCAGATCAAACTGTCCCAGGATTCAGTCAAAACCAGCTGTGCTTAAGGACTTAAACCAGTTAATGCTGATCAATAGTAAAAACACCTAAAGATAATAAATGAAAATAAATAAAACTTCAGGGATATAAGAACTCTATTCTGGAATTAAATATAGTTAGAAAAAGAAGGCACTGTACAGGCTACTTGTTAATACAGGAATATGTATAGGTTTGTCCATCATCCTAAGGCTGGAAATATGATGTACTTTCACATATTGAGCCCTGCAATGAAAATGTGGTAAAAAAAAGGCACTCTTTTGATCTCTTAGTGTCCTTCTCACCTGGCCTTCCCGAGAAAATTTGAAGGGTGGTTTGTGCTTAATAACACTGGTTGCGAGGCGAAGCAGTCCTGTGAGCCCATCATCTTCTATGTTACCATCCTGATGGTCAAGGATTTCTCTGCTGTATGTGCACACACAGAGAGAGAAGCAATGTCACAACTCTGCCCCACTAACAATAAATACAACGCAAATTACACGTGGAATTGCTGTGGGCAAAGCTCACCTCCGAATGCAGTCAGCAAGGTGTCTCGCCAGTGCGTCTAAATCAAGCAGGGTTGTCTGATTCAAAATAAAGAAAATGGAATACAAAAGGGAAATAATTATGGACTTCTTTTGGAGGAAATTTTATTATTGCACACAGAAAACCAGAGATAATTAAAACTCATTGTCAAACATAAGTTTTGTAACTTCTGCTAAGTGGCTGTTAACTGAATTTAACTCTTTCAAGCTTTAATCAAATACTTGATTAGCTCCTCCTAGGAACACACTGAAATTATCAGCAGTGAATCTCACAGATAATTAAAGTATTCCCATGTCTGTGACCTTCAACTAAGTTCACCTTCTCTATGTGTTAAACAACCCCCCTTTCTTGACTCCACAGAGTCACTACCTGAAGCTTCCAAGAGCCACTAAATGCACATCAGAGTAGGGAAAGCTGGGATATGGGAAAGATCACAGCAGTTCACCGTATCTTAAGAAAAAATGTCTGAAGACACAAATTAAAAAGAAATAAACATTGGTACGAATGCAAAGCAAACCTACCTGACTTGCATCTTTGACATGGATGTTATCAATCAGTTTGCACAGCAGCCAAAAGTATTCCTTACAACCAGGGCGCAGCACAGTTTCCTCTTCATAATCCTCTATCTGTAGAAAGAAATTGCTTTTGTTCTGAAGTACAAGACAAAATAACTGCATTAAAAAAACACATCAAAGCCAGTAACTGTGTTAGAAGAATATTACTTTCTTCAAGTCTCTAAGGTATAAGAACAAAGTATTTTACAATGGTAACTGTGTGTGCTCTATTTTTCTTCTGCAATAGTTATTAATTTTCTTGAAAAATTGTCAGGATGATCTGCCAGACCTGTAAAAAATTTGTAGAATACTGTGGAGTTCATCCCACCCACTGCAGATCACAAAAATTCAGGATTCAGCTGGACAAAGCATGAACAACTTGGGCTGATTTCAATATTAGTTAATACAGATCTAGTTTTAAACTCTTCTGAAAATGAGACAAATATTGCAAAATCTTCTGTAGAGTGTTTTAATTTAACTCTTTTTAAAAATATCTGTTATGTGGACATTGAAATTCAAGAACAAGAGCACTTTCTAAAAGCTGCTCTGCATTTCTCCAGGCACAGCTAAGCTGTAAATTACTGCAGTGTCACAGTTTATCCACTTTTGGAAAGGTTCTGGAAACATCCAAACCAGAAGCCTTATTATCTCTGTGTATCTGAAACAGCACGTCAGACATAACGATCATGTGCTACCAGTTTTAGTTTTTATATTTAAAAATATATTTAACTATATCTTTGATAAAGCTTTGTCAGTTCTTAAACTCTTACCCTAATTGGCTTCAGAGCTTGAGCGTCAGGGAGAAATTTTAGCAAGGTTGATGCAGCCAGGAGCAGAAAGGAACGATTGATTGAGTCTCCCCCATCCAGGCCAGAGAGAGATAATTTGTACAAACCATTGCAAGACTCGTGGCGAACAGCAGTCTAGGAAAAATCATAAAATTAAATGATTACCCACGTTATTTGGAAGATTTTTTCTTTTCTATGTTTTCCTTTCATAGGTACATAAATTCCTCTCATCTATGAGGTTATCAGAGTAGAATGTGTCTTTCTAAAAACAGCTATTATAAATTAAAATTGCATTTAAATTGCTTACAGGAAAATGTAAAATATATTGTTCTAACTAAAACAATGATTTGTCCATGCCCTGTGTCTCTTGAGTTATGTATTTTCTACAGGAAAGATTACAGTGACTAGAACAGAAAATATCCCATCTGGCAAATCAAGGAAATCTATGTGAATCCTGAATTTACCCTTACCCATTCCTAACAATTAATTAACTTAATTTCACTAGAAGAATTGTTTTCTTCTTTCTTTTGTTAAGAAAAATACCCACAGTCTATCTCTAACCCAGCTTTGGAAGTTTGCACTCTCTCATCTCCAGGGATTTTAAATGGAGTCAGCCTGTAAGCTTTTCCTGTGCTTGAGTAATAAAGCAACAGATAAGAATTATCACTTCATACGCACATTGCACCTTTAAGCAACCACTTGTAAATACAAAAATTATCTACTGTGAATATATTGATGCAATTTTTAAGCCTTTATTATGTGAGAAAGAATTACTTAAAGCTAGACAAAGGTTTGGCCATGACAAAGATTTTTGTATCCATTCTCATTCACCTCATTTTGTGATTCTAAGTAGGGCAAAATAAATAATAATTTAAAAAATAATGTGAAAATGTAAGGGGGGGAAGTACATTTAAGCTAATTCAAGTCAGGTGGCATCACCCAGAAATTTCAACAAATTACCCAGGATTTTTAACAAATTACAATGAAAGAATGACCTTCAAACAGAAGCCAAGAACAAAGGTGAGAGTTCATAACATGGTTTGCCATCGACCACAGATGTGCCACCTTACAATGATCACTTCTTACACAGCACTGCAAGTACCTGACGCAGATCCTGCCACTTTCAGCAGGAAAATACATGTCTTGAATTTAATGGCAAACCAAAGCTAATGGCACTAATTAGGAATGCAACAACCTCCCCTTTCCCATACCTCTGGAATAAGAAGGGTGAGTTTCTTGAGCCAGTCTTGCAAATGGTCACTGTCAGCCAGACTGGATTTCACCAAGGAGCAGCAGTGAGCCCAGCTCACCAAGAGCCACATGGAATAGTGAGTGACTGAAAGAGGAGGAGAGAAATGCCACTGTAAGTAACAGCAAAGGCTTTTTGGGTGGGAGGGTTGCACACTCCAGCCCAAATAACATTTATTTCAGTCATATTAACAGGCAAGACCAAATCTTTCCCAGGCACACAGGATACAACCTAAACTCAAGAGTTTTACCAACATGCTTATTAAATACTGACTCTGTACTAATGATGACCATTTAATCAGACTAAATATTACCAGTAAGGGGCACAACCCTTTCCTGCATCTCTACTTTTTAACCAGTGAGCTGGTGCTTTGCATCACATCTTCACACTTATTTCCTGTTCTGTACTAATTTCTGGGGCCACATTTGTGTTGCCTCACACAGAAGTTCCATTTCAGTCATCTCGCAGCCGCCAAGTAACTTTGAAAATTCTGAGGTAGCATCTTTGTAAGGAAATTAGAGCAAGAAATGAATATTTTGGAGTGCTTCAGACTCCATCCAGTGTCACCTCTCCTCTGGCTATAAGGCTTTCAAGGACTTTCAAGTTTCAATAATGCTTTCAAGGACTACACTTCTAAATACCCCATTTTTTAAACGGAATTATCAACGGAGAAACCATTCTTCATCTTTAATTATGTAGGAGAGAAACTGCCAGCAGCAGGAGCCCAAGCACAGACCCACCCAATGACAGCAACTGCTGGGGTTTGTTCAAGTAAACAAGGCAGGAACACTCAGTTACAGATGTGTCCAAGGGTGTCTAGGACAACTTTTTATGGGATAGGATCCCACCTGTCTTGCCAAGGAAGCTGCTTCTCTTGGCAGGTTAAAGAAAGCTGCTCTTGGAATCAAATCTAATTTCAACTTTTCCAGTGCAACAAGAGTTCATTCTTGATAGCCCCCTCATCTTCTCCTTAACTTCCACCTGAATTTCGTATTTTCTTCTTTGCAAACTGTTCCATTTTGATAGGACCCTGCCTGGATACCTCTGCCACTGGTTACCAATGCAGGATGAAGTGCTGTATGGGATTTGTCTGCATTTGCTGTTCTCATTGAAGCCACTTGGGCTGAAAATTCTCACATGGAGTTTCTGCCACAAGCCCAAGCACGAATGGTTAGGCAAGAGGGAAGCAGCTGCTGCCCATGGAAAAACTCACTGGATGTGAGATGCTTCCAACCCCTGCCCCAGCTTCACTTCTAAAATAAAACTGAATTTCCCCCCTTCCAAGTCCGATACAAAGTTTGGGGATCAGGGCTGGGAGAAAGAGTGGGGGAAAATCCAGACGGGATTTAGCCTGGAAAGTGGATCGGGAAAACCTAGTCGAGATTTCAGCCAGAAACAGGATCAGGAAAAACCCAGACAGGAATTCTCTGGGAAACTTGCTGGGGGAAAACCCGGACCAGATTTCCCTGGGAAGTGGCTCAGGGAAAAACCTGGACTGGATTTCACACAAAGTCAGGATCGGGGGGAAACCCGGACTGGATTTCGCCTGGAAAGTGGATCGGGGAATAACCACGACCGGACTTCACCCTAAATCAAGACTGGGGAGAAAACTCGGACTGGATTTAAGCCAGAAAGTGAATCAGGGAAAAACCCAGACCGGATTTCACTCAGAAACCATGGCTATTTCCTTGGAGTAACACAATTTTCCGTCATTCTAATGGTGGAATAAATCAAACCCATAGCTTATTATCATCATCAATTTGCTGTCCCTATTATTAGGTCCTGACACAGCTGGTTTGCAGCACTGACCTTCATGCCTTGACCTGTGATCAGACTGAGCCTTCAACACCCTGATGGGAAGAAGGGAAAATCATTTGAACTTTATCACAGAATGTAACAGATTATCACTTAGAAATACAAGTACACACAGGCACGACACAGTTACTCTTAAGTAACCACTTGGAAAATTACACATCTTAAAAGGATTCATTTCTTGCAGTATTCAAAATTAGCAATAATAAAACTATGAAAACCTTCAAGTCACCCCCATAAAGCTTTACTAACTACAAGATTAAAAGTCAAAGGTAAGTGCCCACAGTCCCTTTATTTTATCCAAAATAGAGATGTCAAACAGAGCTAAGAACTGACCCACACAGAAGAAATCTAGTTTTCTTCTAAAGAAACCACACTGTGAATAAACATTTAATGTTTATATTTATTTACTTACATTTTTATTAATTACAATAAAAGGTTATGAAACCAAAACCATTGCATATATACTTAAAATTATTCCTCCAACTCAACTATTGGTCGAAGTTAAGCATACTTGCAGACTTGACTGGAAATGCTCTGAATGTCCTTAACAATCTTCTAAAAATATGGTAAAGCACGCTATCCATCACTTGGAATCAATTCTACAACACCAACGTAACAAAAATCTGACCTCCCAGCATCAGTCTGACTGCCACAATGCAGTCAATTACACAGAATTGCTTTTCTCAGGACAAAAAGGCAACGGGACCAAAATCTCCAATAGGTAAAATTTTGTCTTCAGTATCTGCACAATGGCTAAAACAGTAATTTCAGCAGGATGAAAAAAATAAAGTCAAAACTGGCAGACGACTAAGCAACATAAAAGTGAATTTTTATTTTAATTTCTCCTTTACGCTGCCTTGAAATTGAGAATACTCCGGAGAAAATGAAGAAGGGATTTTGGCATGAGAATTTACAAAAGCATGTCATACATAGGTGATATATCCATGCCTTACACCCTCACCACAGAGTTCTCACCCCTCTCCTCTGCGCCACACTGCTTTGAGGGCAGGATAACCACAGGAGGTGACTAAGAAAAGCAAGTCTACAGCCTCTGGAATCAATTTCTGATGTGGCTGTCAATGGGGACCACAGCTGGAAGAGCCCTGGACTTGTGAACTAAAGCAGCGATGAAAATGTGCACACTCGATCAGCTTTATCACAAAAATAAAAAAATATTGTACCTAGGTGCCAAGTTGTCATATGTATAAGCAACTGACATAAGTCGCTGAATCAAACTGGTTCCCTGGACAAGTACAAGAAACACCTTTAAAAATTGAAGTCAAAAGAAAAAAAAAAAAAAAAAACAAGTTAATATAACAACAAGCTTTTTGATCTGTTTTTCAATTATACACACTGTGTGAATCTAAATAAACCCACCTGTGCAGAGGAGGAAGAGCCAAAGACAAATCACAGCATCTTCACAGTTAACAATTTACTGTTTTTATTAAAGCACAGCTAAAATCCCACGTTTCACTGACTAGGTCTAGATGCTAAAATTTCTGTTTCTCTAAGAAAGACAATGCAACTGAATAGGAAAATCAACCATTTATTCAATCCTTCCAGTAAAAACACGGTATTTTTTTTAAAGCATAAACTACTCACTGCCTTTTAAAAACCTTAGGCTTGAGGAGACAGGGTTGAGGATGAGGTTGGACACTTATATTTTGCCTATCTCTGTGATCAACACATTTTATTGACTACACATTCACTTAAAAAATTCATCTTTAGAGAACCTGACAGACTACACAGAATTTTAAACTCCAAGTCTGAAGAAAATCTTAAAACATTTAAATATCAAATCCACTGCAATCAAAAATATTAATCAACTGACAATTAAAAATTTAAAACCAGTTAGAGAAACCGACAGCAGCATTTACATGTTAAAAATTTAATACATTTGATAACTTCCCTGTATGACAGTAGCCCTGGTGATTTAGGGATTTGTTTTGTCAGAAATGGCTGACATTAATAGAATGGTTAAGGTCTTTCCAGGTATAACAAATGGGAAGTTTGGCTCCAGCTCAGAGTTCAGACCTGCACTTCCTGGCAGTCACAGCTGGTCCTGGGCCCAAGAAAGTCGATTTACAGTGAATGTTTCCCTGATGCCAAAATATTCCATGTGCTTGGCTTGCTTTAGGGAATCAGCATGCAGGAATCTGGCAGGAAGGTTTACAGCTGCAGGTAAGTTCACCATACACTCACTCAGATACCCCTAATGAAGTTATTTTAGTGTTTACTAAAGGAATCCAAAATGGATTTAGCGAGGATGAGGACAGCTCGTGTTATAACCATGCTAGCATAGGTTAATAATAATATGTTACTGTAAAAAAGGACTGACCAATTTAGGAAACTAAATCTAAGAAACAGGGACAAAGCACTGGAATTCTGAATTCCCAATTAATGTGTTCACCAAAACACCTTTTGGTTGCCAGGTTTAAAGCTATTAAAATACTTTTTTTAGAGAACAAGTACGGTATCAATTAACATTACTGATATCAATTAGTCCTACTACCTTTTCCACTACAGTATTTTACACTAAAATGAGGACCTCACATTTACTCTTTCAGAGAAAGAGTCCTTTTGTAAAGCTCACAGAACCTCTGTCTGTCTCCTACCTCTGTCAGACGAGGGATATGAAGGCCCTTCACGTGGTCACTCGTTGTCTTCCTGGATTTGCCTGGCCACGTCCTTTTCCTGTGGCTCTCTGCTACCCCAGACCAGGCAAAGACATCGTGATAAGCCAAATCCAGATCTGAGGGATCCACTGCAAACTGGCAGATCAGCTTCAGCAAGCAAGCAAGACAGTCCAGCTGCCACTGGGAAGAAGGAGTAAATGAAATCTTGAGTTTTGAGGGATTTATTTTACACATAATTCAATGCCTACTATGGAATTTGCAACTGAAAGCTTCAGCAAGGTATAAGGGATAAAAAACCAGAAGTAAGTTGTATTTAGCTCAAACTAATGACAGAATAATAATGAAAAAGACATTATGTAAGAATGACTAATAATCACGCTCATTATTGAGAAGTGTCTTTTAACACCACAGCCACTGTGCTAATTGTCTCACTGACAGCAAGGGAAAATGGTATTTCTTGGCCTCTTCAAGGGAAAGATAATTAACAGATCACTGCTTTTAATACAGACTATAATAAATAATTTTCCAAATAACAACCTTCCCTAAAATAAGCAAAAAAAAGAGCAAAAATAAAGTATTCCGTTCTTGTTTGGCTACTTTTGAATCTTTAAAAAAGTGTGATCTGTTATTGTAATAGCAATGCAGCTGCAATCATTCCTGAGGAAGGAACCTGGGTTTTTGTCCCTCTAAGGTTCCATGATCTACCCCAAATACACAGAAAAACAGGAAGGATGATTTTAAAACATAAAAAAGCAGAACTGTGTGTGTGTGTATATATACATACACACACACACACTTTATTCTTTTAAATAAACTCTTCCAGGAATATAAAATACTCAAAAAACAGATGCTACTGGCATAGACTCTGGTGGCTTCAATCAGAGAATGAATCCATTTCACAACAGAAAAATAACTGTAACAAAGGGTCAAAGTATTAAAAGTCTTTACAAATAACAGTAATATTCTTCTGGAGAGAAAGGGTGAATAAAGACCTACCACAGTCCACGATTCCTGTTCTTTAGGCTCTAGGATTCCAGAATTGAAAATTTCCAGTAACTGTTGGAGCCCCCCAGCAGCAACAAACTGTAAGTATATTATGGAACCAATGTGAGATAAAGCAGACACAGAAATGTCATTAAGATCATTAGATACCAATCTAAGCTTTGTAAATTAATGAATAAATAAATTATAAACTAGTCAGCTGGATATTTCATGAAAACATGCGAAATAATTGTACATGGCTGCGACAAATTTACAGGCCTGATAACACAGAAAAACTTGCAAATGTTATCCCTAAATTTGAGATAAGAAACTTTAAGATAGATGATGTTTTAAATGGGTTTTTATTTTATATCTCCCATGAAAAACTGTCTTAGGTCATAGAATACTGTAGGAAAAACAAACCTTGCAGCTCCACGTGTTTTTACTGTTTTCTATTTGATCTTCACTTGAATCATCTGAGTCTGGGTAAAGATCACTGTAACTTCCCTAAAGATAAACAAGATTAATTGTAAAAACAGCTAAAGAATGATAATATTATAAAATAAATCATTGATCTATGTGTTGGTTCAGAGGAACACAGATATTCTGTGCAAGAAAATTACCGTGGATTCACGTCTTATTCTCCTGTTGGGCTTTCCCAAAGCTTCAATAATTTCCAGGGCATACAAAAGTTTATGGGCACTTTTTATTCGCAGAAGGTCCTTCCAGCTAAAGCCATCATTACCCTTAAAAGAGCAAAAAAAGATAGAAAACAATTAACACAATTATATGTAATGCTGATTACCTGAAAGTTAAGGCAGAAGATTTTTCAAGTGGCATGGACAAATTATTTGGGGTTTAATTTCATCTGTTATCTGAAATTAGACAATTCCAAGCATATTTCTATACATGATTAACAATTTGAATAATGAAAAGACAACATTACTGCAAGCTAACATACACACAACTTTAAACTAGAGGAAAGCAAACGTTACAGTCTGAACTGTAACTTCCACCAAAATTTTGATGCATATGTGCATAAAAAGCTGTTATATCTAAGATCTGTTAGGATGTACTTTCAACCACTTTTAAAGAGGTTGAATAATATTTTCATCTGTAGGACACAAAATCAACTATGCTTCCAACCAACCCATGCTGTGAACTTAGAGAAGAGAGTACAGAAGTATCACTATCACAACAGTCACAGTGTTAAAGCCAGGCTGCAGCTGAAGAAACTGCTCTTTGAATTCAAGCCAAAAGATTGTGATCATTAGTGCTGACTATTCTTTTCATTTAAAAAATAAATTCTGAAAAGAAATGATAAAAACAAACTTTGGGAGCTAAGCTGACGTCTCAGTTTAGTTTTAGATTTATTAGGTTTACTTGTATCTCAGCACACTTAACATATTTACTATTTAACATTCCTATTTGGGGAAAATTCAACTAAAACACTGCATGCCAAAACATTCACGTATAATAGAGATAAATATGTAAAACTTTGTTCACCTGCTCATCAGAAATATTCTGGAATGCCTGCAGCATATTAGGGCACGTTGGTAAGAGCATTAACAGTTCCCAGACACGTCTGGATAAGTTTTCTGCATGGAGATGGAGCTCTTCACACCTGGCACTCTGAAAAACCAAACCACAGCCATTCTTATTGGGAACTTCTTTGAGAAAATGAGATTTCAAAGCCCAAAAATGTACTTATCCTTAATTAAGCAGCTGTTTCCTATCTAATAAATAATTAGGACATGATAGTTGAAGTCTCAACTTGTAAGAAAATAAGTTACATGATCTTTAAATCATATCACATATTTTGGAATATTTAAATGCACATTAACCTCATAAATAAACTACAGGTTCAAATCTACTATATATTATTTAATTTTCCTCAAGCTAATGATAGCATACAAGACAAAGCTTGAGTTTTTGCAATACAACTTTACAAACCTTTCTTCAAGCCACCTCCCATTGTGAGTCACCACACCTACTTAAATAATCAATATTGTTCCTTAAGAATTATCTTTACAGCTTCTACAGTATTTGGAACATTAAAACATATCAGAACAATACTGCTAAGAAAATAAGAGAAATGATGATAAAGGTTTTACCATAAGTGAAAAAGCAGGCAATAAACATCTCCAGCAATTGACCAGAGTACACAAGAAGTAGGCTACACAGGAAGCCAGATCCAATTAAGTAAGACTTAAACGTAATTGTTCTAATAAAATTACTCTAAATTACCTCACTGTCTTCCATAGCCACTTCTCCAGAAGGAGGCTTAAAAGAGGCCAGCATCTCTAACAAATCAAAAAGGGTGGTAAGATGAGGTTCTTGCAGGAGTAAAAGCATTGGAATGTTGTCCTTCTGAGGAGGAGGTAGGCAGGAAGCTGGGAGCTGGACACCTTCACCTTTCCGTTCTCGCCTGGGGGCACCCAGGGACACAAACACCATCTGGAACAGAGAGAGACAAGGTGCAGAGAGACAATTTTATGATAAGCCAGGAATTTTTTCACAAGGATCAGAATAAAAAACTTAAAGATAAATGTTTATTTTGTAATCAAATCTCTACTTTGCAGCACTTTCAACAACTGCCACAAATGAAGTTCGGGTTTGCCTTCACTTAAGGCATTCATGGTGTAGCTGAACTCCTTTATTCTGCCCCTGAGGCTGGGGAGACTGCAGTCCTGAGCTGGTATCAGCCTCACATTGATCACACCCAGCCCCACACACAGGAACCAGCTGCAGAACACTAAAGCAAAGTATTGGCCACTGTTTCCAGTGACTGCTCTCCATGCTGGCAGTACCTGCATATCCTTAAACCCCAACTCGTGGAGCGTTTTTTCATCATAGTCAGTTGTCAGTTCATGCCCAGATGAAATCATTCTCACAGGTCCCATGAGGCCACCTAGGACAAAAGCTTATTTCAGCAAAATTCTGGAATCATAGCTTCAGTTTCATAGTTTGAATAGTACACCCTTCAGTAGCAAATAAAAAGAGGCAAAAACTGAATGTCCTTTCCTTAAGAAAAGTGGTGATTACATTAATCTAAATTTACTTGCATGTATTAAGAAATAACCTTTTCAATAACAGGTCACCCAACCTTGTAGTGAAAAGTGTTTATACTAGAAATTTAAACATGCCTTCCATATTTTGTAGTAAATGACACTGTGCCACAGAAGGACAATGGAAAATGATTGTGAACATCAACAAAATCCCCTTGTACCACACACTTGTAGTCAAATCAAAGAAGCAATGATTAATCTCACTTAAATGTAAGTTGGAAGCAAAGAAGTCACACCCACTTGAGAAAGGAAAAACTGAGAACACCCTGCAAAGAACTCATCACCGAACAAGAAACCTGACCAATTAAAAGATAAGAATTTCATTTGGTGCAGACAATCAAGCCTCTCTTCTTACAGCACACTTTGCCCAACACGACCACATGTTTCTAAAATCCCAGTTACAACAAAAATAAGTATTTTCTGCTTAATGGTGGAAAACAAGACAATTTCTTTACTAAAACTGCTTCTGATGAGTGGCTGGAAAAGGATTTTACAAAGAAGGCAATTAATGCATCCAAAATTCAATCTGGTTTACTTACATTGTGTCTCACTAAAACATGTTTTTTAAAAGTTGTTAAACTGTGAAAAGCAAGTCTGAATCATGTTTAAACATATACTAACAGTGGTGCTGGATGGAGCTGTTCATGGACAGAATTTGTTCAGATAATTATTCATTACATGCTATCTCATGCTTACAATGAGAGAAAAACCAAGAAAACGTAAAGATAATTGAGAAAACATTTTGAACAGCAGTAAGTGATTAGAATGCTGTAATATATAACATCAAGAGGATTTAGAAAACATCCTCCTGAAGGATAAAGCAGGAATTCTCATTTACTCACAAACACATTAAGAGGGAACAACAACAGGATGCATATTCACTGTACTAAGCAAGCAATGGCCATCTCAGGAGCAAGGTGACACTCCAAATGAGAAGCCTCAAAGCAGGCAGAAGAATAATTTTTGCTAAAGGATGACCATAAATTAAAAAGCAATTGCAGGAGTAAAGAAGATCTTCCACCTGACTGGAATACATGTATCTAGAGCATAAATTATGAATTTGAATTATGGCTTCAAACTCTAAATCAATGGCACAGCCAGAAGTGTATGAATCAGATGCAATACAGAATAAGATACACAGAAATATAGAACTTTATCAAGTTGTGTGGAACAGTATCTCCAGTTTACAGAAAATAACATAATTCAAACAACAAGAAGAAAAATAAACTGGGGGAGAAATCTACTGGAACATGGAACTTGGATAGATCCAAGGACTTCTGACAGATGCATATTTTCTTTGCAATTTCAAATAAATTGTAGTGCTTAAGAAACAACACTATTAATTAGAAGTGAGGGTGGGACTAATTAGAACCAGAGCTAAAGAAAATAAATCATAATGCTTGCTTAGCTGGGGTATCTGGGGGGAAAAAAACCCCACCATCACTTCAGCTGTAAAGGCAAAATTTCCAGGTAGAAACAGCTCACCAGGGAAATCCCCTTTGCGGCTGCTTTGGCCAAACTCCTGAAGCTGTGCTTGCTGATTTATCTGCTCCTTCTGCAAATTTTCATACCAATGTGTGACTTCTGCTCGGAGATCAGCCACCTGATCACTAGGGTACATTTCTATGGTCATCTGAAAGAAAACAGGTGTTTTATTTTCCCAAGAGCACTATGGAATTCCTAACATTTCACAGGGTAGGGTCTGCCAGGAAAAGGAATTTTCACTCACCTTGTCAGGAAGTCCAGCTGGCTGACAGACAATCCTTAGAGGTAGCGACTGTTTGTCACTCAGAGCTTTCAAATGACTGCTGATGCCAGTGCCTTCAATCTGCCACTGTCTCAGGTGATATGCAAACCTTAGGAAAAACATGGAAAAAGTGTTTTTGTCAAAGCCTATTTAACACAAATGTTTGCTAAACAATGAGAGAAAGACAAAACCTGTAAATAATTTCTGGGGTGTTTTTTTTTTTTCAAAATAAGAGGAAGTTATGACATCCTCACTATTTTTCTAATAAAATAACTTTAAAGAAGTTTCTTTGGTGAGGGATGGGGAAATACGAACCACATCCACACATTCATACAAGAACAAGGGCCCACTCTGGTAACTGTTTAAACTTTATTTATTACCTTTCACAATTATTCCCTACTGGCTTTCCTTTACACAAAGAAACCATTCCTTAAATTAATATTAACTCTTAACACACTTATCATTATGGTAAGAGGAGTAGAAATAAATTCTGCATCCAAGTATGTCAACAGAGTTTTTTACCTTCTCCTGAAAGCCTCCAGGTGTGTTTTCAGCATTAAGAGCCCTCTTTCAATAATGGTCAGACTCGAATGAGAGTCCTGCTCCAGGTTACTCGAAGCTATCATCAGACTCTCCATACACTTGCTAATAAATTCCTGCTCTTTTTCCAGACCAGTTTTACCTGTAATACCAGTTCAAGTCAATTATATAGGCACAGCCTTGGAACAACACATTTTAATACTAAGAATAAAAAAAGAATAGTGCTAGGTATTCTTTAAAACACTTTAAACAGAAAAAAAAGATAAAAAATTAAAGTTCATACCGTTGATGTAGTAAGAGTTGATGTACTGGATGGCTGCTCTACTGACATCACCAGACTGTGCCCTCAAAGCAATGCCCCAGAACTGGTCCATGCCACACAACTGTTTGACAAAAGGAAAAACACAGCAACAAAACATTGCCTCATTATTTTACTTTTTTCTGATCTGAGACATTCTTTTTGCCTCTTGACTCAATCACTAACAATATCTCATTTTCTCCACTGCTTGCACTGTCATCACTGCACACACCCAATTACTACAAAACTCTAGGTTTCTCAGAAACACTTTCAAAGTCTGAAACATGAGGAGAACTGGCTGAAATTCAAAATAGGCAATTTTCATTTTTGACAAAAAGAAATACTTTCAAATGAAGCTGTAAAACCACAACTATAATCAGTATTCACTGCAAGAAAAAAATATTGCCTCAAATTCAGAGAATATATTCTAAGTATAATTTCATTTATGAGGTAATTTCTCTGGATAAAAAACTTCTAAAGCACATAATACATAAATTGAGGCACATTTTACAACTGATTTCTAGTCAGAAATAAGTATGACTAATGGAATGTCACCTCACTCTTCTTCATTAGATAAGTAAATGTTACAAATCCATTCCTTGAACTCAACAGTAGATACATGTCAGTTATGTTAACAATATGATAAACTGCACAAAGAGATGCAGGCAACAGGTATCACTTTGTGGTTTTCTATCTCTGCCTTTAGAGACAAAATCCACACATGCCAGAGAGAAGAAAAGCAAGAGACAGAACTCAGGCTCACCTCGGAGTTGGAGCCACCATCATAAGCACTCGTAGCCAACCGAGCCAAATTACACAAATGCTGGAAGAGGTTTAGGCCAGTCATACTGATAGTTTCAGGTTTTAGTTGTGGCATCTAAACAAAATCAACGTGCTTTAGTATGCAAAAAAATTTCAGTGATGGAATAGAGAGCAATTACAGGGTATTTATTTTACTAGCACTGTTATTACTAATCACTGTTATTATTCACCATATTCAAATGTAGTAGAGCAAATAGAATTTGTTCTTGCAAAAGATCACACCCTGAATTTTAGACACAATGCAAAAAATCAGCTATAATTGTCTTAAACAGTTCACCACTGATTTGAACAATGGAGAGGGGAAAAAAAAGTTATTTCAACATCAGCTGCTTAACTTATCAACAGCAAAAGGATTTGTTAGCATTCAAAAACCTTATACATTACAAAACTAGACAAAAACCTGTGTAACCTTGGCAAAGAACTAGACTACATTAATTATTGCACAATCTATCCATTTTGTAATGTCATCTGTCAAAATGGATGAATGGAACCCTTCGGAAAAAGCTCTGCATATTTGTCTTTTTGGTGTCTGTATTGCTGAGATGTATAGGCCTCTCCCAAAAACAAAAGTCCATTTTTCAGTCAGGTTAAGCTGTACAGCATAAAGCAAACTATAGTTTTGTGCAGGTTTTTTTTTTTTTTTCTAATTGAAATAAAAGTGCTACACAGCTGTGGATACAACACAGGGGCTATTTGTAAAGAAACACTTGGGTAAATAGTAGTGTGAAAAGAACTCCCACTAATCCATTTCCCTCCTCTCTCCAAGCAGAGAAAAACGTCTGCATGACAAGTGGGGCCCTCCTGGGCTACTGAAGAGATGATTTCCATAGAAACAATTTTAAATCCATTAAATAGTGTTGATAGGAATGAAGCATCTCTATTGGAATTACAGGGTTGCAATTAACTCTCTACATACCTTTTCCAAAAAAAGATGTTTGTAAGTCTCCATACCCATGGCATGCTGGTCTTTACTCCGTACTTGATTCAAGAACCAGTGTAGTGCATCATCATAACATTCAGAATCTTCTACTAAGCAGTGCCACAGGATGTCCACTTGTTCTAAACTCAACCCTACAATTAGGGAAGTATTTTTAACTACTCCTTTATAACACCAAATATTCCACAAAACCCAAGGATACACACAGAAAAATCAGAATATCTATGTCAGATCACAACACATAAATGTATTGTATGGTAACTTTGACTATCTGTAAGGAGACCACTCAAATACCAATTGTAAAAAGTGTCATTTCTTCTTTCATAAAGAAAATTTATTTCTGACAGGATTAAAATTTAAGGAATTATTCCTTTTTGGAATACAGTACTTCAGTAAAAGATCTCTGGGAACATTATGGACACAAACCAAAGCCCATAAGCACATAATGTATTATCTTCCTTTAGTAATTACTATTCTATTATTTAGAAAAACCAAAGCACAGAGAACATGAAAATTTGTTCTCACAAAACTGCAACAGAATTTGAATTCCAGTGTTGGTTCTGTGCTTTTGCCAGAAAATCTTCCTTCTTTTGAAACTGTCTCAGAGATTATTTTAAACTGCATGTTGAAAATACCGTATTAAGCTGACATGGATTACTAGGAAGTATTTTTGCTTACTCTGAGGTGCTTCTATGGTAAGATAACCTCAAATACTCACTGAAATGATCTGGAGATCCCAGAGTTGAAAACACACAAGTCAAGAATTGAAGGCGAACCTGAACTTCTGCGCTGTGGCTGTATCTAAATGTAAATTTGGATAAAACCAGAATTTTATTTGATTGTTTATTGTCGTAATTCCTATCCTACTCAGACACATGCCTCTTAAAAGCATTAATAATTGTTTCTTACAAGTTTCTTTCTGAATTTCTAGTTCAGTGCATGGCCCAGACTCCAGCTGCAGATGTTGCAAAACCACCCCAAAGAGCGGAATGACACAGTAGTTGTCACTAGATAAAATCCTTTTTTTGTTGGGATTTGAGAAGGGGAATGGGATTGGGCTTTTTGGCTTACAGTCCAATTCAAGTGCATTATTTTGTCACCTGGCAGGATCTACTTAATTCTTTTCCCCCCAAACTTGTAAAATGCTGGTATTTCTACTCAGAATTTCCGATTCCAGATGATACATATGCTTCATAAAAATATTTTCATAACTTACATAAAAAGATTACCTTTATTTCTGTTTATACAGTAAAAGCTTGATGGTCAAAGGAGTAGAATAATTTATCATTTTACCTGAATTTAAAGGATCCCACCTTTCTAAGTAATTACTCACTAAAGCAACATCTAATATAAAGGGTGAAGTTAGATTTGAAGAAGCTAAACTGGACCCATAAATAGCAACGTTTTTCAGATGTGGGTGCCCATATTGACTTTGACATCTGTCAAAACATGAACAGTCTCTTCCTTTGGGATTGGGGAGCTGGAAATGGTACTGCTTGTTTATATACACCTGATTTTAATCACACAGATTAGAAAGTGCAGCTGGATGTGTTAAACAAAAAAATTACGCAAAGGCTAATGACAAATTTTAAAACTAAACCATTTGAATAGTGATATGAAATCACTTTAAATTAATTTGAGTATCTAAACCTTCATCTTTTATTTGCACACAAATACTCAACATGATGCCTAACAAAAATGACAAGAGTTGGGATTTTTTTAAGAAAAAGGAGCTATTTAAAATGTTTTTACAGACCTTTGTCTCCCCAAACAGAAAATGTCCCTATAGAAAATATTTACTTACAAGAACACATCAGAAGCAACAGAAGAAAGCAGAAATGTTTCAAACCATAAAATATCCAACGCTCCAAGTCAGCTGTGTACTTACAGTGCGTGTTTGTGTCGTCCCTCCCTGACTGCCTGGATGTAGTGTACCAAATTATCGAAGAAAAGTTTCATCATATTTAGTTCCTTTTCTGCCCACCTGTGGCAATTTAAAGGACAGAAAGTATTATGGTTTGCTTAAAAAGATCAGAAAAGCTACAGAAAGCAGACAGCTGTTATAGGAAAATGGCACATACATAACCCCAAAGTACACATTCAGTTTTCCATCTACCACAAATTCAGAAGCATTTTCCAGTACTGTACGCTCTTCTTCCTTGCAATTCTTAAGGTTTCCTAATGTGATTTTCAGGCATAGGACTGACAGAACACTCCCTTCTGAGCCCATGAAAACTGTTCCTCACGGCCCTAATACAGAAAAAGTCTAACTCAGGACTGGGCATATGTTCAACTGTCATGTCAAAAAGGCCAAGAAAAGTTCCTCATAATCACTGTCACTTTCCCAGAAGTTCCGTCAGTCTGTTCTCTACAGTTACACCAGGCAGTTGCATGGTTTGTTCTGCTAAGAAATGCTGTACTGCGTATTATCTTCAACTTTCAAAGGTTTTAATACACCAAAGAGCCCCCTAAATGCCAGCACTGCTGGGACAGGGGCCTACTTACATTGTTATCCAATGTGTATCGTAGCTGCTCCCAAATTGTTGGAATGTTCCAAACAGCTTGGGAAGAAGACGAAGTGAAACTACTACAGATCTAAGGGAGAAAGAGAGAAACAATGACAACATGTGACTGCTACAAAACTGAAATAATTGATTTAAAAATTCCTTTGAGAAGCTCAGGTTCTGTAAGCAAACTGACTAAAGGAAAGCTCTGTAAATCATAGATCACAGGGTGATCTGGGCTGGAAGGGACTTCAAAAGTCTCCTCATTCCAGCCCCTGTCATGGGCTGGGACACTTTCTACTATCCCAGGTTGCTCAGAGCCCCACCCAGCCTGGCCTTGAACACTTCCAGGGATGGAGCAGCCACAGCTTCTCTGGGCAGTCTGTGCCAGGGCTTCACTGCCCTCACAATAAACAATTTTCTCCTTGTATCTACTCTAAACCTACTCTCCATTTGAAGCCATTCCCCCTTGTCCTGTCACTCCAGGCCCTTGTAAAGAGTCTCTCTCCATGCTTCTTGCAGGCTCCCTTCAGGTAGAGGAAGGCCACAATTAGGTCACCCCAAAGTCTTCTTTTCTCCAGGCTGAAGAGTCCCAATTCTCTCACCCTTTCCTCACAGGAGAGGGGCTCCATCCCTCTAATCAACCTCTCTGGATGTGCTCCAACAGGTCCATGTCCTTCCCGTGCTTGTGGAATCTCCCATCAAGTCAACCAAGAAGTCTTCTGAACCTGAACTACACATACCTCAAATTCTTTACATGTAACTCCCTGGACACACAGATGAGATTAATCTCTCAGCATACTTGTAGCTCATCTCACAAATGCAGTTCTCAGCAAAAAGGTAACACCACAACACAGCAGGTGATGTCCAGCTATCAACTGTATCGTGAAAATAAATGCCACTTTGCCCAGTACAATCTCACAGCTTTTGCTGGTATTAAAACAAGTCATCTGAGGTCAAGCTGTTCCTTCCCCACAGAAATGAGACCCCATAAAAGACACGGTGGAAAAGAACTTGTCTGTTCCTCAGCCACTTGTATGTAAAATCTGAATATTGAGTTCAAAATGCTTATGGCCAAGGCACCTGACCTTGAACTCGACTGACTGAGGTGCAGACCTGATTTTACCAAAGGCAGGAAGGCAAAAACCTCTGGCAGAAGGGAGGACAGACAAATACAACAAAATGAGAAATTCAGGAAACCAAGACACAAAAAAAATGGAGCATCAGAGACATCCACAACACTTTGGAAACTATTTTTATTCTTTTGCTTTTGCCTAGTTTACGTTGTCTTCCTGTAAAATGAAATAAATATTACAGCCAACTTGGATTTCTGGTATGTTGCAGAAATAAGATACTTATAAAACAGACAATTTATGATTAAAGTTACCTGTTGTTTGCTAAATTTTCTAAGCAGCCTTCGATAAATCTCATTCGAATCTGTCTGTCAGTGAACCAGCACACTAAAGAACAGAGCAGCTTCTCTGCCTCATTTATTAACCCTTCAGAAAGATGAATCTACAGCAAGTAGAAAGAAAAGTCAATGAATACTATGTATTTATTTTCTTTTAAAAACCAGTGTTTTCAGGTATTCAACTTACTGCATCTTCATCCTGGACCAGATCCCACAGCAGGGTGTTTCCTTTCTTACAAACATTATCCAAATTAATGTCCGTCACTGCATTGCTGTTATATTGATGTTTGTGAACTGCTGGTCCTGGACAAAATATAAAGAGCATTAGTGAGTAAACAGAAGGAACCATCTGAATTGAACGTTACTCCCTAAGTGCACAAACAACAACACATTTTATTTGTTAACTTGGCTATTTCAAAGTGCAACAACACTGTAATTGCAGCCTTTTTCCACATATGGGTTCTTAAAAGACCATACAAGAAGCCAACAGGGCAGTTGGGCCAATATTTACACTGCTTTTGGCTAATGGCAAAGTGCAATTAAAAACAGCACTGAAGAACTGCAGATGCAATTGCTTTTTAATTTAATTCATACTGTAATTAAAATGTTTCTTAAGCCTTTCTGTAGTGCCGTGGTCCAAAGGGAGTTATCTCCATAACCACCCTGGCTGGAATGCAGGAAAGGAGCACATTTTAATAAATTCCCCTCCTGCTACAAGATTCCCTCCATCCAACTGAAAACCAGGAAAAACAAACACCATTTTTCCATGTGCTAAAGCATCAAAGTGCAGGATTTTAGAAACTCATCATGTTTTCATAAACACTGATAGACATTTTCCTTCCTCTCTGTGCCCACAGCTGGCACCATTCATTGATCTACTATTTGATACTATTTTCATGCAACAGCAAAGTCAAGTAGAAAATTCAGACTGCACACAGAACACTGTAATTATTTGCACATGCAAAACTAGGGGTGTCAAAAATAATCTGCACTGAAGGCCTCATGCTCAACCAGTAATTTGAATCTTCAGTTAGATGAGTAATATCTATGGAAAATATTGAAAAAAATATGCTGATTTATAGATTTATGAAGTTTTAATAGTTTATTCAACTCTGCAGTGGAGAAAAAAATCCCAGTGTTCAATCTCAGGCTGAAATTACTATTATAAAAACTTCTTACTCAATTATTTCAGGGAAATACATAAACAGCACTGGGTTTGCTGTCTGCTGGATAAGGGCAAACTTGGCTCTTCCAGGCCAGTGAACAAAACCATGAACCCTTCATCAACTCTGCTCTCCATTATGTTTAAAAAGAGGGTAAAAGAGAAAATCAAGCTGCCAAAATAGCATATGGAAAGATGATATAATTCTTGAGAAGTGTTTTAGTAGCATCTTAAATTGCACCCTGAAGTAAACTAGAAGATTTGGCAGTGTAAGATGAAATAGCATCAAATGCCCTTTACAGCAAGCTCCCAAAAGCATCAAGTCATATTTTAAGTCACTTTTCCAGAATTCTCTTCTCTAGAGCCCATTATGGTTAATTCATTTATAGGTTAATTTATGATGTCAAATGTACAAACTCACAGTAATATGCACCCACCAGAACAAAAACTGCAGAAGGTTTCAGAGAGGAAAATGGAAAGAAATCCTGCTTTCAGTACCACCTTTCTTTACACTTAAATAAGCTATTAGAAGACACACGTACTAGGTTCTTTTGTGCCTTTATTTGTTTTAATTTGCATTAAAAGCTCCAGAAGAAATGGGAAGGGGGGAGGGATTTAGAAAGATAAACACAACTAAACACAAATGAACATTTCTGTGTTCACTAACGAACACAGATTCAAAAATCTATCTCTTGGAGAAACATTAAGTTCTCAGCAGTCATCATGGCTTCTTAGGACAAATACAAAAAAATGGTTAAAATAATTTCATTATTTTATTTTAATTACTGGAGACTAATTCAGAATTACAAACTAAGTTTTTCAGGTTTTGTTTTATCACTCTTACCTTGACTCAGATGTTCATGATAGATAGAGGCCAGGTTAGGGAGGTGCTGCTGAAGATGAGATGTTAGCTCAGCATGGGAATTAATCTGTACAAGCTCTTCTTCGCAGCCAGACTCTTCCCCATCAAAATCTGCCATATTTTTCTCTGATTTTGCACTGACTTGAGAACTACTGCAGCTGACATCATCTGCACTAAGCATATCATCGACCATATGCCTGTAAAAGAAGTATATCAGAATGGACAATATCAAAGAGGAACTTGTTTAAAGCAGACTACAAGTGAGCAGACATCTCCCTAAAGCTAAAGTCAGGATGAATCATCTGTTTGAACAGCAGCCCTTGTATGAACTAGAAAAACAATTACAGATAAATAAACTGAAGGCCGCACTAGCATGATGACTGAGTTGGCTTCTTAATGTTAACTAAATGCAGCATTTTCCAAAACATTCTTAACATTTTCTTAAATGCTGTCTTATTTATTCAACAGCAAAACTTAAATGAAACCTTTAATCAGATGTTAACAAATCAGATTTCTGTGTAACTGTCTGCGATAGCATGATAAATGTCTGTGATAAATGATGTCATTTCTGCAAGACAAAATTATCCTGAGCTACAGCAAAATGTCCATACACCAATTTCTGCCCAAATGGAGGATTCTGCTACCACTTTTATTTCTGTTATGGAAGGAGCCAGAAGACATGCCAAGCTACCTACCCATCATGGTGATGGTGGTGGTGGTGATGGTGGTGGTGGTGCTGTGGCCCAATGAACTGTCGACAGTTAAATAATTCATTCCCAATAGTTTCCCCGAGGAAGTCCCCTGTGTGAGTTATACAAGAATCTTGAGAGCCTTGTGAAATGTGAGCAGTGCTCATTTCCCCTGTCATGTCGTGCTCTGCATCCTCAGCATGAGAACAAGCATCGAGCATACGGATGCGATTGTCCACCGGCGGCACCGCGTCCGTGTTAAAAACATGGTCCTTGCCCGCCCCGTTACTGGCACCGCTCCTCTCCGGCGCCCCCTGGGCATCTCCCAGACAAATGCCCGCTTGTGATTCCAGTTTTCTGCCTCGTAGATCTGTGCTCCTACTGCTTTTCTGGGGGTTGTGACTCCTGTCTTCTTCCTCTTCATCCTCCTCCTCTTTGAGAGCCTCGATATCTGCGATGTCTTCCGACTGCACCTCGCTGCCAGGGCTGCCGGCGGACTGGCTGGCGTGACTGGAGTTGGCCTCGTTGCTGGATCCATCACTGTGGCCACTGCTGCTCCCAGGCCCACTGCTGCCATCCTCACCACTGTTGGCTGTCTCATCAGAGCTTCCTTGCATGGATTCCTGAAATTATTTCGGGGTTTTTTAAGATTGGTGGGAAAATAAAGGACCACTGGAAATGCATAATTAATATCATCATCATCATCATTCAAACATCATTCTTCCTTTAGGAGGAAATGTGTCACATCTACAAGTTTCAATTCATTCTTTCTCAATTTGGTTGCTGATGACAAAATGCTCTGAGCAAGATTCATATTTAATAATTGATTTTTTGCATTACCTTGTTGCTAACAGGGTGTATGTGCAGACTTTGCATGTGCTAAGAGTCACAGTGTGACACAGAAACAACGTCTGGCAGTCCCTTACTACGAGATTAACCTAACTGAAACACAATTTAAATGCAGGAATACATTTGTCTGAAGTGGTTTTGAAACAAGTACAGATTAAAAAAATCATTTAATGGCTAATAAGAGGCAACTCAGTAACAGAATTCCCAGACTCAGACTCTCACTCATACCTCTGTGTCCGAAAGTCGCTGCTGGACGTGTTTTGTTCTGTTAATCAGCTGCTCCTCCATTTCAATGTCACTGCCTCCACTCTGATGGGTGTCACTGTTGTCACTACTTTGAGGGCTTGCTGCTGGTGACCCTAATTCAAAACCACATTTCCCAGTTACTCTGTGACAGGTAATTACTGGAATGTAACAGCATTGCATAAATCTGCCTCAAATGTTGAGCATTCTTCCAGCAAACAGGGATACATAACTCAAACAATCTGTGTACCTAAAGACTAATCATTTCATTTAAAACACTGAGCATTTTACTACAAAGTTTGTATTTTGATGTCTCTTCTTGCCACAGTTACACAAATTTCCTAGGTTCTACTCAAAATATCATTTCATTTGACTTCTCATAAAAACAGAACTTCAAATTTACTCTAATCCTGCTCAAATTCAAAAGCACTGTGGTATCAAATTGTGGTGTACAACTAAAATGATACTTACAAGGGGAAGGGGCTGCTCTTCTGAGCTCCTCTTCTTCTGAAGGAAAAAAGCAGAATGGAAAAATAAGTGACTAAAAATCGTTTTGTCAGCATATAGTTGTCCATAATTCACAAAAACCAGCAGTAGGAAGAGAAAGGGAAGCTACAGTAAAATGGCTTGGCAGCACCTTTAGTAATGACTGTGGGGAAAGACACAGTCAAGTAAAAAACAAAACAACCAAATCAGAAACAGCATGCAATACCAAAAACTAGGTAAAAAGCAGGTAAGCTTTTGTAAGATTTTATGTAGCTATTATGTTACAGATGTGCAGTAGAACAAGAATAGTTAACTGATGAGTTAGGGATCATCTTCTGAATTAAGAAGAAAAGAAGAAAGAAAAACACAGACTACTTCAGCTATACAAACAGAATGGATCTGAAACACAAAGCTTTCCAAATGCACTCACAGACGTTTAATGCTTTCATCTACAGCCTCAAGTTCTGCTGGAAAAATATGCCAGCATGACACTTTTGAAAAATACTTAAAGGAGAAAGTTCTATACCTGCTTTTTGTCCAAACTCAACAAGGAGACTATGAAAATTCCAAATTTAACTCCCAGATCTACCTGAAAACCACGCACCTTTTTTGTTTCCCATGGGCAGGTTGGTACTCAGTAAAGATGCAAAGGAGCTTTGCTTTGACAGCTGAGCCTTAGCTGCCAGTGCATTATTCCACAGGGCTTTTATCAGCATGGATGCCAAATACAAGGTCTGGAAAGAAAAGCAGGGAAAAGTACCATTAAGCAGCAGGTTTTGGATATAAAGATCCACTGTTCATCTTTCTCTATGCCAATATTACAGCTCACCAAAATAAACTCATCAAAATAAACAAATCAACTAACTAATGTTGTGTGAAACACATTCTAACTTCAGACAGGAAGTTAAAATCTTCTGTCAGTGGTTATGAAGTCTTTGAAAATCTCTAAAGATTAGACTTCAAAAGCCAGAAAAGGTGTACTTGAAGAAACATGACAACTTTACTCGAGTTCTCCCTTTCTGCATTAGTGAATATTCCTTTTACTGCATTCCTTCAGGAAGACAAATCCATAATAGTTGTTTAACACTCTCATTTACTTGCTTTTCTCATGACAGCGATTCTGTTGGCCTTGTCTTTACCTGTTCAGTGTGAGCACTGGGATGAAGAGTTGAGACAAGGTTAAGAAGGTGTCTAAGCGGGACAGGGTCCAAGTTTTTGATCAAAGAAGGAAACAAGTCGTGTATGTAACGACTGCAATGCTTCAGCTACAAGGTACAGACAGAGAAAGTAACAGGAACAGCAAAAAAAACAAATCAATCAAATATTGCAGCAAATAAACGTATTTGTACAAATTCTCAGGAAGCAGTTGTTGAATGATTCCAAACTCCAGCAGATTTGCAATTCTGACTAAAGTTATTTTGACACTGTAAAGTCTGCAAATGTACCAATCAAATGTAACAGCTCCTTCCTTAGTTCTAGTTCTGAGAGATGAGGTGAAAAGAAGAACTGGAAGTTTGCTTTGTGTTTGAACTTAAATACTTCTAAAATATTCGTTTATATGGTAAACCTTGAGGGAAGCAGTATTTGCAATGATTACCTTATTAGCAGTGGTAAATACAAAGGAAGACTGCTCAGGAAGAGACTGTGTGAACTGTGTGAGGATTATAAAGAATTCTTTTGTCTTTCCAGTAATGGATGTCAAAAAACACGACAGTGTGTTCAGCTAACTACTCTATTTCCACATTAAAGTACCAGGGCTCCTGGATGATTCCTCTTTGGGTAAATGCTGCTTTTCAGAGTCACTTAAAAGAGTTTCATTATGTTTGTTAAGATGTTGTTATTCAAAAAATAAAATAATGGTTACAGGAAACTTCTAGAAAAAAATTCTTACATTGGTTACCACACATGCACCTCAAAAGAGGTTTTTTTAATTCTTCATTTATTTAATTTTGCCTTCCTGGCATGAAAATATCTGTGTCAGCAATTTACTATGTACAGGATAGTACAATCCAACTTTCACAGGATTCAAAGCAGAGTGAAATCACATGGGTTCTATACAAGGAAGCATTTAAACATCTTGAGCTAACTTCAACTTAGGGAAGATGAGTTTTTGTCTAAAAGTACATTTAAAAAGTGGAAAATACACTTTAAGGTCTTCTATTCTTTTAGTCTAAAGGTGTCAGGCTTCTAAACAACATTAGAGGTTTAAGCCTTTGACAGGAAGTAATCAGGATGTACTTAATTCTGATATCAAACATATTTTGAAAATGTCACTCTGCCAAAATGAACACTTAAACTGTAAAAGGATTATCAATATTAGGTAATTATATTATTCTTAAAGCAGTATAAAATTTATTAAAAAATCCAGAGGTCTAACACTGTGTGAGATGCTGTGTGGAAACATCAAGGAAGTGAAAATATTGTTCTAAAAATGTAGTGTGAAATAAGTAATTATTAATTACTCTGATACAGAAAAATGTTGGAGCAAATGCTGTTCCAATGAGCATTTACTAACATTCCAGCTGCATGTTTTAATGACAATGGACCACACTGGTTTCAGAATGTGCATTCAGTACTACTTGATTGAAAGAAATTACAAAGAAATATTGAACACATTAAAAACCCTCTTTAAATTCTACCCTGTGTAACAGTGTGTTCCCCAGGCCTGCTCAGACCTATTGTATTCAAACCCCTAAATAAAAAATGTCACAACCTGAAATAACAAGCACAGCGATCCATTAAAAGTAGCACACAAATAAATCTTCCTGAAGGCAAAAAGCCTATCAGAGTTTCCAGCTTTGGCAAGCAAAAAATAAAATTTCAGTGCCTTCTATAGATTTTAACACCAGCAGAGGAGCACAGCTGTAAACTTCACTGCCACAATTTTCACCTGATTGTTCCCACCAGGAGTACCAGAAATGGAAGCTACAATACACAGGAGCAAGGCAATTTTGCACAATAGTAAAAATATTGCAACTACCCTAAAACCTTCATCCCCATTCTTGGTGAAAACACTGTCCTTGCTATACAACTTCATTTTTTGCCTTCAAAAAAAAGTAGCCAGGGTGATTTTTTGCATCTAATAAATAACCCAGTAACTGTGGCAGTTACCTAACTTGACATTTTGGTCAGCAAAATCCTCAGGCAGCCAAGAAAACACAAAAAACTCAACTTTAGGAATGTGAAACAAAATCAACTTATTTTATATTGTTTTTCTTTTATCACTCCTGCAATTACAAAAATTTGATATATACCTGTGCTGCAGCCCAAATACAGTCTATATGTTGAGTACTAAGTCTCCCTTCAGCTGCAAGAAAATTCAGAATCACTTGGCACTGTTTGATGATCTGCAAAGTGAGAACACAGTGAGGAAAGATTTACTAGAACAACAAGTTAATGCTCCATGTTTATACCAAATTAACAGTAATTAAATACAAACCTCAATATGTAAATTTGGTCCAAAAATGTGCTCAACTACATTGTTGCTGATAAGCCAGTCTGCAAGTTCTTTTGCAATTGACCTGGAGATGAAAAAAGAGTGAAAATATAAAATTATCTGCCTGTAATATTTACTCTGTGCTCTTCCCTAGCATAGCACATCCTGCAAGTTGATATCTGCAGTTGTAGTGAGGGCACAAAAACCTTCTGAACACAAACCATAGTCAATGTTCATTTTTCCAAGCAGGAAGCAAATGATTTCCATATTTCTTTTCTTTAGCTGGAAGACTAATGCCAAATATCAATATTTCCCCTCTGGATCATCAGCAAACATAACCAATCATTCTACTAATTTTATTAGTTAATGCTCAACAGACCACGCGCAAACAATTCCAAAGACCTCACAGGTATGATTTTGACACTGCTATTTAATCCAAGTTTATAATGAAATTCCAAAGCACTGAAATGTAGCTAAAGGTGGGAGTGACAGAAATTATTTTCTAAAGAAGCCATGTACATAGTTTTAGATTCTCTTACACAAATGGCAACTCTCCCAAACCATGTTTGCCATGGTCATACTTACACACGTGCAGCACACAGATACTTCCAAATCCTCATTCTGCTTCATCCATAACCACAGGGAATTTACCCACTGCCATTCCATAAGCAAATATTCAAACTGACCAGGATAAGGAAACTGAATTTTCCAAAACAGAAGTTGAACTTCCAGAAAGCACTGCCCTGTCTGGAAAGCAGTGCATAAGCTCCTTTTTATTCCTTCTCTTCAAGCAAACGTTTGTTTACCCCCATTTTGGCACCAGAAGCAATTACAGGACATCAGAGTATTTAAAGGCCAGCCTTTGGTTTAAAAGGCCCTGGAATAACAGTGCTCTGTTTCACAGGGAGGAGAGGATGGAGGGAGGGGTGTCATAGAGGACTTGAGGAAGAGTTATTTTTACCACTTCTCTCCATGTCACATTTATGGTTACTATTAAAATCCAGGACTGCCGAATCTTTATCATGCTCAAGAAGGAAACAGGATTCTTTAGGTAAAAAGAGATTGCCAATGCAGGTTTTCCAAACAGGATTCACTATTCAGGGGCACGCTGCCAGTGCTTCGATTGTTTTGAACTGCCTGATCCTTGTGGTTGAACTCAAGGAGCAAAGTTCCTGTTACTCCACATCATTTCCACACTGTTCTCTTCTAATTCCAGGACATGGGGAATCAAATATTCTCACATTGTTCAAAGACAATGTCCTGTAATTTAAGTCATTTAAGTAATAACTGGCTCACAAGGTACAAAAGGTTGCCAACAGTTATCATTTACAGCTTATCAATAAATTAGTTCTCACACTGTAAAGTCAGTTTGACAGGGGATCTGCTCAAAGAGGGATTGAAAAGATAAGCTACATCTGTTCCATGAATCCAAGATGTCCTTAACATCCCACAGCCTCATTTCAAAACCAAACCAAAACCCAACTATCCCCAATACCCAGAAGATGCCCACCCAACCCAAACTTTGGCACATGCACGTTTCTGACTCTACCAGGGCTTGGATTTCTGTCTACCAAAGTCTGAAGAAAGACCTTTCCTTTCTTCCTGGATCTGAATTTTTCAAGGTGTAGCTTTCAGAAGGAATCCTGGATAAACAAACACTGCCAGCCTCACTAGGCAATGCCAGTACGAAAGGACATACTCCTCATGGGGTCTCTTTATCCAAACACTCCTGCTCATGGCACAATATCCATTAGGCTTTGTACGCAGTCATATGTTGCATTTTAACCACTCCAAAGGAAAGAACAAAAGCTCTCCTCTGGAGTGAGTTCCTTCACATTTTATTAAATTACCATGGCAGTTCTGTCTCTAATTCACACCATGTTTCTTCTGAAAAACCACAGATAATTCTTTTGAAGGAATGCCTTTTTTAATGGATGTATTCTCAGCAGTAACAAACTCTTTATCCTTCTGGTAAGCTCAACTGTGGTAAAACGACATCTCAGATTTCTGAAGGTACATCAAATGTTCATTTGATATGGATTTGTTGAGGAGGACCAAAAACAAGAGGATCCTTGTGCAAAGCAGAATGAAGCCCTTGTGCCTCCCAGAGAGAACTGTTCCTCCCAGAAACTGAGGGCTGAGAGCATAGCAATCACTACCTTTTAAAATGATCAAGTTATTACTCCCACAAAGTATTTTGCTCTCTGATTTACTAAGGAATATATTTACACTATCAGATTCAAGGATTCATCAAAAAAGCTGATTTCAGTGCAAATGAAGGATGTCTGACTTCTTTCCTGAACACTTCCACTTCAGGAAAGGTTTTCTTGAAAAAAATTACTCTTTCATATTAAAGGAAATGGCAAGAGTAAAAATCATGTGTTATGATCAAAGCACAGATGTGCTTTTCCCTCTCACATGAAAGCAGCAGCACAAGGAATGGTTTTACAAATTAGATATTCAACTCAGACAGACCTTAGTAGTAAGAGAATTCACCTTGGGAGTAACACATATTAGCTGTTTTTCATGGATTTAATAATTGGATAGCAATAGGAAAAGTCATTTGAAGAACTTGATACTCTCTGGGGGTCTGTGTTGTGGCTGAGGGAGAAGAGAATAAAAAGGCAAAGGTAGCAGCTACTCTGGTTTAATTGTCTCTAAGTCACTCTCACACTGGAAATGTACACAACACTTAATCCATTTCTCCCTAGAACTTTTCATGTAAACTCACTGATAATTCATGTCTGTCAAAAATAACTGGTTTACTTCCAGGAAATGAAATTCAAGCATTTTTGACGTAAGTTTCCCCAGGCATTCCATGAGAGTGCAAGGAAGAGAGTGGGAGCTGTGCAGTTGGTGATATAACCTGATGTTTGGAACTGCACTTACAAAGAGGGGGAGCAGAGCCTGATTTTTGTTCATATCCTCCAGTTTATGCATTTTCCTGGTAAGTCAAAGAACACCTCTCTATGAAAGGACTGGGTTAAAGTCCTAGAAACATTTTAATCTAAAGCTGTGGTGCAATACTTGGTACCCACATGATGACCCAAATCCAGGAACAAATCCCACAGCAAAGTAACCCCCCCTCAAAGGAAACCTTATTTATTCAACCAGTCAATTCCCCACGAAGCAACAAAAACACACCAGCTCAGAGCTGGATGAAATACAACACCGAGTCCTCAACATCACTGAGAAACAGAATATAAAAGCGCCAACCAAAAACTGCAGCTCTGTAACTGGCAGCTTGCAAGGGAGGAACACTAACACCTCTTGACAACATCACTGAAATAGGATCTACAACACAACAGATGTGAAACCCTGATCTCAACTATTTAGGATCAGAAATGCGAAGAGGATACAGAAGGCACCTTTCCAACACCCATTCAAGCACATGTTTTTGCTTCTGAGCACAAATTTTCCTCTTTGATGCTCTGCAGGCTCTGAAACCGCCACTCTGACATCATCTGGAATATTTGTTTAACTACTGTGTGGGCCACAAGAAAGAAACATTAGTGAGCTGAGTGAAAAAATGCACTTTTTTTTTCCCCCCAAAGAAAATCTGAAAAGATCTCTGAAATTTGGTTGAGAGAGAGGAGAAGAGGTGTTTAAATAAAGCTGCCAGAAACTGAAGTCAGTAAGCTTAAATAAAAATTGAGAAAGCAAGAGTTAACATAAGGTAAGAAATTGCAGTGAAGGGAAAAAGCAACACAGAACTTGCAGTTGAGTATCTCAATAAATAAGGAAAGAGAGGGAAAGAAAGGAGAAGAAACAATCCAGTTCTTTCTGTTCACAGGTGAAAGGAATTCTGGACACCTGAAAGTGATCTGTAGAAAGCTTTTTATGTGAGGGTAATCAAGGTTTTTAAATGAGTCAGGAAGTTGTCTCAGTGTCAACCTGGAACCTGAAACCCGAATACTTGGCTACCTGCCAAGAGAAGAGTAAAACAAAATCTCTCTTTACACATGTTATTTCCAGAAGCTGACAGTATCCTCACTAAAGAAAAAAACAACACATTTTCCTCTTGTGGTCCAAGTAACACCAAAAAAAAAAAAAAAAAAGTATCTCTCACTTCCTGAAAAGCATCGTCATTTTTCACTGTGACATCAGTGAAACAGTTGCAGGAATCACTTATTCAAAGACTTGCAGACTCTTCTGTTCAGTCTCATTATTTTTAGCTTCAGAAGATTTCACACTCCTCAGTACCTCAGATTGCAAAGAATCTGATTCTATCTTTAGAGCCAGGAACAGCTCAATTAAAAGTCCATCTCTGAGGGATACGATGCAGTTGAGTGGCAGAGACATTGCCCACATCTGGACCACGCCCATCCTCGGTCACCACAAAGCCTCAACCTTTGAGAAGGGAGGGAAATGAAATCTCAAGACACACAGATAGCTACAGAACAGATCCGTGTGTCTCAGCTTTCTGCTGCTTTCAAGTGCAATTTGTGACATCCAGTGTTTTCCTAGACAGAAGATGCTTTAGAGCTTGTCTTACCATGGAAAAACTGCAGTGAGGAGGATAAAGGTGGGAAGCTACTGTTGGAAAATATTTGCTAAAAAATCCTGATATCAATTCTGAGCAAGGAAGAACTAGGACTAACTGAAAGCTGTTTTTTTTTAAGGTACCTCCCGCAAACCCACCTTATCAAGATACAGAAGGAGAAATCCCAAAGGTTGACAGTTCCAAACGCATCTGGAAAAGTCAAAGCATATAATGGGGATGACCAGACATAATGCAGAACATCTTCTTTTGGCAAATCTGCAGAGGCTACAAAGGTACAAAATAAAACTTCAGACTTCCTTTCTCCACTAAGGAAAGAACACAGGAATGAAAAGCTTTCCTTTTGCTGCTCATTCAGTCACTGCCAACTCCCTAAGTGCCTTTTCATCCAAAAATTTCTCATGAGCAGAGTCTGTAATGAGAGGGAAGCTTTGTACTGAACAAACTGGAGAAGTGAGACATTTTCCCCATCCTCCTGCTCCAGCCCTTTCTGATTATTTGGCTGGAAGACATCAGTGATTCCAAAAGATATCTGAAGATGAGCAGCAATACTTGATACTGATTTGCAACCACCTTTCAGGTGAAACTCCAAAACAACTGTAATGCTGATTTTTTTTAAAAAATCACATACTACGAAAGTGGAAAAGAAGGTTTTCTGTTCGTGCTGCATTCCTTTCAAGTGACAGCCTGTTTACAGATGCCCCTGCCAAGAAAGTAATATCCCAAAGGAGAATTTGACAATTTCCTTCAGCTTTAAAATAACTCTGATGCTCTTGCAGAGTACATCTGCTCTTCTGCAGGGAAATTTAACCACTCTTCTCTTTTTCCACATTCATAACTTTTCTTTTTTACATTTGACACAGAAAATCAAACAGTTTTGTATCAGGTTTAAGTGGCACAATCACTTGTTACTGTTACCATGACCTAAAAACTACCTCTGTTTCATATTATCAGTGCGAGGGAAGGAGAAGAACAGGATAAAGCTGAGGTTTGTCAGTCCCAGTGTAACAACTCACCCATGAACTGGCAGTGCCGTGTAGGAAACACCCCAGCCGACCTCACATTCCCAACATGTTCCCTCCTGGAGTATTTACTATTTAATTCTTATTCCCAGGGTATTTCCACATCTTCACGAAAGCAAAAGCGCCTTCGATTTTGATTCTTTATGTTTAAAATACCAACATACTCCCACAAATTTCTCTTCAGATATCTATGGTGCTTTTTACATGAAATCTACAGAACTGTGGTCATGACTGCAGCCAGATTTCACTACAAATAGAACTATTTGTAATTAAAGTATCCAGATGAAAGCAAGACACTGCTGCTACGACAGACTTCCCATTAATGAGCAAAAGGTACTGGAGAGTGTGTCAGTGGCCCCCAAGATAAACAGAGTACACCATCCCCCAAGAGAAACTTTAAAAGTATAGTATGAGTAAAATTCTATAATTTAAACACTTTGTTATTTCACAAGAACAATTATTTCAAATATCAAAATATGTATTTTTAATTTAAATTCTTGACAGTTCTAACATTGAGTTATTACAGAAATTAACATTTCCTGGCTGAAATACAATCCCACAGGTGAATCTTCTTGAAGATTTATGTGAGTCCTTTTAAAATTGTTCAACACACCCAAAGTATACAAATAATGGCTTTGAAAAAAAAACCCAAAAGCACTGCCTCACAAACTCAGTAGAAAACTAATAACAAGGTTGGGAGCCAGTGATGGCAAGACAAGTCTTGGTTAAATAAATAATCCAGAGAAATGAGAAGATGGCAAAAATTGTATGAAATGGATATGAATTAGCTGGTTCTTATTATATATCACAATGGAAATAATAGCCCATTATAGGTATTTATTACTTCAGGATCTACATTTTTCTAAAGCTTACCTTGACTCTACACTTTAATACAAAAAAAAAAAAAAAATCCAGAAACATTTAGAAATATTTTATAGTCACCATTTAAAACCATTTATTAACCCCCTGATTAGAATATTTCTAATCCATGTCTCAGATTATCACTGCTCCCCCACTGTGTATAAACCATAGCAACAACAGAGAAGAACTGCAAGCACAGGAAACACTTGAAGTATTCAGAATAAGGTTCCTACTTACGTTTCTGTGTCTGAAACTAATGACTCATTATTACACACATCATTGAAGGTATGAAGTTGATTCTATGGTTAGAAAAAGGAAGAAAAAAATTACAATTTTATCCAAATAGAGGTAGTTTTCTTGTATTTCAAAATAGTATTAGTGACATTAAACAAATTTTTATAAGACTTTATATGTTTTTCAGTAAGCTGTTTAGACAAAATTAGAGAATGAAAACCAGGTATTTTTACATGAAATGAAGCTTTCAAACACGTCTGAACTGATAAATTTAAGACATTACAGAGGGAAAAAAAAGCCTGTTAGAAGTTCTGCATCTCTTTTCCACTTCTTCCCTCAGCATCACCTTCCAGACATAGTGATGGCTCTGTATCCAATTCTTTGCATGTACATAACATCTTTTTAAAGATTCTAAATTATGCAATAGAACTTATTTGGCATCTTATTTTTGAAAAAAAAAATTAAAGGCACAGTAATCTGATTTTTTGAAGTTAAAATTATACTTGTTGTGTAACTTCATCAAAATATTTACTCCTTTCTTGAAACAAATCTAGTACATACACTCTACAATTCAGGTGAATTCACTAATCTTCTCAAATCTTTACACACAGACTTATTTGTGTCTAATCTCAACGATTTTCAGGGGGCAAAAGTGGTTTTGAAGAAACAAAATGGAAAATATGCATTGAAATTGGTGAGACATGAGAGCCTGACTACACAATTATTAATAGATGGGTTACTAATAGAGAATTTCAAATGAAACATATTTAGGCGTGGAAAAACACGTGACAAGAACTTCAGGAAAAGGCTGTTGTGCCCAGTTAGAACTGGGTCACATAAAGCAGTGGAAGCTCACTGACTTTTCTGAAGATTCACCTCCATGTGAAAATGTTTTGAAAGGGCTCAAAGTGTGACAGAGTCTTGAACTGCTCCTACCACCAATTTTAAATCGAGGGTCACCACTGAGCAACACTTCCCACACTAAATTCCCTCTCCAAAGCAATTTTGACAAATATGTTCTTTTTCATGTTGGGATTTGCAAACAATTTTTACAATAACTTCAACTAAAAGCTCAGAGTTCTGACACAGCAGCACAAGACAAAGCACAAGTGGGACGGGGTTGTAACACCTTGCTCTCCCCCTCAGCTCCTAACAAGTTTTTCACTTCAAGTTTTGTTTCATTGAATGCCAGAGGGAATAAAATCCTTTTTCATTTTTTACTATCTACAAAACATGGTCAGAAACTAAAGGCACCAGCCACTAAAGTGCCCAGACACTCAACTGATGCAGCACAAATGTGGCAGGGCAGTTATGAAGGACACAAAGGGAGAAAGGCTTCAGCAAGGAACGCTGAGCACTAAAAAGCATCTCCCAGGTCTCCTCTCCAGAGCCAGGCACCAAAGGACAGGAAAAGAAAATCCTATTTGTGAGGCAATAGTAGAGAGAGAAGGTATTTTGGAGCTGAACCACCTCAACAGGTTACTGAGAGGTGAAATGGAAGAGAAACAAAGTAACAACAAAAATAAAACTTTCCATGACTTGAATGAGAAAGAGGAATAAATTGTCTCAGTGTTCCAGAGCAGTTTTAAAGACCACTCACATAAAAGAGACAGACTCAGTAACTTAGTAGCATACAATATTCCATTTTTACAAGCTGAAAACTATTGGCTTTAGTCTAAAAATACTGCAAAATTTTTCTTCTGGTAATACATGTTTGTTATTTAAAAACTCTCATTTTTACAGCAGTATTTATCAATCACAACAGGTGAAAACATGTAACTACTTAACACAACTTCACACTCCCTTAAGTGAGCTAAATGCCTGAATAAATAAAGCAGCTGATGTATTCTTATTTTCAGACGTTGTTTTGGCAAGGATGCACAAAAATACATACACTGACAGTTGAACAAGGAGCATTGTATTAAACCAAAGGAAAGGATTCTAAATCCTTTGTAAAAATCTAATCTAAAAATCTAATGTAATTGAAACTATGCAAAAGTGGAAATATATTTTAAGATCAATTATACTGCGTGGATGTAGCCCACAGCCTCTTTTCACAACCTAGTAATTTACCTATATGTAAATAAATGTTTACTTTGGTTAAAAGCCAGCAATAATCTGATTAAGAGTACTTACAGATCTCTTTAAATTGGCCTTTATTCAACTGAAAGTACTTCTATCTCTAACTATAGTGAGAAACAAAATCAAGTTTAAGTAAACTTGTATTCAGTGACAGTCCCTCAGTGATTCCACATCATCAGTTAGAAGGGAGAAGGCCAAATATGTTTAGAAAACACAAAACTGAAAAGGCTCAGATGGATAAAAAACTTCACTTTTGCCCTCCTGTGGGACTGTTAATGGCTGTAGGAAGCCATGACAAATCAAGAATGCCCAGTGTCTCTTGCCTGGTGCAATGTGCAGCATTTCCATGGGAAAGGGAAAGATGGGGATTTTTTTTGGTTTAATTGTTTTCTATTGAATGCTGTTGATATTTACCTCTTCAATTCAGACTTCTGCTAATTAATGCAGAAATGCTCTCTCTCGAGACACAGACTGTACTAACAAACAGAAAATGAGGTTTGTGCAATACAAAACAACAGCTAATTGCAGCAGAGTCAAGATGCTGCAAAGGTAAAAATGCAAAGAGATTGAAAGCCTTTCCAAACAACAAATATTGCCGTGGTAAGGGACTTCATTTCAACACAGCTGTCACAAACCACGGTTCTAAGCGTGTTGTTTAGCATGTGAATTGTTCAGGTAACGTGAGCCAGTTCCATATGGTGCAGAACACAGCCACCACTTGGACTCAGCTCTCAGCAAACCCCACACTCACCATCATGACTATAATTTCCTAAGGCTGCATGTAAGAGGATCCTGCTGCGTTCGCACATTAAAAAAACGCCCTCCAAACAAGCCTGTAAATCGTAAATTGTGACAAGAAACACTTTTTGCTAACGGTAATTGATATTTTTTAAAAGTTCTTACTGTTATTTGGCTCAGCCCAGCCAATCTCATTGTTAGAGTTGGCGACATGAAGTATTTGAATGCAAGATCAAGACTTTCTTTATCAAAACACAAGGCTGTATCCAAGGGTTCTTTCACTGTGCTCCACATTAAATCTGCCATGTTCCGGGCCGCACTCTGCCGCAACTCCTGGTCTGACAGTTTACATAAATACCTGGAAGAAATTACAAAAGGAAGAAAAACAAAAAGGGTATGATTCAAACTAGAATGTTCCTGGAGCACCATCTTGATTCTAGCCAAGACATACAACCAATAGCTCTAAGAGTATTCAGCCTTAAAATACCACTATCGGAAGTCAGCAACAATGAAAGAAAAACACCAAGGAAAACCAGAAACATGTAAAATTTTTTACAAAGTAAATAAACTGCTAAAGGATTTCAAATAAGTTAAGTCCTTTCTCTTGCAGTCATCTTAGATGAAGGCTCATCTAATCCTGCACAGTATTCTCTGCAAATGGAAGGCATAAGAAATAATTACTCATAAAAACTAATTTACAGAACCTGGTGGAACCTCAGTCTTACCTAAGCAACTACAAGACCAGCACAGAGAGAATCTGGAGTGAAATTCCCGTAAAGTTCACATACAGAACACCAACACAACTGAGAATTTCTTCTAACTGAATGTGCAACAGAAAAATGTTTAGAAACAAGCTTTCCTGAGCTTATTTTGATGCCATTAAAGATGGCACACTGAAAGGTGCATGCATACAAAGTTAGCATAATTAATTTTTTCTGCTGTACTTCAGCATTTTGAAGTTTCAGCTACATCCAAACTAGATTTAACTACACAGAAATGCGTTAAAAATCCATTTGTTTGACAGCCTCAGCCTGGCTCCATCCTTGGAGACTGGCCAAATAGATGGATGAATCTTTTAAAAAACACACAAGATATTAAACTACACTTAACCAGATTTATGCACCATTCCTTTGCATTTACATCACGTAAACATCAGTAAATTTTTTTTCAAAAGCAAAACTACAGGCCCAGATTCTTATTTAGATTATGGTTCTTTTTCACAGTTCTTGTGTAGAGGCCTTAAAATAAACACACTTAAATGATACTTAACACTGTCAAACAGAGAAAAGAGACTTCAGTGCAAATAATCCCAGAGTCTGGAGATGTATGACAGGAATCACAGATCAGTAACAGGAGAACAAAAGAAGGAACATTCCAGGCTAAGGCAATCAGATCCTTCCCTGTTCTTAGTTGTGAAATTTGTCTTCTCATGTGGAGCACTGGAAATCAAATCCTGGCAAGAAAGTGCTGCTTTTGTGCTATGGGTTCTACACAGAAGCAAAGTAGGGATGGAAAGGGAACATTCATTTAAAAAGTCCAGCAGCAAAGCAGGCCCAGTGACCTGCGTTTAACCTACAGACAGGTGAGAGCAGTTACACTCTGAAGGAAAAATGTCCTGGTCTGTGTTACCAAACATAATTATTTGTGATTAGCAAATGAGGTGATTTGTCAGCAGCAAATAGTGATGACAGCGCTTGTGCTCCAGCCACCATCCATGTACGTCCTGCCCTAGTGACAAAGGGACATCCTGCATCTCTGCCCAGCTGTGCCAACAGCAAATCAAATATTGAGGATTTATTTTATGGGGGAGGCAGTGAATGAAAGAACCAAGGCCATAATTAAGCTCCCACACCCAATCACAGAAAAGCAGGTACAGGGTTGTGGGATTTTGGAGTTGCTGTCTCTGAAAATGCTCAAGAAAAGGGCAGAAGTGGCACTTGGAGACATGGTTTAGTGGTGAACATGGCAGTGCTGGGTTAAAGGCTGGACTCAGGGGTGTTTTCCAACCTTAATGATTCTATGACTCTCAGCAATATCAGACCAATCTTTCTCTCCCCATTTTTGTATGCAAACTCCTAGCAGCCCTGGTTCCCAGAGCTTTCCCATGTCCATAATGCACATCAAGTCAGAGTCAGTAGTTTGGTGAAGCATTTCTGAAGATCTCAGGCATGTTCAAACACGTCATATGAACTCTCTCATTTTACAAAGGACAGATGAGTGTTTGCATGCACTGAGCAGGGGGATGGACACACCCACATAAACAAAGCAAGGGTGCTTTGCTGGCTTCACTCAATTTCTGTAACAGGACTTGGACCTGAAATCTTCCTCATACTACAAAGTTTGGTGAAGTTACTACATGAATCTAGTTTATAAACCAGAACATTTCTTTTTTTACTGCAATATTATCAGTCTAAACCTACTTTCATTTACCCACATTTTTAACCTGAATCAGGCTTGTGTCATATTTTCTGTATTACAGTATTGAGAGTGTGTTGTTAAAAAAACTGCAAGTTATAGTAAGTGAAACTGTGGTGTAGGTGCATTTTCATAGCTACAGAAGTACTTTAACAAAACCTTCTGTTTTGCCAAGGCCCTAAAGAAAGCTACAGAGAACAGAGCACTTGTCACCACTCACTCAGCCCAGGTATTTGACACAACTGGGTTGTTCTAACCAGAAAAAAAAGCAGAAGATGGCAAACTTCTCTTTAGAAGTGTAACTGCAGCCAACACTAGGAAATTTATTGGCATTACTACACTGGTCATAAATCAAACATGATCATATCTTTACTAGAAAGATTAAAACCACAGAAACTTGCAGAGTAGGCCACACCTCCTTTTTTATTGTGGAAAGACGTAATGGCCTAAACCTGTCTGCATCAGTAACATTTTATGTTTTTAGAGGTATAACATTATTATTATTATTAACAAAAAGGAAATCTTTACCGAGTACTTGGCAATTAACATCTTTCCCTACACTGACTACCTGTAAATTTGCTGCATTGCCTCATGTAAGAACAGTGGAGGCAAAAGGTCTATTTAACCCAAAATAGCCACTCTAAAAGTGGATTAAAGATTTACCCCATGTATAAAAAAAATGGATGAACCTATCTACTACTGTGAATTCATTTATCTCTTTCTATTTATACTTTTGGCTTTCTCATTAACCTGTGCCAGTCAGTTTGACAATTATGCTGGTGTGAAAAACAAACTCCTTTCACTTCTTAAATCTGCAACCTGACAATTGGGTGGCACATTCTCCATTCCTTGTTTTTCAAAACCTGTATATTACCATTTCCTACTTATTATCTTCATATCATTCATACATGATATGAATTGCCCTGTCAAAAAAAAAAAACCCTCCTAGACTGTCTCTCCTCTTCTCAACGTAAATTTTTTATTGCCACCTTCTTTGTCACACTTCCTACCACCGAGGTAGTTCTGTTATTATCTGCAGGATGGAAGGATCAGAACTGTATAGACAGTATAGAAATGTGAATGTGTGACTGACTCATATAATGGCTTAATAATAGCTTCCATTCTGTCCTTCATTACTTTTTTAATTCCTACATTTTTATCTTTTTGAGTCTGATGAGCATTAAGACTTAAAAGAAGAGATGAATGATATGACAGGACCTGTGTAATCTACTTAATCTGGAGTTTTTGCCTAAATGAGACTTCCAGAATGAAACATACCTTTTTCATAAATCTGCAAAAAGGATACTCCACATTTATAGGACCTGTCCTGCCAGCCTGGCATACTTCAAATAATCAATTCATATATAAAATCTACATTCAATTTTTTAAAATATCGGTTTTAACCTACTTAAATTATTTCATTTTGCTGTATGCGGGGATAGAGAGAGTTCAGTTTTAAACATGCAGTTCCATGCTAATGTAACGCTTACAATCACATCTTATGCTTCAGGACTTCAGCTACTCAGCTGTGAAATCATCTTTTTTTCCTTTAATCTGACTCCTTTGGACCACAGCTGCAAAAGGGCATCCAGCAGAATGAGTCAGTGCTTCTCAAGTGTCTGGTTATTGTCTTCTGACCTATCTATTCTTTTTACTTTAAATTTTCAGATTTTTTGGAGGATGGAAATATTTTTTGTGATTAAAACCTTCAAGGCTCATTACAAGAGGTTTTCATGACATGTAGAAGCAAGGAGTAGTTTGGGTACTCCCATAAACTCCATCTCAAGATGAATATTTTTAACAGGAGAGTAATTTGAATTCTCTCAGCTGCATTTTCTATGGGAAGCACCATGGATCAGGAATTGTTTGGAGTTTCCACTTCCTCTGCAGATACCAGTGCTGTGTGCACCCCATGCCACAGCCACACAGGAGCCACTGCCACTTGGAATTTCCTCCCAATGTGCTCCATCACAGAACGTTCTGTTTCTGCTTAACTGGGGCAGAGACAGGAATCCTTCGCAAAAAATGTCTCAGATCCATCTTCAAGCAGGAGACAGCGAGAAGGGGATGAGAGCAGAAAGGGGTGGAACAAAATATGCTCCTGGTCAGTGCTACTGCTGCACTTTCTAAAGGACAGAACTCTTCATGGCACTTTCAGTCAACAGTCTCACCACTGAAAAACTGCCCTCAAAACACCACTGGTGAGAGCTCCTGCACCTTTGAGACATTCAGGATTTGGAACCCTGGAGAGCATCTCTCATCTCTGATCTTGAGGCACAAAACAGATGGAACCAACACCTTTGTTCATAAAGAGACGACATCAACTCACCCTCATTTATAACTGCAGGAAGTCAGGACTTACTTTCTCAAGTCACTTTTTAAAGTGTCTTTTAATGAGAATTTTGCAATTTTAAATGCAGAATTCTAAGGTATTAGGATCAGTAAGAGCTTCCTTCTGAGGAGGTCAGAATCACTTTGCTTCCTTACTGAAAGATGTAAATTTTAATTCATGTAATTTTTAATTTAATCCTTTATTTCTTTCCCAAACTGCTTAAAAACACAGGCCCCTCAGAGGCAAGATGTGAATGCCTGTGCTCCACTGGCCAGGCAGAAGATAACATTTATTCATCTTTTTCTAGGAGCAGCAATAATGACAGCAGGATTGTGCCCATGATCTCTGCAAATTCCAGCAGTGGTCTCCTCTCTACAAGTACACACACTTTGTTGTTTCCTTCATCCATTCCTTGTGGAAATAACCGTAACATAAAGGGTAACCTCAGCTGACTAAAAGTTCTGCTAAGATGCTGGTCAGCCCTGCAAAATGCACTTCCTGCAGGGAACCTACAGGAGCAGCAACTGGAACTAAATCAGAGTCCCAGGAGCTCATTCTAGACTGAAACCTCCTCCAAGCCCTCTTAGTTTGCAGGGCAGCAGAAGCTCTGCAGGATTTCTTTAAAAGGTGCTGTGCTGCTGTGCCCAGCATTGTATCCTCTTTTTCCTGAAGTAAAAGCAGACGGAGACCCAGAGAGCCAAGCTGCTAAGGCAAGATCTGTAAGTTTGATAGCCACGTGGGGTGAGCTGCATCCATCAAGAGTCATCTTTCCCTGAAGGCATCTGTGTTCACTTCTGTCCCCCATAAAGGTACAGCACTAGAGGTTATTTTTGCTCTATGGCCTCCAAGCTTCAGTGCCACTCCATAAGCGAATCATCACTAAAAAAGCTCTGGATTTCATAACACTGAGAAACCTCAGATCCCATCAGGATTCAGCTGTGAAAAATAAAAACTGGGAGAACATCCCCATCCTGCTCTAAACCAGGTTTTCCATAGATGTATCCCGTGTCGATGCTACCTGACTGATGTGAACCTACTGTAAATTCTACAAACAGCCATCAAGGGCATTATTTATGGCAAGAAGCTGCTGACAAATCACATTTCAAACCAGATGCAAATATTCTAATGGGTAAAGAGGAAGACATGAGAACTCCCCCCAAAAAATCTTCTATACATTCCAGTGACCCCAATTACAACTAGAGTTATGAAATAGAAAATGTTTTAAGCATTACAGGATGACAAGCAAGGATTAGCAACAAAAACTACAGGACATGTTATTCTGTCTCCCTCAAGTAGTTCCTTATTATCAGCCTAACTCTAACTGCTGATGCCTCAATGCCCTTTTTCATTTCCATACATTGCAAGAAGACAGGGAAGGCTCGTGACCAAATTCCCAGGAACACCAACAAGCATTAATGGAATATGTATGGAGACAAGCACTTGAAAATCCTCTGCCTGCTCTCTCTTGACTGCCTCATGATTAATGATTACCTTTATAAGATTTCAAAGATAGCACATCAGCATTAAAGGAGTGCACATGGCTGGACTGTAACTCAAGAGTGATGTGTTTTAATAAAAGATCAAAATACTCTTCTCTCTGCTGGTATGATTTTAGTAGAAACCATAGTACAGCAAAACAGATCGACAGCCAAGCCAGTACTTAAATTTTTATAGTCAAAATAAAACCAGACCATTTTAAAATATGAAACAATTCCCAATCTCATTGTTCTGGGAACCTGTTTGTTGCCAATGTAATTATTTTTGTTGAGTGTTATTTTATACTGGTGTAGTTAAGACAGAATAATGTGTGAAGGCCCAGTTTTTGCTATGACCAGTGTAAGCACATTTCTAACATTACAGTTAGAGGAAACCCAGAACCCTGGAGGAGCTGTGGACCGATGCAAAAACAGTGGCCTGCACCAGGAAAATTTAATGTTGGGCCACTGAAAGGGGAATTAGCTGTGACCACACCCCTCCACCTCCAGGCAGATACACACAGAGATAATTTCATCAGCAGCTCACTGAAATGTTTCTATTGTCCTGAGAAACCCAATAAAAACAAATTGCTTGTATAATTAAATACCCTTACAAGTACTTCAGTTTAAAAGTGTTTTACATGATAGACAGCTTGATAGAAAGGAAATCTTTGGGGTGGATATATTTAGCTACATAGAAGTGTGAGTAGACTTTTGATGGCACTTCTGTTCCTGCCAGCTGGAAACACCGAACATCAGAATGTGAAGCTGTGTTCAAACTCAGGATCTGAATTCTCGGTGACTGCAGATTGCTCTTCTACTTACAGCATCTCGCTGCAAACTCGATGTACAGTTTTATGAAGGTATCACTCTGAGGGAGACTGTGGTACAATTGAACCGGACCCAACATGTCAGAATGGGGCTGGATGTCACACTCAGAATGTTCTTAACAAGATTGATCTGATCAATACTGAAATCAGATGCAAGGAGCTGCCCAAACTAACTCTAAACATTACCTTCACCCTCCTTGTTGAAATGACAGTCAGAGCACCAACCTGTACAATTAAAAGTGTATCAGCTGCAATTAGAAATAGGTGCTGTCAAAAAGCCCCACAAGAAAAATTCTTCAAATAAAAATTTACCTGATAACGTAAGTCCTAAAGGGTATAATGTGCTGCATGACAGCAGGGATGTGTAGCCATATTCTGATCTATAATGCAAAAACATAGATAAAAATTTCATTAATGACATTTAAAGAGAACGGCAAAAAACTGAAATACTGTTGGTACATTTGCACATGCAACCCCCCTTTAAGAAAAGGCTTTCTTGGTGGTTTCCATTCAATTCCTTACTTTTCTAATTTTCCAAACTGTTATCTGAGGAATGCTTTCGTGGCTTATAAAGAGGATTTGTATCTTTCCTGCTAGTCAACTGGAAAATACAAACTTTGTATAAATAGTATCATACTGCCCAGGTGTCTCATTTTTTTATTTTCTGTAATTTCTTTAGTAGGAAAAACTGCTACTCCACCTTGTGGGTTGTTTTTCTTTTCCTTTTTCCTTAAAACGCTACATGAAAATTACTCCACACTTTTAGTTCCTTGCAAACCACTCCTAAACCAAGTAACATTGACTTGTGTTGTTTTCCATCTCAGGGCTTACATATCCTATAAAATGTTTTACAAGCAGTGATTGAGCACAGTTTTTTACTACCATATTTGCATTTCTCGTATTTACCATTCTGCCTTTACCACCTTAGCAAAGCTGAATGCAGGAAGAAAATACATGCAGAAGAGAAAAAACCCTTGAAACAGCTACTTAGCACCGCTGTGAGGAAAAGCACCAACCAAACAACTTCCACAGGCAAAGTCAGAAGTGCCATCTGCATTTCAAACAGGAATTCTGAGCCTGCTAAACCTGTTACTCCGTGCCAGGTAAGGGATGGAGCACAGATGAAACAGCAGCAGCTGTTGCTCCTGCCCACGTAAATTCAATCATGTGCACGCAGAACCCTTGTGAAAAGCAACCCTGTCACTCACCCAGGGCCCTCTGCATCCCCACCTCTGCTCTTAAAAGAATTTCAGCTTTGCAACTGATGCAAGAAAATCTGCCTAAGGACTCAATTCCACATGCAGAAAATGTAGATATTCCTTTTTGACGGGAGAGAAAACTATTAGGCTGCAGTCAAACTTATCACCAGTTTCTTTTCAACATTTCCAGCATTTGCCAAGGAACTTTCTGAGTCAGTTCTGACAAAAATATTTGCAGGCTCACTTTTTACAAGGCAACAAGCACTGCACAGAAACAATATAACCTACTTTGCAAGACAAACCAGCCCAATTTTCACACTGCAAAAAAGACCACACTTGGAATAAGCCTCTGATCCAACTGGCAGCCTCAAGAAGGAAAAAATGCTAACATCCCAAAGATACAAAGTGTCACTAGAAGATGCTTGTTCTAGAAACAGGAATTAAACAACATTTTGACAAGGAATTGCAAGGATGACAAAGATAACTACTGTGGTTACACCATTTGATTTTTAACACCATGTACTCTGCTTCGAATACAGTATGAAACACCAAAGAAAATACATTTCTTTGTGAAATAAAAGTATGAAATGTTATAATTTTGTTTTTATAGCTTTCACTGTTCACAGAAATTTCACTCTGTATTAATTCAAACTCCTAAGTTGAAATCATGCATCTGTAAACTTGTATTACACAACCTTCAGCCTCAGAATTCAATTAAAGCATCATTTCACATGTTACAAATGGATTTTGAACATGGACTCACATTTGCATACTAAATTGTTTAAATGACAGAAAGTAACATATATAAAATTACATCACCTCGCACCTGTAAAAAGACAAAAAATAACATGAAATTACATCACTTTTTGTTTCCACCTGCTTTTAAGACAAAGTATTCACTGCATCTGTTCTGTTCTCAAGTTTCAACAAGTTTTTTCTTCTATTATTTGCTCTTTATCAGAGGTAATTAATTTCTAGAAGGTAGTGGCTAAAGAACTCCTTCACCTTACAGACTTGAAAATAAATTCCAGCATGGATATTTCAAGGAATCTTTACAAAAATGGCTACTTAACTGCCATTCTCAAGAGCTACTACAGCTGTGAAAATGCATTTAAGGGTTACTACACACTGTGGTCAGGCTTTACACATTGGGAACAAGTTAACAATTGACGCTGCAGAGTTCTTATTGGAATAAATATCTCTAAATCCCATAAAATCAAATGCTCTGGGATAAAACCAAGTCAGATTAGCAGAGTTCTTGCTGAGACCACCAATTAACTAACCCTTGCTCAGTTTTGTGAATTCTTCTTTTTGTTTTAGTGGAGTTTGGTGTATTGGTCCACAATCAGAAAAATTTATTAAATTATTTATATTTATCTAAGTGATATGAACTATACAGTGAAACGATATAAAAACCAACAGGGAAAGAGAAACATTATATCAAAATCCTAAGTTCATGCATCATTATAGAGGGGGAGAAATACCTTTTTTTTTTTAATATTGGCAAGGTAAAATGTATTTTGTCCAAAAAATTAGCTGCTTCATTTGGCTGTAATAAGTATGTTGCATTTGAAAGGCAGCAGCAGTGCTACCAAGTACACTGAGTGACATCAAAATGCAGCAAGTGGATGAATAAAGCACATTACAGCTGGAATATTTTCTTGTATTTTCTGTAGTGAACTGACATATAAATAACATCTAAATATAATTTTTTTAAACAGCCTTCCTCCAGCTCACACACAGATTTGCCAGCAAAGCCAGAGAGAGTACAAAAGAAAGGTGCTCGCTGAATGGGAAAAGATGCAATGCTGGAAGAGGCTGAAGAAACAGTTCTTTTGGTAATGGTTTGTGTTGAATTTCATTTTATCTGCCAAGTTTAACCATAGAACTCATCTAAAACAGCTGCAAAAGCCAGCTTAATGGCTTACCTACTAGAACCAAAGAGAAATGCAAAGTTGCTAAGTAACTGAAAGGAGAAACTTGGCTGAGAAGTATTTTGGAATAGGGCACGTCACTAAGAATAAAGAAAATAAACAATTTATGTGGAGAAAAATAAAGACTTCCAAAAAGGAAAAAGAAGAAAGGCAGTTGCACTGATATGGGATACTCAGGAAATGGGATTTGAAGTCAGAATGCTGGTTTAAAAACATGCTAGCGTGATAGGGAGCTGCCACTCATTGTTCAAGCAGTTTTGCCCCTTCTCACAAAAAATAAAACAAAAATGCAAAAACGTTTTGTAACCAAAATTTCCTTCTGAACCAGAATAAGCTACAAGAACACAGCTTTCAGCAGATGGTTTGACGAGGACTGCACTGACAGCAGCTGGAGATGAAGAACTCATCAGCTCACACAAAAAGGGCCAGAAGAGAACATAATCTCACAGGCTGAGAACATACCTCACAATCAAACATAGGGAGGTGCTGCACCAGCCACCCTGGGCAGCTTTAGAAGAATGGAGCAGACCATGGCCTTGCCCATTTGGTCTCTGACCTACAAGTCAGGAATTACCACACTAAAGGATCAGGAGAGTGGGATACAGATCCTCAACACCAGCTTGATTTCAATCACTGGCTCCCTCTGTGCAAACCCATTCCAGTATTTACTCAGAACATCCTCCTGGCTGAAGGATAACAGCAACAAGGAAGGGAAGATGTGTGGGAGGAAGAATCAGATTTTAAGTATTTAAAATTGCAAACAGTGTCAAAATGATGTCAAACTCACTTTGTACAAGGCATAACAAACTACTGGTTTCCTTTTTGCCCATCCCCAAGACAGGTCACAACTTCTACCCTCACATTACACCAAGTCTTCATATGTCCTTCAAGGACTGGGTTTTATTTTTATCACCAATCTCCTTCAAATCTCCACTAAAATCAGTTCGTAATTCTGCCAGACAAAAATCCCTGAGATTTCAAAATGCAGAAATGATGGAGGAGGTGCATTCTAAAACTAAGGGGGGAAAAAAAGATGATTACCTCTATGCTGCAAATGTGTATAATGGTATAAAATCACATGAAATTGAAACGAAAATAAATCCTTTGGGCCTCATAGGGAATAAGCTGAGAAGTTAGAACACCCTAAAGAAACTGAAACCACTTCCACGGCACAATTTCAGGAACAGAAATGGCCTCTGACAACATTCTTGTATGTATCTTTTGGGGCTGTCACAATCTTCCTATCCAGGTACGAACTTGGGAAACTACCTGTGCGCTTCCAGGAGATGCAGAAGGTTTGGACAATGAAATGCTCTACGGATGAGCAAACCTCATTCCCAATATGGAAAATTTACAGCTTTTTTATCCCTCTCTGGTCCCACAGAGTTCTTCCAGACTTCAGATTCCTTTCACTTTTTGTGCTCAAGTCACACAGTTTAAAGGGAATACTCACATTAGACACCACTGTGATAAATGCATGTGCTATAAGAAATGGCAGCGTCTCGGGGGTTCCGTACTCAAAACAATCCTTCATGAGGGAAAGGCCATTTTTTCCACAAAACAGACAAACATAACGAAGCAAGTGCAATGGTACTTCTACATCCTAGAAACAGTCAAAAAACAGGAGAAGAATCAATAGCAGATCATTCAGACACACAGGAAAGTCAAAAGCTACATTAGTGTAACACAAATCCATACAGAGGAATGAATATGGTTATTTTAAGTTTCTAGGAAATGTGCTCCGATTTAAAAGTGGACAACTTACATTCATATCACAGAACGCCCCTAATATATTGCTTTCTTGAGCAGAAATATCCTGTTTAAAGAAAAAAATTAAAATTAATTCAAGCAATAAAAGTACATTTATAGAAAAAAAAGCAACTGCCATTTACCAGGTATCACAGTCAACAATAGAAAAAACCAAATTCCTAATTCAGAGGAGGACAGAAGCTCAAGCTTTGCTTCACATTTACAATGAAAAACAGACTTTTCTGTAATTTTTACCTCTGTTAATATATATGAATACACAAATATACTTAGAAGAACATTTCAGCAGTGGTTCTCAAAGGCTGGATTAACAGATTATTCTTCAATCCCACCCCTGTTGAGATCACCAATTTTTTTAACAGGAATATGGTAAAGGGGATAGTTTGTCACACCAGCCTGAGAAATACAGAACACAACCAACCCAGGGACTTTGGAATGCAATTTCTAATAAACATGAGACATCTATGCAAACATCTGAATTTAGATGAAAATCCAGGACATCCTACAATCCTACATATAATGATTTAAAGGGTTAAAATGTCAAAATATTCATTGCCATAAATATTAAAAATCTTTAATTTCAACTACTATATTTTTATATATAGTATATATACTATATATATGTAGCATATATTTATTTTTAATAAATGCCAAATTTTTACAGGAGTGAGCTAAGTGACTACGGGGAAGGAATTGTATCACCTTATCACTCTGCTGGCTACTTGCTGCAACAAGAAATCTATTTTCTGGAAGCACTACACTGAAAAGGGTTTGGGAAAACAGCTTTTCTTTTTAATGTCCACAACATCCACTTGTTGGGCAGTATAGAGTGGGAAGCTTCCTTATTAGGGCTGTAACTTATTGTGGGTTTCATGCACATTGCTGGGGGCAAAAGGGCACTGAAGGTATAAAATGTGGCTGTAAAACTCAACATTGCCATGGATACTTGTAGGTAAAGGACACATTCCTTTTCTTCTCACCCCTCCATGCCAAACACCCAGTACTGATAGTCACAAATCAAATGCAAGTTTAACATAAAGTAAAGTTTTTAAATGAAATTTCCTGAATATATTTTAAATAGCTGTGTAGGAGTAAGCTTCTTAGAACTGTACCAGAGGATGCTGGAGGCAAGCAATTTTGGATGGATTAAGTGTGATACAAACATTTTGAATTATTCAATATGCTCATATTATAGCTAAGCATTTATTTTCTTTTTTTTCTTCTGCTGAACTCTAAGTCATGCCTGAACTCGTGATACTCTACCAGTTATTTTTAAAACAGCTTTGAAGGCAGTAGGTGGTATGTTTTTAAGCAGCAAGAAAAGGTGTTCAGTGCTCTGCTCATGAAAACTGCAGAAATGGTGTGAGAAATTTCATTAGTTTTCTTGAAAAAAGCAGATTTGTTGCCAAGTGAACTGCAGTTCTTAGAATGCAGAAATCCCAAACTCACAGAGGGCTGTTGCATGAGTCCTGCAAAGCTTGGAAAAGGCTGCAGTTGAGAGACAGTCTGGAAACGTGACTTCTGTTCTTGCAGATGGGAAACAGAACAGTCTGAGAGTTCCTTAAGCTCGACTTTATGAGGAAATAAGAGAATGCCTCATGAGAATCTAATATGGCATTAAATCCCACTATCACTTCAGCAGAACCTCGAGCAGCTCCCCAAGACCTTTACCCGGAGAAAAGCTGCAGAGGGACTTTGGAGAAAGGCAGGCAGGGATAGTGCTGGCCCAAAGCCATACAGCAAAAAGAAAAGGGGGAATGGCTTCAAACTGCCAGTGGGCAGGGCTAGATTTGGGATTAGGAAGAAATTCTTCCCTGTGGGGATGCTGAGGCCCTGCCACAGGTTCCCCAGAGAAGCTGTGGCTGCCCCATCCCTGGAAGTGTTCAAGGCCAGGCTGGACAGGGCTTGGAGCACGCTGGGATAGTGGAAGGGGATTGGAATGAGATGAGCTTTAAGGCTCCTTCCAAACATCCCATAATAAAATGTACTGGCTGAGGTCTGACCTGGAAACAACCTTGGTGGAAAGCACAGACATCTTCCAAGAAAATATTTACTTGAAAAGGAGAGGCAGAGAGCACAAGACCCCAAAGAGTCAGGGATTGCAGCTACAGACACCTCAACTGATTTTGTTTCCACTTTCATTTCATCCTCTGTCAAGATCTGCTAAATGGTCGGGTAACTCCCTCCACATTCATTGTTCATTCTGAGACAGTGCCAGGTTCAGGAGTGCACTTCACATTGTTGCTTCTTCCTCTACAGGATTTTAAGAGCCTGCTTTTATAGATTCTTTTTTCCCCTCCTGGAAGTGTCCATTCCAGGTATTTCACTTGCAGCACAAAGTATGAAAAGGATGGGCATACAGCCATAAACCACCCTGTAGGCAAGAGTTCTTAAAAATATCCCATTAAAAAAAAAAAAATTAAGTATGAGCATTTCTCAAAAAACCAACCATATTTTTAAAAATATTTTGAGTTAATTTTGTTTAGGATGAAAAATAGACACAAAGGCCCCTCTGGGCACCAAAAATATTGATAGATTTTAAGAGAGATGTGTACATGGGCCTTCTGGCTACCAATCAGGCTGTCATGGTCTCCACTCTCACTTTAGAGATGTTGCAACGGACCAAAGCAATTCTTAGCCTGTATCATTTAAGGAGAGAGCTGGATGATCCTGCAGGTAGAAACCTTTTTGACTACAACAAATCTTGCTTTACTGTTCATTTTAATCCAACTTTATGAAGTCCTGAACAAGGGAAAGACTCCTGCTTCCACATGAATGTTTTTCTTCTCCACCAGACAGCCCAGTGTAAAACAGCTTTGGCAAGCAGCTGAGAAGAGGATCCGACTTCAAGACTTGTCTGCTACCATTAAGAACAAAGCCCTTGGAGGTGTCTGCAGAGCAAAAGACAACAGAAACACTGACTGCTAATTGTTACCGTGGGAAAGCCTCACATTGGGAACTTTTAAATGGCAGCCTAAGAGGCCATTTCTAGGCACAGTGAAACCTCAGTGGGTGTGATAACTCCATGAAATTGTGAAAATTCACCTCAAGAATCTAGAACAAGGAATTTCTAAAGTCAGTCAGAGTGGAGACTGGAGTCTGTTCTGGATCAGCAAATTTCCCTTTTTCCAGGGCAAACACAATGCTTAATGGGAAAGGGAGAGAGCTACAGCAGCTTCTCCCAACAAATTCTTGGCAGATTCCAGCTGTTCAGGAATCTGTTTAACTTACAAGTATAGATAATGCACTTAAACCAGGGACTTTTTATTTTAGCATCTCTTGAGGACTGAGAGCAAGCCTGATTTAAAATCAGAAGTGCTCTTGTTACTGGGACTAATAACTTGCCTCAATTCGACTAAGATGTGCTCTAGACTGAAATCCAAAATTAAATTCTAAACCTCAGTGAGTCACTCATGGGAGTAGAAAGTTTTGACATTAAATAGCTAACACTACTCTAGAGTAACAGAATCCTAGTGCTGTCCAAATACGGAAAATATCAATTTGTAAGAAAAATTATTGATGCTGGGACCTTTGAAAAGCAAAATTAAAAACCTCCCCCCCTGCCCCGCCCCAAAAGGTACACAAATACGGCAGGCTGGCACACCTTCATAATCCAGACCTGCAAACACACCAAGTCCAGCAGAAAGGAAAAAAAATTTCCCTTACCTGCCTGTACCTCAGGAAAGTGGTTTTCATTCTCAGCTTCCCCTTAACTTGTGTTTTTAGGATATCTAATGAATGTATTAGATAATTCAAGTGATGTGTAACAGTACGGTACATATATAATATACACATTAGTATGTCTGGAGTGCTGGGCATCATCACAGTACAGCAACCTACAGCAGATCTGGATCTAAATCACTCCAAGGCTGCACACCAAGGGAAAAAGAAATCCCATCAGGCACTTGGAGATTTTCTCTTGATTGTTTGGAAGTGAAATTCAAAGAGAAGAAAAAAACCCAGAAGAAATAGTAATTTAAAAGAATCAGGTGGGATAGTCCACAGAAGAGCTGTTCCAGGAATTGTTCATTCCACATTCCTCTGAAGCCAGTCTTAGTACATGTCCCACAGGAGTGCAGAAGACAAATCAATTCACTTTATACACACACACACTTGAAACTACCTCTGTTAACTTACACGCATATGGTTTGGAGTAGGACAAGAACCAAAATCCAGCCCACCTAAAAAACCCACTGTGTGTAGGGGGTTTTAACTACATTTATGGTCAGATATGGCAGCATTCATTCAGTAAGAACTGATCAGATGTTGTGACCACCCTAACTTACATAATTGTATCTGACCCGGCATCTTCTCATTTTGGACTTAAGTTTATAAAGCAAACTTCACCCCTCAGAGCTCCAGTGAGCTCCCACAACTCTCTAAATAGAAAATAAAAAAGAGTGGGTTGGCTGCACTTTAATTCTCCACTTTGACATTCTCAGAAGTTTGTTGGATAGAAGCTTTTCTTAGACAGTGAACTGTACATCTTCCTTGCATACAAATACTGCAAAATAACTGTTTACTTGTTACTAGACTACCACAAGTTGGATCAAAAGCCAACCTTTCCAAAAACGTGTTGTTTCCACTAGGAAATGCTGACACCATCACATTCATTTCAGAAACTGTGATTTAAGCATGGCAGGATTTTTGACAATTTTTCTTTTTTTTTTTTTTAGAGGCAAATAGGGAAGATGTGAATAGCAGCCATAACAAATATCAGAGAGAAAAACCAGCACCCTGGAACAAAGCAACCTGTGCAAAGCTAAGTTATTCCAGTTGATTAACCAGCTGTTCTAACAAGTTTGGTCTTGCACAAAGTCTAGTTTCTGAAGCTTTGCTTCTAGAACCACAGATTGCAATGAAAAGAAATTAATAAACTGTTAATGGGTTACCTTCTGGAAGAAAGGCTTCCTCTTTTTGCCTTCCTGTTATTTAAACAGTACAATAATTCAGTGTACAGTTCCAGCCAACACTTATCAATGTATTACCTATAACAATTCAGCATATTTTAAAGAAAGTGGAAGAGTATGTGTCATTTTGAAAGTTTCTCTGAAAAGTTCTACTGAAGTCAACAGGAGAGCTGAATGTGCCCATCCCATGTGAAAGCAACAAGCACCAAAAGAATCTGCTCATTAACAAGAACAATTAACCTTTCACCAAATAATTCCAGATAGACACAAGGAGAACATGTACCTCTATTGTGGGATGAGTATTATGCTTATAAGCTGTGTACAGAGGAAACTGAATCTGAAAGATTTTTGCCACACACAGCAGCAGCTTCTCCTTCTCATCAGTGCTCCATAAGCCAAAAGCATCCGTGCTCTTTGTGGGCTCCTCCTCGCTCAGGATACAAGTTCTTGCGGAATCAAACTTTTTCTCTAGAGATTTTTGTCGTTCTCCATTTTCTTCTTCGTGAGACTCTCTTTCTACATTCAGGGGCTCATCAGCATGATTACTCTGCTCTGGCCATGTTGAATCTATATTAATAGTGCAATGTTTACAGAGCTGGTCCCGCAGAGCTTGGACTTGGGCAATCACTAAGTTAATAAGCGCACAAACTACTTGGTTAAAGATCTCCAGATGTTTATACTCCTTGAAACAGCACAAACATTGTCTGTAAGAAAACAGAAGAAAAACATAAATAAAAATTCCTACAGTTAAAATCAGGCAGGTACTTAACCAAGAGAACTCTTCACATTAAAACATTTTAAACAACAAGTTATTTGACAGAATCATAAAATAAAGGAAATCCAAATGAAACAGACTCTACCCAGCAGCAAGTGGGAGTCACACAACCCTCCTCCTCGAGAACATCCCATTATTTCCAAATGCTTACCAAAACTATCAAGTAACTGTTATCATTGAGCAGCTGCTACAGCAAGTAAAATACAGAAAAAAAAGTCCTGTGGGCAAGGTCACTGTGCTACTGAAGAAGTCACGTTTTTCAGTATGTTTCTGACTCCGTTTCCTCATCTGGCTTTCTCTGTTGCTCTTTACTGCAATAAATCATCCTGACATTCTTGTCAGCTGTGTAAGAACTCGTTATTGTTATTTTCAAATCAACAGGGCTCCAAAGTAATTTTATTTTTAATGGAGTATTTAAGTTCACTTCCTTTATCTGCATTTGCATGGTGACCCCATGCACATTGATATCCTTTATCCATCTAGGAAAAAGCAGCTCAAGTATCTTCAGTACTTTCTTCACTTGGCAGGCTCAGAGATTATTCCCCTGATTATCTACTGACACACTGCAAAGAACAAGAGGGAAAAACCCTACACCCTTTGACAATATCATTAAAAAAAATCAATTAAATCATCAAGTTCAAAAACTCTAACATATCTCTAGTTGTGGGCAAGGATAACTATGTATGCCAAATAGATTCTGGGTGCATAAACCTCTAAGGTAGGTACTCTAAACCTATTGTCTGGGAACAGCTGCTTCTTCCATACAAACAAGCACTTCCCTCATTCTGAAAAAAAAAAGGTGGAGGATATTCCTGTAAAAGGATTTAAATCCTGGAGAACACAGAAAAGAAAGCCATCATTGCACTGTCCTTACAGAAAATCAAAATTAAAGGCTACGTGCTGGTAACAGACTCTGGGAGATGGACTCAGCTCTTTCTTACTCAAATTCTGCTACATAAACTGGGAGCTTTCTTGCAGCAGAGATCTTCTCCACCTTCTGTTAGATGAAGAACAATGGACTCCAGTCCACAACCAGAGTTCTGAGATACTAAAATAATACAAAAATCACATGTACCATTTCTAAAAGAAATCAGCAGACAAAAGATAGGGCGAGAAATCATAAATAAGTAGCAATTAAAAATTTTTCTGCAACCAAAGCATTTCACTGAGAAACTGGGGTTAACAAACTTTAGTTTTTAGGGAAAAAAATCAAAAGAGAACCCAGAGCTGTGACAGGTAGAGGGTGCTGCCTCTCTTGATGGAACACAAACATGCCCTTGAGCTACAGCTCTTAAAGCACATACTTTCTGAATACAGACATTTATTTTTTTTTCAGTGGGTTAAACAAAAACGTAACATTCAGGATTCCCTAATTCCAGCACAGAACAGTGACTGAAGCATCTAAACCCTTTTGTTCCATCTTTGCAGGAAGAAAAATCCCTTTAATATTGTATAAATGGAGTGTGCCCTTACCCATGTGAAAAACACTCTTGCCATTTACTTGTAAATGTATTTCCATATTAACAAATGACAACAAGGGACTGCAGGCAAAACCCAGTGCATCCTCAAGCGTTTATCCTGGGGGAAAATTATGTTCAAAAGGTCCACCACTTATGCCTACAAATTACTGCCCACCTCGGGTGTAACAAATCCTCCTCAATAACAATGAAAACAGTCTGGTGAAGACTTCTCACATATTGGAGAATTCTTTTCCAAGACAGAGGTATGTGCAAAACCTCTAAGTCTTCCTCTGTTGGAATGTGGAGCTCACAGGAAGAAGAGCTCCACCAAAAATTGAGAAGATCAATAAAAAATGAGCATGCTACTTCTTCGAACGTAATGATTTCCAGAAGAAAGCTAAAATGGAAACACTACATGCAGATGGAAGAAAAAGGTGCTCTTCAGGACATGTTGCCAAATGATCTTCTGAAGGAAAGCAGAGATTTAAACTGCAGACAACAAAGTAAAAAGTGGTTTTTAAGGAAGGCCTCAAACTCAAAACAAGCAGAACTCTCAAAAGCCCATTTGGCAGAGTAGAGACAGGATATGAAATTAAAATGTCAAGTAAAACTCCTTCCTGTGACCTCTTTGTTAGATTCTCCTTTAAACAGCATAAGGACTGCTCTTCAGACTTTTCCAGTATGAAACCACTACATATGGAAGGTAACAAGGAAACCAGAAGAAAAAAAAGAGCTAAATGTTATCCAGTCTTTATTTTTTTCTTCAGGCTGGATTTGTCAAGCTGTAGAACAGAACAAAACTCTGAACAGATGATGACCTGGAAAACTGGGTTGCAATTGTTCTCTGACAAACCTGGGATCTAGGACCTGTCATAAAATGACAGGAGTCTGGTTTCTGTGCCTGCTGTTTATTTTGATTTAAAAATTCCTTCTCTGTGTCTAAAAGTACATGGCTTTTAGAAGAAAATGAACTTAACTTATAATTTTTGGGCAAAATGAGAAAGAGGATGTTTCCACTTTCACAGGTATCCAAAATCCATTTTTTTTCTTTTGGAATCTTCTAAATACCCAAATAATGTTTTCCAATTTATCCTCTACATGCTTCCCCCAATATTTCTTATGACTTAGTGGATTCAGTTCAGTCTTAAAACTACTGCTGAACACTAAATTCCAAACATCTTTACTGTAGATTCTTTCTAAAAAGTAATATCCATATACTTCCTTGTGCTGAAAGAAGTAGCTGAGAAGAATAAACTATTCTTAAGCACAATACCTGATATCACAACTTTAAAGAAACAATCCCAAAACAGTAATTTAAATACTAGATTAAAAGGAATAATGTAGTTGATTTAAGACAACCATGTGCAAAGCATTTTCTTTATCAATTTAGTAGCTATGGGCTGCAATCCTTCATCGCCTTGACTCAGAGTATTAGGACATGGAGGAAAATTTAACATGATGGTTCCATTCAGTCACCTTTTTTAAAAATCTTCTTAGCCTACCCTGCCTCTGCAGAAGACGGTCACAAAATTTCACGTTAAAGCAGCAAGGCACATTGTTTGTCACCACAATATAGCTATTTGTTTTTCTACACAATTATTACAGCCTCCAGAATGCCAACTGCATTCAAAATATGCTTTGCCCAAAATGCACTGGGTAATGAGTTTATTTTTATTTTCTAAGTAGTAAAATAGCCTCTACTCCCCAAGTATCACTTAGCTACACAATAATAATTTGCTAATTCTAATCACCGCACTGTATTTTAAAAAGGGAAACTGCTGTTGAGATCCAGCATCCTCAGCATTCAAACTCAATCCAAAATTACCTTTGCGTCCAGGAATTGATGTAAGCGAATATCTTGAGGGCATGTTCCTTTCTGAGCTGCAAAGCATCACCACCTTCAATGTCTGATACTAAAGAAAACAAAAACATAAATACATCAGGAAGGAAAAAAACCAATGTGAAGTTGCTCTGTTTTTATTAGAAATTACCTTTGACAGCACAAAAAATAAATACTGAAGCAAAACCACGTAGATTTGGTTAAAAGAGGTAAGGTTTAGATGCAAGTGACTCGAACACTCTTAGTGCACAATGTTCTTGAATACCACTGCAAAAATTCATGATTGAGACCAGACCCTTCTTGTAATCCTATTTTTATGAAATATTCCTCATAAGCTTTCTGGGAACCCCTATCTGATGTGCACTTTCAAGTATGAACTTCCAACAAGTTTACTCATTAATCAGATGCCTTGGGTTTGGTTTTTTGTTTTGCTGGGGTTTTTTTTTCGCCCTGATTTTTAAATGTCTGCATTTGAGATGACCATGAGACCTCAATTTCCTTTTCCTGATCAAATAAAGACTGGGAAAAACAAGAAAACAAACAAAAACCAAACCACAACAAAACTACCAAGATAAGAACAATGTGCTGGGTACATATAAGGTTATTTCAGACTGAGCTGATGATTATTGCTTTCAAATATAAACACATCTATCGTGACATTTAACCATAATGAATCACTAATCGGCAAAATGATAAAGGCTTACCACATTTATTACAGAGGAAACCAGAACAGTTCTGTACTGAGTTCAAACCCCGAACACTTCACTGAGGGATTACCAAATGCCCCACTTCCCTCTAAAAATGCTTCTACACTCAAATAAGGCCAACATCAGTAGGTCCACAGCTCCACTTACGCAGCACCTTATTTATATCCCAGAGCACTGGATTCTGTCTCCTGGCCACACACCTTTCCCCAACTACCAGCGCACAATTCTTGCTTCCTCCTTGTCCTAAATTTCCAAACACTTGTACAATTATCTAACTGCTACACAAATCAAGGTAAGCATTCCTTTTAAGTGGATCTTTGCATTTATAACACAACTAAGTTTTCATCTCCACATTTCACAAGAAATTTCAAGTATTACATGTTCACAAATCCACTTCACAAGCAAACTGTGGGAAAGGTTCTCAAACAGCAGTGAGCTCTTCAGAATCCCTGCCTCAACCTTCTCTCCAGCCTCAGCCTTGCAAGGCCCTGTGTGATCCATCCACACAGGTTTCCAAAAACTAAAGCTAATGAATGTCTGTGGGCATGGATCAGAAAGCAAAGTTCAGAAGAAAACCACTTCACAGCATAATCACACTGAACAAATACTTACGACTTCTTTGAAATAAGGATATCACGTATGCACATACATCCACATTTTCATACGTACGCATACATACAAATATAAAAACATCCCAAAAGCAGCCTCTGAACAGGATACCATCAAACTTTAAAAACCACTTTTCTGTCTCACTCCTGTAAGGCTTTAAAGATCCTACACAGCACTGGACAAAGCACAAGATGGAGAAGCAGACTAAAAGATGGGTACCACTCAATATTACCTTTTATTTTAAACACCACTAATTACCATGACAGTTGACTCTTTCAAGGCCAAAGCGCAGCGCTGAAGAAACCAAGAACTCCATCACACAACTTAGGTCAAGCTTACCACAAAAGACAGATCCTTAGCTATAGATAGTATCTAAAAAAACAAGAAAACAACAAAAAAAACCCCTGCCCAGCATCAAAGGTTCATAAATCTCTGTTTTCCAATTTTGTCAGCATTGTTTCATTAAGATGAATTCCTTCAAACTTGACAGAAAAAACTGTTGGCAATTTAGTAGCAACAAAGCTAATTTTACCTTGTAGGATCTTACACATCCATTTCTAACACTTCTTTCATCCCCCCATCACCCTAATTAAACACACACTCTACCAAGCAGGACAGTAACTCCAACTTCCAGAGCAGCTTTTTCACTGCAAAAGTTTGAATCACTCCCAAACCTCCCTCTTTGAGATTATAAAGAACTGAAAGTTAAGCAAACTGGCCCCTTCAAAGCTACAATTGCCATGTAAAGGGGACAGAATAGAGAAGTTATGGAAATACTGAAACTAATGCCTCAGGTCAAAAAATAGGGAGGTATTTGCCTAAGTTGGAGAAACCTGTTATTTTCCTGTTTACGCATTCTACATCTCACACACTGACCAACTTCAACTGGTCTTATTTATTAAATCACTGCTAATTAATACAGTGGCTACAGACGTGATTTCCCTTTGGGTTTCTGTACCTAGAAATAATACTGAGTTTATTCCTGAAAAGACAGGAGGCACCACACTGAGGCTGCACTTTTCCATGGAGCTTAGCTAGGTCTGTGCTACCAAAACAGGCAGTGACACGTGGCAGGGCTTCTTCTCCTGGACCTTAGCTCGAATTCTCTTTTGCTCCTTAGCAGAAATTATCTTGTTCACCTCTGTTAATTCGTGTCCCCACAACCAAAATTTCAATTTTAGGCTTTTGAGTTCCTCTCTGAGTATCAGCTCTGTGGATACCCCTGATTTACAGCACCTCTGTTTAGGGACACATGCAGCTTGAAGTACAGAAACAATTGGTTCTGAAGCATTTCTAAGATTTTTTTAACTGAAAAAAGTACTTACAGAAAAGCAATAGGAACAAACACACTCATTGTCAGTCCTGGGCATTTTCTGATTTCTGTCAGTTCTGTAAGAACTTCCTTGCCACATGATTTCACTTCCAAATGATGGTGTCGGCCTCTCCTTTTAAATTAGTTCTCTTCCACCTTGAATGGGCCAGTAGTTAAACCAGACTCATTCAGTTGTGAATAAAGCAAGCCCTTTATCCTCTCCCATGCTCCAGCATCCTGCCATGCCTCAGAACCTCCTCAATCTGCTGCCTCCCCACGTTCTCACACTTTCACTGTTTCAAATCCAGCAGTAACAACCATGTCAAACTTTTCCAAAAACTTCTACTTTACCCAGCCTCCTTCCTGCAAATTGATTTGGTAGACAGGACTTCTCCCTAGTTTCACACCTAAGGCAGTGATTCCCACAGGATGCACTACGGTACCCTTGTGCGCTCTGAGAGCCTCTGAACCTCATCAAAGTGGCAGCCTACGTGCTCTCCCCAGTAAGAATTGATAATATGTGCCCCAGAGCTTCCCAGCCACGCATTCCAGGATCTCTAAGTTTCTGTCTCAGCAGTGGCAGTCCAACCCTAGGCTCAGCTCCTTCGTGTCTGCATTGGCTGCTTCTTTCTCCAGGCACTCACAAGGCAGCAATATCAGAGATGTTCTCCTTCCCTATCTCTAAGCTCAACCTTCTCCTCCTTCCTTAAATTTGTTCTACCAAATCTTTCTTCTCAGTTAAAGCCTCTTAAACCTTTCTACCCTCCAGTTTCCCTCTTACTTTCCAGGCACACAAACACCTTCATCCTGAACTAGATCCAATTCCACAATCAATATATCCCAGTTCAAGCCCACACTACAATGGCACCTATAGCCATGCATTTCAAACACCATCAGCACTCCTGCAGGAACCCCGAGAGACAGTGAGGGAACCGCACAAATCCAGCTTCCAATCCAGCTGAAAACTACCCACATTCTTGCTGGCTTTGTAAGCCATGGAATACTCAGGCTGGCAGTTTGAGAGCAGGGGAAGCTAGGAAATGCGAGGAATGTGAAGCTGGGAGAAGTAAACACCTTTGCAGTAACCAGAGTTGTAAAATTGCCACACCCCATCTGGAGCAACTTCACCCCAATATTGCTCATCTGTAGGCAAAGACGTGGTTACTATTAAAGTCTCAAAAAACCAGAACACTGAAGGCTTTAAACAGATCCATCCAAGACAGAACTAACCAGCAGAAAGAGGAAGAGCAGGATGTAGGTAAATTCCAGCTAAATATATTCTACCAATATAATGCAGTAAATGGGGTCTTTCCACATACTTGCAAGGGCTCATCTCACTGAGTAGTCACAAGATGGTTTAGAGATCTTTTTATCACAGTAACACCACAGAAGAAAAAGCTGAGCTGCTTAACTAACCTGATTTAACATCATCTAGTGTATAAGTTTTCAGATATTCTTAAAAAAAAAAAAAAAAAAATCAGACTGACTTAAAGCGTAATTGTTTATTCAAGTAGCTGATGAGAAGCCAAAATACACAATGGTCAAAGTAAAAATTTAAAATATTTCATACAAAAAAAAAATTTAAAAATAGTATTTCCTTGCTGTTTCCCCAGTCTCCTGTTTTACTTGGCCAGCTTTAAATGAAACCTTGGGTTATTTACCTAATCTTTCACAGAAGGGTGATTTGCTAAAAGTGTGTTACAGTACTAGTAACAACACTAGCTCCCAAACTCAGAAAAAACCCTATAAATAAATTGACTAAATCAAAAAAATGACAGAAGATGAGAAAAATACAAATCAACTGCAAAGAACAGGGCAATACAATTTCAGAATACAACTGTGGCCAAATGAAGCTGAGCTCCTAAGTGCATTTTTAGCAAGAACTTCAGAGCTAGAGGAACACACTGTAATTAGACCTCAAGGACAACCATCATGCTGGACTTGTGGGGAATATCTTATATCCAAAGGTCACTTATCATACCAAGCACAAAATCAAATGGCAAGCAAAAATAATCACTTTTGAAAGCATACTTCCTCTACTTTCAGAAACATAACCTAGTCAAAAGTAAATAATACAAAACTCTTTAAAATCTTTAACTCTAATTTCTCCATATTCCAAACTGTAACGAGGTCCAGTTGCATATGGATTGTGTTCCCTCCCCCTCCTCCCCCAAGCCTCATCTGATATCAGCTTCTCATGGGAAAGACCAGATCACTTGCAGAATGAATATTATTCTCAGAAATTGTTCACCGGTACAGAATAAACAGAGGAAATGAGCCATACACTAAATAAAACAGCAATAGGAGCAATAACACTAATCTTGTCAGAAATATATATGTATACAGATATAAAAATGTGTAACTTTCTGTGTGAGTACCATTGTTCACACAGAGAACCAGCACACTTTTTTCAATGCATTGAGATGTTTTCCATGATTAGTAGGGGGTTTCTTTTTGCTTAGGATCAACAGCATGTAAGATGATAGCCACAGAGTTCAGCATCTCCCATTCCCTTTCTACTTTCACATATTAGAATTACTTTTTTTATTATAAAGAATTTATGACTGCCTTAGATTGATTCACCACAGTTCTTCCCAACCTTTATTGGAGCCATCCTTGACAAATATTTAATAGGACAGCATCAGCTTGAAGTTCAATGGCCAGAGTTTAACTGTCCAGACTTCCCTACAACTTTTCAGTGAGGAAAAAAAGTCTTCTTTCTACCTCTCTGTCTCCATAACACAAAAGCATCCCAGAATACTGACTAGATATGCATAATAAAAGAGAAGCACAACTGCAGAATGTACTAGAAAATACAAAAAGTTAATTCTTTGGTATTAGAAACACTGTTCAAATGTCAGGAACAATCAGATCTGTAACCCCCAAACACTACAGCAATACAATTCTATAATGGACTGGTTAGGGTGCTTGAGTGCCTTTAATGCTACCTTGATGATACTCATCACACAACCAGAGCACAGCATTACAGATAACTACACCCACCTCCAGCCCACAACACACCTCAATTCATTTTAAGTCTACATCAAACTCTAAACTTCTTGTATTTATAAATATTACAACTCGGTAAATAGATTGCTTTCCTGCAAGATTTTGACTATGAAGTATACAAATATTAAAACACAAATATCGTGAAGACAACATAATGGCTTAAGGACAGGAATTAGCAACTTTAAGAGTCTCATTTCCTTAAAAAAACCAAACTGTACTTGTGTCAGAGACAAACTTTTGAACAAAGGCAATTTCAACAAATCTGACAAAGGTTTGCAAGTCTAAACAATACTGTGTTCTCAGGAATGGAAATACAGGAGCTACTCAAAAGAATAAGGAAAAAGCAGTTACAACTGGTGTCCCCAATGTCATCTGCTGGTTATTCAGCACCTGAGTAATTCCTCACAGCTGCCATGAGATCAGAAGCACCTAAGGAATTCTAATTCAGTATTCCAATGCACAGCACAGTTGCACAAAGAGCAGAACAAGCCTTGGTATGTTCATCAACCAGACAGCATTTCTAAGATACAAATTCACCAGAACAGGGAAATCAGCTGACCTCAGGTAACCGCTACCTTTTATCTCCTGTTTCTCTGCAAACACCAGCGAGTTCTCTCTTTCAATCTCTACATTTCCCTTCCCATCCCACCTCCCTTATCTTCTCCAGCAAACACCTGTTCTCCTTTAATCATAGTAAGTTAATGCAGTCTGGAGCAAAACAGCAGCAGCTGGCTCTGGGCAGCTGTATGAAATTGAAGAATTGGCACCTTGCAGGAGTGATGCCACCCTAAAGTTTTCATCATGCTAGGTCACGTTTGCTTTGGGTTAAAATGCCCCCTTTAGAATGGCTGCAGAAGTCTACCTAAGCCAACAGCTGTCCTTAAGAGCATCTGACAACTTTCACCTTCCCAAAGAGAACTTGCCACAGGCACTGCTTCCAGTAACAGTTCCACACTGTTTTAAATGCAGTTAAATGCTAACGAGCAGACGATACCCAGATATACCCAGCACACTGGAGCTGGGTCTACCCAGAACTACCCCAGTCAACTACAATCTAAATAAACTCTTAGATACAGCATCTCAAGTGTAAAACAGCACAAGCCACGCCAGGTCCAGCAGCAGCACTGCACCTTCTACACAAAGCCAAGCCCAAGTTGCTACACCGTGTAAACTCACACTGTTCCCACTCAATGAGCCCCAGCTCCAAGTTCACCAATACTGAATCCAAGAATGCCTAACAGTGGAAATCTGGCCTGGATAAAATGGGAATGTGAAATACATAATTCAGGTTGGATTATGCCAAGGACTGAGGAACAAGCAGTATCCCATGCAGCACAGAGTGGCATGGATACAGAGAAGGAGGAGACTCCCATCAAAGGTTCAAAGAGCAGAATGTGCTTCCATCAGTTAAACACTGTGTAATGCACATACAGCCTTTCTGATCAAACACCAGTAGGAAATGGGGTAAGACCAGCTTGTGGAGTATCTGGCTGGGAATGGAATAAACTGGGCCAAACTGCACCTTGCTCTGGCTCTGCTGGCCCAAGAAGAGTCTCCAGGAGTCTCCACATTGTCCTTTTCATACCCCCAGCTTCTGAGAGGGCTCCCCGGGCCCAGCACAGCACAGCAGGAATGTACAAAGCTGCTCCCAGCCAGTGGGATGTCCAGGCTGCTGCATTTCCATGGAAGCCTGGCAGTTACAGCAGGGCTGAGCCTGGGCCCAGGAGCGTTCATCAGCACTGGTTCCATGTCAATCATATCAGACAGAAGGAGTCTGAAGGATCTGTGGGATCTCTGCACCTTCTAATGCTTCTGTTATCTTGGAATTCTCAGCAGACAAGATATTGCAGTCCTCCTTCTCCAGGGAAAGGCAAGTTACATATTACTAAGGAAAAAAACCCCAAAAAGCAATTTCAAAGCATCTGTGCCACTCATTGGAGTTTAGCAACAGGGGAAAAAAAAAAAAAAAAAAAAAAAGTAGCAGTCTTATTCCAGAGTCCTATTTTAACTCAGGATTGTGAATTGTCTTTGACTCCAAGATGTTACAATTCTGGGAAGACTGTGGTTTTTTTCTTTATATTGAAGTCGTCATAGTTCCTCTTTTAATTAAGAAAAAAAACAACAAAACAAAACCAAAAAAACCATCTCAATTTAGGCAGTATTTCCACAATCAAGTCTGCCTGACATCACCAAAACACATACTAGATGTGGAAAGTCAGGCTGCCCATCATAATATTTTGACAACAGCCACTGCAAGTTTCTTAAGGCATCAGTGTAGGATTGGACAAGCACTGCATAATTCCAGCATTTCCTAGCATATCACTAATTATCCCAAGGTAAATTTCAAAGCTAGGGCTGACACCGACACTGCCAAAACTACTGCTCAGATAAAGGATTGCTTGCTTTCAGTTTACAAGAGAGTACTTGCATTCTTTCCTTTCAATAACATAATGTATCAGTACTTGAATGACTCTGTGTTTGAATAATTTTTGTCTAATACTCCAGCTCTGGACTTCTTTTAAAATACTCCTTTAAGGTGAAGACATAGAACTCAGTCTATCAAACTACTTCGTAAGTAAAACAAAGATTTAATTACATGAACAAGGTTCCAAAAACTAAAGAGGTTTTCTATTAGTCTTAATTAGAAGTAGCAAGGAATGCAAAAATTAAAATACCTACTCCAGGAAGCATTCTATTTTCAAGAGAGAACTTTGCAAATTAGTTCAGCTGTACTACTTGGCACGCTGTGAATCAGTTTCAGACAACAACAGCAGCCTTCCCCCACAACCAGAAAGAAAAGGCCCACGACTGAGCCACCCTGGCCCATAAGAAGCAACAGATTACCAGTAGATTTACAACAAAAGCATGTAATGACTGTGCTCCAGGTTTCAGGGACAAAATCTGTGAGAGGCAAATATGATTAATTCATTTCTTACAAAGTATATTTAAGCCTCCTTAAACAAGGAGATGAGAGGTAAATGGGCAATGGGTCATTATCCTCAATGGAGCTTCAGGCAGTTCATTGAAAGCCCAGGAAGAGCTTGCTCAGCATTTGAACTCCAAGGCTTTATTTGTTTCCATCAGCACAGGTGCAAGCAACACTCATTCAGAAAGGACAATAAAATCCTGAGGAAGGATAGGCAAGCAATAAAGTCACTGTCTTTCAGATACACACTCAAATTTTGCATTCCTTTGTGCCTGATAATCTGTATTTAGTAAATCTCTCAAACACACAATGTATTAGGTAATTTGCTGGCTAAAACATATAATTTTTAGAAGATGATGGATTGAAAGAAATAAGAGAAATAAAAAGTAAGAGATGGCTGAAGGCAATGCATGGGGTCTATACAAGTACATCCAAGACAGCAGTGAAGTTTCCTGACAAGCATCCCCCACAACCAGAAAATGTATTTACAGATGCCATTTTGATATAAACAAATGTTTTTACAGGTCTCATTTCAGCAAGTACACATGGGGCAGTATCTGTAGCTATGGCTACACAGAGTTCAAATCCAAGTCACTCTGGAAAGACTCAAACTGGCACTGTTGTTCAGACCATCAAGTTTCCAAGACACTGATGGAAACTGATTTCAATTTCTGATCAGCTTGATCAGACTGCATCTACTCTAAATATTACATCAGCAGATCAAGCACTGACACCTGTGACTTGAAATACTGTGGTATTCAAGTTTCACGTCATATATTAAGGAAAAAAAGTAGTTTAGAGGAAAAAATAGTTCACCTTTAAGTAAACCAGCAACAGTTTGTTGTTAACTGTGAAAGAAGTCAGAGACCAGCCAACACAGACAAGGATTTACTTCACTGACTGTCCTTCAACTAAGCAGGAGAACTTACTTTTATCAAGCTTTTGAGCTCACACTCCCCAGTGTTATCCCATAAGTTCCAAGAAGGAAAAAATAAAGTTTTCAATATCTTGTACCAATTGTTGACTGTGAGCCCAGAGTGTAATCCCACCATGCACCTCCTGTCCAGAACACAGGTGCCTGACAAGGGTGGATAAACTGTGCTACACAAGCCTTTCACAGACAGCCCATTTCCCAAATTCCTCAGTAGATATTGATATTCTGGCCCCTCTACAGCTTTTCTGGAGCTGCCCTCCCAAACATGCCACTGTCCATTTCCAGCACTGTTCACAGCTTCTCCAAGCAGATAGAGCACAGAAGTGAAAGCACTGTCAGTTTTGTTGATGCCCACGGAGTTCAGAATGAAATCTGGTGAAGAGATCTGCAAAGAACAGAAACTACTGGCAGAAAATGACTCTGTTTTTCAATTCACACCCACTTAAAAGTAATTTTACTGCTGGTGAAAACCATGGGGCTTGTACTGAAACCTAAATGATGAAGAATTTAATAATTACATGTCACAGAATAATAAATAGGCAACTGAACACTTCCTAAAGATGAAATTAAACTCTTAATAAAATTTATCAAATCCCCCCAAAATGACCTGGGAAGCACAATAGAAAGATAAAGACAATGACTGTTGAACAACTGTAGTGGCACAGCATAAAGCATGTATCTCCTGCTTCTATACACAATTACATAGATTTAAAACTCTCAAGTGGAAGTCAGTGCAATGAACTGGAGGCTTCTTCAATGTGTGGAAAGCATGGAAAAAGGCAAAAGAAGTTTTGCCACTCACCTCCTTGATGGGAACCAATGGTCTGCAGGGATGCTGATCTAGAAACCAAGTCTCAATTGTCACAGGTTTCTCAAGTCTTATTTACAGCCCTTCTACAAATTAGCTGAATAAAGGTCAACTCACAAAGGTGCATTTTCCACAAGGATTTTTTCTGACTAGTTTCAACTTCTTCCACCGGTTGTTCCAGCACTAAATCTCATGAGCAGTTCCATACAAATGCACAGAACTGCAATGCACTTGCACCAGAGCTCCCTTGAGAAGCTCACCATCCATCAGACGCACTGGATCTGAACAATTCCAGAAATAAAACTTTGCAAATCTACAAACGAGCTGGATATTTTTACTAAGTGATAAGAACACCACAGAAATCCTCACAGTTGCATGTCCATGTTTAGCATTCAGATTGCAAATCAATTCCCATACAAGGAAAGGAACAAAGTGGAAAGAACGGCTTCTCACCTCTTCACATTTTCAAGAAATTGCCAATTTGCTGCACAAAATGAAAGAAGAAATCACCTCAATATCAGCTTAAACAGCAGAAATTAAATGGCCACAACTCTGTTTAATTGCAGCATGCTGTTACTATGAGCAGCACTGAGTAATCAGCACAACCACTTGCTCCTGAGGATGGTAAGAATCTTTTTCACATTGTCCCAGCATCCAGACAACTACAAAGGTGTAGCCTGGGCTACAGAAACCCCTATTAGCTACCTGAAAAGAACTCAAAGAAGTAAACAGATCCAATAAAAGGAACCAAGAAGTAAACATTGCTCTTCCCTCCCAATCACTTAAATGCCAAATCACAGCCTGCTCATCACTTGGACACAGAACACGATTCCAGGATTTGCTTTTCTGACTCAGTGTCAGTTGAACACAGGAAGACGGGAGCAAACTGCAGTGACATGGAGAAATCAAGCAGCAAGGAGTTAAAACCTGTAACACAGAAAGTCTGGATCAGCAATTTTACTGTTTAACATGGAAGAAAAAAGAAGCAAAAAGGAATTCTATGAATTAAAAGAATGGGCGAGGCTCATAATGGCCTGAAGCGTCTCCATGGCAGACAAAACCATCAATCTCCCAAAACCAAGGCATCACCTCCAAGGCAGGCCGAGGGAAATGGAGCCAGGTCTGCTCTCCAAGATCCTGCCCCCTGAACCCCAGAGTGACACTGAGCCCAAGCATCTGTAGTGCCCCACTACACTCTGCACCACCTCTGTATCCAAGGACAGCCCCAAGAGCGGCTCTGGTAGAAGAACTGACACCAACAACATCCCAGACAGCCTAAAACACATTACCTTGGACTTGGCTCAGGAATTGCTTGAGACTTGGGTGACTTGAAAACTACCCTTGTGGAGGGAAAGCAATATGGCACCAAACACATCAGAAGAATAATCACACAGGAAGATTTCCTACACGGGAAACACGATGACTTCTAGCTCTACACTGATCAAGTATCTTTTGAACATGAAGCAAGGGATGCTTTTCTTTTCCTCTCTTGCTCTCTTCATTTTCCTTGAAGTTATCCACTAACTAATCCACTCCACAGTGGTAGAGCCTCGTGGCTTTAAGGATATTGTTCCAAGTACTTATCCAACAGAAGATTTCCCTATATACAAAGAGAAGCATTTCAGTAAATACTCGTCAATGGTCTGTAACTCACAACAAAACTCAGCAGAATGGGATTTACATAACTCGTCTTCAGCATCACTGATCAAGTGGCTTGAGCAATGAGAAGGAACCAGTTTGCAGCAGCCTGAACAGGAAAAGTCTCAGGACAAAATCGTTTCTGATCACATCAAGTAACATGAACCGAAATAATTGTACAGAACAAAAGCTGAAATATCTTTCCAAAAATAGAAGCCTTTTAGCTACGAAAGTCACAGAGCTTTTCCTTCAATTGCTTTACAACTACAAACAAAACAACTTTGTCTTAGTGTCACCTTCCCTTTCACTTTAGAAAGTTCACAATTATCAAGGATACAAGTTCCTCCTTCCATTTTTTGCCTCTGTTTACTCCAGTTCATTTGGAGTAGCACCTCAGCACAATCCACAACTGCAATTTGGCAGTACTGCTATAAATAAAAGGTTCTTTTCATTTTCCTTTAAGCCTGGCGGCTCATTGCCTTAAAAAGGGTCAAAGCCAAAAGTAAACAAGAAAAAATTACTGAATTTCAGTGTTATAAACAAGTGACTTTCTTTTCTTCAACAGGAGACAGCAAAGATCTATAAGGTTGGGCAGTTACCCCAATAAATCCTCCATGGCATCTCTGCAGAGGTTCTGAACATGGAAATATCATTTAAGGGGGGAAAAAAAGATGAATCTTTTAAAAAACGCAGGGAAAAAAAAGGAAAGAAAAAAGCCATGCAACAGAGACAATTTCTACAGTTTTGCACAAGAGGAATCATCAAACAGCCAAATGAAACTTTAGATCTGCACAAAACACTAGAGGTAATCGAATAATCAATCCTGAAGTTTACAGGTAACCACTGAACAAGTGAGAGCAGCTCTTGGAGACCAAGTGATGTTAATGATGCAATATTTGTAATAATTTTATAACACATCCTCAATATTTGAGTTCTCACAGCATAAAATATTGATCCTCTCCAGATCCCAAGGAGCAAACTGAATGCTGCAATGTTTTGGAGTACAATTTCTCACCTACCTCAAGGTAAACATACCCTCACCCAACCTCCAAGGCTACTCTTTGTACCTCCTACATGCCAGAACAACATGACAAGGAGTCAAGCCAAGAATCTCCAGCATCCAAATACAGGGATATCCTGAAACTACACAAACAGTAAAGCACTCCAGTACCTCAAGGGTTTTATGGACCTGATCATTCTGGGAGCAGTTCTGCAGGCCAGCTGACAGTGATAACAGACAGAAAACAACAGTGTGAGTCCACATTCATCTCCTGTGCTTCAGTAAACTGGGGGGGTGTTTTGGGTTGGTCCTTGGGGTTTTTTATTTTTCTGGTTTACTAAAGAGAAAACATAAGGTGAAAGACAGCCTGCAAGCTGGCATAGTAGAAAAACATCTAGAAGGCTCTAATCATCAGTGTGAACTGATTCTATAAGATTTTAGAGATGATTGGGAAAAAAAAACAGGCTAAAGAGGTAGTAATTGAAAAAAGTGAAGCAGAATGCTGGGAAGAAAACAAACTTTGTTCCCAGAAACCAAGAACTGGGAATAACCGAGGCCTACCAAGGTAACCTAAAACCACGGCTGCCACTACATAATAAAACCTATTTTTCCATGTTGTAATCTTTGTTTCTTACTTTCATAAAACCCAAACCAAACAAGAAGAACAAACCAAACCTAAACCAAAATCATCTACGGGGTTTTAAGTCAACACACATCAAGATCAGCTGCAGTCCCAAAGGGAAGCCTCGTAGGCAACCAAGCTGAGCTGGGCTCTCTGGGACACGCCATGGCCAGGACTGTGAGGACGCTGACTCAGGACTGGTCTGAGAACCAGACTGGCACTTTCAGCTAAGAAGAGGCACTCCCAGGCACACAAGGACAGTCTTGCACTCAACAAACAGCACGGAGCACCACATCCTCAAGACTTGGGAGTGAAGCCTCCACAGGGATGGCATCAACCTACAGGCAGCTCACACTATGCCCATGGCTCCAGGTGGGACACAGCAACCTGCAGAACTCCTGTAAGAGACCTGAGACAGCAAAGCCCACCTCTGATGCTCCATTTCTGTATTTTCTGGCTCACTTTAGGGTTAAGATTATCTGGGTATCTGTGCAGTGCCCAGCAAAACAGAGCTGTTCTGATCAGGGCCTCTGGACAGCACAGAAATGTAAATATTACTCAAGAACAAATGAAACTCAATATAAACCCTCCTAGATTGACAAGACCTGGCATCCAAAGAAACCAAGGAATGCAAAGTATATCAGGGTTCATTTTGGGATACAGAATGCTGTAAATTAACATAAAAGCACAGAATGTCCTCAATGCACTTTTCCTGTAAAATCTGTGCACATTTAAATGAGCCCCTATAATTAATGCCATGAGAATCTGTTCTTAAGCCTTTTGTAAATAAGTGGCCTTATCTTAAAAAACAGCCCATTGTGTCTTCCCTTTTTTCTTCTAATAAAGGCTACTAAAAATGTTTATATTGTGGAAGATTAATTACAGAAAAATCAGACTCTTTATAGACTTCACTCCTATTAAACCTTGCCTGGGATAATGTAAATGATGCTAAGAAACCTACAGTGAGAAATTAAGACTGTTTGCTCTGATTGAACAGATTGTCTTACTGTGCAAAAACTCCTCTAAAGTCTGGGCATTTCATAGGGGAATTTGCATTTTACTGAGTTCCTGGATCAAATCATAACTTGAAATTACTACTTCTTCTCAGGAACTAACTTCAAGATCAGGGAATTTACTGGGTCTAACATGCAGATCAAATGCTGAAAATCAAGATGCTGCAAGAGAAGAAAAAGAAATATATACCAAAAAAACCAACACTGCTGATTCTACCCACAGAATATTGCCTGCTTCTCGTGCTTAAGCACAGCAATATCTGTTAAATATATACATGCACACTTCCACACCTTTGGCCAAAAAAATAAGCTTTTCAATCCACAGGTTTCCAGTTCAGCACCTCAGGCAGCCCCTGAGTGCCACAGACCCGGGACCATTGACTGCCTGTAACAAAACCAGGCCTGAGGACCTGGAGTCTTCCCAGGACATAACCCTGGGCCTACACAAAGGTCACTGCTGCTGGACGAAATCCCTAGCTCTGCACACTGTTATGGGGTGTGGGTTAATACTGTAGCAGTTTGCAGTGGAACTAATATGCTTCTGATAAAAATATGCCTGTTTGTTGGCAGAGCTGCTCAGTTTCACCCATCAGTTGGTAACCTCTTAGGAAGAAAACAGGAGCTTCCCACGTGTTCCTTCCCAAACACCACGTTGAGAGCTGCTGTCAACTCCCTTTCCAAGTCACCTGTCATGCAATTGATACCAAATTATATTCTGTAAACATTAAAGCAAATGAAGACAAAAGCCAGTGTGTGGCCATGTAAAAACGTTTTGTTTAGCAAGAAGATTGTAAAGCAAGGAGATGCTGTTTCCTGGACCTCTCTGAAAACCCTGCTTGGGTAGTTCCGGTGCAGAGCTGCTCCCAAATGCTCCGTGGGCAGCAAAGGAAACTGCTGGCAGCCTGTGGCTCACACATTTCGGGCATGACCTCATTCTTTACTACCACTTTTCATTTCTGCTGCAGTGTTTTAAAAAACCGAGGCTTGACATCATTTTTGTATTATGTACCTTTCATTATTACTTAAGGAACACAAATAACTCAACTGGAAGTTACAAAAGAAACCATCCCTCCCTCACAGCTCAGTCTCATCCAGTGAGAAGGGAGTACCATCACATGTCTTTGTATCCAAACACACACACACCAAACAGTTCTGGTGAATTTCAGTGTGCTTCTTTCTCTGAAGGGAAGGCCAAACCTAATGTTACTTAAACAGCATTTTTGGAAATTAACTACATAGCAGCAGTACTTCGGAATTTTCCTAATAGATTTTGACTTTCAAATACATATTTCCTTCTACTTAATAGCAGAGATATATCTTGTATAATGCAGAACCATTAAATTATCCATACCCCAGTTTGCTATATATATATCTATATATCTATATAAGAAAAGAATTGTTAAAGTGATTGAAGACCTTGCTTTATCTGTAGGGAAATACCTGTCTACATCAATCCCAAATACCTTAAAACACCTGTAAAAATCAATTCATACTGGAATTTCAGGGATTCCTTGAAATATCAAATTTAATGTTGCAACTTTTTTCTACATGATCATACCAATCCCAATAAAGTTTAAGCAATGATTACTTATCAATCCATTCAAAGCAACTGAAGTTTTCTCTTCCAACAAGAAGCTATCATATACCATCGATAATTCAGTCTTATGTTGAACCTACTGTTTAAATAACCATTTGGTGTGTAATAGCAACATAATCTGACTTATTCCAGCCTCTGAACTCTCCTGAAAGTTACTTTTACACCTACATTTTTACTTCTCAAAGCTGGCCACCACTGAATATTCTATTTCCCCAGCAAGAAAGAAGCCAACATTCAAGCACTGTAGGATCCTAAGGAAGAACAAACTGCACATGGAAGTGGGCCTCAGGAGAGTGAGGACAACTCTACCCAAACCCTGTCCTAGGCAGCATTCTGTGCTCCACTCTCCTGGAACAGGATTTGCAGTGTAACCAGGAAAAATGCCATGTTCAAGATCCAAGATAGTTAAACTTCCCACTAATCACAAACTTCAGCTGGTAAGTTGTTTCAATTCCTCAGCATCCGTACAAATGGTGTTTTTTTGGTCTTTGTTCATGAGGCAGAGCTCCTGAGAAGCTGGGAAGGTACCTCGGCTGCCACGGAGCGCAGGTTCCAAGGGATACACGAGGCCTACAGGGAATTTCGTGCCCTTAACGCTCCTGATTCCAGCGGCAGCGGGGGGAACACCTGCTGTATCACCCCTCCGACCCTGCCGGTAACACTCGTAAAAGAGAAAACTTCGGGAGGGAGCCAGAGACCACCCCCGAAGCCAAACACCCGGGAGCACCTTCCCAACCTCGCCAAGCCGAGCCAGGCTCCTCCAGGCGCCGCTTCCCTCACAGCTTCGGGAGAATCGGTGCCCGAAAAGCACCTGCACCGCGTACCGAGGCCAGGCACAGGGAGGAGAAGGCAGGATCACTTCGAGCCGCCTTTACTGCTGCTGCTGCTGGTTAAAAGGGACCCAGCCCAGGCCCGGCTGCCCCCGGAGCGGCTCCCGGGCAGCTCCTCAGTCCGGCCAGGCCTCGCCGCGGCTGCCGGGGATGCGGATCCCGAGGGAAAGGGGGGATGGAGCGGGGACACGGCGGCGGCGGGCCCGCCCCAGGCCGCGGGGAAGGAAGGGGGAAGGAAGCGCCGAGCAGGGCATGGAGGGAGCTCCTCCATGGCCGGGGAGACAGGGAACCCCGCGCACGGGAGGCCCGAGGCGGGCGGGGAGAGGCGAGGAAGGAGGAGAAGCGGAGCTGTAACCCGGTGCAGAGGAGGGTCCGCGGGGTCCCGGCCCGGGGGGAGGGAAGCGGGGGAGGGCGGCCGCACTTACTCTCATTTAACACCTCCAGCAGCTCGGCGCAGCTCTCACACATTGTTCATTAACAGCAGCAGCCGCCGCCGCCGCCTCCTCCCGACCATTGATTGATCCGCTCGGTGCTGCTGATTGATGATTGATGGGGGCCGGGGCGGGGGTCACCGGGGGGGAGGGGAGGGAGGGGGCGGGAAGGAATGGGAAGAGAAGGGGGGGGGGGGGGGAGAGGCAGGGGCCGGTCTGGGATCCGGGGCGGCTGATCAATGCAAATGAGCCTGTGGCGGCGGCGGCGGGCGGCAGCGGCGGGGAGGAGGAGGAGGAGGAGGAGGAGGAGGAGAAGCCGAGTCACTCACTGGCTCCCAGGGACTCCACGCGCCGCCATTTTGCTGAGGGGGAAGGAGGAGGAGGAGGGGACGGGAGCGAAGCGGGGGACAGGGCGCTCGGGCGCCGCTCGGCAGTTTCCGACCAGGCAGGGGGAGGCGAAGGTGGCCGAGTCCCTCCTCCTCCCTTTTCCCTCTCGCCCCGCCTTCCCACCGCGGTTCCGAGCGGCGGGATGGCGAGCGGGGAGGAGGAGGAAAGGGGGCGGGAGGGTAAAATGGCGGCGGCGGCGGTTGGGCGCGCGCCCGGGGAAGGGCGGGAAGCGCCTCTCCCTGCCCTCTCCCCTTCTCCCTGCCCTCTTCCCGCCTCCCGCGGCCGGGAATCTCCGCCAGGAACGCGCGCACGCCGGCGCTGTGACAGCGACGTGGGAGCGGCTTCTCCGGCGTCCCCGTTCCCTCGGTGCCTGGAGCCGCGCTCCTGCCGCGCTCGCCGGGCTGTCTCGGGGACCTCCCGCCTGAAGGGAGCGCTTAGCACGCTAAGCCGAGCTCGGTAGCGAGGAAGCTCCCGGCTTCCAGGCGGGTTTCCAGGTCTTTTGGGTGGTTTATTGGCGTTTTCCGCCGTCGGGGAGCGGGACGGAAGAGCCGCCGCCATCTCCTTCCCGCCCAGCGCGGCTGAGGGGAGCCGGGGGCACCTGTGGGCGCCGCCGACCCGGATCCCGAAAAGGGGCATTTGGAGGGCTACGGTAGCGTTTTCTGCTAATAATGAATTTATTTTTACCTCATAGTTTTCTGCCCTGGTTTTTTTGCCCCCCCTTCTTGGACCGTGATTTATTCTGTACAATGAGCAATGGCATCTCTGACTGGTTGGAATTAGCCTTTTCTAAATAAAAGACACGGTCAAAATAAACGAAAAACTTTAATTGAGGATACATAATTTATGCTGTTACAACTACCGGCTAGTTTACTCTATCTTGGATAGGTTTTGAATGAGGTTTCAAACCCCGTGGATGACAAATTTTCAGGGAAACATCTGTTTGCCATTACCAACTTCTTTTTTTTTTTTTTTTTTTTTTTTTTTTTTTTTTTTTTTTTTTTTGCCATCCCTCAATCCTGCTCCCTCTCCCAGGTACATGTAACTGGAATATGGATCACATGATAGAGCTTGGCTGGTTTTTCTCCCCAAAGTAGGCACTTCCCGAGTATTAAGCGCTATTTTTTATTTCTGTAGTACCACCCAGTGGTGAGTCCGTGTGTTACTCTGAACGCTTCGAGTTTACCGACCTGCACACAGGATTAAAAACCCAAATCTATTAATAGCCGCAATGCAGATGCAATATAGTTTAGTAGAAAGTAAAATAGAATCACCAAATAAGGGGGGAGGGGGATTTGTTTTGAATTCCTTAGTGGCTGTCTCATACTTCTTCCACTTGAAATAAATCTGATGGCATTGTGCAGATGCAGTTCTGGTTATTTTTTTTAATTCCATGTGCATATTTATCTAGGCTGATAACACCATGGTGGTTGTGTGTAACCTCCCACTCCAGGGCCACAGAATGCTCACCTCCAAACAATCCTCAAGGCATCACTTTGTTAAAGTAAGACAGAAAATTCCCCTGCTGTTTAAAAATAAGAGACAATTTACTGTAAACAACAGGTAGGGAACAACTACAGTGCAAGTCAGGAATATACTAGAATGATGATGTTTCACCCAGAGTTCTTGTCACTGCTTGGTTTTGAAATACTTTCCAAGTTAGGTTTATCAATGAAGATAGTTATTCATAAATATTGCCTGCTGAAATTTCCTTTTTACTAATTTAAACTAATACAGAAAATTAACTTGAGAGTCTACAGGAGACATAGATTCCTTGTCTGTCACTTTAATTCACATTAACTGGGTTAGTTAATAAAATAACACTGAGGTACTGGACCCTGTAAAGCCTTTTTTGGTTGTTTCACCTCTTCCAGCTAGCCTGAGAACTAACTCATAATGGAAGAATAAAAGGAGTCCAGAATATTGCAATTATGTTGTGCTCCTGCCTGAATTAATGTAGTGACCACCCTTCTCTTCTACAGCACCGATTTCAAAGCTTGAGGTCCCTCAAAAGCTAGATCAGAGGGTTTTATGTTGTGCATTTACATGTTAGTTTTCACTTGATGATGTACTCCCTTCTGTGTGTCCAAGATTATTGCAGTTATTATAGAACACCTCATTCTACAATCTGCATCATCTGATTTGAATTTGCACTTTTCTGCCTGCTCTTTCTTCCTTATTCAGGCCCTGCAGTAACTTTTGTAGCAGACTCAAAATGAGCTGCCAGAACATCTTCAAAGATCGCTTTCCTGACAAATCAGCTGTCTGATCTGAGTGCAGCCCCATGTAAACACCAGAGTCAGCAGAAGGGACCTTCTGGAGCGTGGTGTCACATGCCAAGCTCAAGGAATACAGCAGAAGAGCATGGGTGACCTTGACTCACTCCTGCTTTTGAGCAGAACAGAACACTGAAAGCCTAATTCCTTTTACTGCGTACATTCTTCTTAATTTTTTAAAACTAGAGACTAAATTGAATTCTTTTAAATTAAATGTTAGCTTCCAAGCTGAAGACAATAGCTGTAAGTGGCCTGGTTACAGAGCTCATCCGCCTCCTGCTCTTGCAGGCTTTGTTTTTCCTCTTAACCTTTATTCTCTCAGTGTGCCATCCCAGCAAGGTTGTTTTATCCCCAGGAGGCCTCTTCCCTTCCCCTGGCTGCAGTGCTCCTCATCTGGAAATATTTGCTCTGGTAAAGTGCCAGCACAGTTCTTCTAGAGGAGTAACTTAGATAAATGCAAGACTTAGGCAAAACTAAAATTCTTAATCCAAGTTTGGGGCTGGATTAAGAGCAAGAACATACGCACTTTCCAAAATTCATGTCCCAACACTGAGCTACTGCTGGAGTCCAGCTAAATCTGTGAGCTCATGTCTGGAGTGCTGCTGGAAGCCACGTGCAACAGAATCCATTTAGGTTTACCCACTTTGAAGTTTCAGCACTTGACTTTCATTGCTTTTGTAGCATTTTAAACTTTTTAACAGGGTTCATGTTTAGCTAGACTTTGGTGTCCCAGCACCCTGAGAAGACAAATGCAACTTGATTTACCCCAAATAGTAGAGGATACTCAAATTTTGGCCATATCGGGCCACAAATATCAGTGGGGTAGGAAGTGGGCTGGAGCCTGCTCTCCAGCACATGTACACTGAGGGAAAATTTTAACTCCCCTCCCCACTCCAGTTGTTAAATTGGCCCATTCTTCCTGATAATCTTTGCTGAAATCACAGGATCCATGAGACTGCAGACTTCAAGACTCAGGAAAAGCTGAGACTATTAGAAGAATTTAAGATTTAAAGGGTGTTCACAACCAAAAAACAGGCCCCTGCCTAGGTGAGACTGGGAAGAGATTACCCAAGAGATCACCCAGGAAAAAGTGCTGTGTGACTTTTAACTCACAGGGAGTAAATGAAAGTGAAAATCTGAGTATCTTGTTTTCTTCCATAATCTTAGCCTCCAAAATATCCCTCTTCAATCCCATCTTTCCCTGTACACACTTAGAGCACAAAAAATGTGCTCACAGGTTTGTAGGTTTGAAATCTGGGACTTTTAGGTAGTTGAGGAACATGGTACATGGGATAATGACCTGAAAAATGATTCCCTCAAAGGAATGGTCGAGCCTTTTCCCAAGGGAACCCTGCTGACAAGGACATCCTTGGACAATGAAGCAAGGATGTCCTGAAGCTGAAAGCCTAAAAATGAATTCAATCTCAAGGAATGAAGTGCAGAGGTGCATTCCTGATGGGCAGATGGAGATGGTTACCCTTTTACTGATTTTTGGCACCAAGATGCTTTTTAAAGAGCTATCGCCAACATCTCAATTCGGCTCTGTGACATCTGGAGACAAACCTAGTAAGGGGGAGAAGGAAGAAGTTTAGCCACACCTTCCAGCACCTCGGGAGTCTGGGATCAGTAATCGTCATTTACCCACTGACAAATGGACTCTGGACAGTCTGGCCCCGTGTCACAGCACCAAGGCAAGTTCCTCACCTCAGGCAGTCTCTGCATTTTAATGAGTCATTTTCAGCATCTTGCCCTCATTTTTTTTTCCCTTTAAGCTGAAAGTTTTATTGCCTTTCCAGTGCTAAAAACTATCAGCAGTAACTCTTAAAGCTTCCTAGAGAGATGAGCATTTCTAAAGCTTTTTTTGCATAAATATTAGCTTTATTGGAAAATAGTTCACTTAAACCAATCAGATTAACACACACCAAATTATTCTAGTTTAAAAAAACCAAACCCAACTAACCTAAAATGCTTTGGAAGATAATCTGCTTCAGTTACAGTAGCAAACACATCATGGCAGCCTGAAACAAGTACTTGGGGTGTCTTCATCAGCTGACAATCAATTCATGTAAACACAGAAAACACCCTGAAATATTTGTATTTATCAATGTACCTGGAGTACACAGAACTGTTCTGTTTTTCTTTTTTTTTTTTTTTTTTGTAAAATCTGTATAGAAATATGCACAAAACATTGGTTTACATATAATTACAAGTTATGGAGATGTTTATATGATGGTTCATGCTTTTTATCCATATATTTTGATTTACAGAGTGTGCATTAGAACTGAAACTTTCTTAGATGTACATTGGTTTTTTTTTCTCACATTCAGGATAACTGCACTAGAAATATGCACAAACACAAGTCAAATCTTTAATGGTATCCAGAACTCCACAGAAGCTGTATTTTTATAACAGCTGCAGAGGTCAGGGAAAGGCACCAATTATCTTAAGAGAACAAGACAAGACCACAGTTAAATTTTTAGATCTAAAAGGGAAGCAAAACCTAAGATTAGAATGTTGTTACTAGATAACTCATAATGTATCAAAAAAATATGAAACAACTATTCTCTGAAATCAACATAAAAATACATTGTGGGGTTGTTGTTTGAGAGTTTAGGTCACATTTAAATCTTCAGTGAACAGCCAGACCATAAGCCTCAGACTAACTTGAACCTTTGAGGAAGGAAGGAAGGAAGGTGCATAAATGCATAGGTGTATATTTTCGTTCAGAACTGTTCTGAATGCAGAGTTAATGCCACTGCACATCAGAACCAATTCAGTGTTCAGCTCTGTGACTCACGGGATGGGATCGGCCATCCCACTAGTGGTGGGATTTATTTCCATTTTAATAACCTTTTCTTACTGCTCTGCACTGCACAGCTTTTGGTAATCTGCAGCTCTAATGCTGTGACTCAGCCTGGTCACAAGCCTTTTCATGTCCTTTCCAGACGTGTCCTTTAACAGGACTTCAACTGTTGCACTTTAAACTGCCCAAGAAAGACAATATGCCTTGGCAGGGTGGAGCAGAAAGCTCCACGTTGATGGGAAGACATGAAAAAGCTGGAACTTGGAGCTTTAAGGAGAGTAAGAAACGAGTGTTGTTACTCTGGCAGTAATTAAGAGTTTTGGAAGGCTGTACACAGTTGCAGCCATTAGGGTTTGAGGAACCTCTCCAAGCAGTGCCAGCTCACAGTGACACTGCCCAAGGCCTTCCTGTGGGAGCGGCTGAGCGTTGCCAGGGCTGACCACGCAAAACGAACAGAGAGATGCTCACAGACACAAAGGGGCCGACACTTCAGCCTGGGAACATTCTGGGCACAGCTACATCCTACAGGAACACCGCTAACTCATGCACTTCTACTTCAAAAGGAACACACAGCACAAGGTTAATAACTACAGTACCCAAACGGACACACAACACCCCCGTGCCTGCCTGGCCTCCTGTTACAGCTCTCTGAGAATGGCTACACTTCCTCCGAGTAACAACCTGGAGACTGGACACCAAATCCATGGAGAAACTTTGGGAGAGCTCGACACCAACTTAGAGAACAGAGACAAGACATGACAGAGATAGGGAAGCCAAGACTGTACACAACCGTAGTGTTCATACTGCTTCATAAATCTGTGAAAATCATTTAACTACAAAACTTTAGGTAGAAAAATAACCGTAGATCTTGTCTACACATGTTATTAACATGGACTATTATTAACTGCTTCGTCAAGATACAGTGCAATACCTCTTTGAAATAAATTGCAAAGAGTCCAGAGAGAGAAAGAGCAAGAGTACCTTATTCCTGGCATTTTATAGTAACGTGGTATGGAATAGTTATCCATGGAGGTAAGTCAGAACAGCTACTGTACTTCCAAATGGAACCCAACTTAGTTCATGGTAACTTCAAGCACAGCCAAAGTCCTTGAGATGAGGCAAGCCAGAAGCAAGTTATCTAGACCTCAAGGAACTTTTCCTACGCCTTCAAATACAAATCTTAAATATGATCACAGCATTTTCATCCAATAAAAGAATAAGCCAAAGAAAGAAAAATAAATGTAAACCAAGTTTATTTTGCTCTTAAGTAGTGTTCTTTAAGCACTACAGCATGGTAAACAATGTAAATTAGTATAAGTCATCTCAAAAGCCAGTTTTTTTTTTTTATTTTATGAGTTGTTAAAAAGATGCAGCCTATTCTAACAGGATAAATATTTTAACCATTTCACTTCGAGTTAATGAAGGCTCACAAATGAGCAACACTCCTCATTGAGGAAAACAAAAAGCTGTTGTCGACAAAGCGACAGCACACACACAAAAACAAAAGAACTGTGTAAAAATAACTAACTGTACTGTGTTCCCATACTCTTTAGAAGTTGCTTTACAATGGGATGATATGCACATGATCTTGCTGCAAACTTGCCATACAACTTGCAAATACACGTAGCCTATAGCCTTACCACTCAGTCCAGAAAGCTGCTAACTGATCAGAACAAACGCAGCACTAGAATCCTCTGCTTAACAATTAATTCAATCTGCTTTACTCTTTACCTTTTCTCCTAGACTGCAGGACAGACTAGAAAGAAAATTACTCCGAATTAAAAATTGATACTCTTACAGGAAATTGTATTATTTTGCAATATAGTCTTTTACAAGTTACGTTTTGCCTATTTTCCCCTTAGCCACAAAATGGGCATGAAGTAATTACTTTGAAAATGCCTTAATTTTCAACTTCATGCAAATCTAAATAAAGATGACCAAACAAAAGCTTAAACAATGGAAGGATATTTCACAGAAAATTTCTTATACAAAAAACACATAAGAAAAAGGGCCACTAGGTGACATTTTAATTTACAAATTGGCATCATTTTGGTCAACAAATATCCAAGTGCTGTTTTCTTCTATCACAACAAAGTAGCTGTACAGAAAGAAAACTGCAAAACTTGTTTTATTTTTGTTTTTAATCGCACATCTCCTCAGGAATTTCATGTGGATTAAGGATGCCAGGTACAGACATCTGAAGTTTATGCTTCTCCTCTTGAGCCTGCCGAAGGGCTGTTTCTCTCTCCTCCAAGAACAAGTCTGATGTGTCTTCACCTGCAAATTCCTGGGATAATTCACATAAAAACATTAGTTTATTGTCAAATGCTTTAGGCAGAGTCATAGCTTCCAAAATTACACAGTAAACATCTTCCCTTCCTGTTCCCTGACAGGCTACTTGCATGGTTTTCTGTTCCTACAGTCACAATTAAAAGAAAGCAATACTGAAAGATGTTCACCGTGTGTTACAGAACGGGATGCCACAGTAACCCAGCATCTGGAGTGTATCACCATTAAAGCAGAATCATTACAATTCTAAAATACCTGACAATTGCAGTCTCAGAACTAATTAACAAACTATTCCCTACAAATCTTAGACTTCCAGCATCCTTAGGAAAATAAAGGCATAGCATTGGTGGAACGAATTTCAAAACTGGTCCCAATTCCAAGCAGAGTGAAAAAAAGCTGGTTAAAAACCAACTTATTTCCCATTAGATTTCATTTTGCAGTTGTCCTAAGACATAAGGATTGTGTGCAAAATGTAAAACACAAGCAATGACGTTCAGGTCCAATTTATGAAATTAAATCCCAGTGAAGCAGGTTCCATGAACACCACTCAAGTCATACAAGCCACTGGACAGAGTTCTCACTGCATTTTAAAAAGATGCAAAATAACTTGTATTTCTCAAACAAACACTGACTCCACACTGTCAAAAAGCTTTCCAACAATACCTTGCTGAAAACGGTTTTTAATTTCTTGAGAAAAGCACACCCAACATACCTTGATTTGGACCAGGAAATCCCTTAGGTGTTCCTTGAAGGCAGGAATATCCTGGTTTAAACTGAAGAGTCCTGTTACGAACAGCTTAACCTGGGCACTAACAGCAAACACATCAGTTAGAATTCTGAGAGGTAAGAACCCACTGAGAAGCATTACTAAATCATGCCAGACTTACTCTTGCAGGTGAGGAAATGCAGATTTGAGGAGATTAGCCACGTACTCCTGAATAAACATTTGGTTGTTCACTGGATTTCCAGGATTTAAAGGAGTACTTATTTTTCCCTCTTCTACCAAGTTGAACATGTACGCAAGGATTGACGCATGCATTGTCAAACCTGCAAAGATCAAAGTCAGACACACGCAGTTGTTATTCAGAACAGGACGTGTTACATTATTTTGGTGTTCAAAGGGATGGTTTCCATCACCTGCTTCACACGCAGGCACATTCTCACCTGCAGTGTGCGAGGTGTCTGTGACCACGGAGAAGATGTGCTGGAGGATATCGCAGAAATACGTCTGATAGAAACTCTGGGCAGCAGTCTCCTCCTGTGCAACGTTCTGTAGCAGGGTATAAAGGATCTGAAGTCCTGCAAAAACAGGCACGAAGAAAGTGACCAAGAGAACAATATTCAAAGAGCTGGGAGATTTTGACCTTTTCCAAAACAACATGAATATCCCAAGAAATCCTGACGGTCAACAGGATGCCCAGCATGGCACATGATGGCTTTGTGAGGCAGTGCCCCAGGCTGGCACTAGAGAGCACTGCCTCCCAGACACAGCACGCCCCTCTGGCTTCATTATCAGACTATTAGCATAGCATTAGCCTAAAGAGCCAATCACACCACTTGATGAGCAAAACCCTCTATCCAGGTAAGTGTTGGCTAATTAAACGAGGAAAGGTGTTTTAATGTTTAGATTTAAACGGAAACTTTAGTTACTTTACTTGGTGTAATACAACTGAACAACATCTTTTCTCCCCATCCCAAATGGCTAAAACAATCAGTGGCTTCTCAGTTTTTTCGTGACACCATTTTGAGCTGGTGCACCCATTCCGCCATTTCAGAAGCGTGCCAATGCTCACATGGCAAAGAAAGCAAGCAGAAGCTGTAATAGTGCTCTCATCCAGCTACCGGAATGAAACAACAACCAAACATCTCAGCCCATCCATGGATACCTGGCTGACACCTTGAAGCTGAGACAGAGGAACTCTATCCTTGTGCAAATGCAGTACAGAATCACGTCAACAATATGCTAAGTTTGATTAAAGAAAAGGAAGAAAAAGAACACCATTCTACCAGAAAATCTCTGATCTGTATTAAACACTTCCATTTACCTGTGTCTGCAACATTTCTCATCGTGTGTTTGAAAGCCCAAATAATAGAATCCAGGACAAGTTTGAACTGTGCAGGTGGAATGGCCAGGAAGGCTGGGAAGCAGTGAGAATTTACAGCTTGGAGTAGCAAGAAGAAGTTTGTTCTATGTTCAGGATATTCTTCAAAGTCCTTGAAGGGAAAGAGGGAAAAAAGCCAAGTCTCCTTAAGTTCCATCTTAACATCTTCCACTAAACAGAGCAAGTCAGTAAATACTGCACACTTAGCGAGGAAATACTCAACATGACTTATCATTAGTAGTGTTCTTACACTTTAAATATTTATCAATTTTAGCAGTTACATGTCCTACACTGACATGTGACTTCTGCTTCCAGAAGTGCAACACTCTGAGGCCCCAGCAAAATTACTGATGGCTGAAACCAGGAACTAACCAGAGAAGTTTAAGGCAGTTTAAGACATCCACCTAGACAGCTCAATTATAAAACAAGTACACTCATTTGAGTTGAAATTTCATCAAGAGCCACAAATGTGCTCTGACTGGCAAAAAACCAGATGAATCACAAGATCCCATGTGTTGTAGTGATGTTCAGAGGGAGATGTCTTATCCCAGGTTTTAAATATAAATACCTTGTTGATCATGTTTAATGTGCACTCAAAAACAGCATCGAAGATCTGAGGTATTTCAGCAGTGATGTGTCCCCCCAGCTTGTTGACAATGATAGCCATGGTACTGAGCACCTCGGGCTCCCGAGCGGCCGGCACGTTCCGCTGGTAGTCAATGAGAACTGCATCCAACAACGGAGGAACAAAGTTTTCAGCTACCTGGTTGGAAGAGTAAGCCAGGTTATAGCAGTGCAGCTACTGAGCCAAGTCTCCAGCACAGTTTGTAGCCAAGTTCCACCTTTAGTTACAGGTGATACTTTTCCTAAGGAAGCTGAAATAGGTTCCCATCCTCTCTCTCCATCTTAAATCTCCTTGACTCCCTTTAAGATTACTCTCAGCTAAAATTAACTGAAGTATCTCAAACACTGTTCAGGCTTACATCTTATAATTCCACTTCCTCCATTATATTTTACACACCACCTGAAGCAAATTCCTGTGACCAACAACTGAACGCAAACCAGAGTTCTTCCCAATTCTGCCTTAGAAGTTATTTGTATAAAATACATCCAACTTACCATCTGTGGATCATTGGACCTGCTCACCCAACCAGAAATTAATTTTAAGGTTTCCCTTTTTACAGTCCTCATACTTCTAATCAAGGGCTGCTTTGTTACCATTTCACCTGGAAAATTTTAAAGCTTCAGTTAATTGTGTGAGGTCTCAAAAAAACCAAACAACTCCACCTCCCCCCCCCCCGCCAAATTAACTCGATATTAACAAAACAGAGAATGCTTGATTTTTATATCTGAATTGCAAAGACTATTAAAGACCTCCTTTGCCTTTAATCTTTGCCAGTTGTAAAAACGTTCTTTGTAATCACAGCAGTTGCTGCTCGAGGAGTTCACAAAGCCCACAGCCCCAGCAACCACTTCCTCAACTTCACTGTGTCTGGCAACGATAAATTCTGGCCATTAGATCAGCTGAGTGAAAAGTTATTGATTTCTCAGCCAGTTTTAGTCTGAATTCTGAGAAGCTACTTCAACGTAAACCAGCTGCACAGGTACCAAGCTGCATTTAACGTTCCAGTTTCCAGGTACATCTTGTGCACTGGCCAGAAAACTGGGCACAGCACAGAATTCAGCAACTGACTCATTTCATCTCGAAATGAACTACTACAGAAGCACATTCCACTGAGATGCCACAGGCCCTAAGTTAGCTGGTAAAAATAGGGGAGGTAATTGAGAATTCCTTCTGTGACTGCAAGCCTGGTTTACCATGACTTTCAGGGATCTTCACTCATTACATTTCTGCAATACAGCCTTGTAGCAGCACAGTCTCATCTCAAAACCCTGCTGACATCTTCTGAAGGAATGAATGAGATCCTATTTACAGACAGTCCTTTAATACTCAAAACCAGGGTTAGCTACAAGAGCACAGGCTACAACTGCATCTCAGCAAGATGCCTATTAATTCTAAGTAAGCATCTCTAGGGTTCTGCATTCTCCTAAACTTGCTCATTCATAGATATTTCCTCCTCCCTCTAAAGCTGGGAGTTTTTTATTTGAATACAACATCTGTGAACAAAAAAAGATTTAAGTGAGTACCTTCAGTCCTTCTCCACCTTCCCAAACAGTAAAATTAATCTAACTGGGATGTACTCTGAAACCTAATGGCAGACACTGCCAACCCCCATTTTCAGGAAGAACATGGAATTTCTTACCATTAGCCTGAATAGCTGCAGAAATATTTTCACTTAGGCACTTGTACACATTCAGCATATCTAAATAAATTCTTCCAAGCTGAATCACAAAGGGGTGGCCAACTGCTTTACACGCTCTTACATTGGTTTTCAGAATGCTACCAAGCTGCTTAACTGTTTCAGGATCCTTTAGAATATCAACATTCTGTGAAAAAAATTAGAGTTCATTGTGGTTAGTGAATACAACCACCCTTTGGCTTACACTATAAAAGGCTACGTTTAAACTATTTATTTTATACACTGCCTTAAAGAACAGATCGCTCAAATTTATGGACTTTTTATGGAGATCCTGTGGTTTATTTCATGGCATTTACCACTACCTCCAACAGAGGCAGGATAAAACTTCATTTCACTCTACTTTTCTGCTGAAGTGTTTTTGCTGCAGTGGTACAAGCATTACTCTCGTTAGAGAAAGACAAAAAACTAAGGAGATGAAGAAGTTAAAAACAGATAGAAGGGGTCCAAAGGAAATGCATCATGTTCTTGAGAGAAGCCAGGGTAGGAAAAGTAACTCAAGCTTGCTTAAGTTTCAAGTCCTTTAATTAGATTAACTGCAAATGGATTGTCTCTTGTGAAGTGCAAGACTTGTCGAGAAAGACAAAAGTATTTTCAAAAGACTGAAAGAAATAGAAGATAAAAGTAGGAAAAGATGTACTTTAAGAGAATGGTGGGAGAAGAAAGGAAGAACAGTGAACAGTATTTTTAGCATTTTAACTTTTCTGTTACCCAAAAGCCAAGTGAAAGGGAGGCATTAGAAAAATCTACTGAAATAAATTCTGTACAGTAACAGACTGTACTTTAAAGCAGATTTAAACAAATATTTGTTTTGTCATGTAAGCCTCCTCTCTCAAAACAACACTTTTACTGTCATGTCACTCTCTGTCTTAGCCATTATGTAATGAAGTCCAGCCCAGCTCCGTGCACTTACTGTGAAAAATCCAACCAGGGGAGGGCAGACATTTAGCAGGGTTTTAGACCTGAGCACCAAACACATCAAAATGTATGAGCTCACCTTTGTTGCCTGCTGAATGATGCTGTCCCACACCTGGTTAGGCAACAACATGTACTTTTCTATCAGATGCTCCTGCACAGTCTGGTCTGTCTGTGCCCCAATCATGTATCCAACTGCTTCATAAAATGTGTGCACCTGATGGGAACAGCAACACCACGAACACAGAGATTAAAAAGGACCAAGGAAAAATTCTGTTTTACCAGAGCTATGCACTGGCTCCCATCAATCCTGGAAGTATCTTTTTCCACATACCAGATCCACTCTACCTGAACTTTCAGTACATTAGTGCAGGTGCAGACTACTCTCATGTCATGAGCCATGCCCTTCCCAGACAGATTTCCCCCTCCTTGTATAGAAAGGACTGGAATTTGGATCTTCCCTTTTTGAACTGTTCCTCACCCCCTCCTTCACAAATACAAGAGCTGCAGGTATATACTGTTAGAGTAGGATATTGCTCTTTCCCAAAGCAGAATCACCAAGTTACACTCGGTGTCTTCTTTCTTGAAGGCATTCCAGAAATCAAAATTTCAACTAAATGTACTTTAATTCTCCTTCCAAACACTCCAGCTGTGATCTCAGCAATGCAACTTGATCATGGTATTTATACCCTGACACTGTCCCTAACTACAACTGAAGAATACAATTCAACCCCTGCAAAACATTTCCCCAGGAAGGAACTCTGCATTAATCTTCAGGGATTATCCACAACCCCAAATCAAACCTACCTGTTGTGGCTGAAGGTCACAGATGATTGTGTTAATATTGTTCAGGATTTCATCAATAAATGGCATGACCTCTCCCACCTGAACCTGGACAAAGTGTCGGCGGCATTTTTGTGCTATTTTTATGAAGGTATCACAAGCCATGTCCTGGACGCCATCGTGGGTTTCTAAACGAAATCAAGGCAGTTACTGCATTGTATTTTTCCCCCTCCACGTATAGGCATCTTTTTTTTAATAATTAAAACAGCAAATTAAAAAAAGCAGATAATTACCATGCATAAATTCGAACAGCTTGTTGACTACTGTCTTCAAAAATTTCCAGTGAGCTCTCAAAAACCGTGGGTATTGACCTACTATATACATTATATTTGATGCGATAATGGCTTTGTTGTCCTTTCCTCGCTTTTGTTCACAGAGTCCCAGGAGATCCTACAACACAACAGATTCTTAGTTTCCTCTTCAAGTTTGTCCAGTTCCATTAAAAGCATTGCAAGCATAATATCCTATAAGCAGCTGTATTAAAGATGGTTGCCACAATCAAGCTCAAAATCCAAATAAAGAAATAAAAACCCACACAAGTGGGTTAAGATTGGGGCAATACAATCATTTAAGCTTCATCCAAACCCTGACCACTGTTTTAAACTAAGGAATCTCCATTTTAAATTATAACTAAGGATTCCTGCAGGGGGAGTTCAACAAGCCTTATAGTACCCAATACTGCCTGAGTAGCCGATAGATAAAAACTCAGACTCCACATCATATAGAAGAAATTAAACTACATCTGCTGTATGACTTACAACTACATATTCTGTAAGAACCTTTGTATAACTTGTTGAAGCCCATTACTCTTGTAAAAATATTATCCACCTATTAATCAAACTGAGTTTAATCAATGAATATACAGACACAGCAAAAGAGCAAGGTGCTGGGCTAGTTACAATCAAAGGTTACTTTGCCACTCTGCTGTATTTCATAAGGAATCCCTTTCCATCTCTTCTGCATCCCCAAAGAACACATTTCATCATAAACTAAATTTTATTTGATGAAAAGGCTACTTGGATCAATGTGTTATTCATAGCTAACTTATTCATCACCCCTAAATGCAGGATGTAAGATTTCCCATTAATTAATTCTTATCCCCCTGCACCCACCAAGGCATCTTTCTAAGATCGCAGAGCAGTATTTCTGCAAACTTGGTTTCTTCAGCATAAACTGAAGTGTGACCAAGCTGTTAGTTCTGCCCCACCATACCTTAATGACTGTAACCAGGAATCTCTTTTCATCTTCTTCGTGCATGGCACCGCTGATGGAGCCGATAGCCCAGCACAGGGTGTTCAGATTTTTCCACGACCACTCAGTGCCATTCACTTGATTGTGAAGCTTTTCAGTCATAATTCGTTCTGTGTCTGCATAATCCAGATGCGTGAGATAAACTGAAAGATATCAACATGGAACATTTTAAAGCAGCAGCCTGGATCTCAACTCCATAAGCAGTTACATAAAAACCCACTGAAGCTGTCAGGTATAAGTGTAATGTTTCCTGCCTGAAGTCATGACAGCATGAAGTAATAACTGAGGCAGAAATTTGTTACAATTATTTTAAAGATGGACAATAAATTTTATTGAGAATTTATGTTCTAAGGGATCTCAGCAAAACATCACATGCAGGTGATGTGGAAAGTCTAAATCAATGCATGTCCCACGTAATGCCAAGGCAAATTATTATCAAAAGGCATCTGTACTGATGGTCTATAGGGAATATGGGATTGGCTGCCTTTGGGGACATTATACAGTGTGTAAGCCCATGCATTTTCTTCAGCTCTGTAGTTTAGTGTCACCACATTTGCTGGTTGCAATAACCCATGATTAAAGTGGAGCTGGTGCTCCTGAACAGGTCTAGGTGGAAGATTCAGGTATCACAACTCAGTCACTTGCATCAGCCCCTAATAGGATTAGCATCTCCAATACAAAACTCTTAAATCCCAGCAAGTCAGGAGCAATTTAAGGCCAGGTTCAGAAATAGATTTTTACTGTACCACAGAATACAGCTTCCACCACATTCTCCCCCTTTTTTGCCAAGTGAATCTTATAGGTAATACAACATAAGCAAGAAAAACCTGACCTGCATTTTCATATAAATAATCCTGTATCTGGCAACAGAACTTAGGCTCAGGACATGCAGTAATTGTTTCATAAAACAAAAATGTTGTGCAAATGCATTAGAACAATTAATTTAACACTGGCTATACCTACATCACAAGTAGAAAGGTGAGAATAAAAATACCCACATACACTTTGCATCTCACAAGCTTTCCAATACACACATTCCTAGTGCATAAACCTGTTGCTAAACACTCAGTGTTCCCATCTGCATTTGATAAAATAAATTGATTATTGAAGGTCTAATGTCCTAAAAAAAATCTGACAACTCTACTTCCTTTGCTCCCTCAAGTTACAATTAGGACTCTCACTGTTTTTTCCTGCCTCAAAAAACTCGTTATCACTGCAATACCTAAGGACAAAAATTAAGTAGTGTATTACACCAGGTTATAATACACTACATGCCTCAAACAGGAAACTTCAGAGCAGCCACTGCCTTCTCCCTTTCCAGTCTGTGTAGTACGCCTTGCTGATAACCCTTTTACCTACACAACAGTTCAGATCCTAAGACAACACACTGATGCAGCTGCACAGACCCACAGCACACAAGCTGCAGCCAGTTCACTTACCCAACGTTTCTCTCATATTTTTATACAAGTTTATGGAATCCGTATCCTTCATGAATTCCCGAACTACCTCCCCTTGATCATTTTCCACAACCAGGACTTCTTCAGGCTTGGCCATGCGGCTGACCATGAGCAGTCGAACCTGGGGGAAGTTAAAACTCCATCAAACTGCAACACCAACACTCTCCCAGCTCCACAAGTGTCTCCAGAGCACTCTGCTCAGGCAGCCTCAACCACAGGAAGGTTATATCCAGCTATACAGAAATGCCAACTAACAAGCCATTAAGGAGAGAGCCTGCTGACTTCTCTCCCTCCAATGATCAAGCTGAGTACTTTAAAAAAACCCAATCTATGTAGTGTTTATACTTTCCAGAGTTTCAAAATGCATATGTCATATTCGGGGTCTTTTAAAGACCTCTGTTCCCAAACACAGAGGTTTTCCTCCAACTCTAACACTCCAGCCTTTCTGTTTACAGAAACTGTTCAATACAGATTTATTTTTAAATTAAGTACCTTAAAAAAGCTGAAACAGCACATTAATACTCTTCTTATATACTAGTATCATCTTAAAGTATTTTCACATTGATTACGTAACTAGAGTTGAATCAACCATCAACTAAGATAAGTTCTTATGTCACTCCTTACATGAAGCAAAATCTCTAATTCACAAACAGAATCTGAATCTTTACAGTGCCTTCACTTGAACATGGCTTACCTTGGACAAAACAGGCAAATAAAGCTGTCTCCTGGGAGGAACATCGAAGTGTTGACTCCCCGAAAGCAGTGGAGAAGCAGATGTTGAGAATGGACTTTCCCTGTAGAGCTCAGCAGCTAAATGGTTCCAATACTCCAGACAAATCTTGAAAATTTCAGTTTCTTCAACTTCTGATACCAACAGCATGTAATGAAGAGCCTGGAAAAGAGTAGTTTAAACATCCAATTACTGAGTGTATCTGCAGGTCAAACCACATTGCTTCAAGTTCAGTTATCCAAGTCCTGACAAAATGCCAAATTAATCTCAGAGTTTGGAAAAAGAGGCATTAACATTGCAATGACATTACTTACAAGTCAGAGTTGTGACTGGCAGAGCAACTAAAAACCAAGGACTCCTGTCAATTATTGTTATTTTCAAAGTCCGTATGAATTCTTAAAACTGAAATAGCCTAAAGACATCTTCAAAAATGCCATCACCAAACCAGCCTGTTTGTAAATTATCAAACCCACAGCCTCTGGAGCTTCTGCAAGGCATTTTCAGAACCTCAAAAAACCCTCATCAGCTGGTGTCAGTGATTGCTGTTCTCAAGACTATTGCTGCTGCTTTGTTCTGGATCCTTTGACCCTGGAATACTGCTCCTTTGCTTTCCACAGAAGTCATCTACCAGAACATTTTCAACTTCTTTCCTGACAGAACAGCCAGAGCAGGCTGAGCAGGGAAAGCCACTGATGCAATTCTGACAAGCTCAGATACCAACCAGAGACATTAAAACTACACAGACAAACCTCTTTTGCCTAAGCTCATTATGCAGTCCCTGGTGAAAGGTATCAAAGCAATTGCCCATTAGTGAACAAACAGAATGAAATTATAAAATCTGAGGATATTTTCATAGCTTGGGCACTACAACAACTTAGAGCATTTTAGAAGGTAAAGACCTGATTCAGCATCTCCACCTACAGTGTCAAAAGAGGGACTCAGAACAGCCATACATTAATCTTTACACATCAATTTCTCTTGGTAATTTCACTTAAAATAACTTATGTAGATTCCTCTGCTAGTCTACAGAGATCCAATGAATCCATGGAACAATTTCAGGAGATCTGCTACATCCAAAGTGCAGGAATTAACAGGTTAGAATGACACAGCTTTTTAAAGAAAAGATGTGCCTAGGTTCTATTACACCAGAGCTTACAGAAGTTGAATTTGCAACCATTTTAGACAGGAGTAAGAACTTTGTTAAACATTTCACCAATCTATCCATGACTGAAAGTCTTCAGAATCCAGTTTTGTAAATGTCTGTTTCACACAGGTCCTGCTAATACAGCCTCAGCGTAATAGAAACTTGAGCCTTGAGCTGTGCATCCCTGATTCCCAGTCATTTTGAAAGCTTACTACTTGCAAATTCAGGAATTATCTGGAACTGTTAACAGCTGCTCTATTGAAAATAAAGTGATACTCCTCTGAGTCCATCTTCTAAATGAGCTACAATTTAATATTTGCAGGCAATTTTATTAAAATGCCTTTTTTTTTTGTAGAGGGCTACCTCCAGAAGAAATATATTGAGAACACTGGCTGGAACACAGACTGGAATTCAGATGGACACACTGGATTACAGCTAATCAACCTGCAAGATGCACTTCCCCCTCCCAATGGAATCTGGTCTCTAGGTTTAAAAATTGGGGTGGTGTTTTTTTCCCTGTCTCAGGGCAGTTCCTCAGCCTACAACCTCCAAACCTGCACAGGGCTTGATTCTGCACACAGAAAATGGTGCTTCAAGGGATATGGAGCCGCTTTCCTTCCTCTGGAGTGCAGCAGTAGCGAAAAAGTCACCATAGAATAGTTCAGTCCCAGCAAAATTCTTATTCACAATTAGAACAACACAACTGAAAACCCTAATTTGTGATCTACCCCCACTACAGCATGAAGCAGTACCCTCAGTGTTTCAGCCTTTCCAACCCTTCATTCTTATCTGAATCTCCAGTAATTGCCACAGTCCCAGTGGTTTTACTGTCACAGTCACTTGGTAGGGCTCTGCCACTGGCACACACAGTCTTTATTACACAGAAACAGACTTGTCCTTGAGGATTATTTAAAGCTTTTCAGGTGGGAAATGGCAAACTAGGCAAGAAGCTACATCAGGAAGGAGGAACTGGCCTACAGCATGTGCTTGAACCCTGCCCTGGATGCTCAGTGAAAACAGAGACTGATGGAAGTCACAGCAACACACCTTCTTCATGTGAGAGTTAAACAGAAACACGTAAACCCATGGAAGAAGAATATATCCACTTACTTTGAAGCACTATTTGACACTTCCACGGAGGAACAAGTAAGAAGAAGGTGAGACAGAGTTAAGTTTTCAGACATTATACTGGTGAAGGATCACCGAAAGCAGAATGCCATTGAAGCATACTAGGAAACAAACACTTTGAAGGGGTTTTTCTACTTATGATTAGTTTTTTTCCTCTTACCCACTTCAAGTATAATGATCTAGAAATTACATTAGTATCACATCCTTTGAGCATGAGAACACACCTGCTACATTCTTAAACCAGATAAACCAAGCTACTTACCTCCATTAGTGTTTCCCTCAAATTTAACCTTTTTTCTATAAGCAGACCATGCTCCTTGAGGAACGTGCAGAGGAACAAACTGAGATTCTGAATGAAGTTCTGTTCATCATCTTTTCCATTCGAATACGCAAGTCGGATATTGGTATTTAAAGGAAGCATCTAACAAAAAGAACACAGACATCATCAAGAGCTTCCCTTTTTATACACAACAACTACTGTGTATTAACAAATATGTTGCTCGTTTTTTATGAAGAATCCCCAAGATGGACCAACATTGCCAAGACAAGAAAAGACCGTTAAAAAAAACCCTTCACCCATCCTCTTATGATATAAGCACACTGAGGAAAGGACTCATGTACCTGAGTCTGAACTGCTCAGAGGGGAATCATCAAATTATATAAATTTGATGTATGGCTTTTTATGAAAATTTTTTCTATCTGTTCCAAAGATTAAAGAATAACTTGCAGAAGTTAGGTCAGTTTAGGTCTTGAGACACATAGTTCATGGCTCCCCATCAGACAGCCTAAGTGCTCAAAATATCTCCTAAATTAATCAAATCAATACAGCAGAAATACAGCTGCAATCAAGTTCAGAAAAGCACACTTGGCATCTTCTGATCAAGCCACAAATACCACCAAAGAACAACACTTCTCCTATCAAGAGCTCTATAATGAACATGAACCTGTCAACTCAACTAGGTTCTACAGAAATTGATTTTGTGATATGAAATACAAAGACTTCCAAAAACCATTTACCTGTTTTAACTGCATCATGGTCAGTGTAAAAAGTGTTACGAACTGTTCTTCATACTGGCTTACACTGACACCTGCAATCTCTGTGAGGCACTTCAAAGAGACATTTCGAAACATGGGAACATTTAAGAACTGTTGAGGGAAGAGAAAAATAAAGAGTATTACAGAAGTGTTGTACAGTTCTCCACAACTTGTATTTAAATTTAAGAGCTGTCATTTTTTTGCAAGAGTACCTTGTATATTAGTGTGCTGATTAACTTGGTCTCAAATATATATCCCAGAGGAATCCAGTTCAGAAATCGTAGCAAAGTTTCCAAAGTTGCATGGACTAAGGGAGCGTTTTGGGAGTTTTCCTGTAAATGACCATTTAGAGTTTATGACATTGTGACACTGTTAGGCACAAAGGGGGAATTTTGAAAACATAATTAAAGAAATACGACTTACCATCACAAACTGACACAGTTGAAATATCTGAGAGAATTCATTACACATGCTGTAAAAAAAAAAAATTAAAAACTAAGCATTTCCACATTTCATAAATCAAAATATCTATGCTCACAGGACAGGTCCTGAAGACCTATGCCCATGGAGGCATTCAAAAGCCACCTGGCTTTTCCCCATTTTCATGGTAATAATGCATATTTTAAGTAGCTTGAAGCCTGTGCCTGCAAATTCTGGCTAAGGAAATACAATCAATCAATGCTGAATGCTGTGTTAAAAGGGTGGGAACCATCAGTCAACAGATGCTACTTGTAGCAAGGTACAAATCCCTGTGTGTACAAAATGAAGTTAGGGATCCCCTAGGAGTACTGCTTCAAAGAAAAATCAGTAACCCTCTTGGGCTCAGAAATGGAACTGCACAGCTGTAGGTGTTCACACAAAGGCTCCAAGTGAGAGCAACTATTTAGCAGCAAGCACAAAGTCTACTCTGATCATTAAGATTTAAACAGATATACTTGCCTGTCTTTCAAATGCTTAGCTTTTACTTGAGTAATCTGGCCACTGGAAAAATCAAACACTTCTTCACTCAGCAGTTTCAGGATCACCATGTTGTTCTGACAGAGGCTCTCGCTGGTCCTGCTGGCTCCCACAATATCGCTGATAAACGTCGGCCAGTGCTTCGGCCACTCCTGTTTCAGGATCTGCAAAGTGAGGCAGCCACACGTGAGACACACAGCAAAGTCAGAGACTTTACAGTAAGGTTTAAAATGTTATGAACTCTGGCTTACCTGAACAAGAATCATATTCAGTTTCCCAATATACACCTTCTCTTTCTGGAGAAGAGAAGAGAAGAGTCAGGTTTTGCATAATACTCCCCCCTCCCTCACCCTTGCTTGAGAACCCTTCACTTACTTCTACACACGTTGGGTCAGATGAGGTCTTGATAATCAGGCCAACAACATATTTTTTAATACCTGCAGAAGATGTAGGAATTTATTTTCAGCTATGCCAGATATCACAGATGTAGCAATAAATATTTCTGAATTCAGATTCTTCATGTTTTTAAACAAGAAACACCTCTAAGGGTCAGATAAGCATGCATCAGTGAGCATCCTTCTTGTGTGCTACATGGGAAAAATTCACCTTTATCAGTCCTGACAGGGGATATTTTAGATGTACAAAAAGGCTTTACACCTAAACTATTTCAATAAACCAAAAGGAAAACACACTAAGGATTAGAGTGTCCTTGCAGTAGTTTGTACCAGATCGAAGTGAACTCAAAGAATAAACAGAACTTAACTAAGTGTGACTCCAGTTTCAAGGCCAAGTTTGCTAAACTGCACAGAAAGCTTTGACACATCACCTGCACTGCATGCAGAAGTTCAGAGATGCTCCAGTCTACTTAGGCAATCCATTTTAAAGACAGGAATTCCTAAACACAGCACTTCAAAGTCAAGCACTGTGCCAGAGCTTAGCAAAGCTTCCCCTGTGAAATCTTACAAGAACAGAACTTAAAACTTCATTCACTAATACAGCACAATTCATTTGAGTGTGAACCACTGTGCATTTATAGCACATATGGATGCCGTGAGTCCAGAAACTCTTAATAAATTCTACTTTATTGCTTTTTTTCTTCTTACATTGGCAATTGGCCAACCAGGGGCACAGAGTGTGTTTCTTCTACAAATGTTTTTGAATTATTTTAGCTTTCAGCTCTACCATAAAACAAAAAAATCCCCAATCACTGTAGAAAGCCACGCTGCCAAAAGTTTCATTTTGCCACCTAATCCTCAGCTCACTCCTAATTCCTAAATCCATGGAAACAATGACTTTCCAAGTGACAATATCCGTGTCTAAACCCATTCTGTACAAGAACACCTGACTCCCAGGAAAAGGCACGCACAGAGGGCCTGGAGTCACGACCCAGGCAACATTCCAAAACTTCAGCCCTGACACCACGCTTCAAACCGGGCAAGTGTTTTCTTGTCATAAGGAAGTTTGAGAATTGGTGGATGCTTTACTATTCAAATTCATGAACCCAAAAATCTTGTTTCAATCATTTCTTCAACCAGACAAGTCAGCTGACTCACGCAGACAACATGCATATGTTGAAGACTTCAGAAGTTGTCACTTCAAGGAGAAGAATGTCTTCTGTTGCAGACTTAATCCACAGCCTCTGTTCTAAGTTTTAAAACTTGTCTAAGACTCAGCCAAATTTAAGAATTTTTTTTTCATTTCAGGCTTAAGCAACAGGATTAAAGGGGACAGTTTATTAATTGCATCCTCGTGAAAACTGGAAAAACTAGATCCAGACTTTGAGCCATTAGATACATACTAGCCAGAAGCTGTTCTACAGGCAGTTCCAATTACAAGTGAACTATTCATCATCACCAACTGGGATCAATCCACATTACTCCAGGAGAATGGTCATTAATAAAGTATCACTGGGTAAGAGTTATTACCAAGCACTGGTCTGACATCATAGGCCTGGTCTGATATTTTAAACCTAAAACACACCCTTTGCTGAAACATTACAGTAATTCACAAATGAGATATGAAAGCCCCCAGAACAGTATAGAAATAGGTCTGCAGTGCCAGAAACTAAACTATTATAACCATCTGCCAAACCACTAAGGGAAGCCTACTGTTGCAACTCTTTGCGTTTCAAAAAGGAATTAAAAAGTTGTTCTTAGAGTTCCAACTGCAAATCCATGGTCTTTTCCATCTTGCTGCATCAATGGCATTGTGCAATTCAGTAACAACTTGAATATTGTGCTGCCATCCTTCCAGCTTTGAGACCAGCAGAGGAGAACAGCTGCTCTGCTCCACAGTTTCTCCGTTAGAAAAATAAAAGTAAAAATGGTGACCACAGCTCAAAAGACAACCTCCAAAGTTTGCTCCTTTTCACACATCATGCTGCAGGCTCCTGAGGTCGTCCATCCAGAGAACAAAGTCACATTCTTAATCCCTTAAAAGCAGCAGCTATCCAATTCGCTAATGCTCTTTTTGGATCAGATGTCATTTTCTACTTTTTCTTTTTTTACTTCAAGTGTTATAGTTTCTGCTCCATACTTAATTGCTCATTTATTTGTCATTTCATAGGAAAGATAGTTTTCAGCAGAACAAATATATGTCAAATTTATATTCTGATAAAAATCAACCCAGAGGCTCATTACCATTTTCCAGCAGAACATGTCCAAGAAACTGTTCAGGGGTAGAAGTCCATGGGATAAGCTAAAAGCACCATGTCTGGGGAACTTAAAAGGAAGTGTTATGTTAAAAAGGAAAGCACGAGACATGCACAAGCCCCACAACCACTGCCTAGAAGGTCTCCTTCCGTCACAGAAGCTGCTGAACAAGCCTTGTAGATGCCAACACCACAACTGCCAAGTTCAGGCCCTTCATGGAGCCAAGCAGGAAGAGACAGACAGGGCAGGACCTTCCAATAAAACAAAACAAAAGCCACACCAACCACAACACCCAGGACACACAAAATGTTCTTCAAAGATCATCTGACCTTACAACTGCACTGATCTCAGGACAACGTGCAACCAAAGGGAGCAGACCCTGCTTCAGGCCTGGACCAGCCCCACTGCTGGCATTTTCTGGAAAGTGAAGCCCAGGAACTACTTTTGTATCAAGTACCATAAAAGGGATGACAGAGCGAGGACATGAACTCGAGGCCTTTTAGAACATTCCTGGATGTCCATTAGATACTGTCATCCTTCTGTGAAAGTTGCTCCTCGACAGAGAGGCAAACATCCAGTAAAACTGAAACACTTCCTGGAGGGAAAGTTGTTTTCCCAAGTGACCCAAGCTATGCAATGCTGAGAGTGGAACTGGGACAGTGAGGAACGTCACAGCATCCAATATGAGTAATTTCTGCAGCCTGAACTTGAGGCAATATCCTACAGTTTAACCTTTGGATGTGCTCTAGGAAGCCATTACCTCTCCTGTACTCTGTGTACCTGAGCGCAGAGTTCCTGTCACAGCCCAGTACAGCAGGCAAATAACCATGGACACAATCAGCAAACACACACCTGCAACAAACCCACTTCTTGTCCTCAAGGCACACAAGCACAGCCTTCTGTGCAGTCACAGAGCACAAGCATTTAACAAGTGTCAGAAATTATTCTAGCTGGTGCTGCAGATGCAAGCTCACTCTAATTTACTAAAATTACTAAATTTTGTGCTTGTATTAAAGAATAATAGGCATAAATGAATCAGGTGGGCAATGTAACTCAGCAAATTAACGTTATTTTGCAATCAAAATTAGAATTTCAAATGCTAAAGCTGAGCTGTCCCCTCTGGGGATGTTGATATGCACATACACTTACATTGAACTGTTTAGCCCCAAAAGGTAGTCGAAATACTATCTTATTTTTAGTGTTAAGAAACAATCCTTTCCCATGCAGTCCCACAAATCATCTTTCCCCTTTAGTGATGAACTGAATCAATCCATAATTTATTTGTTTTTCAACAGAAAACTCAAGAAAACTCTGAAAAAAGGCACAGAGTTTGTCTTCACACACACACACACACACACACACGTGCCATGTAGCTCATCCCCCCCTTCATTACCGAGAACCAAGGAAACATCTTCCTCACGAAGCAGGCCAGGAATTTCCATTAAAATACCTCATCACTGCACAGAAAAACCTCCTCTACAGCAGCTTCCACTGCACCAAAAGCTTTACACTCAGCTCCGGGACCTTCCTGGAAAACGCTGAACTGCATCTCTGAACACTTCACTTTCTCATTTCAGAATGAGAAAAATTGTACAAGCAATTTGTGTTTCGTAATGAAGAAGTGCTTTATCCATTCCAACTCCAAACACTCCAGACAAGCTCGCTCTGTTCGGGGGAACAGTATTCCATTTCACAATGCAGGATTAATGAAACGTATCACTGCACTGAAGACCAAAAAGCCTTTCTTTCCAGGCAGGTTTTCACACTGCCAGAGAAAATCCTTTTGAGACCACAGCACTAATCAAATGCCATCCTTTCTGAGTGCTATTAAACAATCAACTCCAAAGGATATCAGAATTTAAAGCAATTTAGTATCACACCTCAATAAACCGAGAACTTCAACTTGAGAATGATGGCAAAATACCCTGGCAATGAGCCAAGTTCAGCACTGCCTGGGATGTTCTGGAATACATCACCCGCTGCAGCAGGCTTCAATGAAAACCACATGACATCATTTGTGTACGTGGAAGAGCCATTCCAAGCACTCTCCCGAGGACTACATAAATCACCCAGAGCAAGGCTAACCATTGCTGGGGGCTATGACCAAACATGTCTCAAGGCTGAACACGCAGGCCAGGCATCTGATTTAACTGAATTTTGCCCCTTCTGTGCCTTATAAACTCCACTTTGTCTACAGAACCAACTGGTTCCCACTGCTAACTCCAAAAGCAAACCAAAAATCAAGAATAACAAAAAGCAGAGTAGTCACAAGTACTTTAGAACTGTAAATTGATTGTTTCACCCAAATCCTGTTTCAGAATTATGGAAAGATAAAAATGAACTCTTCAAAAGTGCTCACAAACACCACCACCTGAGGAGCAGAAAGCTACTTTACAAAAGTTAAAGGCACCAGGGCCAGAAAAGCCCAAACCCAAAAAGCTATTTTAAAACAAAAGCAAACTTCAGAACAGAGTTTCAAGTCTAAGGAATGTATCTGAAGAAAACATTTTCCTCCTTGCATTTAAAATTCCAGGCTGGAAGCTGAAACCTCCCAGCATTCAGACAGAAGCAGTAACAAACCTCTGGCTAACCTCAAGGCCCAACAAGTCATTCTGATGTACGACTCATTAAAAAACAACAACAACAACAACTTTTTAAAAAAGTTACAGTTCAGGCTCTGTAATTAACAGCATTGCTTTATTTCTCCCAACAAGTCTCAGGAAGTCGTTTCAAAAACTTTTTTTTATTCACTGACAATTTAATTCAGATCTGCTCTTAACTTCAGCTGCTGTTGCTACAAAGGAGGAACAGTGTTTTTCTCATAAATGCATTTAGTTTCCTCTTAACCAAGAGTAAGATTTGTCAGCTGTATTTACTACACACCAATGAGACATGCAGAAAACATCTTTTACAAATTAAGATATAAAGTAAAACTGATTTGAAACCTGCATGGTTTGCTTTGTCACTAAGCATTCCATTGCATGCTGAGTTTCAGTTTCCTGCACACACATTCCACCAGTTACACTTCAAACAGGAAAATCCTGTCAACCAAAGAATGGCTGGAGTCAAGGAAACCTCAATTTAACCAGCCTTACTATCTCCCAAGTAATCAAGCCACCTGAATAAGCTCTGGAGCAGTTCTCTTGTACCAGCCAGTATCATCAGCCAAAAAAAAAAAAAAAATTAAAAAACAACCACCACAGACCAGATCAAACTGGATTAGAGATGAAACAGATTCTCCCTCCTACACCACTGAGGCCAAGCTGGATAAAATGCCATGGTACAGTAAATACATTTGGTTCCTCTTCTACCACACAAGTAAAATCCAGCTAACCCAGTTTCCCTAAAACAGGGCAAAAGTCAATTTCACAATTTTAGTTTGGCTGTCAAAGGGAAAATGTTTTAAAAGCTGAACAAACAACACACTTTTGCCAGTATAAAGGATTTTTTTATTTCCTCTGGAGTTTTCATAGATATGTAAGTCAGGAAACATAAGAATAAAATACCTCAAGATGATTAGACAACTACAGACAGTAACTTTATTTTGCCTTGTAACACATGGAGTTATTACATCTTCTTAGATGGCAGGAACCACTCCACACCACTATCACTGCTAGAGATAAAATGAACCAAAGCACAGCCAGCAGCAACCTCATCCTACCACCACTACTTCTCAGCTCTCCTATGGATTAAGAGCATAACTTTTAAGACTTTGAACTCCTGCATTACATCCTGTATTTGGCACTTGTTCAGTTCCAAACTATCAAGTCAAATCCATCCCTGTGACATTGTTCCACTACACCTCCCTTCACAGGTGGGTGGTAGTAACAACTCCTCCTCTTCCTCCTGCTTGGCTCCCACAGCCAAAAACTTTGGGAGAAAACTTCCAAATGCTGAAACTAAGTTCTCATAGTCAAGAAAGTAACAAAATATGGCTGAGCTAAGATACTCCAATAATTAAAAGCACAAAGAACATTTAACTTTAGCTAACTAAGGTGCTCTCTTTTAGTTTCTCAAAAGGGCATAGCTGTATCTGAGCCTGAGCTGAAGCTGTTCCCTAGAAACCTCCAGAATGAATAGAAACTTCACTTTCAGTTTTACTTTCAAAGACAGCTACCCCTTCCCAACCTACTGTTGGAAGAGATGGGGGAAAGGTGAGAAGAGGAATAAGCACAAAAATGAATAAGTCTCTCTATGCATTTGTTTTCATCAACATTTACAATCTGTTTTAATTAATATAGTTTCAGAACTGAAGCACTGGCAGTAAAAATTTAAAGCATGTCTCAGCATGGTTAATAAAAGTTCACAGCAGAACACAGAAATCTGGAATACTTTTAATTAGTTCCAAGACCAGCTTTTAGTAAAAAGCCAGGTATAGAACAGTGACAGCATTTAATGTGAAGAATTTAAAGTGGTTGCACGTTATGTTTTGAAGTCCAAGTTGTGATGACCTGACAGCCAGCCATGTGAATAAGGTGGACCTCCATTTACTGTAGCCAATGGCTAAAAGCCAGCAACACTGCAAGCTATAGGAGAGGGGAAAACCCAAAAACCAAACACAGCGTTTATTTTAAGACTTCCAGCTTCCTTGCATTGATGGGAGACTGGGGGTTACCCTACACTGCACCAACTACAGCAATCTGCCTGTTTATACTCCTTCATGAATTAAGCCTAACAGAATGAGTGACCATCAGTAGGTAAGAAAGTGCATTTACTTAGGGTTTCTATTTTAAAACCATTGTCACTGGTAAAAATTTCAAAGTAATTACATAAACCTACACAAGGTAACAAGTGGACCACAGAGTGTACTAGAAAATGACAGAACACTGCTGGGACTGCACACACAGCTCAGAGTGAGTGAAGAAAACCTCCTGTGCCAAGTACAGAGAATGAAAACCTCTACCTCAAATGCCAGGGGCTCACCTCAGATGTTTCAAAACTACCAGTCACGCCTTTTCCACAAATTTACAGAATTTTAGCTGCTCACCAACCCACTGAGACCACTATCACAAAAGGGAAAGACGTGGTTTCATCATTCAAGATGATCATGACACATGACAAAGTTACTTAGAGACTGACAGTCTGAATCTCAGCTAATACACAAAGTTATGAAGAAAGACAAAAATCTCTCCATACCTTCGCACTGGTTCCTTGGAAGAATCTTCCATCTTGTTTTTATCACATTTTCCAAGATTTGCAGTCCATAATACTGAAATTGGAGAAGAACAAAATGTGAGTACATTACTGTAGGACTAACTAACTTGCAGGACTCTCATTCAATCAGACATTCACACTTAATGTCTAAGACTTCAAGATTATTAAACTAACAATTTTATTAAATATATGTCTATTCACCCATTTACTGAGTTTTCATGCATTGCATTTTCTTGTTTTATTCTTGGCTATACTAAGTCCTGCTGTTTGATCATGCTCACACCAGGAGGGGGGGAAAAAACTATAATGAAAAGCCCTCTGGCAGACAATTTTGACTATCTGAAAAAGCAGCAGCCAGATATGAATTTGTATCATAAGTGACTGCTCCTACATTTGAGTATTAACACAACCAGGCTCCTAAAATATTTAGCAGCTTGGATGGTGTCTCAAGCTACCTATTGTTCCTCTAAGAGCTGGAAAAAAAAAAAAAATCTTGTCTTAGCATCACATGTCCTGACACTGGCACTTTCTAGAGAAAGTATTTCCCAAGCTTCACTGGTGTGTTACTTTAGGAACAGCAAGACAACCCACAGGTTTATTTAATTTCAATCCCCACCCCAATATGGCAGCTATTTCTACTATTTAAAGATGAACTTTTGTGCTCAGTCAAAGAACAATAAAAATGTGAATAAGCTCTTGGAAATCATTTTACCTTTCAGGAATTCCTTCCTATGTTCTTACCCAAAACCATTAACGTTGCAAATGGCCATTCCCTCTGCCCATTTGTCCCTACTGCCAACTCACAGTAACAGGGAAAGAAGTTTGTCATGGTATGATCAAAGAACTTTAATATGTAAAACCCCATTAGCATGAATAGACAGGAGAGAAAAGGGGATGAGGAGTTTTGCATTTACTTTATCTGCAGTGGATTAGGAAGAAAAAAAAAAAAAAAAGTCACATCAATGCCTGAAAGGTAAACTCAAGTTTTCACAGTTCCAAGTTTGGCTGAGAATAAGAGTTCCTCTTTAAAATGGTTAGTTGTTACACAAAGTAGGATCATTAGCATTTCGACCAAAGGGATCATACAGACTTCTGTTTAATTAAAAAAACACAATGTAGACTGTCCCAAACTACATTGTACTAAAAGAGCATTTTTGCTGTTCTCATCTTAACATAACCTACACATCCCTTTGCTTTTCTATCTGATCCCAGTTCCCAGGAGATTTCAGGTGCACATCCTGTATTTGCAAAATATTCTGTCCCCTTCCAAAACCTTGGGCACCAAGAAAAATTATGAATTACAGAAAGTTGGCAGGGTAGTTTTATTTCCTCCATGGTCAGCAGCAAAAGCTTATCAACTAGATTTTAACCTGCAAATTGACTTAATTATGTGACATAAAAGCTAAATGAAATCAAGGGAATTTTCATGAAGGAAAACGTGCAAAAACATTCTTAAGCAAAATGCTTCACAGGAAGTGATTTCAGCCACTGCTATAAGCTTACAGACACCATCTGCAACTGATCCAGGCTCAGGATACAAAACATACTTACAAAAGCTCCTAACAATGTTGACAGTATGCATATTTATATCAGACAGTGCTAACCTTCCTGAAGCACATCTAAACACTAGTGAAATTTCTACGTTCTACAGGCATACACATTAATTTTTCAGGTAACAACTAACTAGAAATGTTCATTTTCTTCCAAACTTTTTTCCACAGGTGAACTTACTTAGCTTTTACACCAAAATGGCAAGTTTAATTTCATTTTAAATAAACATCAGATGACCAAATGAAACTTAAATGAAAAACCTAACAACAGACTAAGGACAGACATCATCTTTAGTGGGTTTTTCCCTTCACTTAGAATTTCCTCGAGTCAAAGAAAAGGACAGACACCTCTAGCAATCTGACACACCTATCCCTCATTACCTGCTCAAACATCTCATTTGGGTTCGTGGACCTTAAGCTGTTCATGCTGTAAAGGTTTCTACTCACTCTTTTGTACATAAGTGACTTCAGTTCTGCCCTCTGCAGTGTCTTGTTCACTTCTTCCTCTGTCCTGAAAATACTCCTTTCCCCTAACACTCACAGGTGACACTGAAAAGCAGCAGCAGTAGTACAACCCTCACCCGCACATCCTCCTTGCCACATCACACTGAAAGGGCTCCATCAGCCTCACCAACCCGCAAGGGGCCTTCTGGGGTTTTTACTTTGTTTCATTTGATTCAACAGGTCTAGTTACTCTCATTTCTCTGATAATGACAAACACCACTCCCAAAAAAGTCACTGACAGCAATACAAAGTTCTGCCTTTTAATCAACGGCTGCAACAGTACATGTGAACGCTTTTCAACTTCGTGTAAGACAGAAGCCTCTCAAAAAGTCATTTGCTCCTGGTTTGCTTCTTGCTAATTGTCTATCTCTAATTCACTGCCCAGTTATGAAGATGAGGGACAGGCAACAGCAAAGACTCAAAAAAAAAAAAGAAAAAAAAAAAAAAGGCATGAAATGATCCCTATGGTAGAAATTTCTATGGCACCCTTATTACTTATTTTATGCACCGAATCCCTTTCCCTCCCACCTCCCAAGAAACAAAAAACAATTGATGAACAGAATTCAGTTAAAGGGAATCAAAAGGGTAGACCTTGTGGAGGCCTGCCGTCAAAGCCTAGCTGTGTCAGTTGCACAGGAAGACACCCCTTTTCTTCCTATTACAAGCAATCAACATAATGGAACATTATGATTAATATCAGGTAGTGTTAACAGCTTTAATTAAAGAAAAAATATGATTGCATAAAAGCCAAATGTCATAGTGCATAAATTTAGCACCAAATCATTCGCAATTTATGTAAATTGAAGAATTCTTTACCTGTTGCTTTCTTTCTGTTCCTCTAATCATCTCATTTTTCACAAGACAAATTTGAGTTTTTAAAAATACTGTTGATAAATCAACTTAAACATTAGTAATGTCTGTCAGTATAAAAAGCAAAGTTTACCAGGCAAGCAAACAGGCAAACACTGTTACTTAAAGGTGCTTAAAGGTGTTACTTTGAGGAAGTTCTTTAAACTGTTTTCCCCTCAACTTCAGAGAGCATGGAAAAAAAAAAATGAACTGCTTCATGAATACCACATGATTTCAGAAACCATCCAAACACATTTTTTTCTGTTTGAACACAGCGTGTATCCAGCAGAAAAACATGCATGTCAGTTATTTGAGATAATAATCATCAAACTGAAGACAGTGAAAACACATTTTGATCATCTTTTTGGCTCAAACTTCACAAGTCTCAGGTAAAGCATTTCAAATTGCAGAAAAAGCCCTGAATGCTGCCCATTTTAGCCTCTACCATGATGGATGGATTTCCAACAGCAGTACAAAGCAAATGTGTTCTGCACAGAAGCAAAGAACTGATGTGCTACAAACTTTGGGGTGCTTAACCTTTACCGATTGCTCAAAACCTTGGCCTAATAAGGTTTATTTTGTTTTTAACACACCTAGGCACAAATTTTCTCCTCAGATACATGCACATGGCTTTCATTATGATCACAAATAGCCAAGCACTTATCCAAGGACAAAACGTGGCTCTAGGAGACTTTTCATTACTCAGATTTATACAGACACAATACCAATCTTGGGAACTGGCATAATGCTTGTAAGCGCCTTGAAAAAAACTCCGTGTATCCAATTTAGCTCATCCTCAAAAAAAAAGGGGAGGGAGAAACTCTTGGCAATGTAAAAGGAGGTCTGAATATTTTTTCATTTACAGCTCTTGTTTAAAGCCGACTTTGAGAACAAGACAATTAAAAAAAAATGTGTTTTGAATCAAGAAAGTCTATGGCTAAAAATGAGACACCTTCCTCAAAGTTTATGAATGGAAGAAAGAGGAAACCCAAATAAATAAAAGTTAATTTGCTTACTTTGGTATTCATGTTCTGAGAGAACTCCAAAATAGTATCAACTCTTGTCCATGCATCAGGATGTTCTTTTAAGTGAGTCAACACTTCTTGTGCCATTCTTTGCTAAAAGAAAATTTGATTTGAAAAATTGTTAGCATTAGATCATTTAAGAAGTTATATACTGTCAGTGAAGATATCAATATGTAACACTGCATTTAAACTACTTATCTAAGCGTTAGGCAGAACTCAACCAGCAGCAACAAGTCTCTTAAGCCTCCTTCTGTGACAGCTGAAGCTTAGTAACAACCAAACTCCAAAAGCCCATCGATGCAGGACAGTAATAACTCACTTCCACTCTTCCGTCCTGAGTGATTCATCCAGACCAGCAGTGAACATGCAAGAACAGCACACATTATGGGGAAAACCTACTAGGGAATGAAGTTTTCTCCCCTTCCACAAAGTCATCCAGATAAAACTTAATTCTAGGGTACCCAAACTTTCTAGTTCCAGTAGAAACACTCATATGAAGTTGTCAGCTTTAAGGAGCACTGCATTGTGCTGCAAAGGTACTGATGGAGGAACTGTTGATTTTATTCTGAAGAACCACAGAGCAGAGCATTAGAGGTCTCCAATCCCTCCTTCTGAGGGATCCTTGGTGTACCTAACAACCTACAAAACCATAATAAAAACCTACTGGTGGGAGGAAGGGAGTTGGTCATGCTAATGGTTTGCTCTTCCTTCGGACTGACATTATCAATTACTGTCCTACATATTGTGGTTTCTTGAAAACCTCATCTGAAGCAATTACACACTGAAATAGTTGAACTCATTTTAGTCATCCTTTTCAAAATCCTGGATGTCCTCAAGTCAATAATCTTTAGGGAGCCGAACTGATGTCAGCCATTTCCAAAAGTGCAGTGTACTGACAAATCTTGTTGCAAACTGTATCCCCTACAAGCATCAGGCACTGCCTTCCCAACGAGGTGGGCATCTTAAAACACAACTATCAGAACTTAGCTCATTCTCTCACTGCACTGCAGAGCCAATTCAACAGAGCTGCAAAGCAATTAAAGCTTTACTTTAGGATTAACTTCAAAAGTTAGAACTTACTACAGCCATGCAGACTTCTAGCCTCATCCAAGTACATATTTGAGCCATACTTACACCATCAACTGGTGTAAGAAAACACATATTTTCAGTTAACTTAGAAACCCAATCAAGACCCCAAATCTATATACATAAAATGCAAGAAACAGACAAAATTGGCATGTGATTTACAAAATAAAATTGGAGGTTCCAACAGGAAAGAGCAACTATGTCTAAACTATCTGTACAACACTACTTGCACCCCTACTTGATAGAATTGAGTACAGCAGAGCAACTGGACCAGCAAGTAGGTCCCTGCAGATTTGACATGGAGAAGTACCATACAAATGTTCTGCTTAAGTCCACAACCAGTACAGCCATATCGTTACAGTATGACATCAAAGTTAAAAAAAAAAACAACAAAACAAAACAAACAGAAAACCAGCACTTTTAATACACTTCAGTTTTAAAAGGGAAGAAATAGCTGTATTACTTCCAGGTTCAATCTGAAAGTGTGTTTGTATATTGGCCTCCTGTTTGCTTCTAATACTGGTGACATATCCCAGGATCGAATTTCAACACCAACAAAACAGACACTCCATATCCTTCTCCCAGCGCTGAGAGGTTTGCTCTCATACCCATTAACCCCTTTTCTGGACATCAAACACTGTAGTTTCATAAACTAATAATAAATGTAATGTAAGTATAAATTTAGTAATAATGGTTAATCAAGAACAAAGTCTCATGGTACTGTTGGTACCAAAAAAAAATTTGCAAATAATCTTTCTGGACATGTGAAGATCTAACAGATCAATGGAATTAAGAGGCTGGAATGAGTCCAGGTAAATATCTGTGAGCTGCATGAAATCTCCCTTAGTCATGTGTTTCACTGGGGTGGGGACATTCTTTTCAGAGAAGTATACCCAAAAGAGCTAAGAGAAAAAAATTTAAATCTCCAGGACAGAAAATAGCTTATTTCTTGCCTAATATAGATCAACAGATAACAGTTTTGCAAGCAGAGATAAGAACTAAGCAGAAGGAGGAGGCAGGTGAATCTGAAAGCAAGTTCAGCACAGGCCATTCAGGTTGCATTCTAAACCTGTTTTACCCTGACATTACCCTGACCTATTCCAGGAAAACCACTGGTAATCTCCCAATTTTAATATTTAATTTCCTCAACTCCTATTATTCCTGTCACCCTTTAGTACAGGGCTTGAGCTGTCAGACTCCACTGAGAACCATTTTTTCCTGCAGGAACCTTTGAACCCCCTTGAAGAGGGAAAAGCTCAGACTCCCTGAAATGTCTCCATTTTGGAAGTGCACCCAAACAGCTGACTGAAGCTTCACTGAGGTGATACATGTATTTAAAACAAGTTTCTATCATAATCCACTTTTGCCAGTAAAACACCACCTCCTGAATTTTTGCTTCTTATTGCATTGATTTTCTAGATACTGGAGACTTTTCCCAGCTGTTTCAAGTGAAGCAACTTCTCACAATGCCAGAACAATGGCAATTTGATCACTGTATTTAGTGTTAATCCTTTATTTTCCTTATAAACTTTTCCCAACTTTTTCAACTCTCTTCAAACCAAACAATATTACAAGCATCACCTATTTCACAGGGCAGTAAAGCAGATCACAAAACAAATGCTACAGATGTCCACACTTGTAGGGCAAAAAGCTGCAAGGAGTTTTCTGTCATTCAAGCACTTAGAAAACTACAGCAAGTAACTACTTGAATTTAGAACACTCAAAATGCAAGTATTTCAGAAAACAACAAGGTATTTCAAAACCTACTGGAATTCACATTAGTAAGCTTTACAAAAGCTTTTTTTTTTGTCCCCCCTAAAAAGATACACAAAGCAAGTACATATCATTGTTTATTCTAACAGCTGGAAAGAATAGAAAAGCATCAGCTACTTTGTCCCATTTAATTCACTTATTGTTGTGCAAGACTATCTTAGTAAGAGATGCCTAACACTGAAACTCCCAATTTGTTGAGCCTGAACAATTAAAATCTGCCGGAAGAGGAACTATGCCAACACCCTTTGTAGCAAAACTTGCTCTCAACATTTAAGTCTTGTTTCCAAAAAAGTTCAAGAAATAAATAAAAGCAATACAAGATTCACTTTCAAGGCAATATATGCAAACACACAAATGCACAGTCCCTCCATTTCAACTTAATACTTCACAATCTGCACTAAGTCCAAAGAGTGCAAGAAGAACCTGTGCAAACTGTAACAGGAAATAAAAAAGACCAGACACAAGAAAGGAACAAACTCTTCTATTAAATATGCATGACATGCTCCTTTATAAATACAAACACAGCAATAACATCACTAAGATTTTTCTTTTAAATACAATTCTTCACTGAAGCGAACATTTGTGGCTTCACAATCCTGTCCATGATAGCAAGTAACAGCTAGCTCAGACCTTCCTGAAGAACTAAGTCAGAAAAGGTGAGCTGCATGCTGTCCTTACCAAATCATATGTGCTAATAATTCTCAACAGCAGAAGGCAAGCTAGGAATGAACACAGGCCAAACAAACATTTCTCCAAGTGTCATTTCAATGTGAATTCACATTTCACGTGACTGCCAGTAATATTCCAGTCACCAGCTCAGTAAATTCACTAATACTACTAATTGTTATTGAAGTGAATTGATTTTGCTCAGCTGATTTGCTGTAAGATTAAACATGGTCAATAAATGTAGGTTCCAAATCCACCTTACCTGTGCACCTTCTCCATGGTACAAGCAGTTCACCACATTGTCCAAGAGATTGATATCCAGTTTCTGGTTAAAATCCAGCAGCTGACGAGCTGCATGGTCTGCTAACATTGTCATAATTGCTGGCATAGATTACTGCAAAATAAATTTTTAAAAACTGATCAATTAATAAGAAATTATTATCAGATGCAGCTGCAAAGCAAGTGCTTCAACTTAGCTCATTTGTCTTATTGAAACAAGATGCTTATGTTAGCAGTAGCAGATAACACTGACTACAACACTGCTTTGATTGTGGGGCACATACCAGGACAAACTTCTCTTATTCCCTCCTGAAAAATTCACACATTACTACCCCAGCTCAACTCTCAGGGTCTTCAACAGGTAGAACACATAATAGCAGTCTGACTAGAGAACAGGCTGTGTTACCAGCACCCTAGAGCTTATTCAAAAGCAAGTATCAACCCCCACCATCCCTAAACACTTCTGCTGGTGGAAAAGCCTTGTGTCACTACAACCAAAACCCATACTGGCAATGTCAGCCGAGTATCGAGTTCCCAAGGCCAACATGCACATTCAGAAGATTCAGTTCCAAAAGCTTTTAAACACTTGGGTATGGAGGTGAAATGTGATCTACACACAGAGCAAGAAATTAGCCAGAGGGCATTTTTCAAATAGTTGGGGAGAAAAAAGAAAACCACCTTACAAGTTAACCACATCCAAGTAAAAAATTACCACTGAAACTAAGTTGACTGAAGGCACTTTGAGAACTTGAAGCAAAGGGACTGTTAAATCAGCAGGTTACTCTGTGTTCCACGTGAGATCACTTCAAACTGAAACGGAATTCTACTGGAGGTTTCAGGTCCCCTAAACCCAGGAACACATGCATTAACTCTTTGTCCTAGATAGAGCAGCCTTGATATTATGCAAAGGGAGTCAGGTGGGGTGTGCACGTAAGATTCTTTACCAGCCAGAGACTGGTGCAAGATAAAGACATTCATGAAAAGCAGGAAAGCAAGCCACAAGCCACAGAATTTTTGATGGTAAAGTTAAACTCTACTTTTTCCACACCATCTTCCCCCACGTGTGAAACACCTAATCAAGTTTACTGCCCTCTTCTCACAGTCACTGGCAACTCTAACACATATTCCCACCCTGCCATCTACAGCACCTCTGTGCCACTCACCCTCCTTTTCAAACCCTGTAAACCTACAAATCTCACATAAAACTGCTCACTGAACAAACAGCCAGAAGCCTGGGCAAGTGCAAGATCAATCAAAAAGTTACACCAGAGTCATCTGCATACTCAGAAAGATACAACCTGAAACTCTTCCAGAAACACACCCCATAAAGTCAGATTTGCTCTTACTAAACTCCATGTATAAGTAAGAATTTGTTTTATGCTTTATGCGTTTAAGTCATGCTCAAAAGTAAGGAGCAAGACAAACCTGTGCCTCAACCCTAGTAATTACTAATTAAGTGAAAGTCTTGCAGTAGCATTCAGACAAGGAAAACCTTTTGTTCAGAAATGTGTATTTGCAAGTAGTGTCCAGTAATTTCTTTCACTTCAATATATAAAAATAGCTTAAAACCCGAATATTTTAATTGGATTTTCAAGTAGAAAACTCAATATTATTACACTAACACAACCATTTTAAGGGCTTCATCTCAACATGCTATTAAGTCTTTTCACAACATGTACCTGCAAAACCAGGAGAAAATAAACATCAAGTAGAGAACAAAATATATTAAAATTAACAATCCCTGCCTATTCTTCCCTCCTTCGACTCCTAATGTTTTCAAAATTGCAATGTTAAGTTTGGAAGCAAGAAACACAACAGCAGGAAAAGCTGACTTCATTCTTCATTTCATTCTTTTGACTCAGGAGGAGGCTGAAAACGTCACCAGGCAGATGAGAGGCAGTGAGCAGCACCACCAGAAGGAAACTGCACCCATGAAGAGGCTCAGAGCAGTCAATGCTCCCCCCAACCACTCGTGCTCCCAGGCACGCCCCTTTTTGTCCACATCTGGCCTCCATGGCTGAGCCGTGAGCCAGGAAATCAATTTTCAAACTACAATAAACGTCGTGAACCAGTCGCTCCTCAGGTAGGGCCATTCATCTCAGACCTGAGCCTCTTTCGGTGGTTTTCAGGCCGCCCTGAGAGCGCCAAGGAAAAGCAGCGTGACCAAGAGAAGTTATTCACCACATGGAAGCAGAAAGGAAATGTTTTGAATGGGGCCCTTCACCACTCCCAGCATTATCTTCAAAATGACCTACCTACTTCGCCAGCCGAAACACAGAAATGGCGGCTTTGTGGCCACCACCACCTGCAACCAACTCGATCTCCCACTCCTAACACTGTACCCACATGAAGCTCATAATCTCTGATTTACGGTACTCCTACACTTTCCCTCCCCCATCATGCCTGAACTCCAGAACATGTTTAAGCCTCAGCTCCAAGAACCACCACTGATCAGTCCTTTAATAAATGGGCAAACAGAGACAAAAGACAAAAAGTTAAAAAAAAAAATCCAAAAAAACCCCCCAAAAATTCTGAACTACAACATAGCAAGAATATGACATCTACCGAAGGTCAAAAGAACTGCATTTACAGCACTGTTTACACAGTTATCCCAACTCTCGATGACCCTGGACCTTTAACACAACAGTTAGCTTGTTGTGGTAGACCCGATTCATTTTGGCATGTAGCACACACGAAGAACAGCAGGCATTTAATAGTAAGAAATGTTGAGCATTCACAATGAATCCTACAGCACCTTCAACCCAGATATTTAAAGCTCATTGGGGGCAGCAACTAAAAAAAAACAAACCCACCCTGGGAGAGTCACTGTGCCCCATTTCTAAGCACGCAATGCAAATGAATTGCCTCCCTCTTCCAAGGAATTAGCTGCATCACTTGTAAATCCCACCCAGGAGGGGTGAGTGGCTCTGAAACGCAGCGCACGACAAACGCGTTCGCATCACACTCCACAAACCAGCAATGGCAACGAAACCGCCCCTTCCCTTCGCTCCTTCACACACACGTGAAGGAGAAGGACTAGACGGATTAAGTAACATCTGCCCGACACCTCGGAGCGTTCATTTTCGGCTGGAAATAACTCACACCCACCCAGCACGGCGGCCCTTCCCCGGCTCCTGCCGCAGCGCCCCGGCGGGCAGGCAGCGCCCTGGCTTCCGGGCAGCCGCTCCGGCTCCCGGCTCGGGCCGGCAGGGCCCCGGTTCCCGGAGGGGAACGGGCCCGGGCGGTGGGTCGGGCGGGCCGGGGCCCTGCGGAGCGCGGCGGCCCCGCAGCCCCTCCCTCCTCCTCCTCCTCCTCCTCCTCCCCTGGGCTCCAGCCCTGCGCTCTATACAGGGCTCCCCACGTGATCCAGGCGGACGTTTCAATACTGCTGCACAGACACACACACACAAAAAAATATTTCTGGAAACTTCCACTCCTAATAATTTACAGATTATGTCGCCGGGTTTGCCCGCACCCGATCCCAGCCTGCCCGGCCCCCTCCTAACGAAGAGCATCCCCCGCAGCATCCGTAGCTGCGCTCGGGCAGGCCGGGGATGCTCGTACCCCAAACCCCATCCAAGTGCACCCCCGCCCCTCAGGGCTTCTCCACGGGGTCCATCACATCTCTCCTAGCACAGGCCAGGCTCTGTGCCCCCCTGCACGGACACATCCCCCCCTTTCTGCCCCCAAAAATCCCCCCCTCTGCCCCCCTCCGCGTTGCCCATCGCGACCCCCCCGCAACCCTCGCTTACCTACGGGTTTCTCACAGCCTCTTCCTTCAGAAAGTAGGGGCGGGCAAGCCAAGTTTCTAACCACCACACGCCACGAGAAAAAAAAAAAAAAGAAAATAAAAAAAGACCACCAAAAATAACCCCCTCCCAAAAAGAAAAAAAAAAAAAAAAACAAACACGGAAGGAGGGAAAAAAACCCCCACCACAGAAGGAGGGAAAAAACCACCACGGCAGGAGGTGGGGGGGAAGGCGAGCGCTCCCTCCTCGGTGGTGGGTCGGGGTTAGTGGCGCCACTCCTCCCCTCGCAGCGTGCCCGGCCTGGCTGCACCAGGCGCCCGAAGCGGCCCCAGGGGCTCCGCTCTCGGCTCCGCGCCTTCCCCTCAGCCCAGGAAAGCGGCCGGCGCGGCGCTCCGGCCTCGCTAGTGCGGGGGGATCTACCCGGCTGCGCCTCCCGCGCCGCCCAGGCCCGGCCCCGCCGGCTCTCGCTGCCCCTGCGGCTGCCGCCCTCCCCGCCCGGCGCTCAGTTCGCCCCCATTCCCGCCGCCCCCCCCCGCGGCTCGCACTAAACTTCGCCCCCTCAGCTGCGGGTCCCCTACGAGCAGGTCACACACGCGGCAGCGGCGGCGGGGACTGAGCGCGGCGCGTCTCCCCCCTCCTAATGCCACAGGCTCGGAACCGGCTCAAACCGGTTCAGACTGGGAGATTCCATCTCGGTTTAGTTTTCAGCCCATGGCGCCGCGGAGCGTTTGGAAACCTCGGGGGCCCCGCCCATCCGCCTCTCCCATTGGCCCCGAGGTGTGCCGCCGCGAAGGCGGCCGCCACGTTGATTGGCTGAACGGGCTGTCAATCCGCTGAGCGCCTCGGATGGGCGGGGGGAGCGAGCGGCGGCGGGGGGGCTGAGCAGAGGGGACCCGCCCCCTCTTCAGCAGCGCTTTGCGCGCTGAGGGGGGGGCCGCCGCTTTTCGATAGGCCCAGACGAGCTGTCACTCAAAGCGGCCCCGCCCCCGAGTTCGCAAAGCGCGGGCGCAGGCCTCGTCGCGCTCTCATTGGCCGGCGACGGTGGCGGCGTAACGCGCGCGCCTGAGCGCGGCTTTCGGGGCTGCGGCGGGAGGGGGCGGGAAAGGTGCGGCCGTTGGGCGCCCCCGGGCGCGTGCCTGAGGGGCAATGGCGGGAGCGGGGCGGGCGGTGCGTGAGGGGACGGGGCTCGGGGGGCTGGTCCGTGTGAGGAGAGGGCGGCCGGGGGGCCTCTCCTCAGTGAAGTGAAGGGAGTCGGGGGGCTTTCCTTAGCGAGCTAAAGGGGTTTGAGTGAAGGGGTTCGCGGGGCTCTGCTCAGTGAGGTGAAGGGATGGATCCAGGGGCCTGGCCCGTGAGGGGAGGATGTTAGTGGAATTGGCCCGTGAAGGGAAGGGATTTGAGGAAAAGGGTTCGGGTCTCTGGTCCGTCAGGGGAAGGGGTTCGGGCACCATCCCGTTCGTGCTGAGGCGCTGTTTCTGGGGGAATGCAGCGGGGAGATGGGGGCACCCTGTGTGAGGGGGCTGTATGGCAATGGCGAGCATTACCCCACCCGGTCTCTGTCTCTGGGAGGGAGTGGAGTAGAATATCTCGCTGTAGAGTGGGCCCTGTGAGTAGGAGGGGCCAGCCCTGGGTGGGTGCTAGCCGTCCCTTACCCTGGCAGCCCTGTGCTCTCCACCAAAGCCTGTGCGGATCGCAAGTGAGGTGTGTCCCCTCTACGATGCCTCTGTCCATGAGGTGTCCAGCTTCCTGCTGCAGCCCCTTGCAGCTGCCCTCCAAAGTGCGCTTCAGGCAAGGCTGGCTTTAGATTTATCTAAGTCGCGAGCTGTGTGAGGTGTATTAGATGGCCAGACGGGAACAGGGCTTTTCAGTGGCGACACAAACTCAGCAGGCTATGGTTGCATATCTCATCACTGCCTGAAGGAGCAGAGAACGTGCTTGCCAACTTTGATGTGGAAAAGCTCCTATCAGTGGATGTACTCTGTACCTACATATGCATTTCTTCAGAGTCTTACGTCCTTATTTGAAAAAGGCAACTTATGACTCACTTCTATGAGGAGGCTACTATTATGAAGTACTTCAACAGCCTTCCAGGAACAAACTTTCTTTCTCATCACTTAAATTGAAGCAGTTACTTTGTTTTTGGGATGGCATTACGCTGGTCAGTGAAACTTTTTATAGAAGTGATACTTTTGATTTGTGGAATGCCCTCTGGGTGGTTTCCAAAGGAAACTTCCTCTATAGCTTTGTTGAGGTGGCGTTCACCTGTGCTGTGGCTGGGAGTGTGGGAGGGATGCTTAAGCACTTTTGCACAGTTTTAAAAGGGAAAAAAAAATAGTGTGGTGTGTAGGCTACTCCAGAGTAGTGGAGGTCATGGCTAAATTACCACTGCTGTGAAGTTTGTGTCTAGCAGGCAGGTACTGTGCTGTTGCTAGTAAGTCGTAAGAAGGACGCTTAGCTATGTTTTTGAAGCCTTTGTTGGCTTTCTAACTTTACAGATAATGTGTGCTCAGCCATCTGGCTGCTGGATGGGGCTCAAAACCTGTATTTTTTCCACATGATTTTTTTTGATCCATACCTTCTGTGTAATGCAACAGTTTAAAGTTAAGGCATCTGTCAATGCCAAAAGATTGCCAGTACAATGAAAACCATAACCTACTTGAATAAATAAATACAATTACACGTATTTACACTGTTCTGATTGCCTGACCAATTCTAGAAGTGCTGTGGAGATTTCAGTTCCTCAGTCTTCGTTTTGTGGGTGTGATTTATGTGGTTTCTTTACTTTCTTTCTGGGACAACTGGGGAAATGTTGTGTTCAAATACACACTTGTGTTTTGGGCAGAATCTCAGAGGATGCAAGACCATGTAGTGCCAACTCAGATCCTGGGTGATGTAATACTGGCTTAATGTGATGTATTACTGCACTTAATTCCCCAGTTAAGTTTCTTGGAAAAAATTCTGCTGCATTTAAGACTTGAAGAGCTGGAATGTGAATGGTGTCTTTTATTTTTTATCATGCCTAAAAGGAACTGCATCCTGTTAACATCTGTGTCAGGGTGGTAACAGTGCTTTGTTTAATTCAGCTTGTTTGTCTTGCTCTCTTGGGTTGGCTTTTGCAGAGTGACTGTAATTGAAGATAGCACTGGAGCTGCTGGGATTGAATTTGAAAGTGATTCCAGTAGAGTGGTCAGGCATAGCAAGCTGTTGGTGGGTTAAGAGCAGGGCTGTAACTCTAGCACATAGAATAAACAGTTCCTATGTGTGTGTTGATGTTCTAGCTAGCTCTGGTGTTCAAAACAAACTGATGTAAGAGACCAGAAAGTCAGATGCTTTTAACTCCTCCTGCTTGTGGTGAAGACTCGCTTCTATTTTCTTTTTGTGTGTGTAAGAGACAAATGTTTTAATCCTTAAATCAGTTTGTTAAATGAATGTTAACTATTTTGGGAGTAGATACAGCCTCACAATTACATCAGGTGTTGGTAATGCCCCAGATTGCAATGTGGTTTTAATAAATTGCAGGAGTAACAAACACAGCAGGGGTTGGCTCTGCCAGTTTGTTTACTAAATCCTGTGCCTGAGTAGGGGAGAGTTCCTGCCTCATCACTATCACTGCCTCTGTTATCTCAAATAACACATTAATTTTTTTTAGAAATAGCCTCCCTGTCTTCCTGCAAGCTGTGGTCTGGGAAAACTGATCACTTCCCATCTCCCTTCTGTAAGGAGCCAGGTGAAAGTTGGTTCAGAAACTCAGGGCAGTCAGTAAAAAGCAGCTGTTTTAGCAGGATGGGTGTATCTGATTGCAACTTTTCTCCCACACATGCTATCAGGAGTTGTTGTAAGCTTGTGCTTGCTGTTTTGTTGCCGCTGTTCCCTGTCTGTTGGCTCCTTTATTAGATGTTCAGTCTGGTATTTCAGCCTTGTTGGAATCAATAGAAAAATTTGCTTGGGTTTCAGGTCAGCAGTGTGGCCTGGTAGTAATAAAAGCTAACTGCACACTAGGCTGGATCAAAAGGAACATAACCAGGACATCAAGTGAAGTGATTCTTTCTCTCTGCTGGTCTCTCAGCAGCTGCATCTGACACACCATGGCTGGGTTTTGGTCCATCACTACAAGAAAGAGATGGAAAACCCTGTACAAGTCCAACAGAGCCCATCTCCAAGGTGGAGAAGGGACTGGGGGAACTGGGCTTCTTCATCCTGGGAAAAAAAATGGGTGAGGGAAGACCCAGCAGCACAAACTAAAGTGGGGAGTGGGAACTCTATGGGCAGAATTAAATGACTAAGCTTTTGTTGTCTGTTTGTTCTTCACAAGGGCCCTACAATTTGTGGGAGTTTATACAGTTTGAATGCTTATCTAATCCCTGCACATGCTCTTCAGGGGTGATGGGGTGGGCCACCAAGGTCTGAGAGTGCCACAAAATAAAGGTTATATGGATGGGCAAGCAGTGCTTGCTAGCTTTCACCCTGAAGTTAGAGAGCTCTTCCTTTTACCTTTTATGCAGGAATTTTTACTCTTTAAAGCTTTTTTTGTTTGTTTTTGGACACCCTTCCTGTAAATTTACTTTAGCAGATCACCTCCTTTAGCTGTGGTCGATTTGGTTTTTCAGAACCAGTATGATTTTCTTGGGTGGTGTGCCAGCATTAGGGATTGTGCACCCAGGAAAGCTGGGCTTCTGATAGCAAGAGGAGGCATACAAATAAGAGAAAAATATCAAGTTGGTGTCATAATTTCTTGACTGGTGAAGTAGGACTTGTAAATGGAAAGACCAGGGAAGGGAGAAAAATACGGCTGGGGAAAAAAGGCAAAGAGAAGGCAGGTGTTGAGTGAGGCTGAAGTGAAAGGAATGAGGCATTCAGAGGAAATTGCCAGCTGTAAATTTTCAAGGATGTCTGGGCAACACACAACTAAAACAATCAGTTAATGTCATGAATGTCATTGTAAACAGCTCCAGCCTCCACCTCATCTTTCAGGAAAGGCCCTTTCCCCATCCATGCCTTTGTGGGGGGTGTGTCCTGACTGCAGAGTTTTCACTTTACCATGCTGTGTCCATTGCCAAAGATTTCTTCTCAAAGCAGAGAAAGATGCCTTGTAGTTTCCACTTTCTCCTGCAGCTGTCCCACTTAGTTCTGGGATTATTGACATGATAGGACCAGGAAATATGTTTGGCTAATGAAAGGAATGCAGAGAATTTGTTCTGTCCTTCCACTCTTGCTTCATGTCATTCTAGAAATGGCAGAACTAATCCTGCCTGAGCATCCCTCTTCTCATTGAGCATCTGCTGCCATTCTTAATTGATTTATTTTCTTTGGGAGAGCTTCTAATGTACTTCTTTTTTTCTTTAATTACTTTTTGTTTGAGTCCACTTTTACTGTGTCTTTGGCCAAACAAATTTTGCATTTATTTGCATTTATTCTTATGTGGAAGAAAGCAACTGGTCTGTTTTAATGAGTGTCCCAGATCAATGATTGCAAGGAGGCTGGATGCAAGAAGAATAATAACAGCATTTGCAGATGATCTTAAGTCAGGTGTTACAAACACAAGTAGGAAGAAATAATACAACAATCTAAAGATCTTGGAAACAGGAAATTGAATGTAACTGAGTGGAGAGGAGAAATAAAAACTGATGTGTCCTTGGGAAGGTAAAAATGAGAAGTTCTGTCCAAGGGAAAACTTGGAAAATAGAGCTCAGGGAGAAAGTGGAGAGCAAATTAGTTATTCCTTTGCTGGTGACAAGGCAATGGAAAGGACAACATAATTAGGGAGTATCTGTGAGCATTTCTTGGAACAGCAGCAGGGCAGTGGCCTAAAGTAATTTTAGAGCACTCAAAGAATATTTTAACTAAAGCCGGGTATCTCATCAGTGTGTTGTAAATAGAGAGGCACAATTTCAGAGATGATTGGTAATTAACACTTGAGAGAGTAAAGGTTTGAAATGTGTAAAACATGGTAGGAAATGTTAGGAAATTAAATATCTGAGGAAAAACTGGATAGGGATCTATTCATCAATAAACTTCCTAAAGTGATGAACTGTAAACACAGTTTATGAATATTTTGAGATAATTAAAATAGCTCTCAATAAGGATTAGGCATTAAACTTCAGACTGTAGAGTAACTTTTCACATTATGTACCAAGCCATAAAAAACAGATTCTAAGAAGGAAGTGAAAAAAACCACTGGGCGAAAACACTGTATATTGCAAGGAACAAATTCTCCATCTGCAGTCTTTTAAAGATGTCATCTTTTTGGTGTCTCACTGATAACTGAATTCTTCTGTTAGCCAAATCTTGCTTTCCACATTCATGTGAATTGTGCTGATGCTGAGATGAGGTCAGAAGACAAAGGTAAGAAATTTCCCCCTTCCTCTAGTAAAGTTCAAATAAGTGAGTTTACAAAATTTTTACTGAGAAAACTCTTTAACATGGGACTCTGCATGTAAACAAGTGAGCACAGTGAGCTATCAATACTGCTTTTGCATTATATACCTATAAAGTAATACTCCTAACTTAAGAGAAGTCAGCTGTTCTTCAAGAACTGTTTAACTGTAATAAACTCAGCACAAATTCTGTCAGGCTCAGCTTTAGGAACAATTCTTGAATCTGCAGCTGTGAACCATCTTCTGTGATGCTGTGACTGTCAGAAAGATGGTGTGAAGTTTGCTGAGCTGTTCTGCTGACACAGGCACTACCATAAAGCCATGTTAATAAAATCTTGCAAGGAGGCAAACCCCAAGTTGTCACCCTTCTGTTAAACCAGATCTGGTCATCTCTGAAACATTCACCAGTTCTGAAGGTGTTGGGGGTTTTGTTTGTTGGTTTTGCTATTTTGTTGGTTTGTTTGTTTTTTACTTACCTGCTTTGGATGTAATAACTTTGCTTTATTTTTTGGTCTAACAAACTTTTAAAGGACCTTAAGGGCTTTTTTAAGGAAAGGTAGGTAGTAAGATTTGTGTTCCAAAACAGCAATCAAACTGTAAAGGTTGAGGAATCTGAGATAAAATATTCTGTAGTGTCAGTGCTCTAAATGCCATTGGCAGAGACTATCGATTCTCCCCAATAAACTTTACACGGTGTTAAATCTAACAATTGTCTCTGGGCAATTGTCTGTTACTTAGGTCCACTTTGTATTTGAAATGGAACTGCTAACTTCATTGTGGTAATGTCTTTATTTGGAGCATTACTCGATCTTTTAGCTTTTGAGGCAACAATCTTTTCTCTCTAACAAGTAAAATAACTCCAGATGGCAATTGAGGAATAGATCCACCAAAGATCAATGTTTTGTCTTCAGTACGTTCTTAATATTTACAAGATTGGTGAAGCCCTGTCCTCTCTATGATTTAGTGGGCATGTGATAACTTTCAGTCATTATTCTGATTTAACCTGAGGAAACTCTACTTTATATCCAGGGGTAACAGCAATGCCCCTTCTGGAGTAACAGCCAGTCTCTTGCATCCTTCTGTACCTGGAATTGTGGATCACAGGATATGAATCCAGGGTATTAATGTGAGTGTGGTAGTGGTCACTTCCATGATAATTGGTGGCTTTAGTGGCTGCCAAATTTGTAAACACATCAGGATAAAATACAGGTTATAGCTCCAAGTGAGACTGTTTTGTAACTGATTTATCTCAGTCCAGTCTCAGCTTTATAACTGAGCCTAAGTTCCAAACTGTCCCTCAGCATTTCCAGGTGTTTTTATTGCATTGCCTTTACCTTCCATGTTGTTGCACGTACAACTTGGCTGTCCTTTCCCTTCTATAGTGAATAGCCTTGAGATTAAAATGTATTCCCGAAGTGATGAACATAGGGCTATCATTCCAAAACAAGCTCCTTTAGCTTGCTCATTTTGGAAATCAGCAACACCTTTTTCTTTGGAAAAAGAAAGAGGTAGAAGGATGGAAGGAGTAGAAACTAAATCACTATTTAGGTCTTACTTGGAGAGGTGATACTAAGAAACAATTTGGAGGAAGCTGCAGCTTTCAGTTTTGGGCAAATAACAGTGTGCTGAAGGAAAAGATCTCGCATCCTTCCCAAGGTTTTGAAGATGAGCTTGTAGCTTTTTGAATGTATATAATAGGTACACAATCATCATCCAATTCATTAGGCTTCTTGGTTATTATTTTTCTCATATTTTCACAGTAAACTCCTTGATTTTAGGTATGGGGATTTTTTTGTTTGAGCTTTTTGTGTCTTTTCACTCATTTCTCTATTTCAGTCCATAAATTATTGTTCACCCTTTGGCAAGCTGTATTTTTAAAATGCTGCTCTCTTCTGTCATACCTGTGGCTAAACTTAGTCTTTGATCACGTTCCTTTGTGGCTGGTCTTTTCCACTGTGAAGGGAAAATTAGAACTTAAAAAAAAAAAAAAAAGTATTTCTATCCTTAGAATCCTTTTTCCCCTGTGAGCATCCTTTGGAGAATTTTATTTTAAGGGAGCATCCCTGCAAGCTCTGTGTTCAGGTAGCAATATGCAATTTTGTAGCCAGGGTAGAATGAGAAATTGGCATCACAGACTGAAAATGACAGGGCTGCCAAAGAAGCTGCCACACATTCCTCATGTGACAGAGGTCACTATGCTTCCGAGGGGGATATCAGCGACACCTTCCATGGCAAAAGCCAGCTTCACTTCCCCCTGTAGTGAAGGATTAGGTCAAAATACCTCCAGTTACTTTCCAAAATGTGAAAGATGCTGATATAGGTGATCAATTTGTCTGTGTGGATGGACAGGCCTTTTGTCATTCCCTCTTTCCTTCTAGGACTGCAGAAAAGATGCTGGACGTGTTTTCCTGGTGGGGAATTAGACCTCAACGATTTGGGAAATGCAGGTCTTGAGAGCTGCCTGCACAAAGAAAATGGGTAATTAGAAGCATGTGTTGTGCTGTGAGTTCCAGGGAGCTGTCTGGGCCAGAGTGAAAGGCTGGATTAGCACAGTGTGGCAGCGCTGTACAGATGCAAACCTGGGGTGCCTTTAACCACTCTAACCTCATTGCAAACTTAGTTGAAAACAGGGGGTTTTTATTGATAGGGTCTCCAGTTTGATGATTTTTCCCCTGGCAGGATCTTAGATGAAGATTTATATTTACATGTGGGTTTTTTTTGACCAGACTGTTGCCCAAACTATTTCTGAAAACTGACTTTTTATAAAGTAAAACTAAACTATTGCCATTTGACTCCAGCTGAAGGCAAGAAATATGGTATGATTTAGTCAAGTGTCACCTAACAGCAAATTAGCCTTAAACCCAAATTAATATATCCTGGATTGTAGATGGAAAAGGACTTTGGGTTAGTTTCAAGATGCCTGTCAGATACAACTCACAAAGGTGGAAAAAGTTTCTAGGACAATGGACATGAAATAAAATTGCGCTTTTCATCTGCCAAGTCCTTCATTCTTGCTCTGTTTAAAACTGATATTGTGGGGAGTTAGCAAAATACTTTGTGATGAGTTTCAGCCAAACAAGCTTGTGGCTATGGCCAAGTAATGGAGAACTTTTATGCTGATTTTTTTTTTTTTTTTTTGGTAAAGGGGTTCTCTGAGTTTGATGAAATACCCTATAAAATCTGTAGCTAAAAATAGAGATGCCACCTCCTCTTACAGCAGAGATGTTTTGTGCTTAATGCTTTCCCTCATGAAAATAATCAGCATGTAATGCTAGTATTTTTAGTACTAGATTTTTATACAGAGGGGAGAAAGGCATTCTGCTTGTGATACTCTAAAGATCACTCTTGTATGATCAATAATCCATTAGCAGGAATCTCTGTTCCATTTAACACCACTAACAAGTTTTTCAATCCCTTTCCAAGTGTAAAGCAGGACAGAGAAGTAATCTGGAAGGTTGAGCTGTGGAGGAAGTCAAAATAGCACCAAAAATAGTTTAATATAAAGGTACTTAGCAGAAACCACATCTAAAGCACCTTATTTTTAATACAAAATGTCTTGTAAGCCTGCCTGTGCCTGCTGTCCAGCTGAGAGGCACAGTGAGGGCACTTCTTCAGTAAAGAGGGGAGTATCATGGCCATGAGCCTCTGCTTTACAGAGGTTTATTACACCTCACTCCTCAGAGAAGTATGAAATGTATCCAGCCTGGAGGAGCAAATACCAGCAAAGGATGACACAAGTACTTCAGAGTTTTTAGCTGTGACTGGCAGGATGTCCAGCCTTGATGCTTTAATAGATAACTTGGTGGACTGGTGACCATGAGTTTCATCTAGTGTTGGTTTGGGATTATCACTTTACTATCATTTGGGACAGCAATTTAAGGTCAAATCCTATTTTTCCCTGCATGAAGAATTGTGCTATGTCCTTATGCACGGGAAGAAGTGTAGGAAAAGGAAATCTTCCTATGGATATTACTGTTTGGCGCAATCTAAAATATATCTAATGGCTTTTGGTTTTTTCTAGAGTGAGAAATCAAGTTTGAAAGCAAACCAACAATAGAGGCATTCATGGTTTGCTTTTAAAAAGCCACACATTGTCCTGTCTTATTCAAAGCAGAATTTTTCTAATAACCAAGTTCTCGGAGTCTGTTTCCAAAGTTATGTAATAAAAACAATTGTCACATCTATTATGATAGTCTAGACTAGACACAAAAGGAGAACTCTGGGGCAAGCATGGAGATTTTCTCATGGAAACAGATAACGGGAAGACTAAAATCTATTCTTCAGCTCTTTTAAATTAGTCTAATCTCTAACCTTTCAGAATAGTTCAGTTGTTTTCTTGGCTGGGGGGAATTGGCTGCAGTAGATTGTTCTAGAAGAAAATGTGCCATTGTCAGCCCTCCTCTGCTGGGTGGGTGATAAGAGCCTGTAAAAGCCCTGTGTTGTCTCCCAAGTAATCCAGAAGTAAGGTTTTTCCTCTCCTATATGGATCCTTGTGTATGTGAGATAGATTAATGGCTTGTCACAGGAACACAAACCAAGCTATCAAGTTTAGCTGGAATGAAATGGTTCTATTTTCTGAAATCCTGAATGGAACAGATTTTCCTAGTGGGAAACAAAGACATCTCCTCAGCTGACGCTGTGTTGCCTATAGTGGGAATCAGAGAACAACATTGCAAGAGGGGCCTGGATTTGTTTGCATCTTCCTATCCTGGTCCTACACTTCCCTCTGCCTCCTGCCCCCAGGTGGAGGGAGGTGCACGTAAGGCCGGGGCTGCCAAATCAGGAGAAGTTTCTATTGTGAACTCACCCTGCATAACAGCAGTAATTTATGAGCTGGGGCCCATTGCAGATTCAAACCGGGTCTCAAGGGGGATGGGAATTTGTTCGTAAGTGCTGGTATTTGGGTCAGAAGCCTGATAGAAGGGGACAACACAACCCATCAAGTTTGGGAGTGGGAGCTGTGAAATGTTACAGCAGCAGGATCATCCCTTGTGGCTTCTGGTAATTAGATAAAATTTGCTGATTAATGAGGCCATAGTTTCACATAGGCTTTAAGCCAGCACTGAAATCTCACCTGACAAAAGTGATTAGTTTTTACCTGGATATGGAGCACTGTGGCTGTAGAAAACATTTTTTCCAGTAGGGATGAGTATGGAGCTAGGATTAAGTGGGAAGGGGGGTGCAGGACATGTATGTTCCTGGAATTTGGGAATACAATAAAAATGAGGGGAAAATAAGACAAATGTATTCTCTTGCTTTTGAAGCTTTTTATCTTCTCAGTCTTTCTCTTACTCAGATCTTTTGCTGTGCCTTCCTTTTTAGGTTAGGTGAGAACATTCCCAAACCAAAGGCCACCTGATCAGGTAGCGATGTGATGTTTGCTCTCCCTCCTTCACACTGAGCCAATTGTACGAAATACAAGCCAGTATGAACTCCCCTCAAAAATATACAGCTAAAAAGCCAAGTTACATTCAAATACACATAAAGTAATTTCAGACGCACAGGGAAGTTTTAAATTAAAAATCTAAAATTATTAAATCAAAACCTTTGACTTCAAGGGATGTAATTTATTTTTTCTACAATGTATTGTCCAGAATATTCTCCTTTGGGCAGCTTAAAACTTCATTAGTATATGTAAATAATTAGCAGCCTGGCCTGATGGCATGAAGATTAAACTAAAGGTACATATTGCTGGTCTATGGGATAGATACAGAACCCATACAAACAGTGTGCATGGAGTGCTATTTTTTGTGTAGTTACTACAACTGTAACACTGAGAAAGCCAATAGGAAATAGTTTTTGGATATAGAATATAAAGTGTATCTCAAGGGATGTGAGAGAGACATGATGGGTTGAAAATGGAAATCTTAATACAGTAGAAACTGTGAAGGGGACAGTTCTGTACAGATTTAGTAATTTTCCCCAATTTTTTATCTTAAAAAATTATAATTTTTTAGTGACACTGATCTTTTCCTTTCAGTTCCACCAATCTTGTAGGTGAAGTGGAAGTTGGCACTTGGAATATTTCTTACTCTAGTAGGAGGAAGGAACAGTGAGAGCAAGGGACAAGAGCTTAATTGTTACACTGCTGCCTAAGGTAAGGGTTGCAGAAAATTACTTTTCCTGTAGCTGAGCAGGGTTGGTGGCACTCAGAGGTTCTGGGTGCAGCCAAGTGATCAGCAGAAATGTGATGACTGTGTCAGAAATGACACGAATGTGTGGTGAGGAGGCAGACTGGAGGTCAGGAATCCAGGGAGTCCACTCAAGTCAGGCACAGCAGCGGCAGGACTGAGCACAGACCTCAGTGAAGAACCAGGGAATTCAGCCTGAGGTGAAATGTGTCAGTGGCTCTTCAGGGCAGTGAGGGCCCATTGATGCACTCAGGATCCAAACAGACTCTGAACTTCCCAAGGTAGCTTTTATTAGCAGGATTGCTTTTTGTATAGGGGGGAAAAACCTACTTTGCACTTGGATTAAACTTCAGCCACTTTAATTTTCACCCCAGCAGAGCTCCCTGTTACAGACAGATGAAGCAGTGCCAAGTGCTCTCACTAAGAACACCTGAACAGCATATTCTTTGTAGAAAGCTTACCCTTCCTATTAATTGAGGTTAATTGTAGCTTTGCAATTGCTACCCACAAGAGGAAAAGAAGAGGAAAAGAAACCTACCTCTGAGCTATAATTTGTATTTATAAGTTTTTACCGTGATTGAAGGTACCACAAGTTTTAGGCCCTGGTAGTTGAAGGCACAGTGCACACACAGAGCCAAAGACTGATGACATCCCCCCCAAAAAATTTACCAAGTCAGAAAATAGAGGAAAGAAGTCTCACAGCATCCCCACAAAGTGAGAGTTGAGAAGTCTGTGGACTCTGGCTTGCTCATGCTTGCAGAAGAAATATTTTTGACCTGAAACTGTGAAGTCAAGCATGTTTGCTACAAGACCATTGCCACAACAGGTGAGATGGTAGCCTTGGAAGGCATCCAAAATCAGTGTGTTTCAGGGAGAAGCTGGCAAGACTCCAAAGAAATAGATTTTAGTCTACTTTTGGGGTGGTTGTTCCTCTGGAGGTTGTAGCCAGCATTTATCAATTGAATTATTTTGCATTTATTTTCATTGTTCTGAGACAATAAATTCTCAGTGGCAAGAGTTGCTCAAATACTGTAACTATGGCATTTATTTCCCTTCCTTGGCTGGAGAAAAGCCCTTTAGTTTGTAATCTCTCTTTGAATAGTAGTCTGTGACCCAGGGAAGCTAATTTCAGCAGCAATAAAGGCTGTGTCTTTTGTGCCTTCAGAAAATAAAATTTTGAGGACCTTGGAAAATTTTTGGGACTTGACCAATCTGCAAATTCAATATGCCTATTTCTGTCTCCCAGTGTTGGGAGAAGGAACCTCTGAAGTCTTCTCAGACACCTAGAATATCTTTTATTTTTTAGCTAACCTCCCTTTGTAATGTAGTTCATATTTCCTCTGTTGATACAGAGAATTTTACTGAAGTTTTGGGAGGATAGTTGTTCCATTATTCGTACTGGAAGAAAACTGCCCACCAAATCTTCATGTATGGCATTTCTGTGTCCTGGAGGGGGCTGTTCAGCCAAGTTTGTAAGGAAATGCCCAATAACAAGGGTATTTTACTGCTGAGCTGAGATAAATCATCAGCTCCATCATCTTGTGGCTAAAACACGTGTGAATCTAGTAATTATTTTTGTCAGCCAGCCCTTTGTGCTTTCCATCTCAGCAATGCTCATTGTCAAATAGCAATTTCACTTGTTAATCCTCCTCCTATCTCCTGCTGAGGTTGTCTTGTTGGCCTGTTTCTGATCCAGCATGTTCCTTCTTCTTTAGACAATGGGATTTGAGTGTTGTTCAAACCTTTTCCCAATTGCCTTCTTGTGGGGTTAGAAAAACCCCAAAAAATTCTGGCTTTTGGAGATTCACCGACTGCAAATCTGCCCTTAGATAACTACTGATGCAAAATTCCAACTTGCATTTTGAAGTAAGGGGTTAGGGATGTCGATGTTTTACAGTTCACTCCTCTGTCAGCAGTGTTAGGATCCTGGTCTGTGAAATTCCAAGTCTGTCCTGTGAATCTGGGCTTATAATCACAGTGCAAACCTAGCTAAGGCATTCCCATACTCTAAGTGCTTTCAGCTAATCCATGCTCCAATCCATTTCTGTTTTTATAGGGACATCTTCATGAGATACAAAGATACTCTTGGTGCAGCCATCAGAGAAGTGTCCGCTGCTACCACTTCCCTTGACTCCTAAAGATACCCAGTTTGTCTGGTTTAGTTTGTGCTCTACCTTCTATCCCCATCAGGAAATCACCACTGACAGGATGCCTGGTTAGAAGCAAAACCTCAGCCCTGTGTGACCCTTGTGCTGCCTTGGAGAGGAGCAGTGACAGTTTGCTGAGTCTGGAAACACATTTCTCTTATCTCCAGAGCAAGTACAGGGACTGTTGCCTGCTTCCACCGTGGAGGACTATCAGTACTGTTCCATGTTGGTTACAGACATGACTAATCCCTCTTACTACTTCTTCCCCCCCCCCCCCCGAACTGCCAACTGAGCTTTTTCTATTATCATTCTCTAATATGTTTAAATCAAATGGAGGTGGGTTACTGTAAACAGCCCTGCTAGCAGGTGTACTCAGTGCAGCTCATTTCAGCAGAAAAGCGTTGCAGAGAAATTGTGAGTCAAGTGGAGAGGCAGCATAGAGCTCCTGTCAGGAGGGAATTCACATGTCCTGGAGACAGACAGATATTTGCCTTGGCTTCCTGTTCACTTTATCACTGACTCCCTCCTCAGCCCTTTGTGGGATGATCATAACTGTGAAGGCTGCTGTCATTGCCTTCCTCAGCAAACCAGCCCTTCAGAGCGGGAGCAATTCCATTCCGTGAGTCTGTACCTCCTCCATGGTGAGTTTTAAGATGATATGCAGTGAGAAGGGGACAAGGAGGTAAAAAGCTTTGTGTACAAAGGATAGAACTGGTATTTGACACCCCCAAGTTCTCTAGGGTCTCACTTCTCTAGCAGCAAAGGTGGTCAACAATCACAAGTGACATTTTTCCACTTGTCACTCCCAGACAGAATCACAGACTGGTTTGGGTTGGAAGGGGCTTTAAAGCCCATCTAGTTCCAACCCTCTGCTCTGGGCCGGGGCACCTTTCCCTAGATACCCTTGTGCATATCTGAACTGCTCAGGAATTAAGGCAAACAGCCCAGCTGTCCATACCAGCAATAAAACTGGGGTATTTACCTCAGAAAATGTTGTCACAACATTGATTTGGGAACATGACGCTAAATTTCATTAAGTCATTAGCTGTGCTAATTTGGTTTCTTTACAGTGGTGGGCATATCTTTTATTTCTGGGTTCATCTGTAAAATTGTTACCATCCAAATATTGTCTAGGCAAATGTCGCAGACTAAATTGTCCCACATTTAATCAGCTGGGCCTCACACCTAATCTGGTATGAGCAGGGTTTGGTGTGGAACAGTTCTTCCATTGCTGGCTGCATATTCCCTGTTCTCCCCTTGCATCACATCTGAGCATGTGGCACAGCCTGGGCTGGGTCAGCAGGGAACAAACCTGCCAAAACCAAATTTGCCTTTCAGATCAACCTGTTGATCTGATCTGCACAATCACTGGATCTCATGAGGGGTGGGAGAGGGAGAGACAAGCACTGCCTGGTGCTTTGCCTGCCTGGAGTTGTCCTGGACTGGAGGAAAAATTAAGATGTTCTTACTATGAGCGTTTTGGTCCAGGAGTTCCTGGCTTAATGCAGAAAAACACTGTTGCTTGTATATTCCAGCCCATTAGACCTGGCTGCTTCTTTGTTTTTCATAATTATTTGATAAATTACTTTCTATTAAAATAATTAAACCGTGAATCTTCACGTTATTTACAGTTTTTCTCGTGTTATTAACCTATAATTTGACAAAGAGATATGAGCATAATTTACCATATGATTGCATAGCTTCTAATGTGTCCTGCAGTGAATAGCAGCTATTAAGCTAAGTGGTTTGCCCTGTAAAATGACATGATGTCATAATATTTCTCTGAAAACACAAAATTAAGTATCATTAAATCCTATAATTAGGTAACTATAGGTTATATTTGCAACTTTAAAAATGGAGTCAGGCAGCCGGATTCTTCTTTCTGCAGCATTCCAGGAATTCTGTCAAAACTGTACAAGAGCAAGTGTTGTCCTTTACAGAACATCAGCTGCTTTCCCAGCCCTGTATTTCAGTGTAATTCCCTTTCTGTTCTCTTTCCAGGAACTGGGGTTTTCCAACATGTGTGGAACAGCAAAGCAACTGTTCCAGGAGTGTGTATATATCTTTTTAAATAATAAAAACTATTTTAGTGTCTATTTTTCTTGTTCTTTAGAAACCATGTGGATTTCATAGATGATAGTGTGTGATTGATTATAAACTATCCATTTTTTTACTTCAGACAAATATTTAGGCCCCTTTTTTTCCTTGTCAAATTTTCTTAAAGTTTTTGGCAGGTTTGATTATGTGCTGTTTCTTTTACATCTTTATCTAGTTTTAAAATAAATGGTTGCTTTTTTGGGTGAATTTAACCTGATTTGTATTACTTCTACCCTTCTAATTTATTATTTTTTTTATTTTCTAAGGCACACAATATTTTAGTGATTGCTGTAATTAATTGATGTCTGGTGTTTCTCCTCGTTATCTATATTCCCTTTTACCTGTGAAGGTATGTAATGTATCTATATGTATATAGTATAATTCTTGTTCAGTGCTACATATATTTTAAGTTTTTTTAGAACAAACTATTAATTTAAAGATTATAAGGAGTGACTGCCCTTATGTTAGAGGGATGTATCACAGCACTATTTTGAAGATGATGGGTGAGTCTCTGCTTCTGAGACACTGCAATAAATCTGGTGATGGATACAGTGAAATAAATGGTTTGTGCCATCTACTGGTGCCGGTGGGAGCTGCGGGTCAGCTCGGAGCCGGAGTTGTGACTGACTCAAGTGTGCGGTGTGGGAAAAGAAGGAAACTCGCTGTAAATAACTAGAATACTGCTTAATATTTTATGTCTCTAAGCGCTAACTAATGTTAAATTGAAAGTGCAAACTCATACATTAACCCTTTTCCCATCCCTGCCTTCCCAACCGTGCCCTGCAACTCTATCCCTATTCTTCCAGACTCTGAAAACTTTTTTTTTTTACAGGAAGGTCAGTCATATTTTAACAGAATGGAACAATCCAAGCTGATGGTGTAGACTGTGCTGTGAATGTGAGCTTGGTTTGTCTAGACCTGTTACAGGGAGCCATCCCTTTCTATAATAATTCCTAATTACAATTTATGTCATGATCACTTTACTTGAGTTTAACCTCCCCAAACACATTCTCCCTGATGGGTTTTCTCTGACATTTGTTCTCTTGTTAAGCCTGGAGTTATAAAGCTGCTGGGATGGGAGACTCCAGCCTAACTCAGTTCAGGGTTGCATAAGGCCTTTTAGCTGAAACCTCTTTGTATCCTACAGCCTCATAATAGGCTATTGTATTTTCTGGGGTTTTTATAAGTCTCAGATGTCACACTCAATTCGTGGTTGTTTCAGTATCATCAGTGTTATCACTGGTGTGTTTAATATATTTGGTGTACATTCTGTTTGTAAATATTATTTGTTCTTTCATTGCTGGTTTTTATTTATCTCTCAAGGGCATAAACAGCGGATCCACAAATGCTCCAGTGTCCCTCTAGTTAAGGTTCTGTGCAGAGGGAGAAAATCCAAGAAATTATTTGTGGGGGAAAAATCCTTTTACACTTTTAGAAGGTTGTGTGCTTCAGTATTATGTTCAAGGGTCCAGAATCTTTACTTGCTTACACACTCAAGAACTCATTCCCAGATGAAGTGTAGTCCACAGGAGAGACGCCTGGCCTAGAAATGAGGACTCTCTGGGTTTGCTTCAAGTAAAACACAGTTTACCCTGTCCATAAGAGAGGTATTTACCTCATTTGCAAAGGGCTTTTATTTGTTGGTTAAAAATGCTGTATAAGCAGCTAGTAGTGTATTTTTGTGCTGCTTTTGATAGATACAGTTAGTGATCTAATTGTATATACTTTGAAAAGTTGGATGGGCAGGATATTAAAATTCTTTAATTTGGAATTATCTAAAAGCATATGCATGTATTAAAGTATATTTCCTGGTACAGGTACAAAAATCAGTACAGTAAATTAGTTTGATTTTAGATTTTACTTCAAAGTGTAAATATCAATTTAAGCAGAAATGGTATTGCTTTCAGAAAAGCATGGTTTTATCCAAGTGTGAAAAGTTGGATTAAATACAATGATATAGAAAATATTAAAATACTCAGCTTTTTAATATTTCAAATTTTTCTTCTCTTGCAGGTAAATGCCCCAGAAAATCATCTTTGCTTTTTTCGTGACCAACTGTTATGCCTGCAAAAGCAAACTGCAGTAAGTGCACAGTTAACATGAATTTTCATGGGGGGGGGGGGGGGGAAATAGTTAATTATTGCAACAGTACAGCAACTATGATCAGAGCAGTGACTCATGCAAGTGAAGCATATAATTGTCCATGTAATTTGTTTGAAGTCAGCTGGGTTCCAGCATTCTTGTTCCTGTGTATAGCTCTTAATTTTTCTTTAGTTCTTTTCCCTTCAAAGTCTGCTGAAATTTGCTGCAAGGTTTTTTTTATATTATTGTTAGAAAGATATCAAGTTGTGTCTGACAGCCCAAGAGGGGCAAAACTGCAGCTCCATGTCCCCAGCTCCTGTCAGGAGCAAGGCTGAAAATGTTTCCCATAGGATTCTGGCACATCTCACATTTTCATTGTTTAATCCAGAAGAAGCTCCTGATTTCTATATTCCTTCTTATGCCCTTTTTAATGACTGTTGTTACTACTCTTACGCTCTTTGTGATCTGTAAAAGGCTGTGAATTTGGGTTAGATTCACTCCAGTGGGAAGCATTGTAGACTAGAATTTAAATCTAACCTACTTTGTATTGCTGGAGGAAAAGAACACACTTTTACTCTGGGCAAAGTGGAAATGGCTGCTTAGGTTTGAAGCAAACTTTTACCTTCTTAAATATACTAAACACACTTGGTCTGCAACCTCTTGGAATCAGGAGAAAATGCCTGTGGATGATCTAATATTTGCAGGTTTATACTAATTTTTTTAGGAGATACTGCTGTATCCCAGTTGTTTAAAAAGCAGTAGTTTTTAACAAATTTATACAAAGGTGGTGTTGGCTTGAGTTTCACAGGGTGTGCAGCTCAATCCAATGCTGTGGATTTACAAATACCTACTGATTGCAAGAAGACACCCTTAACTTAATAGGAACCATTATTTACCTAGTTAGTAGTGAATTAATTTCTGGTGGGGAGTGCTTTTCACTAATAATTTTGGTTCTCCTAAGTTCCAAATATATTTTCTGTTCCTCTCCATTTCAATCTTGCTGTCATGGATAGAACTGGCAACAGTCCCACACCCTTCCATATGCCATGTGTACATATATCTGTAAGGTTTTTAAGCAAATCCCTTACTTTATATGGGCTCGTCCATGCAAAGCACAGTTGTCTTGCATTTGTTCCCAACACAGGTGAGTTGAATTTTGAGGCCATGTGGTAGTAAATATTTTTGTGACAGGAACTAGTAGGTTCTTTTTGATTCCAGCAGCAGGGCCCCAAGGTCTACCATTGCCATGAAAACACCTGCAGCAGGATTTGTGGCACACAGCAGGCTTTCATCCTGCTGAGAACAAGAAAAGAAGTAACAGCCACCAATTGCTGACCTGGATTAGTCAGCACACAGATTTTGTCTTCAGAGGGCATCATGATGGAGACAAGCTGAGATATGAAGGAGGATATGAAGAGCCAATTGGAATGACACTTAATACCTTCTATCATCTAGTCATGAGATTAAAAGATAAGGAAAATCTCCTTTGGGAGGACAGATGATTGGATAATACTGTTGTAAAAGTTAGTTGTAGAAATTACTACCAGTGAAGAAAATATGCCGTTAGAACAGAATCAGTAGTTCTGGGCATTATGGGAACCATTGGATTTGGTGATACAGAGTCCATTAATTATTGTGGATCACTAATAACTAGGAAAGTTGTTCTGGATGCAAGGGTTCAGTCACAGACAAAACTCTGGGCTTTGGCAGGTGTTGTTCTTCCTAAAAGAGCTCTGCTGGAGAGAAAGGATGGTAGAGCCTTGGATTGCAGGACGCTTCGTGCTGTTCAGTTCCCCCTGAGTAAAACATTCATGGCTGTAACTAAAATCAAATGGAATTAATCTCTCAGGGTTATGTTTTGTGTCAGAGAGCACAGTGAAGGCAACACACTGGTCATGGTAAGGCACTAAAGTTTAATCTGTTACTTTTCTACTGTCATTAAAACTAAGCAAAGGCTGAGTCCCTAGGGCCTAACAAGCTTGGGACAGCCTCCCCAAGCCTTGCATCAAACCTTCCTCTCTGTCTTGATGTCTTCTCTGTGATATTCTGCACATTAGGAGCAAACTCCTCCATCCCTGCACTGTGAAGCTTGCACTTTATTTTTTGCTGCCTTCTGTACTGACTGTACAGCCCTGCTTTTTTAGCATCAGCACAGGAGTGATCCAAGCTCCTCCTTTGACCTCATATGGCTTCTGTTCCTGCTTACACAGCCAGGTCTTTCACATGCCTGCTATGGCACTGGCTCTCCTTTCCATGTTCCCAGACAACAGGGAACAAACAGCTGGCATTGAAAGCCCAGCAAACTTCTCTCTGCTCCTACAGTTTATAACCTTACAGGAGCTCAGCACAGGGTCCAGCTCTTTGTGCTTCTGAGGACAGTTTGTTATGTTGGAAGGTGAGAGAAGGAAAGGTGAAGGATCACAAAGGAGTGAATGTTTGTTCAAGGAAGACATCTGATTCTCTTGATCTGGACTTGAGAGCAAAGCCCTCTGCGTGGTACAAACAGTGCCAGGCAGGGGCTGGCTCCTGTCCCTGGGGGTCTGGAAGGACAGGGAGCAGGAGCTGGATTTCTCACATGTCAAAAGAGATGGTTTGGTGGTAGGAAGAACAGGAAAGGGAGAAGCATGTGTATCCTTCCTCTTCAAGTTGTCTTTAAAAAAACATGAGAAGTTATTAAAAAAAAGCTGTGTGGAGGTAAGACATTGCTACTCCTATCAGCAGGGCCTTTGTATTTAGGGCCCCAATTTGCAAAATCAGTTTCAGGTCCACATGTTAGGTCAGAGATTTGATGGAAAAGATGCCTGTTCCCAGTGTGCTCTGCTCATGACAAAGTAACAGCCACAGAGCCTGATTCTCCTTGCTTTATAGTAAATTCAACACAAGCTTCACAAGAAACTGGATCAGGGTCTCATTTATTTGCAGCAGTAATTGTGTAGCAAACCACCTCACTCCCTGATTTCCTCTCCTGTTGGAATTCTTTCACTTACTCTGTCTCACCGGCTTCGCTCCTGGTTGTACCCTGGCTGTTGGAATGTGCACAAGCACGGCCCAAAGCGAGGGGCTGCGCTGGGAAAGGTCAGGCCAGCCTGGGGCACAGCGAGGAGCCGGCTGGGCAGTGGAAAGTTACAGCCCTGAGCCGGGCCGCGGATCTCTGCTCCTGCAGGAACTGCCCCGCTCCTTGGGAAATGTGATACCTGCTCGGGAGAGTCCGTGTGGAAAAGGCTGAGTGCTCTTCTTCGAAGTGCTCCCCTCGTTTGAGGGGAGGAGAGAGTTTAGGGTGATCTATCACGTATCTTTAATAGAGGAAACTTGCTTTAATCCTCCTAATCTAAATCTGCTTTTTATAGTGCCAGAGACTGCAAATATTTGTGTTTTATCAGTGTTCCTTCACTGAAAACTATCGTGATCTCTGGCATGATAATTCTGCATGAAAATGATAGCAAGCATGACTCAGTATGAGAGGAGTGATGGACAAAAATAGACTGGGATTTGATAAGAATTGACTTGTCTTTAGTCTTTCCCTGTGTATTGTATCAGAGCACATGTACACAGCTGGGCAATAATATTTGCTTGTAGCTGTTTGTGTTTCACAGGGATATGGAGTGGAAATCAGTGGTAAATTCCAGTGTAAAACTGTCTTTCATCCACAAGAAAGAGCTGTTTGTCCAAATTTCATTTGCTGGATGTAATATGGACTTTATCTTTTTGCTTTTGGTAGGAACTCATTCAGTGATTAATCTAATTTTACATTATGACCTAGTAACTGCTATAAAAAAGGTCTGGGTGAAGGTTCATGACAACAGTCCAGCTATTTGGCACAGTTTTTCTGTAAACAGATCAGTGAATTGTTTAACTAGTGTGAAGTAAGAATTCCCCAATGCCTTGTGAATGAATGTGCTGCAGTTACAAAGAGGCTTCATTAACTGGTGTGAAACTCCAAAAGAAAAGGAAGCGCAGAAAGAAAACCTCATGAAATGCATGTTACAATTACAGCTGGAGCTGTGGATCATGCAGCATGTTTTGGGTCTGGTTATTTGGAAAGGATGGGTTTTCCTTACTGCAAACTGACTGTTCTGCTTATATTTCAGTAATGCCTCAAGTCTGAACTCTCATTCTTACAGGTGTTCCCCTGACAAGAATACTATGACATTCTTTTTCTTGCCATAAAAAAATGTGTAGCTTAAATTAATGAAGAACTGTGTTGTTACTCTCATTTTGCGGGGATGAGGAGCTCTAAGAGTCAGACATCCCAAGTGACTTTTAATCAGCAAATCATGAAGAAGTCTGGCAGAAGCTCTGGGCTTTGTTCTGGTTCTTCAGCTGCAAATCCCTCTGCTTCCCTGCTTGTCTTCCTTTAGTTGGGAGGTGTCATCCACATCCTTGGCACATGGCTTAGAGCTGTAACTGCTGTGTGGGATGCACAGATGCCAGACGTCTCCTGCTGTGTTTATGCCTCCCTCACCCTTAGCTCGAGTCCTGGAAGCTGGTTTCCACTGCAGAAAGGCCTGGTAGCATAGGCTGCGAGTTAGCTTTTTATTTAGATGACTTCGTAGTAAGGAAGTGTTACACTTACCTATCCTTATTCCATCATTTGCTTTCTTCAGAGACATTTTTCATTCATGGAATGCAGCCTTTGCTGCAGTCAATATCAAAGACCTTCCTGCAAAGTATGCTAAATTAAGTGCTGACAAATATGGGTTTTCTTCTTTGCACACCTTGTAATGATCCAGGCAGTTCTTTAGCAAATACACAAGCTTAGCCCACATTCCCAGTCATTTCTCCCAGCCATGGATCTCTGCAGTTTACAAAGGCAGTGAGAAGACAGGGAAGTGATCAGGAACTTGCTGGTCTTGGGAACACTGTGAGACCTAAACCAGCAGTAATCTGGCTGTCATGGACCTGAAAGTGATTTGGTCATTCTGCTTAGAGACACCCAAAAATATAGGCATATTTTATAGTGTTTGAAATACCAGCATGTCTCTAGAAACTCTTATCAGAAAAGATAAGAGTTGGAGCAATTCACAGTGTATCAGACAAGGCATGTTGTCAGTTCAGGGTGACTTTAAAATACAGGGCAACCTGTATGGTTGTAAGTACTGGGAAGTGCATCGCTCACTGATGACTGAACTCTGACACTGCACAGAGACAATTCAGAATGTGAGTTTAGAGTATCACCAGAGATGTGATTTCCAGTGCTGGTCAGAACAAGCTGATAGCAGGCACGAAAATGAAACTATATAGATAAGCTTTGGCAATATACCTCACAAGTGTCTTGCAAACTACTGACTATTTAGCAGCTGCTTGCTACTGTTTCACACATCCCTTTGCTGTGATTAACACTGAGTCTAAGAAAGAATTATTTGACTCAGTAATGACAACCTTATGGAATAACTGCAGCATTTCAAATATTGCTTTGATGCTTTTAGTGCTTCTAATGTGCTATTCACACAGTAGTTCCTCATCTCCTCAAAATGAGAATAAACATACTGTACTTCATTAATTTAAGCTACGCACTTTTTTATGACAAGAAAAATAACGTCATAGTATTCTTGTCAGGGGAACACCTGTAAGAATGAGAGTTCAGACTTGAGGCATTATTGAAATTTAAGCAGAAAAGTCAGTTTACAGCAAGGAAAAACCCATCCTTTCCAAGGTCACACAATGGCTGCCCAGCTTTGTGGTAATGGGAGCAAGAGAACCTCTAGACGGGAATCCAGCTCCAAACCTCTGTGCTATCCATGATCTGCACTATCCATGAAATTCTTAGCCTTAGGTCTTCCTCATGAACTGCTCCATAAAATACCATGGTGATAAGGTCCATGGATGACCACCAAGTGACCATATAGAAAAAGGGCTGAGACCTACCTTCTAGCCTTGTTCCTGACCACTTGAATGGACATTGACTGCTTTTCAGGAGCTGTATTCCTGTATCAGTGAAAGAGAGAAAAGCAATATTCTGAGCTGGATCCATGTCCCCATTTAGTTGAATACCTAATCATGCTCTTTTCCATGAAGACTGAGGTAAAGATTACATTTGTCCCTTCATTGTGACATCTCAGTATGTTCAGGAAAGCATCTTTTCTGAGAAACTTGCAGGGCAAAAAAAGTTCAGGCACAAATTCTGCACTTAGGAAGCTTCCTTCTGTGTGGGAATCTTGTTCTCTAACAGGCCATCCAGTTACCTCGTGTGGAAAGATAAATTTTGTTTAGCAACCAGATAGCTAAAATGCAAAGAGAGGAATCTCCTTTTCTTGATATCCTTCTCTTTCGTGGACCATACAGCCAAATTATTCTTCCATTTGAAAACCTAGTTCTCAGTTCTGGCTGCACTTGGCAGCATCACCACAAATTTTCTTGTGATATTAACTGACTAAAGAAAGATATGTCAGACTTGCAGTGTACAACACTTAGAGGTGATGCTGAGACATGAATGTGCAGTTCCATTAATAAAGGTAAGCAGAAGGATGATCTCTTGTTGCTCCTTAGAATACCTTAGGCAGGGTCTGAGAAGGCAAAGTCTTCTTCTTAAAGCTTAAGCAGTTCTAGATGCCTTTAAGACAAGAAATAAGCAGCAGGTAAGAGAGTGTTGCTTTTTCTGTTTTAACAGACTCCCCCTGAGCTGCCAGGGATGGTTTGTGACCTCTGGCATGACTCTTTCAATGGTGCTGCAGCAGCCAATATTAGCCCAGGCTGCTGTCAGAGTGCCTTGGATACTATCTGTGTCCATGGAGCTGTTCCATGTGAGTCTGGCAGGGTGGCAGTGACTTGCAGGGCTTGTTTAGCATTCCTTGAGACTGCAGAAGGTCAGCTCCAGCACTAACAGGGCTCACTGCAGCTCACAACGCTGTGTTTTGGCTATGGCTTGTACTTAAAATCCATTCCTGGCCAATAAGTGGCCACAGATTAAAAGAATGGCACACTGGTACTGATTAGGAGTGCTCTGTGACCTACTTGGGAGAGCAGAAGGGATCTACCATCAGGCTCAGCTGGAGACTGCAAAAATTGGATTGAATTTATCCCTGTAGTCAGCCAGTGATCCGAGGAAAAAAAAATCTTGCTTAAGGCAACAGATTGGTTTGTTGATTTTTTTTTTTTCCTCCCCCCCCCCCTTTACTTTGAAACAAACTATATGGATTTGGATGGAAGACTTTGTCTTTTAAACTGGGCCTCCACACCAAGAAAACTTTCTATTTTCTTTTTACTGTTTTAGGAGCTGGTAACTTTTTTTTTTTCATTTGACTCCAAAATGAGCACTGTAACTTCGGTTGGTTTGAAACAAACAATTGGAATATGTGTACTTGGAGCCAATTCTGTGGTCCTAGGAAATTCAAAGTTGATGAAGTTTGAGCTTCCTGAAGAAATAGAAAATATTAGTCCTCTGGTAGCATAGCATAGCAGTGAATTGAAATTGGATTTATTGTCCCCTGGGCTTGCTGGGTCACAGTGTCCCATGGTGTTCTGAATACCCTCAAACTTAGCACTGGGGTGGCTGCAGGGCAGTGAAGGAAAAAGAGGGAAGTCAGGAGTGTTCTGAATTAATAAACCTGACACAAAGCCTATAGGGAAGGGATAGTAATTAAAAGGATCCTGGTTAACTCTGCAGGGCCCTGTGGTGGGTCTGTGATGGAGCAAAGCCTTGTGTCTGTCCCCTTTGTAACTCGTGGTGCCAGCTGAAGCTTTTCTGTTAATTTTAGTATTAGATCCCCACATGATCACAGAGTTTGATGTTTAACTGTATCATGTGTCCCCTTCTAGCAAACTCTGAAATGACTGAATAAAAGTCAAGTCCCACAGGACTAATGGGAATTTTGATTTTTGTTGTTGTTTTGTTTGGCTTTTTTTGTTAAAGGGCACCACAAAATCTTTTTCAAATTCTGAAGAAATCCAAAGTGCTGCATGTGAAGCTTCACTGCCACCTCTCTTTTCAGCACAGGGCTGGTGTTCTGCAGCTCTGGGCACTGAGTGACTCAACATCCTGGGAGAAAATGCTGTCCTGGCCAGGGGGCTGCTCCCTGCATTTAAAGTGAGAGCTGCCTGACCCAGCCAGGTAATTTTTTATTGTGATTACTCATGGTTCTGGCAGAGTGAGCTTGCCTTTCTCCTGAGCTGGCTGTAACACAGCTACCAATGACCAGTGTAATCTATTAACCTTGTTTTGGGGTGAAAAGCTAAAGAAAGCCGTAGTCCAAGTTCATGTCTGTGTCCCGGCCTGAAATGTTACAGAGCCTGAGATTAGTGACGTGTGCATTTTGAAAGCAGTGGACTGAAGGCACAAATTATGAATTGCAGCATTTTTAGGCCCTTATTGAAAATATATCCCAGCAATTTCAAGGGAAAACAGCTCCCACACCAAGGAACGCAACTGTAGGAGGCTCATTTGTGTGTATGTAGTTGGATCCAAGTAAAATTAAATCCAAAGTGGCAGTGGCCCAGGAGGAAACTTGATGCTAATTGTACATAAATAGCAGAGGGACTGTCATATGACAGGCTATAATCAATAAAACATTCCTGTTGGGACTAATCTGCTTGTCAGGCGTCCTTACTGGGACGGAGTGCTGGCACTGCTGTGTACCCTGATTCAAGACTTGTTCAGGATTTATTCCTCACAGAAAATTAACTTTTACTTCTTTTCACTAAAACAAAGATCTGGACCAAGCAAATGAATTAAACATTCTGTGGTACAGTTGCTAAACACTGTTTTCTACAGTTTTGATTAAATGATCTGTGTGTAGAAGTGCATTCTTTGAGTAAAATTGACTGTTTTCCCCTAACAAGAAATTTAGGATCTTTTGTTTCACCTAATTAGAAAACAGAGCTCAGCCTTGGTAGATACTATTCATGGTTTTTTTTTCTTTGCACAATGTCACATGTCTGGAATTGTTCTAAGACACAAATGTGTTCAGTAGATAAGATTTTTAATTTTATTTTTTAACAAGGAACAGTTTGGTGCTTTTTGTGATAACATCATAAATGTCACGTTGAGAATTTGTTTGCTGATTTTTTTTGTACATCCCAATTTCTAACAGTCTGCAGCTACAATTGCTTGTAGCTCTAATACTATAATTATTTCTGAAACTTGACATGTAGGGAATTTTTTGCTCACTGAAATTATGTAGAACTGTCTTAAAATGATAATGGGGAAAAAGAAGTGTTTGTGGTGGCTCCAAAGGATACTGTAGAACAAGGGTTAAGAGGGAAACTCTGTTAATGGCTACAGAGTGCTAGATGTGTGATTTCATTCAAGTGAAGAGGAGGAACAAACCTAAATAGAAGGTGTCAAGAAGATGGGCACCTGAACTGGAGCCATAAAATATTCTGATAGAGAACAATTTGTGCTTGTGAGTATTTGAGTGAGAGTTCCACTAACTAAAGTCGGTGTGATCAGATTTATTTTTAAATAAAGACCATCTTCCTTTTCATAAGATCTCATACAGAATTTTGTTACAGGAGTTTCCTACAATAAAGGTAAAATCTTACTGTGTAAATGCTCGGAGGGCCACAGAATTGTATGGAAATTGGCACATTATGAAAGGCTGTTGCAGGAATTTTCCTCCAACTTGATAAGCTTTAAAATTACCGAAAGAAATTAATTTTAGTTCTCTAGAGAACCAAAGACTCAAAAATTCCTCCACACAGAAGTGGCTCATGAGATGAGCTCTGTTAAGAGGTGCCCCTCCATGTGACAATTCCTGCTCTCCCCTGGCTTTGGAGGATGATTTTGGCATCCTGCAAGTTTGGGGCTTGCTCCACACAGCCAGCTCCCAGCTGACAGCTACATTTGCAGCCACTTCTGACAGGAGGCAAAAGTCTTCAGTAATTAGGACAGAGTAAGGCAGTGTAGGAGCTATTGTGGTGTTCTCTCAGAATATCCCGTGGTTTTCCTCTCTTCCCTGTGCTTGTTTCCTCCGGTTTCACGAGGGCTGGGTGAGGCTCATTTGGAACAGAGCACAGGTGAAGGTCCCTGGGACCTTGAGCACTTCTCAGAAGGTACAAATAAGGCTTGAAGGGTGCTCTGATTTGGGCCAGGCAAGAATTTATCTGGGATTGGAGGAATCCTCAGGGATTATCCAGCTAAATATTTAGTTACTGAAGAAAAGCTTCTGTTCTCATTTATATCACCATTTATCATTTTTGCTGCTGAGTCCCTTATTTAAGACTAAATTTATGAGATCTTCTATTCGATCTAGATTCCATTCGGAATCCTGAATTATCAAAAGCAAGAAAATCTTTTTTTTCTTATTTTATTTTATTCCAGACAATGCTGCAATCTCTTCCCTGGCCCTCTGAGGAACATCTCAAAGCACAGTGCCCCACATCAGGCATCATCCACAACTTCCTTCTCATCCAACCAAAGAATCCCTGAGCTGTATTTCCTCATTTCACCTCTCTTAATAGTCCATTTTCCTTTCCCACCTTCTCACATTACTGTCCTGGAATTCTCTTGCATGTGATATTTATATAGCTCTTAGCTGTAAATGGATTTCTTCTGGACCTTGAATGGTCTGGGAATTGCATTACACTCCAAGGTGACTTTCCCTGTAGTTACAGCTGTGTTCCCTGTGCTAGCAGGCACCAAAGTCCTGGCTCTACCCTGCCCTTGTCACATGATGCATTTTCCTCTTAAACAAGGAATTTCCTTGAAACAAATTGGTATTTTTGGCCTAAAATCACCCAATAGTTTCTGATGTCCCGTTGTGATTCAGCTCTTCCATCCAAACAGGTGAAGAAACCATCACTACTGTTGGTATTTGGTATTTAGAAGACTTGAGCTTCTAGGATTGTCACAGATTTCCTGGGATGAAATCCTAATATAATTCTGAAAGAGGAATACAGATTAAATTAGTGTAATTTGCCTTTAAAAGTTTTCCCTTTCATGTGATAATCTGATTAGAACTGAGGTACTGTTTCATATTTTATCACCCACAGAGGAGAGGTTTATACCAGGTTCTTGCCTCATGTTTGATTCAGATGTTTGTGAGGTGTTGGTAACTGGGAAAGCATCTCGATATGGTTATTTGCATGGAACTTTCTGAGCCTCTGTTCAGCATTATTAATACTTCTCTAGAAAGAAACCTTTTTCTGAAGGCTCAGAGGCTTTATTTCATTTGGATAAGCATCTAACATTTCACATAATTTCCAAAGTGCAACAAGAACGTTTCTCTTGTGAAATTTTTTTCTTTTTTCTTTAAGAATTGCCATGAATGATGAAGGAGTTATGACTCTACAGCTCAGTGTCAATCCACTGCATAAACTCACCTGTGCTATTGCAGAGGGCAGGGTGGTGACTGAATTATGACTTCTTTTCTTTCTAGGAAAGATCAGTTTATTTTACAAATTTCAAGTAATATTTTCAAACTGGTTTAAAGACATTTGGGTTTGTACCTTAGATAAATGACAGGAATTTGACTTCAGCTGCAACCCAAACATAAATACTCTTTGGAGTGAGGGGGGATGAAAACTACATTAGCTTCACCTTGAAATGATTTATGTGAATACTCACTTCTTCACATTGTTGCATTTTTTTATTAAGCTGTTTTGTCTCCTTACATTTCTTTGTCTGGACAGTAGAACACAGTGAAGAACATTTTATTGGAGTTACTGAAGGTGATGGGCCTGACTCACAATGACTGAAACTTGTGAAGAATGATCATCTTTGTAACAGTTAGTCACAACAGAACTGTTCCATCTTATTTGGGCATCTAGGAGAGATGAGAATGCCTCTGCTCAGGGGAATGGGATACAATAGTGGTACCACTCCATGCAGCAGAAAAGAATTCCACTAGGTCCAGGCAGGGTTACTGTGTGTGTTTCTGGTCGAGGCCAGTGGTATGGGTGTGCCTTATCCCATGGCCTTCATTGCAGGCACTGTGAACTTCTCAAGGCAAGAACGGGGTGTTTGGAAAGTGCTTGGCGTGTTATGGATATTACTGGAAAGAATAATAATAATAATGATTAGGAAAAAAAGGGTTTTCTTAGTTTTTAACATGAGGCAAACTTCTTGTTGAATGTGCTGTGGAAAGTGCTGACCAACTGAGCTGAAATATGCTTGCATTTGGTGTGGGATCTGAAAGTGTTAAACCTTAAAAGAAGTTTACATGCTGCTGAATTCACCCTTCAGGGAAAATGACTGGGAGGTTTGGACCTGTTGCTCAACACAGCAAGGAGTAGAGCACAATAAAATTTTGAGCATCTTCCCCTTAGGCCTCAGGGCTCCAAATCCTGTGAGAAAGTTGCCTTTTGCTGAGTGCTGGAGGTGATAGTGTTGCATTCCCTGCTCAGAAAGCAGCTGCTAATGCTGGCATTGGGGTAGGGCTGGGAAGTGAAGAGGAATCCAGAGTCCTGAGGATCTTCTGGCTCCTCTTCTGCTTCACAAGACATTTAGAGAAGCACCTTTTCCACAGCAGTAAGGACGACAAGGAACATCACACTGCTCAGGATGAGCTGGAGCTGTGCTTCAGGAATGCTCTTGGAGCACGTGGGATGCTGGGCCTTGTTTTTCCCTCTTGCCTTGTGCTCCCTGTGCTGCCCACATCCGTGCTGTCAGGTAAACAGACGTGTGATTTATCTCTCCCTTCTCCTCCATGCAGAACTGGAACATGTGCTCCACTGGGCACTTTCAAAGTAGGTTAAGGGCTTGTCTGGTGCTTAAACATCAAAATAATGTTGTGACCTAGTAGGTAAAATGGGTTTTGAGGCAATTGTGTGATTCCAGGTAGTTCTTGTGGAATGGATCTGCAATCAGCCCCTTGGATCTTCCTGCCCTGGTAAATTAACTGTTCTCAGGTTATGCCACCCAGCTGTAAATGTTGCTGCTTGTCCACGTTATCCTGCAATTCCTTTGGTTTCGTCTTTTGCTTGACTGGGGCTGCAGCATAGTTCTGATACAATTGGTTGTATCTCAGCCAGGGTAAGAAAAAAGTATTTTCAGATGTCACCAACTACCACATTGGTTCGTACAAATCTGAACTCCCAGTCCTCACATGTTGTTATTTTTGACAAAATAGAAGGGATTTGTTGTTAGCTGTTCACTTGTACACAAGTTTATGGTGAGAGAACGAGGGAATTTTTGTGCACATCAACTTTAAATCCTTTATTTTAGTTCTTGTCAGTCAGCAGGGAAAAGGATGCAAGAGAATAAAGTTCAGTGGAGAGGAAATATACTGATGGCTTGAGGTGTTCATTATACATAGATATGACTGTATTACCTGCTTAATGCTTTACTTTCTCTGATTCTGAGCCTGCAAACCTGATGAGAAATTTATTTTCACATTGAGAAGTGGAGCACGTGCAGTTTATGGACACATTTTATAGCATGAGCAGTAGGTTCTCTCCAGCTTGCTTTACTAGCACTGGCTTTTGCACGGCTGGAGTTTTCTTGTTCTCACAGATAATCACTTCTGAGATGAGTAATGGCACAGAATATTAGAGTGGTTTTTTTCCCTGAGCAGTCAAGGACAAACCAAAACAAAAGAAATGAGAGCAGTCACACCCAGTGTTGCATATGTGATCATTATACACAGGGCACTGCTCTTGAGAATACACTTGGAGTCAGTGTGTTATTTTCAACTTCAGCACTTGTAGTGTGGCCAGAACTGGATTTAAAGTGTTTAGTATTTCCCATTTGTAATATCTCTTAGTTAAACATCACTTTAAGGGAGATATTCACACAAGAAGTTCCCCTGGTGTTCCATGTGTGCACATCTTTGAAGGGTCACTTGCAGGTTGGGTCCTTCTGTTGTAAGGTATTGAGGTGCTGAGCATCCTTTTTTCTCCAAAAAGAACCCCCAAAAAACCAACTTTCATTATCACTTTACTATAAATAACTTTTTGTATCACTTTTAAAAAAAATCCTTTTTCCTCCTGTTTGATTTTGTCAAAGGCCCAAATAAAAGTGGCATTCCTTTTGAGATCTATTTAGGCACAGAAAGACACCTCAGAGAGTTTTCAGAAGTATTTAATATTTGGAATGTTTTCCCATGTCCAAGTCTCTTCTCTGCTCCACAGAAAACAACCCCTGCTGAGAGAAAAGAGCAGCTGAATTCAAGTGACTTTCTCCCTGTTTAGCTGGAGAGTGTGAGACTGTTAGAACTTGTTCTCAGTTTCAGCTCAGTAATTCAGTGTTTACTTCCTTGGTCTCCAGGATCCTGAGGAGGAAGTACATAATATGGCTGTAATTTGAGTACCACTCTCTGGTCCTACACTGTTTTATCAAGACTGACAAGAAAACTGCTTTAGACCATGGAGGAGCTCTCAAATTCATTTAGGCTCCCATGCAGGGATACTCCCTGTATTTATTTAACAGCACTTTGAGTTCTGAGCACCAAAAGAAATTATTTGCAAAAAACCCCCGAAATTTGTCTGTGATAAATGTGAACCTGAAGACTTCCCCTGAGCTATGCCTAGCGTGAACTTTATTCACTGTAGGGATCAGGTTTATATAATAGAAATTTTTGGCAGATCTTTTAGGATGTAACGTTTTGTTTCCCATTACATGAACAAACCAGATTATTGATGATGAGAAAAACTGAAGGCTTTGATTTACAATTTGTTTGCTGCTTCATTATTTCAGTATCTTACATTTACAAGTGTTTAACAAGAAGTCAAACACTTTAAATGAAAGATTGTTGATATAAGTAAAGAAAATACTGGCAGAACTTTCCTCTCACCCTGTCCATGGGTGTGTCTGGCAGTTTGCACATTTACCAGAGTCATATCCATCAAGATGATTAATTGCAGAGTTTTGATGAATTCTAGTATGATCAGAGATGGTAAGTCTTGGTAAATATTACCAAATTTGTGAGGGTTTTAATTATTATTAGCCTTAAATTACTGAGTTCATATTAAAGCTGCAGTTCCAGGAATTTGGTGATTTGATTTTTTTTTTCCCCAAACCACGTATCTGGCATTTGTTATTTGTCCTTTTATACTGACAACACTTATAAACAATAATGCATCTGTACAAAAATGAGCACTAAAAATAAGTCATTAAGGGTTTTCAACCTCCAACTCTTTTAACTTGACACTAGAATAAATTTGGCAGTAGATCAAAGGATTGTTTAGAAGATGAGCCTGAGAATTATCTTAAAAATGGTCTGTTTAGCACTATCCTTAATTTGTGGGTGTGATTTTTATGGTCAATAGACACCAGTTCTCTTCTCTGGTTATGTCAGCACAGCTGAAAGGTGCAGGCAGGAATGGTTGGTTAAAGGTAATAAAGACTTCATGTCATTTTGTTGGGGGGGCTTTTGGATTAATTGCTCTGCTTCTCCTGGAGTAACCACAGGAAAACATCAGAAGTTTTGAGAAATTCCAGGATTCAGGTTTGAATAAATAATTGCTCAACAGTTAGCCCACAAATATTTTGCTACGTGTCAAACTTCCTAATTACCAGTTTGCCACACTACAAAGCAGACTGGCAGCCTGTCCATCTGAAATACTGGAAAGGGTATGAGCTTTTAAGGCTTAATTGTATTAGGATGGTAAAGCAAAGCCTTTGTGCAGAGCTGTCACCTTCAGTGGGTTTAGGAGTTCACAGAGGTTGGATGACTCCAAAACTTTGAGGTAGGAACAGCTGCTGTAAAGTTGGGTGAAGTCATACTGAGTGTTTTGGATGTGAAAGCCACCTCTGAGCGTTCAGAAATCTCTTAAATGTTTGTACTGTTCAAGCTTTTCAGAAAAGCCGTGAGAGCCTCATTAAGGAGCTGCTACTCTGTGTTACCGAGAAAGTTTTGCGTCAGGAATGGTGACCAGCAGCAGCTCTGAGGTGGCTGTGAACAGTTCCTATTAACCTCATTGCAGTGTCACTTACTCAGTGGGCATTAACGAAGCTAAACTTTGGCAATTATTCTGCTGGTGGCTGATCCAGCTGGAACCCCTTGTTTCTTAAAGCTGAAGAATTAAATCTTACCCTAATCTGATCCCCCTGGCTTTTTTGTGCCACACCACCCTCTGGCCATTGGTGGGGAAGAGTCCTTCTGGAAGAGCAGGCATCTATTTCAGTTACAGAACTTTTATGTAAGAAGAAAATACCTCAAATACATTCTGCTTTATATTTTGAGAAATCTACCAAGTTGTTGTAACTTTAGCTGGCCAGCAAAAGAAGTTGTTTTGTTGTTGGCTGAAGATCTGTGCCTTTGCAGGATTGCCTCAAACACTTAACTTTCACCTGCTTTGCTTGCAGCAGCAGTGTCAGTTGCTGCAGCCTGTGAAAACTGCATGGAAAATTCCCTCCAGTGCAGCCATTTGGAAAAGATCCCTTTCCCCTGCAAACAGAACAGATTCCATTTGTATCCTGGGAGGAAGGACTGCTCCAGAACAACCTGTCTCTGCTCCAATGACAGCTTTGAGTTCAGGCAGAGATTCAATTCTTTTCTAACATACCATTTACAGAGTTTTTTTCCCCATGGGGGTGATTTTCATTGGTAGCACTGGTGGGTTGGGGTTTCTCTGAGTTCTTTTGGGAGATTTATTGTTGATATACAAACCCATCAACTTTAGTTCTGCTGTGATCTTGTCTATATCTACAGCCACATGGAATCCAAGAGCTTTGCTTGCAGTCTTGATTCCAAATAATTCTGTGCTTTCCAGCGTCCTCAGAAGCCAAGAATATCTTGGACCATTTGGATAAGAAGAAAAAACAAACAAACAAACAAAACCAACAAAAAACAAAAACAAACCCAAAAAAACAACCCAAAAACAAGCCAACAAAAAACCAAAAATCACAAATCGGCCATAAACTGAAAATGGCACCTAGTGGTCATTTGGAAGTGATTCTTGAATATTTACTTTGTGGTAATGGGCACTGAATTGTCTCAGTAAAATATTTTTACCTCTTATGCTAATTTATTTATTCAGTTTTAAAGTAGTAAGAATCTAAACCCATGAGAAGTTCCTATAAGAACACAACAACTACCGTGATGTCTTGTTAAAATAATCATCTCAGCAGTGGATTCAGTGGCAAACACAAACACAAGGACTCCTTATTTTATTGGAAGAATGTTTTTGCAAAGAGTCCTGCATTATTTGGAGTGTGTTGACTCTGTTCCAGATGTTTTACATCCTACCTGATAATCGCAGGTTGGGACATGAAAGAAATATAGAAATAACTGCAACTCTCACTTCTTTTTATTGATCTCATGAAGGTGTGTGCTCAAGTCAGCCACACGTGATCAGATTGCCTGGGAAAGCAAGGGAGCAGAAATAAATGGCTCAATTAATCATTGTAGAAAAAATTCCAGATCTCTAAGCATTTTGCCCAAGTGAGGAACTGAGGATTAAATCTTGGGAGCAGCCAAAGCTTTAAACATTTCAATGAAAAGGTCATATCCAAGCGGCTTGTAGCCAATATCACTTATCCTGGCTTTTGTATTCCCTGTCAGTCACAAAGAGGGAACACACACATGCTGGAAGAAGGTAATTGTTGCAGATTAAAGCCTCATGTGAAATGAAAGAGCCATCAAAATTCTTTATAGTTGCTTGGCATGAGTTCTGATAATGCAGAGTTCTCTTTTCTTATTATTTTAAAATGCAGCCGTCTACCACAGACTAAACAAAAGTCCCCCAAGACAATAGGAGCAGCCTGTGAGCAGAGTGTGTGGAACTGCTGTGCACAGCTGGAGCTGGCAGGTGAAACACAGGGACACTAGTGCTTGTTCAAATAGAAGCATTTAGATTTCTTTTCCTTTTTCCCCCCCTGTTTAACTTCATGTCATATTTTAGCTGCAGATAAGATTTTGTTGTTCTGCCATATTTTAGTTCTATCCACCAGTCTTTATTTTACATAGAGAGAAACATCTTTTTCTCTTATAGGGAGAATAAAAAAGGCCCAATTCCCTGGTGCTGGGCTCACTGCTGCATGGCTGCTCATCATGGAAACTTCAAAAATAATAGGTATGAAACTTATTTCTTGTGAAACTCACAAGCAACAACAATTTTTACACAATATATTTAACAGGGTTTAAGACACATATAAAAGACACATTGATAATTTTCTTCAGGGTTGTGCTTGAATAAGTTATGCACCAAGGAGGAATACAGGATGTCTTCTTGAATTCATATTCTCTCTCCTGCCAGTCGTCAGGCATTGTGCAGCTTCATTGATTGTTACATTTGAGTTTTGCACAGGTGTTGACCCTTCTGTGCTCCCTGTTTCAGGTCCTGTTGTTCTGAAGTCGTTAAGTGCTCGTAGTGCCCAACAAAAAATGCAACCCAGTGAGGCTTCCACCTGCCCAGTCCTCAAGGAAATGTCAGCAGTCACTGATGGGAAGATGCCTCCTAATTCAGAGGTGATTATTTTTGCTTTGATGCTTTTTAGTGCCTTTGTTGGCATATTCTGATCAGCATGATCCCAAAAAAAACCTAATTCAGGCTGACAGATGCTGTCACACATTGTGTGGATGGAGCTCACTGAGATTTTGCTGTTTTAAGTTGCCTAATACTGAAAAACAACTGCTAATACACTGTCAGCAACTGCTTTAAGTGATAAAAAGCCAAAATGTTATGCTCAAGTATGTAAATGCAAGATACTCTCTTAATAAAGCATTGAAATAAAATACCAATGAGAAAAATATCTTAGAGAGAATTTTTAAAGGAAATAAGGAAAATGTCAGCTAGACTCAATTTTTCTGCTTGAATTTCTGCCAAAAATCATTCAAATTTTTGTCATTTCCCTTTTCTTCTGCCCACTTTTTGATTCAGACAGCTGTGGAATTTCCTGTTTTGTTTTTGTTTTGCTACTGCAAGTAAAGCAGCCAACAGCCGAGGTCATGGTAGAAAACCAAACTTGCAGTAAAATTTGAACAAAAACATGCCTTCCCCACATTTGCTGTTTCTGTTCTCTGACCAGTTTCCTTTTGTAGTGATTTAGTTTTTCCAGAGTCTGCACGTTCACTCATCTTCATGTTTCTTCTTGTCCACTGTGAGCCCTGTTTCCCTTTGCAGTGCCTGTTCCAGTGGGGATGTGTATTTTTAATTATCTCCTGTCCTTATTTGAAGAGATTTGTCCCTGCACTTTATAAATGTACTTCTGGTTGTTCCTTGGTGAGTACAATTTTATTAAAGTTGTGATTTGCTTTTTCCAAACATTTGCAGCTATCACTGATACAGCTGTAACAGAAATTCCTGGGTAAGAACACTTGAAACTAGTCCAGAGTTGCTTTAATTTTTGAATCATGCCTGTGCACAGATCAATTTCAGATTCTAAATAAGAACTTTTTCCGTAGCTATTGAGATTCATTTTTCCTGACAGTTTTCCATTGCTTTTACCCTCATCAGTGGGATATAGCAACACAGGATGATGATAATAATAATAACAACAATGTTTTTATTCATCCTTAAAGTATAGTTCTTTCTGTTTTCAAGAGGTTATTCAGAAGATGAGCAGCGCATCTGGAGAAAATATATTTGTGAGCAACAGCTTAAATATGGATGGTTGTCTACCAGTGTTAAAGCAACAGTCGAGAGGAGGAAGCCTTGAAATGTTTTTGGTTCATTACTGGCTTTAGGCTCCTCCATAATTCAGCACCTCAGAGCTGATCCAGATCCTCAGGATCCCTTCCCATGGCCTTGGAATGTTTTATCCTCAGGCCTCAGCTGAGAGAGAGTTTGGAGAAAGTGCCACCCACAGTGTTCTCCCTTCCTGAGCAAGGGCAGATCTGACAGCGTGTTTGGGGTCACTTTGGAGATACCCATTGCACAAACTTCCTTTCTCTGGGGCTGCTTGACTAGCAATATCATTTATCCCAGTTTCAGGGGAGCTGTTAAGCCTTTTGTGGGAATCAGACCTCCCCCTTTTGCGTAGGACTGGCATTTTGTAAGAAGAATTGTAAAAAGCTGGATAAAAAACACATCAAAAAAGCTGCTTCTCCAGGTTCTGGTTGCAACTGCTTGGAAATAACAGCAAGGTGTTGAACTGGCTTCTTGGGCTTTATCAATTACTTGTAAACAACCTTAAGAACTTGGTGCTGAGGAATCAAAGTATTTTTCTTTTAGTGCTATTTTTAAACACAAAGAAGCCCCCTCTGCCTAGGTAGCAAAAGCATTTCAAGCTTCTACCGGATGTGTTAGAAGAAAATATCCCTTAAGCCACTGATTGCTGCCTGTATATTAATGCTTAGCAGGCTATTTCAATAACATGCAAGTTAAATTCATATTCTGTATTTGTTGTTGATGAATTTGCAGTGATAATTGTGAGTTTTTGTGAAACTGGACTTATAAGTTCTTGGGGTCACTTCTGTCCTTCGAGTGTCTTAATAGAATAGAATTGCAGATTATACAAACTTTTCCAGTTGCCAACAAAATGATGATTCAAGTTCACAGCACAAGTAGCTTGTGAAGCAGAGCAGGAACTTCAGGAGAATGGTCTTGATACCTGCAGGTTACAGAGAATCTCTTCTTAAATAAAAAGGTGCAGAACCTCTTTGAACTCCTGTGCCTGTAAATAAGTCTCCCCACCTCAGCGGGGATGTCTGGGACAGCGAGGACTGGGCAGGTCTGGAGTGCCTGGGGACAAGATGTGATTCCCCATATCTCAGTGGGGGTCAGCGAAGTCAAATAAGGGAATGGGAGACGGGGAGAAATGTCTGATACTCCAGGCATGCTGCCTGCCAACATCAAGCAGAGCTGCTCTGAAAAAGGAATTTAGTAATTTGCCTTGCTGGATATGAGACCCAGTATTTTGCAGCACTGGAAATTGGAGTGGTTTATGCCTTAATCAGGATGTTTTGGGTAGAAAGGGTTCCCCCTGTACCCACTGAAGATGTGCAATGGGAGTTTTGCTGTCTGTAATGACTATAATGAAGCTAAGACTTGCTTGCACATCTTCTAATCCCACATTTCTGGGCTGATTCATGTCTCCATTTATTCCTGTTTGACCTTCTGGAGCCTGAAGGAGGCAGATTTGGCTTTTTGCCATATTTGTCAGCATTAGTAAAAACAGCATCTCTAAAACTTCTTGAATTCTGGGTGATTCAACAGAATATTTTAAGCACAAGGAATTTGGAACACACTGATGTGCCTAAATCATTCTGTCATTTAAAAAATGTGTAGTTTGAGAGCATTTTGGTGTAGAGTGTTCAGCTTGAAAGATGCCACTAAGATCATCTTAGTGCTTGGTACAGTTTGAGGGGAAAAAAAGACTGGGAAGACAGATTGCTTTCCTGAAAATTGTGGGAAAAAATGCATAATTAGGCTATAGTTAATAATTGATTGTAAATAGGCATTGTCTTAGTTCTAAGACCTGCCTTTAAAGTTTTGGCTTGAAGCATTGTTGTACCTGATAGTAAAATAAATGGAGCTGAGCTTGACTTAGATTTGGTGCTATAATAGATGAGATGCCTGTTCCTAAAATGTTGAAGCAAGAAGGTGTCTGAGGTCTTTGAAAATAAAACTGTAGGGAGAAATTAGAAGGAAAAGCTGTGTGAGCAACTTATAGTCACTGTCAACGGTTGGGAAAACTATTTTTTTGTTTCTAGTAGTCTTTAGTAGCATTTCTACTGCATTCTGAAGTACTGTTTTGTAGTTTGAAGATGACAACTTCGTTGTTTTATGGTAAAAATCTTTCACACTTCAGTGACAAATAATTTTCCCTTGCCCAGCTTTCGTTTTTCAACCTGGAGCCTCTTTGCAGCTCATTGCTGTCTGTGAGCCTTTTGTAACCAATTGCAAAGCACCTTCAAAGCACACTCATATCTTGTCAGCACTGGAGCTCTTTGTAGGGCACCCTAGGACAGAAGATGAACATGCAGGAGTGCATAAGGTCATTTTATCAGTGTGTTGCCTTCTGAAGGGGTAGGTGACCCTCTGAGGGGTGGGCTGAGGTATGAGTGCTTCACAGTGAGATTAAATTTCACTTTATAGCTCCATATGGATATGTGGATGTTCAACTGTCCCTCCCCTGCCTTGTGTATCCTGTCCAAAGCTTGTGTCGGCTTCTGCAGGGAACAAACCTGTTCCCCACTGCTTCTGCCTTTGAACAGAAACACCCAATGGATGTGCAGAAGTAACTGCAGAGCAGGGAAATTTTTAGACTGACTTTGGCTGGGTTTGAAATAAGTTCAACAGGATCAACAAAGTACCACATTAATGTGTTGGATTCAATAACACAGAACAATTGCAGTGCTAGAAAATTAAAAGCTGCTCTCCAATTAACTCTATGTGTTTGCATCAGGCAAGAGAGAAAAAAAAATCCAAATTAAACAGTAGCATGTTTTCATCCAGAAAATTATTCAATGATATTTTTGACTAGAAGCACCATGAGCTGACTTTTTGGATCCTCACACAAAGTACAGGGCTATGTCTGTATGTAGGGCTATGTCCGGGCCCAACTCCAAATTTCAGTAAATTACATGTTAAATTGAGGGGTGTTTTTTCTGAATTTCTTTCCACATATTGAACTTCTGCTGCCTTTGAATTCTGTATTTTTAACTGGGAATTCTGTGCCAGTAATGAATGGATGAAAGTGGGAATTTTGAGGACAGCATGCAACTAAGGAGGCACAGACACCTTCTGTCCTTCTTCAGAAAGCTCAGTCTTGTCTGGTACAGTCTGGCCTTTAGAAACATTTTTCTAGTACTTGTAGGCTGAAAGGGATTTTGGTTACCATATCTGGAAAACACTGGGATGAAAATTACCCTGGAAAGTCCTTCTAAGCCCTTTGCAAGTGAAGTTTTCCTTTGTCATATCATCAGAAAATGCTGCGTAAGAGAAGATTTGCACCTGCTGTATCTCCCATAACTATCCTGAACTCAGCACTGGATTTTGTGTTCCTATTTTTAAAAGCCATCTTGCTAAATAGGTACAGAGAATGTTCCCTTTGGAAGGGGAAGGGAGCAGCAGTGCAGCATTGGGGGAGCACCGTGAACTTGGCATGCCTTGTATCAGCTGAGAGAATGAAAGGAGGGAGATAAGAGAAGCTGAATAAATCAGCACGTGTTTCGTGCGCAGGATACTGACTTGCAACTCTGGCAATGTCAGGGAGCAAAAACTCTTTTCAAGTCTTTCATGTAGCGTGAATCACCTGAGGGAGAGCTGGAATCGCCTCTGAAGGAATTTATCTTACCTGCTGCCTAAGATGGAATAGATAAACCTAAGGAACATACCCTTGGCTTGCAAGCATTGGAATAAGTGTCTGCAGAAATAGATGGTAAAGCAGGGATACTGTAACCAGACTTGTGCCTGCTGCCTGCCAGGCTTGGAGTCCGTTTATAGAAGCTGGCAGCCTTGCCTGGAAAAAGAGCCAAGGAGTTGTTACAGCTTTCGAGAAAGCAGGGAAAACAAAGAGAAGGAAAAGCCCCACAGAGCTCCTGTTTGGACAAACTGTGTATGATTAGGCTGAGTATGTTTGGGGAAAGAAGTGGGGAAGAGTTACGGCTTAGTGGTTCCTTCCCCCTCCCCAGTCTTTTTTTAATATGTGTTCAGCAGCAATTCACTGCAGGGCTTGTCTGTGCTTAAACTTGCCTGCTTTAATTAAGCTGACCATTTCAATTGATGTTCATACCTGAGTGTGTGCAAGCACTCAGTACTATTGTACGAGTTTTGTGTGCCTCTGTAGACTACAGAGCAGATTTAACCGGACTGATGAGTATTCCCAGATGTATTTGGAGAGTCTAAATTACCAGCAACCAGTTTTTCCCATTCTTTCACTTAGTGTGTAAATGTTCTGGTTTGGGAAGTGTGTTGTGCTGACAGTTCATTTGGGATTATTCATGACTGTAGAGATTCATTCTGAAACTCTGTAAGAAGTAGGAAGTCTTTTTGTGTCTTGATCTTTGAGTCTTTTCTTGATTTATGTTGACTTCTGGGAACTGGGCAAAGATACTGGACTGGAATTCCAGGGAAAAGGAATTACTTGCTTACATTTGTTTGACATTTTGTAGTCTGTGTGCGTATAAAGGATCTAGAATCTGTCACTGATTTGTCCTCCAGCATGAGACTGGCAAAACTGCAGCTTGCTGCTTGGCAAAATGCTGATCATGATCTCAGAGCACACACGCACCCCCCCCCCCCCCCCATTTATATATATATATCGAAAAATGAAAGTGGTAGCTACATTAAATGAAATGGCTTTTAAGGGAGAAAAGCAATAATGAATCTAAATAAATGATACAGAACTCCTCTAAAAGGATCATAAAAATATAAGAGGGTAGAGGAGTAGGCTATTTCAGTGGTGTGATTTAAGAGTGTGAATCCATATGAGATGAAATATTTAGAGGGAGCTGGAAACTTGTAGTTGAAATGAATATTATCAGGTGAGAGCAAACGTGGAGAACGTGAAAAAGTTCTCACCACTCGTATTTGTAATAACATGGGGGAGTTTTATGCCTGTTTGTACTGACAGACGTTTGTGTACCCAGTGTTAACTAACAAAAGCATGTCATATTTTATACTTCAGGATGAGAGAGGCACAGCAGGATGTGCTGCCCCCACCAACAGTGTAGGGGAAAGGGAGCAGTGGTAGAAAATTCCTTCATCTGAGTGCATGGGTGGTATGAGTGGACTCATTCCAGTGTGCAGATGAGGAACATCGTCCTCCCCTCTAATAATTTGACTGGAGGTTATTATTTTGTTTCTTGTATGTTTAATGAGCATTTCAGGAGGGAAATTGAGAGGAAAGCAGCTGCAAAAACTATTTTGTTTTTCAAAATGATCTAACCTAAGTTGCACTCTGGGTTAGTCTGCCACCACCACCAAAAATTACCATTTTTCTTCTGAGTAAAGAAAATCCCCAGTCGAGCTGTGTCCCATCGGAGGCATCTCATCCGGTGGAAAAGGCTTTGGAAAGGAGCTCCATGTTTTACTTCCACACAAGGTAACTCCGTACATGCAGGACTGGGAGCAGACCTCAGCCTAGATCGTGGAATGCACAAAGCAGCTGTTTAGCCTATAAATAAACCAAGAGCCTCTTCTGGTGTGAGGCTTTTTTCACAGATATGCCATGGAAATGAGCTGCCACTTTAACTGTTGGTGTTTAGAGTTAAAGTATGTGGTAGTAGCAGGATCCACATTCTGATGTGTGAAAGTCACACTGGCATCAGGTTTCAGCCTTATCGTGTTGGTATCATGAAACCACTTGTGCTGCAAGAGTTAAATCTGTCAGCCTTTCTCTTCCTAATCCCCCGAATGCCACAGGTTTATATCTTAGGTAGAAAGCAAAACTCCCCTGCACTTAGTCAAAAACACCTCCATGCACCAATGGTTATTTTGTTTCAATCTCTTTGTAAATGCCTACATATACTTAATAATTTAACAGAGAATTTTACAGGAGGGTGGGCTGGAATATCTATTTGATCTCCTGGTTGGCTTTCTTTTTCTTTTTCTTTTTCTTTTTCTTTTTCTTTTTCTTTTTCTTTTTCTTTTTCTTTTTCTTTTTCTTTTTCTTTTTCTTTTTCTTTCCTTTGGTTTGTGGTTTGGTTTTGGTTTGTTTTGTGTGGCTTTTTTCCTTCTCGTTTTTCACGTGAATCTAGGGAGAAGCAGCAGTAGGACCTGCACTGATCTTGTCAGCTGGCTCAGTGCCTGGGGACAGCCTCTCAGTGACCAGGTACTTCTGGTGGCTCTGCTCAGCCCTTGGCACTCACTATCCCCAGGTAACTCAGGTTCTTGCACCTATTTAATGCCTGTAAATCAATCATTTAGTTACCCCCAAAACGAAAGGCTTCCACTTTGCATTACACTCACTCCGATCACCTGTTCCCAGGCAGACAGCAGCCCACACCTGCTGTATCCGTGCAGCTGCAAAACCCGCAGTTTTCCTCATCGCGGAATAAAGCAGGAGCTCTGAATGGAACCAGCATTTCCTCAGCTGCAGCCCAGCTCTGCAGCAGCCTCGCTGGAGCTGAGCAAGCCGGGGCAAGAGGAGAGGCAGCCAAAGCACTGATAGCGTTAGATTCCGATGGGAAACAGCAGCAGCCCGGCGCTCCCTGTTCCTGCAGGGAGGAGCAGCTCCAGCGCCGGGATTGCAGCGACTGCTGTCGGACAGGGATGGGCAGCAGCCAGCCCCTGGCAGCAGCGTTCGGCCGTGCTCCTGCTGCCTTCCAGGGGCTGGCTTGGGGCCACGGCTGCAGTTTGTCAGCGCATCTCCTGATTGCTTGGCTCGGGGGGAGGGGAGAAGTTTGAACCCTGAGCGTTTCTGTCCCTTCTCCTGAGTGGCAGCCGGACACCAAGGACAGCACAGCTCCTTTTAAAGGAGCCTCTTACCCAGTTTTGGATGCAAGTCACAACTCTTCCTCAGAGGAACTCTGTACCCCTTCAGACTCTCCCCCTCTCTTCACTCTGAGGTGTGAATGCCCCATCTCTCAACAGGATAGCCAATTCCAAAAATAAAAGGGAAAAAATGTTTCAGTTCTATTTAATAGGTCTTGGCATTCTTGTATTGCCTTTGTGGCTTCTAGGATTTTGCGTTCACTTGGAGGAAAGTTTGAGGGGTTGGAAGTAGATGATCTTTGAGGTCCCTTCCACCCCAAACCATTTTATGATTATATTTCTGTGATTTCTCTATCCAAAACTGTAATCCAATTCTTCCTTCTCTACCTTAAGAAAACCAACCAAAAAAATCCACAGTTGATGTTTTTCTCAATTAAAAACTGCCAAACAACAACCAAACAAAAATAAAAACAACCCCACAAACTACACTAAAATAAATAACCATAGTGGCTGTTCACACAGGCAGTTCAAGCCAGGTATTAGTTCTAAATTTTATGATAATAGCTCAAAGAAGTTTCTTTAAGCTTTTCTTCTCAGTTTAGCCACTCAGATCTCGGAATGCAGCTTACATGCTGGCAGCCCTGCCTTCAGGGGTGGTTTTTATTTGTTAAGAGAATATTCAGTCTCTATTATTTCTCTGACAAAAGAACCCCCTTTCTCTGATACAACCTCTTGTGTCAGAGATGTTAATGACAGTACTTTTCTGATTACAGTTGTTCTGCGTTGGTTAAAAGGGTCTTTCAAAGTAATCTGATCCCTTCCCAGTAAGGAGAGGGTGAAATGGGCCAAATTCCTGCCAGCACATTTTGCTGTGGGAAAGGGGATTTCTTAGTTCTCTGCAGCTGGGTCCAGCCAGGCCCCTCTCTGGGACAGGTCTGCTGAGCAGCCCCTCTGCTGGGGCTGGCAGCTGTGGCCTTTCTTGTTCGCCAGGGAGAGGATGCTGAATGTTCTCCCTGCTGCTCCCTGCGCAGAGTGTGCCCAGGGAAACAGCCAGTGCCCAGGCTGGGGGCTCAGGGGAGAAAGGATGCTCTGTTGATAAGGTAATAAGCATCTGCAGCCTCGAGGGAAACTTGCCAAAACCTTTCTCTAGTAACTGCGGGGATTATCTAAAAATCAATAATAAAGGCGGTAACCAGGGGAAGGGAAAATACATCTTCAAGGGAAGCCAAATTCTGTGAATGCTCCCTGAGAGCAATCATGGCAGGATTTAGGGTAATTGTAAGGCAAATCAGATTAAGGAAAATTGTTTTAAAAGACACCCTTAGCTGGCAATAAGGACCATATTTTTCTTTCTTATTTCTTTCTTTCTTTCTTATTTCTGCAGAAATATCCATTTTTTTTTAACATATTGACCCATGTGAGTAGCTGCCACAGTCTTGGTTTTTAGCATCTACAAATATACTTGTAGTGAAAATAATAAACTGCTCTAAATGAATATGTTACATCAGTCTTTGTGGCTTTAGCCTTGGTTCACCTCTGCTAGTCTATGAAGTGTGTCATTTTAATCTGCAACATGCAGGAACATTGGGATAAATTTTCCTGAAGTCAGTGGAAGTCTCTCCTTTTATGCCAGGAGGGATTTTGGCTCATTTGTGGCTCCCTGTTCTTCCTCCCAGATGGGCTGGAGTGATGATGTCATCTCCTCTCATGGCACTTTAAAACACCGATTTGGTTTGTCTGTGCTTTAACAGTTTGTCCTTCCAGAAAAGCAGTAATTGCTCTGAACACTGAAATCTTACTTTGTCTGCAGTGCTGTTGGAATCAGGAATATCAGCTATCGAAGGGAATGCTTTAATTCTGTCATTTAACACTGCCTTAGTAGTTGAATCAGGGTAGGACTTCAGAAACGCTGACTTTTGTTTCATTTCTAGGGGCATGATTTGTACTCAGCTTAATTCATTGTAGTGTCCAGGAGCATCAGCCTCCAGGCTCCCACGTGTCTAGATTCAAAACATGGAAAATGTAAGAAATACATCTACCTCCTAATAACTGGTGACCTGTAAGGCATTTTTGTAGCCTTTTTGAAGGTCTGCTTCCACAGAATAAGTGGGAGTTTATAGAAAGTTACTCTTGGTGTTTTGGGAGACTTCTACATCCTGTTAAAAAAACCAGTCAATTCACCTCAGAAGGGGCAAGGAATTGTGGTTTATTTTATTTCATTTATTACTTTGTTCTTAAAGGGGTGTGTCATTTGGGCAACTGTATCAAATCCAAAAAATTTAGCAACCAGCAGTGTGAAGACCAGCTGCTACCACCTGAGTCTTCCCAGACCTGTGCCATCGGCACTCCTTTCCTTTGCCTTTCCTCCCTCTCTCCAGTGTTCATTTCAAAGGTTATTAAATGAAATCAATTTCAGCCTTCCCTTAGCCTAATGCTTTCCAATTTTTCTCTTCCCCGGCTCGCTGTGTCTCATCCTACAGGGATATTCTTGTCTCCTTTTTAACCAGCTCCTCGTTTGAAGTGCTTTCCTGAAGTCCAGACTGATGAGAAAAGTGATTCTTCTAAATATAGGTAATAAAATAAATCTAATCAAAGGCAAATGCCTGGTTAGCTGAGAAGTGGTCTTTTGCAAATTTGTGTTATATTATACTGGATTAAGAGTCAATATTCATTTGGCTGGGACACTTGTCTACATTTCTGTTCTGTTTTTGTTGAGGATACAAGCTTGAGAGAGTTAGGAGTTTTTATTCAAGGAAATCCCAAGCTTTCTACTTCTGACTGTAGGAACACCTTACATCAGATTATAAATATTAGGTGCATTAATTTCCCTCTTAATTGCAGAACTGTACTTCATGTATCCTTAATTTTATTTATTCAGATTCCTTAGTTTCACATAGGCCTAAATTGCACCTGGATCTTGGCAGCCAGACAGCTGGAAAGAAATTTACAGATGCAATTTTAATGCCTCAGTGTTTGACAGAGGATATTGCTGGCCCAAAGGATGTATTTTTTAATTATATTAAAAGAAGACTTCAAAATGCATATTTGTTTACTGAAAACCATATTGCAGTAAGGAGACCTGCGGTAAGTTTTGATTCTGGGCTTTGCCATTTCCCTAATAGCAGGAGTTTTAATAAAACATTAAAGCATTGATTAAGAGGTACTGTTTCTGTTGAATGGTACTGTTCTTAATTCCTTTTCTTTTTCCCTGGGGGGAATTAGTCACCCTGTAGTATTTTTCTGAAGTGGAAGGTAAAAACAGTGATAAAATCAGTTTGGAATCAAGGCTAGGTCATTATGTAAATATAATATACCTTGCCTATACGGCTTATTTTTAATAAGAATGTGACTTTTTCTGCCTTAATCACTTAGATTATAAACTCTTGGGAACTATTTTTACACTGTAATTCCCAGCGGAGCCTCAGGCTCAGTGGTCATGAGGTGCTTCTGCTCTGTGGATGTGATTAATCCTGGTGATGAGGATTTGGATTAAAATCCCAGAAACATCTCATTTGTCATCTTTTCTGGACAGAAGTGAGCAGGAGCCCAGCCCTGCTCAGGGTGCTGTCAGGAGCAGTCCCACAGAAATACAAGAGCATTTGGGAGCTCTTAATTAAGGAAGCAGGACTTGGTTCTTGGATGATGATCCACTGATGATCCTGATAAAACACTCTCCTTTATTGAAGTGCTCCATTCCATGGGCCACCTAATGCTTTTCTAGGAAGTGCTGTAGAAATAATGAGATCATTGATTCCATTCCAGCATTCTCAGCTCCAGCTGGTTTTCCTAGTGTGCTAATCCTAACATTTCTGTTGTGACCATTACTGCTGGCACTGGGATGTTTTTCCAGTGGGTGAGCCTGTGAGCCAAACCCTTGGAAGGGATGTGAAAAGACTGCAAGTGCCTTGCTCTGCATTCCCTGAAATGATGTTGGGCAGTCTTTGTCAGTATCAAAACTTACGTCTCCCGTTTTTTTCAGCTCCCCTGGAACCTTCTTTTTATCACTTCTTTTGAGTACAAAAGTGTGTCAGTAAAGTGAGATGGATCAAAAAGCAAACTATGGAGACCTTCCTATTTTGAGGCAGTGCTTGTCAGGCATAATATGTTGGGGTTTTTCCGTGTTCCTGGCAATGTTTTTATGGCAAATTGTGAAAACTCATAGGCTTGGGATGGATAAGTGGCTTTTCCAGGTGAGTTCACTCAATTCCTAACTGAAACTTATTCATGAAGAAAGTCTTACTGACTTTACCAATAGAAAATCACCTCTGTGGAAGGTATAAATTATGGTTCCATGAGACATAGTGGATTTTGTTGTTATTATTCTGATGAAAACCTGTATTGATCTTCTGCTATTTCTGTTTAAACTGAAGAAAAACCATGCGTTTTATGCTCAAAAGAATCCAAGAGGAAAATAAGGGATTACTTGGAAATTAAAGAATTGAAATGAAAATGAAAGAAAGGTAATAAAGCCAAAGTTTTTGCCATTACATTAATTGTAACTGAATTGTGGTTGGTAAATCTGCCTTGTGTTCTTCCTAGAAATAGCAAGCAGGGGCACGTGCTGACATGCAGCTTGTGCTGCATCTGAAGAGAGTAATTCTGTTCCTTTCAAACTGCTGTTCCTGACTTTTACTGGTGCAAAATGAGATTTATAAAAGCTCCCTAGCACCAAGGTAAATTTGAGGGGGTTTTTTGCTCATGAGGAACAAGACTGCATAAAAATTCACCTTAATTCTGTTGGTGCTTATTAATTTTATTTTGGTCTTCATCTGTTACAAACATTCTAGTGTTTCCTTCATCTTCTCCTCAAAAATTAGAAGTTATACTTCCTCTTGTGCTTTTGTACCTGCTATCTGTGGATATATAAAAGAAAAAAAAAATCATTGTTTCTTCTGTTACTCTGTGAATGCTTCTTAGAAAAACTGGTTTACTGCCTAAGTGAAGAGCTGTAAAATTGTATGTTTAGAAGTTTTACTTTTAATAGTACTAGAAAGAGTAAGCTGGAAAGCAAATCCAAGTTAGTTGCCCACTTCAAAAATCCCCCTTTTAAATTACTTTTGAGATGAGGTGAAGGGTTAAGAACATACAGTATTGATAGTATGGATTATATCTGCTAGGTGTCTTTTGCTTTTTAATAGATACTCTCAGAGAACTAAACATGGCAGTTTGCCAGCATTTCACTTCTTGATGACATCAGTGGTAACAAAAGGCTCATAGTTCATTATTTATTTGGTCTGCTGACAAAACTGATTACTTGGAATAAGACCACTGAGTTTGTCTCATGCTGTAAATCCCATCTTAATAAAATATCTGTTCAAGGAACAGGTGAAGTGAAAGTTGAATTTTCCTTCTTGGAATGTTTGCAAGCTTTTACACTCTTAAGAAAATATTTTCTCCATCACACCAAGTAAATCTTTCTGCACAGTTGGTGCCAGCTTTGAACTTCTCAAAAAGAGAATACTAAGTAGGTAGTGTAAAGCTTAAGCATTTTTGTCCCCACGCTGTTTTCCTCTTCCACACTGTGCTGGAAGCAGAAGCCCTTGGGCTGTGCCTGTTCAAGGCTGTACCTGCACCTCCTGTAGGTGTGGCAGTGTGGAGAGGGGAGCTCTCAGTGCCTCAAGCTCAGGGTTGGTCTGCCCGCGTTTCAAGGGGTTTCCTTTGGAATAGCCCTTTAGTCCTTGGGACCAGCTTCCCCCTAGTGGTTGGGATGCATTCCTTGGTGGGCTTGATCCAAAAGAAATCCAGTTTGCATTTTTCCAGAGTAGTCTGCATGTGTGTGGCCTGTCTGCCCAGTAACCCTAGTGAGTATTGGGAATGTGGATGGATATTATTTCTGCTTTAGGGATGGAGAAGCAGAAAGTCAAAGTCACTCTCCTGCCACCCCGCAGTGGTCAGAAAGAGAAGCCTGAATCCCATTTTCCTGCTCAATGGATTCTGAGTAGTCTCTGTATCCATCACCTTAAAGTTTGTATACCAGCCCTCTGCTCATTATAGAGGAAATTCCTGACTCTTTTCCATGTCTCCTCTTTCCCCCACAGCTGTTAGACCCATTCTTGAGAAGGAAACAAGAAAATAAAAGGAACACTTAAAATCCTGAAACACTCTAGATGTCTGGCAGTTAGACAGCATTAATTATACATGTATCTGTGTCTTTAGAAACCCAATAAAACTCTTCCCTTTCTCAATGATCCAGAAGAACAGCTTGTTCTGCAAAAGCCTTTTTCTAACTATAGACAGGTATCAATTCCTTTATTGACTGATTCCTTCCTCTGCTAATGCATCTGCTGTCCTGATAAGGTGACTCTGACCTGCAACTTCACTTCTTTGGTGGAGGGGATGAAGAAAAGTGGAGTTTTTTCACAGTGCTGTCAACGTACAGCCACTGCTGTACGTTGAAACATCAGTTGTGAAAGCAACGGATCATCCCAAAAGTTCCCTCATTTCTGGTCACTTAAGCAGCACACCACCCTATTCTAGTTTTTCCATCAACCAAATACATTAAGGCAATGAAAGCAGTCAGTCTTGGATACTCCCCAATGTTATTTTTGTCTCTGACCACAAATTTAATTTGTTCAAAAGCTGATGAGCTTTATGTTTTTGTGGGGATCCCCACACTGGAATGAACTCTGGGCTCCTCTTGCCTGGGAAGCATTTGCCAGAACTGCTGATGTGATTAAGCAGCTGGGAGAAACTCCAGAGCAGGTGAATCCCAACCTTTGGAATTCCTTAAGGGAGTGGCTGGAGTGAGTGTGAAGTCAGCCTTGGGTTTTTTATTTTAAAGGGTTCCAGAGGTTTGAAGATGCTTGTAAATCATCCCAGCAGGAAGATCGAGCATCACAGTCTTAAGATGTAACAGGAAAAAGGAGTATTCTCTTGGCCAGAATATTCCCCTATGGCTCTGGGGAAGAGGGAGGTTGGGAAGGAATCCTAAAGAAGAGACAAGAAGTGAAGAGCTACAGTCTCCAGTGGCCTCAGCTGAGCACTACAGAGAGCCCTGAGCAGGAAACCTCGCTGCGTATCTGGAGAAAGATGGATCTGCTCTATACTGCACACAGCTGGAGAAGGGGGACGCACTCAGCCTTTGCACATGGTGTGTGCTGTGGCTGCCAACAGCTTGCTGCTTCAGAATGGAATCAGCACTGCACTTGGGCAGAGCCAGGGCTGGGGAAACACAGATGGGATTTCATTAACATGAATGGACTGGCTAAGGAACAGTTCTACATGTTGACAAGATAATGTACAGCTTTAATATAGCAACTTTCTACAGCTGCTGGGGACTCTGGTGTCTTCCTTGTGGAACAGGCCCAGCTATAACATTTATTTTCAGTGTTCAAAATGAGTCCTGAGGAAGTTGTGGGTAAGATCCTGGTCCCTGTTTCAAAGCATCCACTTCTCTTACAGGGACCTGATGTCCCACCTCACTTTTTTAACTGATTGCTCAGACTCTTGATGCTGAGCAGAAAACATCTAAGCTGTTTTTCAAAACGAGCATTTATCATGTGGTGTCCTTCCCAGGGCAGATTCTTAATTAAACTGCAGGACTCAAAATCCTGTCTGGAAGGAATCCTGGACGGAGAGGAGGTGCAAACCCAGAGGACCAACATGAAACGCAGCCAGATGTTCTTCTGAAATGGAAGAGTTAAAAATCCAAGCTTAAAAGGACAAAGAAAGGGGAAAAAGGAGAAATCTTGTTTCTGGAAAATGAGAAGCTGCTTATCAGAGGAAATGTGAATGTGTGATGCCAGGGTGGGGCAGTTTTCTCTCCAGTTCCTGTGCTTCCTCTGAAGTGGTTTGACTTTTGAAATAGATAAAATAAAGGTGACTTGTTTTTTGTTTCCTGTACTGGGAAAGATGGAATAGGGGGCAGATTTTACACCATTAATGTTGCAGGAGTAGAGGGGTTCCCTTACTGTCTGTTGATATTGAAAACAGCCTGAAATGGCTTTTTAGCTTTTTACTGGGAAAAATAACAGGAATATCAAAGGATCACATTAGTTAGGAAAGAAGCACGCAGCCTCAGTATGAATTTTGTGTTTGCTGTGTGAAGGGAAACACTACATTGGTGGTGGCAGTGAAGATGAATTCTGGGAGTGCAGGTAAGATATTCTAATGCTTCCATGTTCTCCAGGGATCTGTGTTTGCAGGTCACAATTCTACTCTGGGGCCAAGGGAAATGGATGGATTGTTATTTTTTTTTTAGTCTCTAACAAGTCAGATCCTGAGAACTGAGCTATAATTCCTGTAAAGTCAATGGTAGGGATCTCCCTGGGAATAAGTGCTTGGAAATGTGCTGTTAAGTGCTTTTCTGCCACACATGCCTCTTTTATGAAGCTGGGATCCAGGCCTGATCAGCAGTTGGTCACTGAACCTCTGCCCCAGTGCAAAGCTCATCCAGAGAGCTGAGATGCTCCAACAAGGCACTTTCCTGACCTGCAGAGCTTTCCAGTGCTCTGGAGCGCTGGAATGTGATTGGAATTGTGCTCTAGGAAATTGTACCCCCTGGAACAGCTCTGTTAACCTCTAGCAAGTCCCTTGAAACCTGCAGTGCTGGCCCAGACATTCAGTGCAAACAAAGCACAAGCTGCTGGAGCACATTTGTGCCAGGGTTTCCTGCTTCCAAGTGCAGTCAGATATGGCCTAAAATGAACCATTGTTGTTGCAATGACAAGAGAGGCTGGGGTGAAAATCATGTTATTTCCTTTGGAAAGAAAAGAGTTCTATTTTTAACTATTTTCCCCTTAATCTTACTATTTCATTCTACCAGTGTTTATAGTAGAGAGTACAATACTTTTTGTTATGATTGTTCTTTGTGTGACTGGGATATAAGTAGGTGTTCTGCAGCAAATTGTCTGGGATACAGAGTCCAAGGAGATTATGCTGCAGGAAGTTCTAAAAAAAACCCCAAACCCTCACACAATCCCCCACTCCCTCCCTCCAAAAAGCCATAACCCAAACAAATAAAAACCCTGAAAGACTGTCATAGCTCCAAAATAACTGTAAAAATTGTGTGCTAGGCTTAAACCAGAAGTCTGGGAGAAATGATTGTCAGATCCCTCCATGTACTTGAGAAGTGATTTATGTACATTAAACAGAAGATAAGAAACACACTTGGGCTGTGCTTGTGTGTTCTCATTGAGACAAATGGACAGTTCTTTTTGTTAATTTGCTTCCCCATCTTTATTAGCAGCCATCTGATCTTCCCTCCTCTTCTGCTTCCACTAATCCTCACCAAAATGGCTGGATAGAACTTCTGTTGTGGTCTGGAGTGTTTTCCTGAGATTATTTCTACTATTTCAGCAAGCTGAGTAGAGTTACTGGATGCTCAGAAGAACTTTTTGATCTGGGCTTTACAAGCCTTGGGCCCTGCTCAACAGTAAGTAGCCAGGAGAGAGGAGAGGGACTGCTCCCTGTCACCTGAAACAAACTTTTAATTCATTTCAAGCTGTTCTTTGAAACCAGACATTGGTAAAGGATAAAATTATCCACAAGTACTTTATCGAGTACGACCTTCTGCCTCAGCCCTTTGTTCTCATTTATGGCAAGGGGACTGTGTCCACAGCCATCTGTGCACAAATTACAAATAATTTATCAGGCTATGATCTTTTCCATTATTTTACAGGATGCTGCCTGAAGGAAATAGCAGAGCTTGGAGGCCTGTGTTGAATGGGTGATGTATGAAAGGGGCTGGTGGCAGCACATTAGGATGGAACACAACTCACAAATAACAGGGAAGCAGATTTTTAGCATCTCTGTGCCATTGTTTAGATAATGTGTTTTACTGAGGTTTTGATAAAGCTGTTATTTAAAGAAAAATCCCAGAATCTAACCCCATCGTGGAAACTACCTGGTTATTGCAAGATGATTTGCCTGAGGAGACAAATTGGCATGTGCAGCTTCTTTGGATAATTTTGTGCTCTGATCTGAGAAACCTTCAGGCATCTCATCCACAGACTTGGCTCTTTTACCCTACTATTTGGCCCTTTAAGAATTTTTTTTTGCCTGAGGAATTCAAAGCTTTTTGCAGACTTTGTAGGATTTTCTTTGTCAAGGCACAAGACTTGCAAGAATGGGGTGGAAAGTAGGGAGAGTGCTGGGAGGTCCTTGTGTACCAGGATGTTCCCCACTTGGTTTCCCTGCCCCTTCAGCTGCCAGCAGTATCAGGGAACGGAAATTCCTTTGGGATTGGTAATTCTGACTCAAAAAGAAGAGTTCTATTCCACAGAACTATCTTCCAGGGTGAATTTTATTTTCATTCAGTGTTAAATTGAGTGCAGTCACAGGTAACCAGTGCAGGGCTCAGCTGTGTGCCCTCAAATGGAATTTGGTCCATGTTTTGGAATTGCTGGCTCTGCCTCAGGGTGGGAGGGCAGAGAGTGGAGTTGGGTGTGGTGCTGCTTGTGAGGTGTCTGAGAGAGAACTGACTTGCATAAAACTGAGCAGCTTTTTCCTAGTTACCCTTTATACAAAGTTGAATATTACCCAGGAGTTGCGTGGCTGGTTGGAAACTGAGGGCTATTTCTGGGCAACTAAGCTGCCTTTCAGTGGGAAAGGGAGGAGAGGGAGCTGTGGGAACAGGAGGGGCTGTGTGCCAGTTCTCAGGGTCAGGAACAAGCTGGAGCAGGCAAACAGGTACCCAGCCAGCTCCATGAGCAGAGTTAAACCCAGCCTCAGCTTGCTAGGCCTGAATTAAATCAGCATTAAGAGAGTACTGGGAGAAGGAAGCTTTCACCCAGGAATAAACTGTGAGTCGGGTTAACAAGCAAGGGATACAGGGAACCCTCACTGCCCTGGGAAGTGTCACAGTTTCGCAGTATCGTGAACTCCATGAACCCATTGATAGGTGTTTGTTAGGAGGGGCCGTTCTGCAGTGGCACCACAAGCAGGCCCTGTGTGTCAGTCAGATGAGCCTCAGCGCCTGGGGCTGACGTTCTGCTGTGCAGTGTCTGCAGTTGCTCTTTTGGTTAGAAAACCCAGAGTTCAAAACCCCAAACGGGTCCTTTCCAAGTGCTGTTGCCTCACACTCAGCTGTTTGTGTGGCCCTTCAGTGTTGGATCTGAGAGCTCATTGCTTGAGTAGCTGGGATGGTGCCCTTGGCAATTTCAGTACTTTGGGGATAAAGGTGCTGCAGGATTGAGCTCCCTAGAGCAGAGCCTAATCAGAATGAGACACACAAAAAGCTGATTTTTGACTGTTTGCTTTTACTACTTATTGGAAATTACTAAATATTGACACAATTTGTGTGTCTTTTATCCATGCTCGAAAATGTGGGATGGCATGGAACACACATTAAAAATTACAGCAACTTAACCTGAGAACCAGATACTCCTGCAAGTGTGGAAATCTGTGTGTGGAATCATCTGAATAATGTGGAAGCAGGATGGTTTGTAACAATTCATTATCCTGGCAGCCAGAATTTCCTGGCTGTGTTGGCAGCGTGGTTGCTACAGTTAATCAGCAAGCTGCCTAATCTTACTAACCTTCTTATTGTAACCTGCCTAACTATTGTTAGTAATCTGCTTATGTCAGTAAGCCCTGACCATTAGTAGCAAGTTTTGAGCTGTGCAGGTGCAAATATTCTTGTTTTCAGTCCTGTTGACAACTGACTTTCACGGTACTGTTTGTGCTCGTGAAATTAAACATGGTCTCGTTTACGGTGGTAATGATCAGAAAATCAGAGTGTTTCTTGCCTGTCAACATCTGCCTGCTCTGTGCTACAGCCACGTCAGCATGTGGGGGATTGTCCCACGTGGCTAATCCTGGGATGCAGTTCATGGGACACAGAGCATAACTGGCCAGAACTGAAGGGGGGAAGTCCTGCTGCCCCTGTTGCCTCCTAAACTTGAACCCCTACAACACTCTTCGTGTCTGTGTGGTTTGCCTTATCCCTGTGATCCCAAACTTCTCTGCTCCATCTCACTGCTGGGATTTTAGTAGACAGGAGAGACAGGGATTTTTCTGATACTATTTGTAAGTCTTAGTTCATTCCTCAAATACCTGGAATTCCTGTTGAAGAAAGAAGCAATTTTGAGTTTTGCTGGAGTATGCAAGGGCTCTTTTTTTTTTTCCTAAAGCCAAGTAATTACCAAAACATTATATAACCAGAGATGTAAAACTGTAATTCCACTGAAGGGTGAGAAGGACAGACACCAAACTATTTTAAATTTTATCTCATTTTATCTTTTTTATCTCATATTATTTAATTTTATCTAATTTATCAGATTTCATGATTTTCATGTTTGTAAGCCAGCAGCTGCCATATCTTGTAATTATGGACTAGACAGTATTCCTGGACAAAATTATTCTGTATACAAAACTCACGTTTGACTTCAGTTTGTGGGTAAAGGGACAGACACACTGATAGAAATAATTTTTAATAGTATATTCTGATCTTTAGAGTGCCTGTTATCTGCCAAGCTCAGGCAAATCTTTTGATTCCTGCTGTTAAAGAAGCCTTGAGGATTCTACATGAGACCATAATTAATTCCAAAATAGGTACGGCTTTAAACATTTTCTTCAAGAATTTGAGTTCTTTTGTTTTTCTCTTCATCTGGAGCAGCTATAAAAGGTATAATATTTTGATGTCATAATTTTTTCCTCTAAGGAAAAGAGAACATAACCTGCTTGGTGTTGTGATAACTATGTACAGGAGGAGATGGTTTCTAGAGGAAGCAATATTGTAAATAAAAAACATTCTTGAAAAAGCACAATATCCAAAACTTCTGGCTTCTTACTCCAAAACATAAATATGGTTACTGTATAGAAACACTATTCTTGCACTTCAAAATTACTTCATACCACAGTCCACATGCAAAGTTGCCCCCTTCTTCCCACATGGTGTTTTTAATCCTTTTTTCAGATACACCTTTCTCATTTTCTTTGCAAATTTTTGAACATGTTCCTACTCAGGTGCTGTGGCCATTAATTAAAATATTAAAGACAGAATATTCAATAATCTGTGAGAAACTTTCCTATTCCTCTCCCTCCTGCTCAGTGGTTTCCCTGAAAGGATAACTCATCAACATTTCTCCTCTAATGAGCTTTGTGCCTTAAAATGCTTCTATTATATCACCTTTGGTGGCTCAAAAAAAAAGAGACTTTCTTTTTCTCCATGTAATTGCCTCAAAATGTTATGAGTTCTGACAAATTACCACACATTCTGTTCTCCTTTCCATGGTACTTCTCTGCATCTTGGCAATTTACCAAAATCCTTCACCTGGATTTTGATTTTCATGTCGAAGTTATTGGGCTTTTTCTTTAAATACAGGTTATTTTGGGTTTTTTTTCAGTTCTGTCATCCTATTAGTTATTCTGGATTGTCTACATTTAAATCATCCTTCTTGCAAAGAAAAAAAAAAAAAAGAAAGGAAAAAAAGAGGTCAAATCATGGCTTGGTTTTCAGGCCAGACTATTTTTCGTCTCCTGACAGGTGTACGTGGCTCTTCTTTGTTTGAAGTATTTTTTACTGCTGTTCTTCGCTTGGCAAGGTTTAATTCACCCTGAGCTGTCTGTCTCCATTTCTGTTCTGTCATCTCGGATTTTCCTTTACTTTCTCTGCTTTTTAATTCCTTATTGGAATGTTTATCCCTTTATGTTTGTAATGCAATTTCTGAACAGCTTTTTTGACTTAAATCTCATTATCCTCCCCATCTGAAAAGCTCTGCTGCTCCAAGTGATTTCCATGAGTGGTTGGTTCCCTTAATACCTCAAGGTTTGATCTCCCATTAATGAGGATCTTTCTTTTCCTACAATAAGATTGTTTTCTTTAAGATCCTTTGCTGGAAAATTATGTCCTAGAAATGCTCCCTGGAAAGCTTCGGAAACCACAATCAATTGGATCTCCTTAGTCCACACAATTCTGTTTTTCTTTTCCAGAAATGCTAAAAAAGCTGAGGCATAACCTCCAAAAGCTGTCCTAACTCTTCCTGGTTATATCATACTTATCATGTTCATTAATTCTGCTGTTATTTAGGTTAATATTTAAGAATTCAGTGACAATCTAAATTATACACAGGTTCCCAACTCCTTCTAAAGCCTTAAAAAAGCATTGTTTTTGCTACTTTCTTTAAGTTCAAAGGAATTTTAGTGGTATTTTTAATCCCTATCTTAGTAGTTCAACAATTATATATTTGTTCTTTTAGAACACTTAGTTGAGAGCTGTCAAATCTTAGAAACAGATTTGACATTTTTTGCTTTGAAATTACTTCAAATAATCTGAGAAAAAAACCTAATTCAGAGTTCCTCTGCCTTCTTTCAGAAGAAGATCTGACTTCCTAAAGAGACAAATACCAGTCATATGGGACTGTTAATTGTACAACTCTTCAGAATTACAGAACACTGACAAACCAACCTCCTCGTGAAGCAAGGATTAATATTTTCACAGGTATTTTATTCAAGTTTAAAAAAAGTCTCAAATTCACATTAGTTATGTTCACCCTTCAAAAATAAATAAAAGTAATAATGCTTAAAAAACTCCCGAACATGAAGAAACTGTGTAACAAAACAAGGAGGAAAAAATAATAACAACAGATTTTTTAGCAAGAAAGTCAGTAACAGGAGGAGAAGGTACTACTGATACAAGACAAAAACCAAATCCCAAACATTTTTGGGAGAGTGTTTTGAGGAGTAGCTGAAGTCCTGAGGAGCCAGTGTATAAGAAGAGGTATTAAAGCACTTCCTTGCATAGTTTTGTACAACTAGAGTTACCTGAGGTAAAAAGATTCCCCTTTTACAGGGATCAAATGGCAATTCCTGCTCCAAAATCTCCCCTGGCTTTGCCAGCCCATGGGAAGAGCTGGTTATGAGCCCTCAGTATTTACACAGCACACTGTGTAACATTATTGTTAAACAGAGAGGTTGGAATTCATTTCAAGAACAGAGATACACTAATGTCACAGAAGAGTGCAATAAAGAAAATTAATACAAAAGTAAATTATTTTCTTGGTGAAAACTAGGAACTTGAGCTTTCTTACTGGAAAACAACCAAAATTCCTGCACTGGCAGGTCTCTTAAACTACGAGGTAAAAAACCACAGAATTTTGGATTTGTAGCAAAGCACCAATTTTTTCTCTGGTGTCTGTTCCACAGCCAGCAGTGGAAGAGGCTCCTGAGTGCCAGTCCATCCTATCTCCTTCCTGTCAGTCACCCTCCTCATCACTGGGCTTCTCCTCAGAATCATCACTCTCATATTCCTCATCCTCATACTGGAAGGCACCCTCAGCTTCGGGGTCTGACTGAGCTTCCTCTTTGTGCTCGTGGGACCCCTCAGACCGAGAGCTGGGTCTGGACTCCTCCTCCTCCTCCTCTTCCTCCTCTTCCTCCTCCTGGGAATGGCCAAGGGATGGGCCTGCCTTTGCTTTCCCTTCCTCCTCTTCCTCCTCCTGGGAATGGCCAAGGGATGGGCCTGCCTTTGCTTTCTCTTCCTCCTCTTCTTCCTCCTGGGAATGGCCAAGTGATAGGTCTGCCTTGGCTTCCGCTTCCTCTTCCTCCTGGGAATGACCAAGTGATGGGCCTGACTTTGCTTCCTCCTCCTCTTCCTCCTCCTCGTCACTGTGCTGGCCTGAGGGTGGGCTGGACCCAGGCTCATGGACATAAGGGCTGGCTCTGGCTTCATCCCCATCCTCCAGATCACTGCACTGCTCATCTGGGGTGGAGGTTTTGACACCTTTTCCCTTCTCTTCCTCCTCTTCCTCCTCCTCCTCCTCCTCCCAGGAGTGCACAGATTGGGGATTGTCTTCAGCTGCTTCCTCAAAGGATTCCCTTTTTTTCACTTTAACCTTGATGATTCTGAAAAGACAAATTGCATGTGGGGTTTTATTTTCTGGGAATATGCTTTCCAGGAGGTGTTAAAGCACCTTTATGTAATCCAGGGCAAAGCCTGGTAGTCTTGGCTGGGGTGGAACTGGGGAAGGAAAAGGGAAGGGGGGACACAAGAGTCTCTCTTTATGCTAGAAAGTAACTCAACAATATTGCTTACATACTCCCATTTTTTAAAATTTCTGCTTCCTTTTAAATCGTAACAACCAAGAGATACTAGAAACTATTTTTAATAAGGTTCATTTAAAAAAATTAAAATTTAAAGGTAGTGACTCACAGCAACCTGCCAAAATTTTTGATGAAAGGAACAAACAAGAAATGTTTTTCTTCATTTTTCTTTGAAGTGTATTACGTAACATAACCTGTTTGGTTAAGCAGCTCTCCTCTGTTTTAGGAAATAATATTTAATTCAGGAAAACCAATCAAAGTACATACTAATGCTAACGCACCACATCATCAAATAGTTCCCTGGGAAATACTAGAAATCATTAAAAAACCCTTAAATCTACACATGAAAAATGTTCTAGTTATTAGATATGTAGTGGACAGAAAGAAAAAGTCTTCAGTCATCTCTACCTTTCTCTGACAGCGATGGAGGTAAAATCTCCAGCGGTGGAGAACTGCAGTGATTGGGCTGCTCCTCCCTTCTTTGAAACAAACTCTGGGCAGATCCCCAGTGCTCTCAGTCTGTTTGAATAATACTTCTCTGCAGCTATTCTGGCATTTTTCTGTAGGAAAAACACAATGGTTAAATGTTATCTAATGCATTAAATGCCTGTATCTTGATACTTTTATTTCTATTAATCCTCTGTTGCATTATTTGCAGCTGACAAGTGGAAATGGTTATTCACTGCAGCTAAGAAAGGCAAAATAATACTTGAAAAATTTATACCAGGTTTTACTTTTCTGTACCAGCAATGTTTGGTTGTGGCCAGAGTTACTCATGTTGTAACTGAACCAGACACACCTTTACAACAGTTCTCTGTTCCCTGTGCAAGCATGTCACAAAAATTACTGATATTTATATGGAGATGGGGCAACAGAGGTTGAAATGGATAAACACTGCCCTGAAAAGTGGTTTTTAAGTATCTTCTAAAAATATTATATTACAAATATCTTATTCAGTATCAGTCAAGATGAATTAGCAGTTCAGAAACAAGGCAACCTGAGTGACTCTTTCAAAAAGCAACGGCATCTGTTTTACTCTTTCTTGCATTTCTTGCAATTCTTGCAAATATTCCTGCCTTCTCTGCTTCTCGTTGTTCCTACAGGAAGCAGAGCACAAGAGAAATCATTATTAATTTATAGGACAAGGAGTAATTTCCTACAGCAGTTAAATCACTCATAACAAATTAAGTGTTGTCATACTTCAAGGTACATAAAAGGTACTGAACAATTCATCTCTGAGGGAGTCACTTTGGCTAAGCAGAGGCAGGTCCTGGCTACTGGAGTTAAATAGAGGCTGAGTTTGGATTCTTGGGGTTTTTGTAGAAAGAAATTTGGATACTTGGGGTTTTTTACATGCTGATTTCATAGAGATCTTCCAGTTGTTCTGAGCAAAATGAAACAGGATACACCATAGGAAAGTACAGCATTAAATAAAAATCAGTACTTTTAAAGTCTGACGGTGAGAATCTTGCTACTTTAGCAGCTGATCTCCCAGGAGCCGTGGCCACATTCTGGATCATGGAACACTTTTTCCTGAGTTGGTTTGTCAAGGGCCCAGTCAGTAGAGCAGGATGATGCAACTGTTGATTCATAACTGAAATGGTCTCTGGGATCACAGGGAGCACTGGATAATTGAGGTGGAACGAGCTGTAATCTCTCTTCAGTGTGGGACAGGCAGCTCTCTGATGTGCCTCTGAACTGGGCAGATCTGGCACTGCAGGTCAGGCACGTCAGGACAAAGATGAGATCGGGGGGTGCATTTTACACCTCTGCCTCCTCCAGCCTCTCTCCCTGACCATCTCTGAGCTCCTCACTATGTTGGGAAGTGAACTTCCAAGTTGCTCCTTGCTTTGAAAGGGCACTGCCACTGAGAGACCTCATTGCCCAGCTGTGCTGAAATGAGCATTATCAGGTTAAACACTTGCACCAGCCTCTGCATCAGCACCGGGGAAGTAATCTTGCTTTGCAATAACCATTTTACACACAGACAGGAGCTCCTGAAATCTGATTAAGCTGAATACTGTAATGTGAAATTTGCTGTTGACTGAACTCAAATCACCCACTGTCTCTCTTAGTTCTCCACCTACTCTGACTCCATTGTTTTCTGCTTCTGTCCCAGAGTCAGCAGCCCACATGCCTGAGGACACACAGATTACAAAGCTCCTGTTATTAACAGTATGCCAGCTTGCTGGAAATTAGGATTCGTGGTTGCTGCCCAAGAATCCTGCCCAGGCATGAAGCAACAGGGGCAGAGCAGTCGGTGCCTCTCACCATCCCCACGTAACAGCACCTTAAAGTGACAATACCGCAGCAGTGCCACTGGGCCAGCCCAGATCACAAACCTCACTAAGGCTTGTTCAAACAGGATTCATTTTTGGGGGCATTAGAAAGAACAATAAGCAGAAAGGGTTAATTTAGCCCCAAACATGAGCCCAAGCAGCAATCATGGTGTTAGAGCCGTGTCAGAGCTGGAGTGACAGCTTACAGCACTCCAAGAAGGCCCTGGTGTTGTTCCCTGTGTACTCAGTCGTACACTAACAGTCTTTGAATTGCATCTCTACTCCAGGGAACTTTGGATCCCATTCCTCCTGAACACCAGCAGCTTCCTGGGTCGCTGCTGTTACACTGTGAAGTTAAAATATTCCTGCTTTAATCTCTCTTCAGTGGGGACCTGCTGGGACAAAGAAGTGAATTGTGGAATGTCCACTGCTGCACCAAAGTTGTACCAACATCAGTGCGGTATCCAGCTCTGCAAGGATATTCTGTATCCACACTGTTCCCTTTCCTTTTGATTTGCATAGCTTTTTCCTCTTTAATTGATACATGAATTCAGAAAATACAGGAGTTCCCCTGTTAGTGAATCTATAATACTCTAAGGTGGAATATATATATTTCTATATGCTGTAAATTTCTATACTCTGAGTTCATATAGATTGGCAACAATTTCCCAGTTGAAATACTAAGTTTGACCACTTTTTTACCAGCTGCTTGCACCATGTTTAATTTATCATGTGTAAGTATCTAAACTTAGATTGTACTATCTTTTTACACATTGTATGTTTAACATACAATGCAATCCTAAACCTCTCCTTCTCATTGTTGATGGAGGTGTTCAGGATTCAGGGCAATACAACAAAATACCTGAATGTTTTTAATCTGGATTTAGACATCTGAGCTAGGCTCTGATGTGGGTCATTGGCCTCAGCCCGAGCCATTACAATTCTCTGGAATTTTCTCGTTCTTTGTTTCTGCTTGGTTCTGTTCCTTTTTTGTTGTTCTTCCAGCTTTCTCTTTTCCTCAAGGGAATTCCTGGTGGGGAAAATAAACTAAGGCTGAATTCATTTTAAATCTAGAGCAAAGGAAGCTTTGGCAAAGATAATTCCAAAGAGAAAAACAGGGTTGCCATGAGAGGACACAAGGTATGTGCCATTTTAAGGGATTCAGGATATCCTGGAAAACAGCAGTCATTTGTCTTCCTAGGGACATTCTGACAAAAATGCACTAGTGTTCCTTTAACAATAATAAATACTAATTAAGTCCTATATTTAAATATTTTAGGATTTATATTATAAGCCTTTAACAAATTAAGCCCTATATTCACTGCATGGAAGAACTAATTATATCCATAGAAATACCAAAAATAATACCAAATAAAATACCAAATATATATTAATACAAAAAAAAAAATCTACTTTGCAAGCATATATAAAGTAGAGCATCTCTAAGCAGTCACCTTAGGGCTTGTAGCCGTCGTCTCGTGGATTCTGTGTTTTTGGGAGATTTGGATTTTCCTCCTCCCAAGAGATGTGGGTTTGCCCCTGACTGCCCCATCTGAGGTTTCCGTCTCGGAGAGGCAAATGGCCACCGTGTTTCCTTCAATTTTTCTTCATCCTCTTGAATGTCCTTCAAGATCTTGCCCTTTTTTGAGGGGATGTACGAAGTACGAAGGTCGAAAGGCTCACAGACTGTGAGGTGTTTCACTTTTTTTTGTTGCAGGAGGCGTTTCTGGAATTTCTCATGTAGGAGTTCAAAATCTGGAACGCTTGATTTGATCTTGGGTTTCTGTTCCGTTCGCTTTGGTTCGATGCTCTTGTGTTTCTTCTTTTTGTTGGTCTCTTTTAAGGCCAGTCTGCTGTTGGGCACCGATGAATTTCGTAGCAGCTCCTCAGCTCTCATCCTGATCCTGATTTCTCTATAGAGCTCCTCCTCCTTTAGCTTGTCACTGAAATCTGGACTATAAACACATTTAGGAACTGGTTTCGCTCTGAACACTTTGGTTTTATTTTCAGGCGGGGAAACGTCTTTTAATTGCATTTTCCTGATTTCCCTCCTTTGCCTCTCTCGCTCAATGAATTTAAATGGCTTTTGGGAAGCCAGGAGCTTGAGTTTGCTCCTCTCCCTCACAGACCTCCTGCGCTCCTCGTTCCGCTGCACGATGTCGTGGTAGAGCGGCAGGAAGACGGCAGCGGGCACGGGATTGGCTCGGAATTTTTTCTGACACTCTGCTTCCTCCTCTAGTTGCTTCTTCAATAAGTGATTTTCCAGTTCGATCTGTGACTTGGATTTGATGTTCTGCTCTTTCTTCTGAGCTTCTCTGATGGTCATCTGGAAAGGCTTGGGCACGGTGACTCTGGGGGACCACACTTTCTGTTTCTTGTGCACCTTCCTGCAGGCTGGTGAGTTGGGTAAGCTGTGCTTGGCACGGGAGATGTAGTCTTCCAGAGAGAACCCATCCCACATTTTTTCAATCTGCTGCTTAGCAAATGAGGATGATGCAGTTTCACTGTCGTTTTCTTCAATTGCTAATTCTCCATCAGACACATCGGATATACTTGAGCCCAAGGGATCACTTAAGTCTGAGTCTGAAAAGGATTTGTGCAGGTTAAGAGGCTGATACGAGCTCTTGTCCCAAGTTGGCCTTGAGAAAAAAAGGGAAAAAAACCACTTGGTTTGAGCCGGTCTAACACTGATGCAAAGCCAGTGACTTCCACTCTAAGGAATCACTACTAGAAACCAAAATGAGTGGCTGAGAGGGGAGAGAAGGGAAAAGAGCAGCACACTGGGCACTCAAAGCAGATCCTGGTTTTAGTGATGATCACCAAGTCAGCACTTCCTGACTTGGGAAAGGCCCTGTGCGCTCCTAAATGTGCTGTCCAAGCCCTGCTGCACACCCACCTCTAAACCTCACAGACCATTAGCAAGGTAATGAGCGTTTCTATTATTAAAACTGACTTTTCTCTGATTATCTGGTTACGAGAGATGGGGAGAGCACTTTCCAGCCCAGAAACACACCCTGCTGTTTTACAGCTGCCTGCAAAGCATTTGGGAATCTTCAGCTAAAAAGTGCCCCCAAACTTACCTGCAGCACTTTGGAGAAGTGTCATTTCTCTTATCCAAGGGTTGTACTCCTTTTAAAAACAGTTTGTTCCGATACATGCTTTCCAATTTTGCCATCGTCTCCATGTGGGCATTCTTCAACTCTTCCAGCTTCAAGTAATACTCTTGATTTGAGTAGCACATTTTGGAGAAGTCTACCCACTTGTCACAGTCTCTCCTTGGAGGGGGGGTCTGCTCTCTGTTGGTGTTTGAATCCAAATCAAAGCTATCCTAGAAGAGATGTTTGTAAATCTTTCTGCTAGAAGGAAGGGGAACAAGGTTCTTAATACTGCTTTGTCCTAATTAAGTCTAATTAATGGTAAAGTAACACCAAATAGAGATACCTGTATACAAGTGTTAATGTAGAATTACAAGGAATAATCATATTGCATATTAATTTATATCCTAAGGGTCCTATTTAAAGCCTGTAAAAATTCCCAAGTCTGCCCTGTAATCAATATGTTTATAACAGGAAATATGACCAAAAGGACTTACCAAAAAGAAAAAAATAAACTATTTTGTAAAGTACAATTTTTCCTTGATTACTATGCAGCTCTAAAAATGCCCTTATTTACCAGCAAACAGAACCTTCTCTGCCTCCTATTTCCATAACCACTCTAAAAATGAGTCATTAGAGATGTGGTGCAGAAATGTTATTCCATTCACTTACTGTGAAATGACACGGATTCTGCACAGGTTATATTTCCAATACTGTTTGGTAGTTTGCAGCTGTGTGCAGGTAATATTCTTTAAGGATTTTTAGAGGTTACACAGGTCAGAAAAGTTATTAAAGCCAGGTTAGTCAGCATCAAAAAGGCTTCGTTTTGTTCTAAGCACCATGTTTTAAAAAGTCTCTTTATACAGGAATTAGAATACTACTTTTCCACACAGAAGTATTTTAATAAGCTTTGACATTGCAACAAAACCCCTTGTTTCTGTTTGGTCAGGTTTTCACTGCAAAAATCTTTAACTGGTTTTTCCCCCAGCAGTGACCTAATGCAATGGGAATTACAGGATCGAAACAGCGAATTTAAAGCGCCCATACAGAGCCCAGACTCTCCACCTCCCCGAATCTGCTGCTGCCACGACCGTGCATGAACCCAGTTTCTTTTCTCGATCCGCGGAACGATCCCAGCCTCTTCCCCGGGCTGGGCACGGGCAGTTTTACATCTGCTGTCCAGACGCCGCGGTGCCACAAGCTCATTAAGGGATCGGCGCTGCAGCAGGGCCATCTGTCAGGTGTCTCCCGTGTGCGCGTGTCCCTTGTGCCCAGGGAGGCGCCGGCCCGTGCGGTGCCGGGGAGGGCGGGGACCCCTCTGCAGAGCGGGTTCAGGGGGAAGCCCCCGGCCCCGCGTCCCCGGCTGCCCAGCAGCCCCTCCCGGCCGTGCCCGCGGTACCTGCGCGGCGGCGGGCGGCGGCCCCCGCTCGTAGAGCGCGGCGGGCGCCCGTGTGCGTGGGTCGAGCGGCGTGCGGAGGCAGGAGGCGGCCAGGCGGGCGGCCCGGTGCGCGTCCTCCATCCCGGGCCGCGAGCGCAGGGAGGCGGGCAGCGAGCGCAGGGAGGCGGGCAGGGAGCGCAGGGAGGCGGGCAGGGAGCGCAGGGAGGCGGGCAGCGAGCGCAGGGAGGCGGCTCCGCTCCGCCCCCGCGGAGGCGGCCCCGGGGCGGGAGCGGGGCGCGTTAACCGCCCGGCCCGAGCGGGCCCCGGCGGGGCAGGGCTGCAGCTTCGCCCCGCGCCCCGCCCGTGCGGATTTTTAGGTAACTTCTTTCAGGATTTTAGTCGGCACCTGTAACTCTCACTGGCGAGCCCACGTTTTTTGCACCCTCAAGTTATTAAAGAAGCTTTTTCCGTCTTTAAGTTTGTACTTCAGGTAAGCAATTATAGAGTAAGGCTAAACCAGGATAAGCAGGAACATTCTGTCCTAGGAATAGTCTATCCTAAATCAGGATAAGCAGGAACATTCTGCCTCTACAAAGAGGTGTTAATGATGGATGGACCTATTTACTGTAGTGAAATTACAAATTCTTTTTGTGTATGAAATCACATACAATTGTTGTAATTCTTTTGTAATTGTCAAGAATTGTAACTCTCTGATAATGGGGGATTAAAGCTTTAAATCATAGCACCTAAACTAAGTGATCATTGCTGGATGTGAGCCTGTGGGGTAGGACAGCATTTGCAATTTTTGCTATTTTAAACAGGCAATGAATAATTAATGCAGAACATTAATGACTAAATCGATTGTCTAATTTATTAATTAGTATTTGAGTTATTCTGTTTGGTCCACTTGGCAAGTCACAGGAAAATATTTCAGTAACAGCAGGTCAACACCATGGTGGAAATTCACTCAAAAGCTCCAGCTCCAGCCAATCATGAATGGAAATGTGAGAAGAAATGGAAGATACATTCCTTTAAACAGAGGAATTGGGTTGTTTCAATACGGCAATAATGGAGATGAAAGGGTTAAGTCAAAATGTCAGGCTAAGAATTAGAATTTGGAAAGCTAATTTGCTTTATTATAGAACAGTGTACTTTTGGCTTCTTGGCCAGCTTTGGGAAAACCAATCAGTCTGGGGGCAGGGGGAAGAGACAAAGTGAAGAGCACCCTTTGTAGGCCTCTGGGTCATGTGATGGCATCAGGAATCACTGCAGACCTCAGGAGAGCAAGGAATGTGATGTGCTCCCACTGCAAAGATCCTCCTCCTCTCTAGCCCTGCATCCTTAAGGGCAGTAACACCACTCCCTTAGGGAAAGCTTCTGGAGGAGCAGCTCTAAGCCAGCTAAGTGTTACTAGAGTGCACTTCAAGGGTGTTTTTAAAATATATCACTAGAACTAATAAGTTGCCTTAAACATTTCAGAGATAAAGAGGAGCACAGAAAACCAAATGCAACAAATTCTAACAAAATTATACAGCAAAGACTCAGGTAGACTACTGCATGTTTATTGATAAAACAGCACTTTCTTTTTGAAAACCAACTGGTTTTTAAGTTAAACCTGATCAAAGTACATCAGTCTTGGTGGACTTTAAGACAATTCACACAGGCGCTTTTGGTGAGGAATCCATATTCCAGCTACAGGGCAGGAGCTCGAGGCCATGGTCCCCACCTCTCTGCTCAGCTTACCCTCGAGTGTTCACCTGCAAGGAGGGCACACAGTCAGGCAGAAGAAATCACAGCATACATCACAATTCCTCCTTTGTTTAAAGATCCTGGGGTTTTAGTGACTCTAATGCCCTGCTTTATGGTGCGGTATTTATAGTGCATTTAATTTTAGCTGCAGTTATTAAAAGGCTGAATGGTCTTAAGCAGCACACAAACTGAGAACACTCTACACAGTAGCTGTATTTTGAAGTGCAGCAAACAAATGACAACATCCTGGTGCTTGTGAAGGAAAGATAACCCAACCCACGATGCCAACGCCACTCACCACATCATCAATCTTGAGAATGCTGCGCACGGTTTCTGTTGCGAGGGTCAGTGCACTCAAAGACACCAGCAGAGGCTGCACGACCAGCTCCTCCAGGATGTTGGAAATGCCACCCTAGGGGAACAAGGAGCCTTCACTTTGTGCAAGACAGACTGCAGTCACATTTAGCACATTTTCTTTTAGCAGAATCCTGAGGGCAGTCCTAGAGTCCTAGACTACCACAGGGCTTTCCTCTGCAACAGGGGCATTACAGCACACATCTTCTCCCCCCAGGCATTTGACATATCCAGTAAAAATCAGCCAACAGAAAAAGTCAAGAGTGCCAACTGAGAAGAAGCTGTGGTGCTACTCCCAGCTTAAAAACACCTTCCACTGCAGATCATACTGATGTATCATTCTAAACTGATCTACTGTTGTAGCTGAAATGCTGTTGTAGAGACACGAGATGTTTCTTGTCCTTTGGGTACGGCGTTTGATACCAATGCTCAGGGTAAGCTTGTAAGAGAACAAGCTGCAATTTCCCTCTGTTACTTTTAAGGAGGCTACCGCTATGCAGCACCAACTTGCCCTCTCACTAGTCCAGCCCTAAGGTTAAGCATTTTTCCTGTAATACCCAGGTATTCTAACTCCTTATTACCTTTCTGACGTTAATGCCAGCTGTTTTCTCTCCTTGGGCATGTCTGTTTCTGAGCTCTGTTACCGTGGAAATGGGATTGAGCCCTGCGTTCTCAGCCAGGGTGGAGGGAATGACCTCGAGTGCATCCCCGTAGGCACGGACACAGTAGGACTCCATCCCCTTCAGTGTCCGCGCGTACTCGTTCAGCCGCAGCGCCAGCTCGATCTCCGGGGCTCCACCACCAGCAATCAAAGCCCTGAGAGCACAGAAATGACCATCAAACCTCGCTTCACAGCAGTGCACACACCATCAGGCTTTATGTGTCATTAATTAACCAAACTGAGACATTACCTTTTCTTCACTAAGCACCTTATGACACACAGGGCATCGTGAATGGAGCGCTCGGCTTCCTCCAGGACGAGTTTGTTGGATCCACGTACCACGATGCTCACAGTTTTGCCAGGGTTTGTGCAGCCTGTAATCTAAAACATAAAACCAAATACTGACACTGGGGAAAAAAAAATTAAAGTTTGGGACAAAAAGACACTGCCATTGGCACTTTTTGAACTGTGTAACAGCACTGATGTCTGGCCAAGCAAAGCCACTGCACTGCCAAAGCTACTCAGAGCTTAGAAGTAGGTACTTAAATGTAATAAATTCCACAGTAAAAAACATTAAAGCTACCAGTTATTAATATAACTGACAGATGCTAAATGGGTATTAACATTTTGTGTCTCACTCACCTTTACTAGTTTCCCAGAACCGTTCAAGTTGACCTCCTCTGCCAGCTCAGCAGAGCCCAGCATGTCAGGGGTGAACTGGTCAATGTGAGCCACAGGCTTAGTTCCAATTGTCTGAAAAAATAATGGGAAAAAAAATTAATCCAGAGGCTGACTGCAGAGTCAGCAAGTACACTGCATGTTGTTCTTCTGCATAGACAGTAAAATGCAGAAGGGACTGTGGCTTTTACATCTGTCCTGAATCCTTCCATACAAGTGTGACTGCTCAGCAGAGCAGGAATGCTTTTAGGGAAATGTCTGCTCTTGCATTATAGTCAAAAGATGAAACTTGTGAAAATGTCACAATTAACTGGCCCTGGCTGGGCAGTTAGTTTCGGGGTAGATTTTAAACACTGTTGCTTATTTATATGACCCACCTTACCTTACATATAAACTCAATGTCCTCTCTTTCAATGTCTTTAACCACCATGATCTTAACTTTGTTCAGAAAATGGAGGGCCAGGTCACTGAGAGCATCCCTGAAAATGAGAGGGAAGGAGTCAGTTCCCAGGGCTCAAATTCTTCAGAGTACAAAGTAAGGATGTCATCAAACTCAAAATACAGACAAGGCTGGTGCTTTCTAAAGGTACAGTCACTGTTACTCTGCCAAGTGTGACTGTGTTTGGCTTCAGTTTTCCAAACAGTTCCAACTGCCCCCCTGAGCACCCACCGAGAGCTGGTGCCTGGGTATTAACGTACCGCAGAATGGACTTCTGAATGAGCAGCACATTGCACCCAGCCTTCTTGATCTGCTTCACCAAGTTCAGGATGTAGGCCCTCTCCTCACGCAGCACCCTGTCCATTTGAGCATAATCAGAAACAACTATCTGGTTGTCCATCTATTTAAAGAAAGAGAAAAGCAAGTATTGTGAGCTGACTTTAAAAGCAAGTATAAAAATGTTACATGTTTTTCAACTTAAGATGCTGTAATTATATAACAGCAAAATACTATGAGACAGTTCAGTATTTCTCATAATTTAAACAAATTTTTTTTTTATGCCAACTAATGTTTTTAGTACCCAGAAGCCCCTCACTCTAGCTGTGGCACAGAGTTGACACCACAGCATCTTAAAAAACCATTTGTTACTGCATTTGCATGTCCCAAGTCCTAGAGCACGAGGTTTTGCTGTAGCCACAGTCTGACTTACATCTGTTTTTGGAGCAGACAAGCAGAACTGAATGAGGCCAATTTTGGCTTTTTCCACTCTGGTTACACCGGTATTTGCCACCTTCTGAGTCAGGACGAGTCCCTCAACCAGTTCACAATCATCAATTGTGCCTCTGGAAGCAAACACAACCCATTACTGGAACACTCTGGGAAACTGATTTCACAGAGACAAAATCTGTCTAATTACAAATTGTTTCTTACCCCAACTTCTTCACAATTTTAATATCTCTGAGGTCCACACTATTGGCTGTAGCTGGGTCAATCACCTTCATTACTGCATCCACACTCATTGGAGAAAGTAAACTAGAATACTGACACACAACCTAAGGGATTCAACAGCAAATAAAACATGGTGAGAGACTTCACACTGAAAAGCAGTGTCAATATTGTGACAATACTGTCATTGTGTTTCAGTGTTTGATGTCAGAACTTTAAAGCAAAGATATCTTAACATGGCATTTTCTTAATGGCTGCTCCATGGCAAGGACAGAGCAGCTATGCTGGGGGAAAACCCACACTCAGGGGTGCACAGAAAATGGAACAACTTTTTCTTAGACTTGAGAAGCTGAGAGGCCTGGCTGGGCTGGAGCTGCCAGTCCAAGTGCAGCTGTACCTTGGAGTTGAGGGAAGTTGTTGCGCTGTTCAGCAGGGTCTCCCTGTCACTGAGCTCCACGGGCTGGGCCATGTTGGTCAACACCTCGATACCTTTATCCAGAGCCTTCTGGAATGACTCCGAAATGATGGTGGGGTGAATTCCTGTGCAGAGCATAAAAAATGCCTGTTAGACACTTCATACTTTCAAACATACTTTTTTTTGGTTTTTTCTTCATCTCTTTCCATTTTAAAACTTCAGATACTCAGGTCAGAATGAACTAAAGGCACTTCAGCAGAATGTTCTTCAAGGGTGTAGGACCTCCCTTATTACTCTGCTATTAAAACTGAGGCAAAAAGCTGTAACATTCAAAGTAAATTGTCCTCACAGACAAGTCTTGCACATTTCCTGGTGATCCCTGACATCCCAGAAACACTTTCTCCAAGTTCTCTGGGCATTCTTAAAGCTGCTGCTGTTCAGCTGATGCCTGTGAGGAGGCTAACACTGACTTAATTTCAGATTTTCAAAGACTGTTTTCCTACAGTTCTGTATGGAACTCCTCAATTTCCCTGGAGTGTGGGATATGCCCTTTATCCTTCCAGCTGCTAACAGCTACTTTAAGCTTCATCACATGCGTGCAAGAGGACAATAAGACTTCACTACCTACAGTCTCTGCCTGTTAAATAAATGTATTTACCTTTCTGAAGGAGTCTGGAACAGGCATCCAGGAGAGCTCCAGCAATGACAACAACAGAGGTTGTGCCATCACCAGCTTCAATATCTTGTGCTTTTGAGAGCTCTACCAACTGAAGGAGAAATTATGACAAAAATTTATAATATACAGAGTGCTGCTTACCCATACCCAGACACATCTTTGGCCCAAACACAGCTATGGTACAGTAAGTCAGTTGCAGAAACAAAGCTTTTTCTCCCAAACTTAAAACTGAACACACCTACCTAACAGGTTTACCTTTTCCTTCCCTGGGGGAGGGTCACAGGAAGCTCATTTCCATCTCCAACCACAACCAAATCCATGACCACTGAACATCTCAAAGGACCAGATACTGTATCCTCAGACCACCTGACTATACCTTCACACATTCCCTTCTTTCATTCCCTTCCATCCTAATGGTTTGGGACATGACTTTTCCTTCTTAAATGACAGATCAAGATTTGGGCTACATTTTCTTATGTCTTAAAACATGTCCAGAGGGATTGTGCACAAGGAACACTGGGTAAGAAACAAGGGTTTGTAACTCTTCAGCACATGCCACAATCAGAATAAACGTTCCTGGAGCACAATGCACAAAATTTCCTGCTCTGTCACTATCCCAGGCATTGCTCCTGAAATCCACACAAAATGGAAAAGGAACCACTCACCATTTTGGCGGCAGGGTGCAGAACCTGCATTTGTTTCAGGATGGTGGCACCATCATTCGTGATTGTCACATCTCCCTTAGCATCCTGAATCTGGGAATAAAGGGCAGGAACACAATTCCAATCAGCAGCTACAAATCTTTCATTTGAGACTCCAAGTATTCTCTTTAACATCATTTCCCAAACCAAGATCTCAATTTAGTTCCCACTTTCCCTTAAGTAACTGAAACATGGGAAATAATTAAGGCAAAAGGCAGCATCCTCTATAAGACATGTTGAATTTACAGCATCTCGAATAAGCTTAATATTTTGACAATTTAAAACACAAAGTTTACCATTTTATCCATTCCTTTTGGTCCAAGGCTCGTCCTAATTGCATCGGCAACAGCTGGGAAGAGAAGAAAATGTTTGCAAGCTGATCTAAAGAACTACAAACACTCCATCATTTAAACATGTTTTCTAAAATGAAAACTCCTCCCAGTTTTAAGCAATTCCCAGACAGACTAAAAGATCCCAAATAGTGGAATGATGTAAGCCGCTGCAGTATCAGGACTGATTGCCACAGTTCTTTTTTTAAGCAATTAGTATCTGATCACTTGACTGCAGCCATTTTAAATCTGGGGAATCACAAAGAAACAGAACACAGCACGCAGCGCGACCGGGGCTCGTGTCAGTGCTCAGTATCGCATCCCCTACAGGCGCCGGCCCATCCCGGGCGACTCCCAGCCATCAAGCCCATGGAATTCCTGCTCCTATCCCTGGGACACAGTCCCGGGCGGGACACAGCAACGGGGGATCCATCGTCCCCCGCCCCAATCGCGGCCCACGCAGGTCCCGGCCCGGCTCCCCCCGGCCCCGAGGCGGCCCCCGCGCAGCCGCCGCACCTTTGCCGGCGGCGATGTTGCTGAAGCGGATCTGGGCGGGCTTGTCGCGGTCCTGGTAGGCGCCCTTGGCCCTGTTGCCGGCCCCGCCGGGGGCTCTGCCGGGCGCGCTCTCGGGCATGGCCGAGCCGAGCGGGACAGACCGGGATGGGCCCGGGATGCTTCCAGAACGGGGCCTTCCGGCCTCGCGTCACACGGGGCTGCCCAACGCGCGCCTGCGCGCTGCTCAACCGGCGGGCGAAACGCCCCCTTCCACCTGCCTGCCGGCGAACTGCGCGGACGCCTATAAAGGAGCCGCGCGCCCGCTCGGGGGCCTCGGAGAGATTTTCCCGCCTGGCGGGGCCGGGCTTGTCTCGCGCTGCGCTCCTGGCCGCTGGGGGGCGCCAGGGCGCGGCCGAGGGTTCCCGCCCTCATCCCTCAGGGAGCCGGGAACTGAGGGAGGGATGGTGCGGGATGGGGCTCACAGCCCGCGGGATCCCGCCCTCATCCCTCAGGGAGCCGGGAACTGAGGGAGGGATGGTGCGGGATGGGGCTCACAGCCCGCGGGATCCCGCCCTCATCCCTCAGGGAGCCGGGAACTGAGGGAGGGATGGTGCGGGATGGGGCTCACAGCCCGCGGGATCCCGCCCTCATCCCTCAGGGAGCCGGGAACTGAGGGAGGGATGGTGCGGGATGGGGCTCACAGCCCGCGGGATCCCGCCCTCATCCCTCAGGAGCCGAGGCTGAGGGAGGGATGGTTTGACCCAGCACCAGGCAGACACAGCCTTTCCTTTTTATAAGTCTCTGTGTGGCATCTTGGAGCTGTTTCCCTGCTAAGGCCAGGACCTGCTGTGCCATCCCATCTGTCCTGGGTAGGTTTTGAACAGCTGTTTTTTGCAGAACCCGTTGCCACAAAGGGGTTTAGGCAGCAGGTTTGTCACAGCTGAAGTTAGACAGGATTGAATTACAGGAAAAGAAGAGATACAAGGTATATTTTTTTTGTAACAGCCCGAACCTCTCATGTGCCTGAGAGACTCAGCTTGTACCACCATTGTAGAGAGGTAGGCTTTATCATCACTAAAAATAAGGTTAGAGTTGAAAAATAGCTTATACCTATTAGGATGATCTTAACTCAAATGCTGTATTGCTATAAGAAGCTTCTGTTTGGGTTTTTAAAATATATTTCTGAATAGCTATTTAAATTACTTTCTTCACCCTGAACAATACAAATGTTATGTAGTTTAGATGCAAAGCACATACTCAAATCCACAAAGTGAATTCATTTTGTATTGTGTTCATGGTAAGACACAGCAGCTCAAAAAAGAGCTCCGGCTGAAAGGAAAATGCCCACATAATACCTAAACCCTATCATTTTTATGGCATATCTTTGGCTGGGTGTGAAAAGTCAGGGTTTAAAGTGCTCCTGTGTAGAGAGAATTATCCAATAGACGTGTCCCTGCACCAGTAAGATGTAAGAAACAGGTGGAGGATGGGAGCTCTTGAGGTCGTTTCCCATTTTCAAGCACCTGCACCTATATCAGGAGCTCATTGCCAGTGAAGCACATCCCCGTGGTGAGCAGTTTTCTAGTGCCAGCAACAGCTTTGTATGGTGAGGCATCAAAATCCAGCATTTGGACCGTTGTCAGAATAAAGAAATAGGGAAAACAATTCTGTCATCTTTCAACCATTTTTAGCAGTTGCCTTTTTTTTCCCTGGATTTATGCACCTTTGAAACATAACTGAGACCAGGATTTGGAAGTGGATGGTCTTTGCCTTTTTATATTCAATTTTTAGCAGGCAGAGAGGAAAACAGTTGTATAAAGGTAGAGAAACACACATCTAGGTCATACCCAGGGAAAAGGCCTACCTAGTAATAGTGTGGATATATCTGGATTTGTATCACCTCCAGAATCATCAGAAACACACCCTAAGTGACCAAAATCACTGTGAACTCTGACCCTGCTCTTAAGTTACAGCAAGCAAAGACGGCAGCAGTACCAAATCCTGGATATGGATGTTATATCCAGGATAATGCAATGTTATAGCTGGAATCAATGGAGAGCCAAGCTTTTAAAGGAGCTGTTGAGGGATGCTTAGGTTGTGGCTGGTCACCTTGTTACCTCAGCTTAGGGATCATTCCCAGTTTGTTGTGGTATCCCAGGAGGATCCTGGTTTCTCCTAGGTGTGTATAATCAGTGGCATAGCTCCATCCAAGGATATTGTGTAAATTTGGGTGGTGGCATTTCTCTGGTGCTGAGCTGGGCTTTGGTTTTGCCACAGGATGCCACAAAGGACCTGACAGGAAAACATAGACAGATTGTGTGCTGTTACCAGCAGCTACTACGTGCTGCTCACTGTTGCCCTAGGGTTAGGAGCCAGGATTTTCCAGAATTTTGAAGGAAAGGAAGGTTAGAGCTGGTTACACATGGCTCTGTGCTTGGTAAGAGCAACTCCTCCAGTGCTATAAATCATCTGGGGTCCGAGTTTATTCCATTGCTGGGTGGAGCCTGGATTTTGAGTTGGTGTGTAGCAAGCTGCTGAGCTAAGTTTAGAGCTCCTGTGGTCAGTGGGTTCCTTACTAACAATTTTGGTCTGGCAGGGTTCCTTCCCTGGGACTGGACTTCAGGCAGAGGAAGGGTTTCACCAGCCCTCAGGTATGCACTGGATTTATGATTAGTTGTCTGGCTAATTTAAGGGGTTTTGTTATCCCCTGTCACCCTCATCGGCCTCATTTGTGTCCAGTAAAAACTCCCTGGCTATGGTTGGATTTCATCTGAGGTCCTTGCGGGTGTGAAGGTGGCATTGGATGGGGACTGACCCGGAGCAGGCACTGTGGCTTAGGACTTGTCATGCCAGGGTGAAGGCTGAGCTTTCAGCCAGGGCACCCAAAGGACCAAATGTGTCCCTAGGTCACGTTTAAAGCCATCACTCCCTGAAGCCTTTTGGATTTGCCTTAAGAGCTGAGTTTAGACTCAGAGCTGCCTGCACTTTATATTGTTTTCCTTACCCTCTTATCATAATTTCTGGCTGTTCTGATCTTTTCCAGCCGCTACAAGGAGCAGGGAGACAATAACAAATCTTACAATAAACACCCCCATGGAAGATCCTGGGGTTGTAATGGGGGTTTTTAGCTTGGTTTCTTGAAAAAAATGAGGTTTGCATGCTTAGTACTCTGTCCTTCAAATAGAACTTGGACCTTATTTTGACTAAATGTGGTAGAAACTCTGTGTTTTCTGGCTTTGGGTGAGTAGGCGGCTGCACAAAGAAGAGAGATTTTTAGTTAGAGGTGCACTGAGGACAGAGCTCAGTCCTCTGGGGATGTTTGTTGCTGGCCCAATGTTCCTGAGATGGAGGTTAGTCTGGGGGAGGAGGAGTGGGGGGTGGTATTTTTGTTTTTCCTTGGAGATAACTCACTGGGAATCCTCAAGGCAGCAGTGATGACAGCAGAAGGAATGATTGCCAAAAAGAGGGTGACATCATTTCACCCTGTGGCCTTAGATAAGTTAAGTACCATTCCTTAACCATGCTCTGATAAGAAAGAGCGAGTAGCTTCTGAACATTTAATAAACACAGTACTCAAGTCTTCCCAGCACAAAGTTTTTTGCACAACATATAGATTTTAGTTTTTCAAAGAAGAAAATTTCTCCTTAGTGCTGAGTATGTGATTTTTTTTCCCTCTCTTCTATCTGGAGTTTCATGCCAGAAGTTTGGGTTTGTGGTGGCTGAGGCTGAGCCTTGCAGGAGGTGCCAGCCCTGCCTGGCTGGGATGGGTGCATCACTGCTTCCACCTCCTGGAGAAGACAATGTATGAGGGATTCTGGTTTTTATGGATTTTCTTGGGATTCTTTTACTTGATTTCTTCTGAGCTGCTTTGTTTCTCTCCTGCTCTGGACTATGTATAGTGAAGTTTTCGTCCCTTTCATCCTACTCCTTCCATTTCTTGTTAATATTTTCTGAGAGTTATTTCTCACTTATGTTCCTTTAAAAATCTAATTTGACATTCATAGATCAAAAGGCTGCTCACAGTCTTTTCAGCAAAGGATCTAGGAAAAAATGAGGACACACACTGTGGGAGTGTGTCAGGGAATACCTGCAGTGCCATACAAGTACTACCCTACTGTGTGTACTTGTAGGTAATGTCGCCCGGCACTGAAGGGTGAGGGTTCTGTAGCAGCACAAAATACAGGGCTGCCCTGTGGTTTGGGAGGGAGGAAAAACACTCCATTGATAGTGATTTTGTTCTGCTAGGACACCAGTGTAAACATTGCTATTTATTTTTCTCTAAGTGCAATGAATGCAATCTGATCTTTCTGTCTAAAATCTACAATAGTTAAAAAAAAAAAAATCTTACTGCACTCATAGACTGGTTTTCCAGGCAGTAATTCCCTCCTTGCTCTTACAAAAAAACCTTACATTTTTCCTTATCAGTGGCAAGTTGGCAGAGAAATTCCTGGTCAGAAGGCTACAAAAGGAATTAGAGGCAGGGACAGACAAGCTGCTGAGTAACAGTTTGTGGGACTGGGGCTGTTGCTGCTGTTAATTCTCAGCACTTCTGCCTTCTTTCCCTTCACACAGGAGTAGGTGAGGACACACAGGAGCACACGGGTACCGTAAGTCAGTGACCCTTGGTCTGCACGGTGCAGGCTGAAGCTCTTTGGTGAAAGAATGAGTATTGCCCGGTGGGAATACCTGGGGAGATGATTCCCCCCTCTCCCTCTAGATGCCAGCAGAGCGCTAACCTTGCTTCCTGAATGTATTCCCGAATAGTGTTAATTTGTACTGCTGCTTGATTACTTTTTAGAGAGGTTGGGATTGACGGATTGTCCTGTTCAGAACAAACTCTGCATCCTTTGGAGAGCTGATAAAAATAAAAGGCACCCGGAGTTTAAACAAGTTCTTTTATGAATACCTGTTTCTGCAAACATGGAACATGTTCTCACCTGTGATAATATCTCTCTGTGTTTCACAGGTAAAGAGCAAATCAGAGGCTTCTTGGCAAGCAATATCCTGAGCCCTCAGAGGCATCCTCATTTCTAACTCCACATAAACGTGTTGTTCCACAGATCCCTGTGAAGGAGAACGGCTGTTCCAGGGCAGGGCTTGCTGAGGGAGCTTCAGGGTTGAACTTGTGCTTCCTAACATGAAGAGGTTGATGGAGCCTGGGATGTGGTGTGAGCTCCCTGCCTTGGGCTGTACCATCTCCCAGATGGCTCATTTAATGCCCGTCACACCTCTAGCCTGGGACAGCTCTGAAAAGTGGGATCCCTTCTGGCACTGAGAGGGATCAGGCTGAAGCACCCTGTCCTGCTGCTCTCGGCTTTCCCACCCACCTGCTTACAAGGCTCTCAGGGACTGTTCCTCTAAATGGCATTTGTTGCACCAAAAGCAAGGTGCCCCTCTCTGTTTCCTCACAGCCAGCAAGAATTCTGGCCCTTAAAGAGCCTTTTTTTTCCCCTGTATGGAGGGGATCAGCTCCATTTCCCAGAGTGTTTCTGCTGAGACTCAGTGACTGATTTTCAAGTGCTGTTAGAGATGGAGCATTGCTATGACAACCAGGGGATGCACCCACAGGCACCATTGCCTACTGTGGACTCTCTTTGCTTGGACTTGGTTCTTTGGAAAGAGGAAAAACACTGACAAGTGAATGGAGAAGGATCTGGGGGAGAAGGATCTTCTGAGAAAGAAAAGCCAGAGACACAAGCTGTTCAAAAACTGTATTTCAATGCTTTCTGCACCTCCCCCAAGTGACCTTCCTCTCAGAGAAACAGGACGAGTGGAACTGTGAAACAGTAAGTGGAGTATTAGTTATATATTTTCTATATGTTGGCTTTTAATAGCTCTTAAAAATTGTTTCAGAGATGTTTGGGTATTCCAGTCACGCTGCCAAAGGTTGATGTCTTTGGAGGTACTAACAGGATTTGCTGTTGGGTGCAAGCAGGAAGAGGGGAAGGAACGAGCAGGTGGAGCAAAGCTGGGCAGCTTCCTAAAATGGCTTTCTTGGGAAGGTTTCTGTGCAGTCCCTGGGTTGCTTTGCTCCCCTCACTGCCCCAGTCCTGAGCAGTGCTCTGAGAGCTCCCTCCAGTGCAAACAGAGTTTAGTTGGTCATTACTAAAATGAATTCCAGTGAAAATATAAAGTTGTAGTAGGAAAAAAAAAAAATCTGCATTTGAAGCACTGATACTTCTCATAGGTGTTGATAAATACAAATCCCATGTTTTTAATCCTGCTGCTCAATCTCTTGCATTCCACTTGTGGAAGGACTGAGTGTTACCAGGCAAGAGAGAGGCACTGTCCCTGGCGGGGGCATCTGTGCTTCAGCATGGTTCATCAGCTCAGATCGAAATGGGCTGTTGAGGGTTAAGTCAAGCTGGAACAAGTGGGGGCTGTGGGACTTGTATATTTGTGTGGCTCCCAGAAAGGGCACTTTTAAGAATTGGAGGCTGTGAAATTCAGGAGAGGCTGGAGTGAGAACTGGTTGGAGAAACCAGTTGTGATGAACCTTCTAGTTCAGTGATTATGAGCTGCAGTGTGGTAAAGGGTAGCGAGATGTGTCCTCTCAATATCTCATTTTAAATGATGTCCTCTTGCTTTGGACTAATAGTTAAGTTGGAACAATCTTTATTTTCAGTTGCAGTATCTTTTTTTTGTCCTTCTCTAGAGCTAATCTTCAATATAACATATAAGACAATATAAATTGCTATTCACAATCTCTTATTTTGCTTTGTTTCTGTTAAAACCAAACACCCCAGTCAAGGTCTCCTAGAGCTATGTTGTACAAACACAAGGAGATATATGATCTCTGCCCCAATTTGGGATAACGAGTCTTTGGCTCATTTGCTTGCTTCAAATGACGACCATCTGTACCCGTTCACTAAACCCTCCAGAAAATGCAGGAAAAACCAGGCCAGAAATAAGTATAAAAACCTAGGTCCAAATGAAGAAAAGTCTGAACTACCAGAATATGAAAATAAAAAATAAAAGAGATTTTCAAAGTGAAAGGTGACACCATCCTATCTTCTCCATTTGCATTTCACTTCTACTGTGAGTTTGAGTCATGGAGCTCAGGACAGACATGGCAGGAATCTGTATCTGCCTCCTTCTGCCACGTACAAAATGAAAGCTCTTGGGACATCAGAGAACACAAATTTACCATGATAAAAACATTTCTTTACTACACGTTGAAAGTTCATTCCAAAACAAGAAAAGGAATTCATTTCTCAGGCTAAACATTGTAGATGGTAAAGACAACATCAAGAGCCATGTCTTCGACAAAAAACCAGAACATAGCTGTGTAGCTTTTATTTTTGTTAATACTGAAAGCATTAAAAACCCCAAAAGAATGGAACAGAGAGTCTTTTACACAGTACAGCACCTTCCGCTCAGAGTTCAGGGGGCTTTATGCACTGTGTCAGTACAGCAGCAGGAACAGGCAGCTCCTGGAACTAAAACCTATGGGGAAATACCAGATCGGGACAACCGCCTGCCCTTACACAAACATCTCTTCAAATTCTAATGGCAAGCTCAAAGCTGGGATTGTCAGCACCTCTTGCTACTATTGTGCAGAAGTTGGCACCCAAGAGTTCATTTGAAAGATGTCTGCAGAACTGCCTGCTGCTAGTGCAGGGGATTTGGGTTTTTCAAGTCTCAGCAGCACATGCATTAAACTGTTTCACTACTTGGCTTTCTGCTGCTGTATGAGGTAAATCATCAGCTGCTAAATCTGTAGATGGGACGGATGATTGGGATGGAACATCCTCTCTGCTTAAAATCCATTGGGAAGCAAATGTTAATATGCTCCCCTCCCCACTTCTGTGGGTCGCTGCTGTACTGCACACTCCCAACTGCCTGTGAGCTGGTGTTGGGGAAGCACCTGGGAGGCTCAGTTGTGAACAACATCATAAAAATTCAGAACAAAACAATTACCCCTGCCCTACAGATCCTGCACAATCTGTGACTACTATTAAATTTCATGGTTTTTTCCTGAACTGAAGCTAGGTTGATCATCTGCATCCACTGCAGTTACTTAAAGGAGCTGGAGCTACACAGCACCTTGTGCACTGAGCCCACTCACTCCTTTCAGCTGTACTCTCTTTATGGATAATACCTTTAAAAAACTTGAACCCCCAGCTTTGCTCTGTGAATAAAACAGAGTGTGTCTTGCTCAGCTTAATGCACCTTGGATTACAGCTCTCATCTGACTGTTCATGAGAGATAATGGAGGCAGACAGCTGGCCAGGCAGCCTCTCACTGTGTGAAATTTATGCTACTCTATTTGTAGGTGATTATAAAAACAACTTTTCAAGGTTAGTGTCCAGGTTTGCTGCTGCTTAGCACAGGAACAGGAGTCCAAAGACTTTTTTTCTTGTTGACTACCTTCATTATGAGTTTTTATCTTTTTTTTTTTTTTGGTTGTTTTCTCTCCCTTAGAAACATCAGGGTTATGAAATCTGATGGTTCGTAGTTTTGCTGAAGGATATTTTCAGAGTCTCACAAAAACACACCAAGGTGATGGAGACAGTGAGCTTTGAATGTGTAGAGCAATAACCCAGAGCTAATTAGTGGCTTGTAGTTTTAAGGGATGATCAAATGCTGGGTTCTTGTAGGAGACTAAGTGTGTACCATACTGCTCACTCTGAGGTTTTTTACATGCCTTACACAGACATACAGACAAAATAATTGTGGTAATGAGAAAGAGTCCACTTGCTGCAGACAGAGCAGCAAAAACATACTTGTAGCTGGGTTTTGTTTTAAATCGGGTGCACGAATTACCTGGAATTTCATGGCCTGTTGTCTGGCTCGACCCTGCTTTGTTGGAAGCAGTCACGCAGATGTGGTAAGTGGTGAATGGCAGCAGGTTATACAGAGTGTACTGCCTGGCCGTGGGGTAAATGTTGTCCATGACAAACTGCCTGTCCTCGTTGTCTTGGGCATGAAGTATCAGCTCATAGGTGTGCACAACTGAATACGGGGCACACCAGCGTATCTGTGCAGAGCTGTCTGTGATTTCAATCACCTCTCTGAGCCTGGGTGGGTCTGGAACCTCATCTTCACTCGAGGTGCCAGGACATGAGCACTGGGATACGCTCTGGAGTTCACTGCACGGCTTCTGCAGGTGCCTGCAAGGATTGTAGTCACAGGCAATGTGTGCCAGCTGCACTGGGGTTTCCTTTGGTTGTTCTTCGTAATCGTAGTCATCAACATAATGTGGTGATGGTGTGGTGGCTGCGGGCTCTGACCAGGCGCTGCTCCTTGTGGAGTTCAGCTGTGGGGGACTCGTTCGGGGGGCACCTTCCATGGCATGGGTGGCAAAGGAGTGAATGTGATGGTTGGTGGTGCGGGAGACTGCTGTTGCTCCAGCGGAATAATCACTGGTGGTCTGGTTGAATGGCCCTTCCTGGGGAAAGGTGGCGTCGGTTGTTCTGAGCCCTCTCTGTAGCTGTTCTGTTCCAGTTTGACTTGTGGAGCTGTGATCTGAGGACTGAGCAAAGAGCTCTTTGAGAAAAACTGGGAAGGAGGTTACGGATGCCAAGGAGGGGGGATTGCTTGTGGATTCAGAAACTGCCTCCTCCTCATGGGAGGAACTGTTGGCCTTTGTTAGCATTGGCTCCGCTGGGTTGGATGCTGCCGTGCTCATTACATTTCTGTGGATTAGGGAGCTGGTGTAAGTGTCTTTGGTTAGCGTTGGGTTGGATGCTGCCGTGCTCCATACATCCCTCTTAGTTAGAGAGCTGGTGTAAGTGTCTTTGGTTAGCGTTGGGTTGGATGCTGCTGTGCTCAATACATCCCCCTGGATTATGGAGCTGGTGTGAGTCAAATCTTTGGTCAGCAGAGCTGAATCTGTTGTTACTACAGCAGTGGCATCACCACTGGTGAAGTTGAAAGCATCGTGATCAGGAGAGGCCGTGTTTGAATCAGGCAGTGTAACATTGCTCTCAGACTGGCATCTATCATAGAGCTCCAGCAGTGAAAAAGATGTTGAAGGTCTGCCCGAATCTTCCTGGGATGTGCAAAAAGTCTCCCAAGCCCTGCAGAGGGAAACCAGAATAGTCAAGATTCACAAGAACATTACAAGTTTCTGTAGACTGCTTGGATTGGAACTGGCAACCTGCTGTCAAAACCGTCTTTATATTGGTTAGGATGTGAAACCTAGACCAAAGCTAGGTTGTTTTAGCAATAGTCCAGGCAGCTTTCCACAGCACTGACTGTGGAATTTAGCTGGTTTTGGTTTTAAAAGGTGCAGGAATATCTTTTGCCCGAGGGGAAGCACCCTTTGGTACAATGGCTGTGAACCTTAGCAAAGGGCATCGGGATTCAAGGCAACTTGTTTTAAAGAGTCAGACTTTAATGCCACAGTAATGGGAACACAGGCAGAGACACGTAACAGGATTCCCAGGATTCTTAATCCAGCTGGTTTAGGCAGCTGGAGGTGGGCTGAGTCGGGACTTTCAAATGACTAAAATCGAATTCTTTACTTACGCAGACACTGAAGTTTTGGTAGGTAAAGAATGCAATTGCTAAACCCATCCCGATGACAAACTATCTAATTTCAACAATCTACTTCCCTGCTCTCTGAGAGATTTGATGACAAATCTTTTTTGGTGGCCTTTCAAAAGGAGGAGAGACCATTTATATGCAAATATTTCTTTTAGCTACAGCTTACTGTAATTAGTCTGTAAAACTGTGGGAGAGCATGAAAACAATAGGTGAGAAATGGTGCTATTTGCAAGGGGTTTTGTTGGCTGCTGGTGGTGATGTAAGGTTTGGGAATAGCAGGGTTTCGAGGAAATGATTTGTTAAAGGTCTTCCAAAGTTTTTCAGTTTCTGCCCCCAGAGCTGGCACATCAAGACAGCTCATTTTCTATCTTCAGCTAATAGTGAAATATGGTCCAAACCAGAAGGAAAATATTCTCACCTTAAATCCGCAGCTAATAACACTTTATTCTTTGTCCCTGAAAGGGACATTATTTTGCATTTCTACCTCTTGTGGAAGGAAAGAACACACGAGAAATTTGAATAACTTAGACGGCGGTGAATGTCTGATCCCCAAACAATTTACACATTGAAGCTGTGTCTGAAGAGCATTACTTTATCTCCTTGAGCTCACTTACTTTTGCAGAACAACTTTCTCGGGCTTGGACAGCAGCCAGGAGAGCTGGCAGTTGCACAGCAGAGGATTCCCGTACAAGCTGATGGTGATGCCATCCGATGAATTGATGTTCCAAGGATTAAAGGAACTCAGGTTACAGCTACAGGATGACAAATGCAGTAATTAGAAAACACTGAGCTACCCTCCAACAACTGGAATGTGCTTAGTACCTCTTATCTTTAGTGTGTGTAAGGCACAAAGCACTATTCCCAGTTCCCTTGGCAGTAGCCAGTTATGAAACCCACCGTCCTGCGCTTTGCGTGCTCAGAAGATGCTCTCTTTTGTCTAGGACCTTTACTGCTACTCCTTTAACTTTGGGCATGATTTTTAGCACTTTGAACTGGTATTCCTGCACACATTGGAAAGTGCTGTGTAAATTCAGTAGGGCAATCAAATGGGGATGGAATCCATAGGGTTTTTCTTTAAGTGGGTTTCTTTTCCTGAAACTGGTTTCTAGGCACAGCCAGTGCTCTAGTGTTTGTTTTCTGATATGCTTATAATCTGGGTTGGTATTATAAAAATGTTTTAAAGTGCTCTCCAGATCTTTTCCTTTATACTGACTGCTCTGTGTGCACTTCACCTGCTCTTATTTGGATAAATCACTTTCAGACTTTTGCCCCTCTCAGTATTTCATACCAAGAGGTGCTACCCCTAGAAGGAGGAGTAAACCATTGCTTTTACTAATGCTGAACAAGGAACTGTATTAAACTCTCAAAGTAAAAGTGGGAGGGACAGGATTTTAGTCTCCTTCCCAGATACAGATTTTAGGAAATTGTCAGCATTCATGCTTTGCAGAGCAGGGAATCCTCAGTGACCTGCTTCTCCTCTGATGGGATTTTGCCATTGTAGGTGTTGGAAGCCTGTTCTATATCACAAGTGGGATTCAGTGGGTCTGTGCTGATCTGAACAGCGCTGGATGAATTCATCCATTGGACAGGGAGATAAGGCAGAGGAGTGGGAGCACAATGGATACAACCTCAAGCAAACAATTAATTGTGCTATGAGTCCCATGCTGCCTCTTTGGGCTGTATCAGCTCTATCAGGCCAGATCACAGGTTTTACATGGCAGAGACAGCAAGTCCACACCTCCTTGCCAAATCTGATAACAAACTGTTCAAGTCAGCTCACAGGCACCACAGCACTGTGAGGCAAAGACAGCATTATGTAAAGAAGGACAAAAAAGAAAACAACTCACTTCTCAAGTGAGAGATGGCTCAGATGAGGAGCACTGTCAAACATCTCCGTCTGTACGAAACCCAGGGAATGGGAGTCCTGACAGTGCAGCTCTCGGAGACCAGGCAGAGACTTGAAGAAGTTGCTATTGAGGCTTCTTAAACGTGGCATCTTTGTCAAGTGAAGTGATCTGAGGTTGGGCAAGTCTCTGGCCCACTCTGGTTGAACTGAAAGAGAAAAGTATTTACACTTATTGCCTAAACAGAGGATTCCTGTGGATTTCTGCCTAGAAAAAGGATTTGAATTCATAGACATAAAGTATCTGTCACCTTCTGCAGCTACTGTCTTTGGGAAAAGAATAGAACAAAAATGAATACACCAGTGTATAAACACTCATGTACTAGAAAAATGCAGCTGCATTTTTGTAACATTCCCTGCAGGTCAGGCTGTCATAGGGCAGAGGAAAAGTTGGGGAAAAAGGACAATAAAGCTGATAAGAGATATGGAATAGCTTTCTTGTTGGGTGAGATTAAATGAACAAGGATTTCTCTGCTCAGAAAAGTGGTCTACATGGTCCCGACTGTTGCAAGAAAGGCAAATCACTTATTTCTCCTAGCACAGGAAAAATAGCCAAGAGGCATGAAATTGAAAGAATAGGTCTTGTACAAAAGGGCCTTTCCATCCCATGACTCATTAGGGTAACTCACTATCACAAGAGGATTAGGCAAATTCACAGAGGAAATTTGGTGGTGCATCTATTAAATGTGAGTTGGAGTGAAGCCTCTAGCTTGAGGAGCCCCGAAGGCCCTGGCTCTGCCCCAGGCTGAGAGCAGCTGGGCAAGGCATCTCACATCTGTGTGCCTCAGCACCTCAGCTATAAACTGAGGCAGGCAAAAGGAAAGAAACATCCTGTGGATTGCTCAGGGCAGGGATTGTCTCCCCCCTCTGCGGAAGTATTTGGCTGGCTGTGGATGGCACAAAAAGCCTCTCTCTGTGCTACTCAGTGCTGCACTAAAAGCTGAGTGTAGCTGTGGGGACAAAGAAAGGTTTCAACAGCCTGTCTGGAAAGAGAAACTAATTTCCTCCTGTATGTTCCAAAACTAATCCCAGGGCTGACAGGGGGATGACTGTCAGTAGTAGACAGTGGGATTAGGATTGAGGTGGGTGACTACACTGGGACAAATCGTCCTGTCTCATGGTGTTTGGTCTCTGCCCTTCCTTTGGGAGGCTGGTTTGCGTGGAGTGCCTTGCATGCTTGGACCAGCTGTTTGCAGCTTTCAGTGTGAGGTGTTCCCCCTGCACTCCAGGCTCAGCCAGGATGGGAGCCATCGTCCCAGCAAGGCTTCTGCTCCCCTGGCCTGACCAAGCCCCGTGTTTACACTGGGAGACCCAGAAACTCACTTTTCTCAAGAAAGGTCCCGCTCAGATCAAGCACATTGATGGAGTTTCCAGGCCTGTTCATGGCCTCGTTGGGATCTGTGCTGATGGCAAAAGCAGACTCTTTAATTCCTCTGCTGTTATCCTGCCCAAGCAGCGTTGCAGAGAGGTTCAAGACCTGCAGCTGAGGGTAGCAGGAAAAAGCCAGTGGCTGGATTTCAATCAGTGGATTTCCAGCCAAGGACAACCACTTCAGGTTCGGCAGGGCAGAGCCGTGGCAGGGTGGCACAGATGAGAGTTTATTAAAGCTCAAGTCCAGCATGAGGAGACTGCTGAGGACTTCAGATCCCCACCTCACTGACCAGAGGTGGTTGTGCCTCAGTGAGAGGACACGCAGCTGTGGGAGGTTTGCTATCTCTGTGCCATTCACCTCTTCCAAGAGGTTGTTGCTGAGATCCAAGGTCTCCAGGGCCTCCGGAAGGCAGATGGGGAAAGCTGTCAGGCTGCTGTTGGTCAGCTGCAGGGTGATCCAGGTCCTGTTCTTCCGATGCTCACAGGTCATGCTGGTGAGATTAACATTCTCCCAAGGGTCTTCCTGAGCCAGCTGGAAAAAGGTGGTGACATCCCTGGATGCTGCTCTGCTCACTGGGCTATACGCCGTGGTCCCCACCAGCAGAGGGAGGATGAGCAAGGGTGACAACATCCTTCTCCGAGGTGCCTGCAATTTGCAAGATCTGTTTCATTTTTGTTTCAGGGAGGGGAAAACAAAACATCAACATTTCAAGCTAAATTAAAATCCCTCCAGCCATCTACAAACTATTTAAAAGTAAAACATTTTATAAGCCCTTTCCTATTATATCCAGACAGCGATAAGGGATAATTAATAGCTCTTCTGTAATTAAGCCTAAGTAAATATTAATCCTTGGGGACAGAAGTATCATGCAGTCTTAGTCTAAGTGTGCCTACAGTTTTTCATGCAGGAAGCATGAACCAAGTTGTATCCCACACCAGGACTCTCAGTGCCAGCAGGTTGTCATGCTGCATTAGTGTCCAGTTTGGCCAGCCCAGTGAGAAGAGTTTTCCAGTGGGGTGATGCCCAAACAACAGGGTCAAGTGCGCCTGTGGAAAGGGATTGTTTTCTGTGAGGTTGTCTGTGCAAAGCAAATGAATAGGTCCAAGGACAGAGGAGAGCTGCCAAACTTTAAAGCACAGAAGCCCAAACTGGGCTGAGTTGTGATGAAGTGGGCAGGTAAAAGTGCCTTTCCTGTGTTGGGAGGATTTTCCTTCCCTTAGAAGACAGAAGTTGGAACAGCAAAACTCCCGGACTTGTGTGGGCTCTGCTAGGGCAGTTCTGCCCCATTCTGAGGACAGTCACAGTGGGGACCCCAGAGGCGCTTTGGGGCTCCTGAGCAGCTGGCAGTGCCCCACAGCCTGTCTGGCAGGCAGTGGCAGGGCTGGGCCCTGCTGTAGACGAGAGCCACAGACAGGCTGCACGGCCCAGCTGCTGGGAAAGGATCCACTGAAAATGCAGCTCCCAAACCACATTGCAGTGAAAGTGGTCAGAAAACTGAGTATGCTCCTGCATCAGGGCCCCAGAGGTCTGAGTGCCAAGAAACATGTTATTTAGTGTTACAGCTCCCTCTGTGCTCCCTCCTCCTCCCACCCCTGCTCTGGTCTTTGTCATAAAAAAAGTCCTAAATAACTTGCACGAGGTTTCCACAGGTAATCTGTGTCAGAGGAAGGAATTAACCTCAGCCTCAAACTAGTGCTTTTCTTATTGAGGTGTCTTTTTGTGCTTCTCGGCGTCAAAATGATCATTCCTCGTCCAAAAATATGTTACAGTGTAGGGTGGTGGCCAAAGCCCCACGTATTATGAAATATCTCAGACTTATTCCAAAGTGTAATTTCTACTTGCTGTTCCCTGAATGATGCCAGGTCTCGCCCAGACTGTTATCCTTCGCTGCCATCCCAGGTTTGAAGTAGGGACCAGGAAAACAGTATATACCGGACCACCAAAATAATGTATTTTGGTTGTCTGTGCCCTTTTTTGTCAGATGGAACTGTGCAAGAGGCAAGTGGCCTCAGGGCTTCCTGGTCACCGGAGCCGCTGGATCCCCTGCTCTGCTGCACACTGGCAGGGAGAAGATGGGAGGAATTGGACTGTTGTATTCCAGTGTCAGATTTAATCTTAATCCTTGCCTCTAAACCGCATCCGCGTGCACGTACCTGTCCAAAAGTCCCGGTGCCTCGTGCCTCCGCTCGGAGTGGCTCCGACTGCCTGGCCTTGATTTTATACACTTGGGGTGACTCAGCCGACAGCGTGAAATGCCTCTTCTCTGTTCCCAGCTTTCCCTGCTCCCGGCTCTGCCCACAGGCTCAGGCGACGTTTGTTCCAGGCTCGCTCCCCCGCATCCAGCTTTGAGAGGGGGCGGCTCCAGGCAGCTTTCCCTGCTCCCTTGGCCCTAGCAGGAGATGGGTGGGAGGGCTCTTATTTCCCAACACTCAGGCAGGGCTGTTCCTGTCTGTCTTTGTCCAAGCAGAGGGGGGCAGAGGGAAAAGATCAGTGTCAATAGTCCCAACTCTCACGTCTTCCACTGACGGCGGGAGGGAAAGGAATTGTTGTGTTCCTTTGTTGGCAGGTCAGGACGATGTAAAGCTGAGGCTGTGCCGGCTGACATGAGCTTTGGTCTCTCTTTAGGCGCCAGTGAGGGGCTTCAAGTGTTTAAATTTCTAAGAGTCTTGCTCTTAGGAGTAAATCCTGGAAAAGTTCAGGCAGGACAAATTACTTTCCTAAGGAGGCCCTTAGGATATGTCAAAAATGAAACCCTCACCTGCTCCTCCCGCAGAGAGGAATTCTCTCTGCCGATGGAGAGGGCGTGGAGCATCTCAGTCCCCGTGTGACAGCCTTGGGAGGTCTCTCCCGGTCCTGCTGTGCGTGGGTCGTGTCCTCTGTTCTGCATCTGTGTACCACATGGCTTGGGAGAATTCCCGTTCTGCTACGTCTCTCATCCTTTGCTGGATAAGTAAAACTGACAACATAAACCATCTCCCACTGAGGGATCTGCCCTGAGCTGGGTTTTTCAGCATTCCCACAATTCAAATAATAATTAGGTTGAGAGCAGAGAATAAAGTCAGGGAAACGATCCCAGAAAGGGGTGAGTTGATGGAGATTGTTCCAAAGTAAAAGCGAAAGGGTGGTTGTTCTGTTGCTACTGTAAGACAACTAATTATTAAAATTTCCAAGGAGAACGGTAGTCAGTGCTTTTCCTTTATCGGGACAACAAAACAGACCACTGACATGAAGGCAGCACCGACCTGTAAACTTCGGTGCTAAAGTGCAGATAAAGGTCTTGCTTGCCCAAAAACCTTGAGTCTGCAAGTACACATCACGCAGACTTTATCTTTTGACCGTGTGGTTCATTATGTGCGTGGGGAGAGAGCCTTGAAAAACACCAGAACATCCACAGAGATGAATGTTGGCCAGAACAGAGATAGGGGCTTCCAGTAGGACTCGCTGTAGCCATTGCGGTTCCCTTGGAGGCTGGGCGAGGTGCACATGTTGTTCCCTTGTGGAATGGCTCTAGGGCAAGACAAATGGTTTCCTAAATGAGGGGCTAATCCCACCATTAACCCTGGTGGGGCGGGCAGAGCGGGGCAGCCGGGCCCGGCACGTGCGCGCCCGCAGGTACCTTCAGAGCTCTGCACTCGCTGCGGTTCAAAGGGCAAAGTGGAGCAGGTTACAAAAATCTGAGGAATTTGGTGTAAGAGGTGGAAAGTCCGAAACCCTGCCTTCCCTCTGGCTTCGCAGAGCTGCTGGCTGCAGACCTCCTCTTTGGGAAGCCGAGGAGCAGGGAGGCGGCCTGGCTTTGCCCTGGGCTATGCACTGTTTGTGCTGTGTTTGCTGCCCTTAGCTCAGTATTTACAGACAGTGAATTTTCACTGCTTATTTTAGGGTTATTGGTATCTTACTGATTTTAATATTTTACAAAAATACTCCAGGAAAACCGGTGAGCCAAAAGCTGCCTTAATGTTAATGAGTTCAACCTTACTGACTTCATTTTGGAGACTGAGACAAGCAGACTGTCAGACTGGGAAAGCGGCTGCTCTTTTTGTGAAGGTGGAAGGGAGATGGAGGTTTTATTTGCCCAGAGGCGCTTGATTTCTGAGTGATACAGAGAACCTGTTGCAAGAGGCAGAGCACCGTTGGAAAATGAGCTTTTGTTATTTTTATTTTCCATCTTTGTTTCTGCTTTTTTGGATGCCCAGTTTTTGTGGCAGGTATTATATCTTCCCAGCTCTTTGCTTAGCTGCAAACTCTCATCACCTGAAAGATTTCTGCTGTGGAGCTACATCTCAGGCAGCTGTCCAGGTACTCGTGAAGGTTTCCCAGGGCAGGCAGAAGCCCTCGTTCACAAGTTTCTTTGAAATACCTGCTAACAGCAGGCAGAGATTTCCCTTTTGTGAGCCACTTTGGTTTGTTCTCATGTCGCCTTTTATTCTTTTTTCCGCTTTTCTGAGAGTTTCAGTGACAACCTGAGGGAGCGGTTAGCAAAGGCAGGCGTTCCTGTCAGCCTTTTTTCACACGGGTGATGCAAAGAGAGCTGAACCAGACGCCCCCTCCCCGGGGGTGATTCAGGGCTGCACAAAGCCCCTCTGCCCGCAGGAATGCTCGGGCTGAGCCCTGCATTCCTTAGTGACACCAAGATAAGCAGAGCTGGGGCGAACAGGAGAAGGTGAGGATGGTACCAGGCTGTAAAGTTTAAGAGGTGAATGTTTCTTACTGGCTGTGATCCAAGTGATGGTTAAAAATGAAAATATCCTGGAAAAAAAAATCTGGAGAATGGCTTTTAAAGCCAACAAAAGAACTATTTTGCAGGTCTGTCCACAGAGCAAGCACAAGCAAGACATTTTCCTATAGAGAAAAGGGGGAGAATGGAAGAACAGGATTTTTTAGCCGGCGGTTTTAGAAAACTACGGGGTGTGTGTCTCCTACTGCAGGCTGAAGGCAGTGGTGAAATCCCCTCCAGAATTTGATGTAAGAGCAGCAGGAGCCATCTTTGGTAGTGCTTTACCCTGACCTAGCTTGGGTTTAATTAAGCACCATGTACAGAATAGGGTTGCAGCTGAGCTGAGGTTTCCTGAAGGCTTGTTTTCATCTAAGTAACATTCCTGTCCAGGATTTCATCTCTGTATTGCAAAACTTCAGGGCAGACGCCCTTGTCCTGCTTTCGCTCACTCTGGGAAACCTCTCCCACATCTGGCACTGTGCAATTAATGATGTGGTTTCTACAGCCCACTGAGCCCGTGGTCTTTAACTCTGTGTAGAAATAGGTGTGACGTGCCAAGCGTGATCCGGTTATTGCACAAATAAGGGAGGGTGTGGTACCGCACGTGCATTAAGGGAACATCAGGAGCCTGGCTGGGACGTGCTCGGTGACATGGGGTGGGATGAAAGGTTACTCGAAGCTGTGGCTGGTGCAGGTGTCAGGCAGAGCAGGCTGGGGTAGGCCTCCTCTCAGGTGCTGCCCACCATATCCAGCCTGGAATTACCGAAGTGCAGGAATGCCCCGGGTCATGCCTTCCCACTCCAGCCTCTCCAGGGTCTGCTTGTAGAAAGAGGAGCCACAGTCACATGCAGCACTGAAACCAGCTGGATAAAAAGCTTCCTTTCCTAAGTGTTCCTTACCTATTGTGAAAAAGCCTTGCAAGGTGAGTGGGGCAAGGAGAGACAGCTGAATGACCTAAAGAAATATGGACAGAGGGCATCAGCAGGGGATCACTCTCTTAAACCCAAAATGGCAAAGGATAGGGCTTACAGCCAGCCAGGATGAGCAAAGCAGCAGCGAAGGATTTACTTGAAAGGCAGTGACACATGGAGTAAGACTGAAGGAGGGGCAGGAAAGAAAATGGAAATATTTGCTAGTTTCTCTGAAATCCGAGTGCAGACAGCTTGAACTGCAAGTGAATGTGCCTGTTTAGCAATGAAATGAGCCACACACACTCATGCTCAGATTTCCCCTGTCTCTGCATTCCTGTGCTCAGGTCACGTAGGCAAGTGGCAGCTACAGGGCGTCCATGCAGCACTCTGGGACAAGCTCCGCTCCAAGAGTGGCAAGCATGGGCTGTGCTTCCCAGGGAGCAATTTACAGGAGTCTGTCACTGCTCATTGCCAAATGAGGGGCTTCCAGGCAGGCATGGTCAGGGTCCTCACTGCAAAGCCTATGTGGAGGCTGATGTGGAAGGCAGCTGTCTGTAGAAGAGGCCCTGGCAATAAAATGGACATTTAGCTCTCCCATGGTGCTCTTAGGCAGGCTTTAAATATGGCCAGTGTTTGGACTTGGGTGGATCTCACAACATGAGGAAAATACTTAGCTTGTGTCAAGCAGGTGACAGGCGAGTAAGTCCTCTTCTGAAGGAAAACTGAGGTCCCTCAGCCCCTGTAAAAAGTGCTGAGGAGAGGGAAGAACAGAGGCCTGGGAAGCTGGCTGTATTCTTTTTTTTTTTTTTTTTTTTTTTTTTTTTTTTTTTTTTGCAAAATGTAAAGCTGTGGTTTAAACTGCACAGACTGGGAGGAATTCCTCTGAAGCCCATTGACAGGGGCTGGGGAAAAGCAGAGAACATGGCATGAAAATCAGGGCTCCCCATTTCCACTGCTGTTTATGAATTTATGCAGTGATTTCTGCAGCATCCCTTAGTGATATAAAAACACCAGTCCATTGTATTTCTTCAGATATGTGAAACCAGTTTTGGTTTGTCCAGTAGTTTGATTAATTCTCCCAGCTTCACTCTGTCCTTGCTTTACAGGGTAGTATCAAATTTCATTCACTTCGGTGGATGTGTGTGGCTCCTTCCAGCAGGCAGAGCTGGTGGCTTCAGGGCTGGTTCCTCAGAGGCATCCACAGCTTCTCTGGACATCCTGTGCCAGGGCCTTACCACCCTCACAGGGAAGGATTTCCCCCTAATATCCAATCCAGCCTTGCCCTCTGTCAGTGGAAAGCCATTCCTCCTTGTCCTATCACCGTGTGCCCTTGGCAAAAGTCCCTCTCCAGCTCTCTCATAGCCCTTCCAGGGGCTCCAAGGTCTCCCCAGAGCCTTCTCTGCTCCAGGCTGAACACCCCCATTTCTCTCAGACTGTCGCCAGAGCAGAGGGGCTCCAGCCCTCTGAGCATCACTCTTTGCATTACGCAGCCCACACATAAGATCACTTCTACAGGCATTTCAGATCCTCACACGTGAACATGTATAGTTCAGTGAGATGTCACAGTGAAACAGAGTAACAGGGACAGTAAATAGAAATGCTCACACTCAGAGGCCTCTTTAATAATTTTACATAGTATCTAAAGCCCATTTTGCAACCAGGTAAGTAACAATGTTCCTCAAAAGATGAATGTTTTGGATCCAGGTTTGCCAAGATGAATGCTCTGCAGCTTCCCTGGCTTTCAGGAACCACTTCAGTGGGTGAAGGTCGACATGGGTTCTACATTTTTGAACAACTGAGTAATCACTACAGGAGTTTCGATAGCTTAGTCTTCAGGAATTTGGAATGTTTTGTGTTCTCAGGGCAAGTGTTAGACAAGCCATGGAGCTTTAAAATATGTATTTATTCAGCTCTAGTTCTCATAAATGCTGGGCTCTTTAACAATGGCCAGTTTAACAATGGAAGTTGCCTGGCTGTAACAGAGAAGAAAATTCACTGTACCATATCCTCAAGTTACATGCCCTGGATGCTTAAACAGATTGCTGCAATTAAAAATACTAGATTAAAAAAATGCCCAGTGGCTAGACACTGTTTCTTTAAAAACATTGAGCTGTACAAAAAGAAAACAAAGACAATTAAATTTTCCTCAAGTATTGATGATGGAATTGCCACACTGCATCCAGTGACCTTAGCTTCAGTATTTAACAAAAATTGTCAACAGTCCCAGTCATAGTACAAGATTAATTGACACGTACAATAATTACTAGCCAGCAATTAACAATCAGAGATATTGTTGTTTAATCTCTGGTAGTCTTAGCTGTAAGAAGCAGCAGGCAGTGGGAAGACTTCCTCTCATTCCTGACCTCCAGTTAATTTGTGGAAGAGTTCTTCATCCAGTGTTTCATTGTGGTCTTTGGAACGTGTTGACAAGAAGATGTAGCCCCCAATATACTCATGGATGATTTTGCAGTCTGCACTCAGACACGTGAAAGCGATGGACACATTCTGGTCAAACTCGATGGCAACCTAAGGAGAATGGACATGGCAAAATCAGACACAGAGATAAGCTGGGAAGAAAGAGAAGTGTGAGAGCACAGCTGGATCACAAATACTGTGATGAAGCAGTACCTGCCCCTGCTAACCAAGAGTTCTGGGTCTGCTGGATGCTCAGGGTGTTTGGCTGCTTGTTTCTGGATTTGCTGCTACATCAGGGCCCTCTTGTGGTGAAATCTTTATGCTTTTTCAAGCAAGCAACAAAATCTTCTAGCTCTTTTTTCCAAGAGCGTACAAAGTGAACACTGGAAAGAGCAGGAATGGCCCTCCTGATGCTTTGTTTACCAAATAATGTTTAATCTGTCCATTGTTATTTTCTGACCTTAAATCTGCCTTTGGGGTCCTGGTTTGGGTTTCCAGCTACTGTTAGTTCTAAAATGCAGCAAACTGAGCTTAGTTGCTCACTGGATTCTGCCTTTTTTGAGAGGAATTTAAAATACACCCAGCAACCTGACCCAGAATTACAGGCTCTGGCACAGGGAGTACTGCAGGACAGCAGTAGGGAGTGTATCTGATCTCTCCTGGTTCCTGCAAATGGATGTGGAAACTCTGTAAGCAGGAACAGTTCCCAGGCTGCTTCAATTTATATCAGGCCACACTAGTTCCACCCCAGCAATCTACAGTTTACAGAGCTGGCTTCAAGCTTTGAAACCCCAGATCAGGGACCACACATTGACACAGAGTTGCAGGCCTTGCAATCTCCGTCTGGGATTTGAAAGAGAAACTGGCTTCCTGTGTCCTCTCTCTGTAATAGAGGCTGAATCGCCGCAATGTAGGGGATGATGCACGAGAGTTAAAATGAGATTTTACTGACAGAGCAATAAACACAACATGTTGGAATTCACCTTGGAGTCTCTGTATTTCATCCTGTCAAAATCAAGGGCAACTTGTAAAGACTAAGCTTGGTAGGAACCTTTGAAACTGGCAATCTTTTAGTTTCTGATTTTTGACTACAGACTCCACTAAGAAAAACTGCAGACAGCTTATTTAATAACGTGTCACAACACGTTCAAAATCTTTTCACTGAGGTTTGAAAATATTTTCTGAAAGCATCCTCCAGTGTGTGAAATGCAAGGACTGAATGTAGAGCTGTTCCAGGTTTACCTGGCGGATTTCCCAGTTCACATTCCACTGCTTCATGTTGGAGAATCTCCATGTTGTGATAGGATCTCCTGTGGCCATATCTATCCGTATCAGCCTGTTATAGGACACCCCAAGCACATCATCCTTCTTGCTTCCCTTAAACCTGAAAAAAACCCAAAACCTTTGAGCAGATCTGCTTTGCAATTATTTCAGGCTAGAGAAACATTTCAGCTGCTCTCCTCTGGAAGTGCAAAAAACATGGGAAAAGTCACAACAGCCTGGGATTGAGGAAAGCTTGGACCCATCATTAGAACAGGATTTTTTATAAAGCAAAAGTGTAGGCTGGTGAGCCATGGTGTAAGATGGAAAATAATCAGGCAGGTGGATCTTGCTGAAATCTTTCCAATTCATTGTTTCCTGCTAAAAAAATACTGTTCTTCCTAAATGCATGAACTTGATTATATTTTTACTGGAAAAAATGCCAACAATAATTTTTGTTGCTTCATTTCTCTAACGTTGAAACATGTTCTTCTAGTTATATTAACCTATATTAACCTAAATTATATAATAAAAACAACTGATATATACATGTTTCTGAGTATAAATCACATTACAAAATTACTGAGGCATTTTAACATTTCAACTTTGTTCTGATTAGAGACGAAAAATACAAAAGTATAAGAACCTTTGGAGGTAAGAATTTTTTGAGTTGGGAATAGCTAGGAACAGATTAATCTGGTACAGAAACTACCTCCCTCTACCTTCATGCTGAAAGCTGGAAGAAATCTCATCTGTCTGCTGTGAGTATTTTCAGTATTTTTCATACTGCTTGTGAACCTTCTCTCTTTAGATGCAGCTGGGAAAAACCTTAGGGAAAAAATCTCACCTGGACACAATTTGTGCTTTACTTAATGCCCCACTGAGATACTGCCCAGCAGTTTGTAGCAATTCACCACTACAAAATGCAGTTTAGGTGTTGGGTTTGTTCATGTTTTTAACAGGATTAATGGTGACAGATGGGGCAAAAAACCTGTACCTGTGTTAGTAAATTCAACAGGATCAGGGAGCATTTTTAGGCACTGAATTCAGGGAGAATTCTGGCTCTAAACAAGCAGTGCTCCCTCAAGTGACTCCCAGGTAGTTTGGAACCTGCAGTTCACATGAGGTTACTGAATTTTGGGAAGTCAGAGTTTAATAGTGCAGATGTGGGCAGTTCTATGCCAGCTGGCCTCTGTGCCAGACAGTGGTTCCCAGCTGGTTCAATTTATACCACAGATGATTGCTAGCTGGCTCTCAAAGGGGTGTTAAGCACAAATTAAGCAAGGTGCCTCCAAGTACGGTTGTGTCAGTACTTTTCAGCTTTTTGGTGTTTTGTCAAGAGAAAAGACTGCAGGTCAGAACCCTGCTGTGTCCAAGGAAGCTGCTGTGAACACAACGGGACCTTTCTTGTGCTCACTGCTCTTCTGGATGAACCTTAAAAAGGGATCATCTGCTGTTTTCTTAGTGAAATACAAAAGAAATTAGCATTTTATCACATTGGCATGAGCAAGGGTCAGAGTGAACGCATCCTGCAAACCTGAGCACACCAGTGAGACATGCATTTTTGACATTTGGGAGAGTTTATGACAGTAAGGGTTTAATCCTAGTGAGAGGTTACTTCAGGCTAAACCCAGCAGGTCTGTATGAAGGCATAATGCAGAGTCCCACTCCAGGAATGGAGCTACTGGGTGCTACTCCTATAGAAAAAAACAGCAGTATGGAAATGACTAAAATTCAAAAAAAGTCTGTGGGGGAAAAAATAGAAAATGTTTCCAGAACAGGGAGTCAAAGAACTTCCTGCAAATCACTGAGCATGAACACGTTAGAGCAGCTTGGCTTGAGTGAGAGTGCGATTACCTTACGATGTAGTAGGATAAGCCAAACTCAGGCAGGGACTGCCAGGCTTGGATAAAACGCAGCTTGGCCTCCACCAGGGACATCTGGGACACATTTTGGTGGGCTTCCAGAATACGAGCGGTCAGCTGGGAAACACAGGAAGAGAGAAAGTTTTCAGCTGACTGGAGAACAAAAATCCTGTTGCTTTCACTAAGACATCATGAGGTCTGATGCTGTGTTCAGACACTTCGTTGTCACTGTTTGTGCAGATGCAGCACAGAGGGCACTTGGGGACAGATCCCGAGTGCCAAGGGCAGAACGGACAGCAGGGCCTCAGGTCTGGGTTTGTGCAGCACTGCCCTGGCTCCGTATATTGCTCTGGAGACCCTTCTCAGGATGGGCAGGCTGACTTCTTGCACAGCTAAAGCACTGGACAAGGTATTAGGTGGAGAGGAAGGAAAGACACCCAGGCCAAGAGGACAGGAAGACCCTGTTGTTTCACATGAAAACAGCAGCTTTCAGTCGTTAAAATCCTTCCTTTCTTACTCTGAAGAGACTTTCAGGAACAGTGTTATCAGGAGCAGAACATCGTGGGTAACTTAAGCCAGGCTGTGGATGTAGGAGAGGTACTTGGAAGAGGTGCCAAAACACCTGTCCCAGTGTTCAGTTTAAAGAAAAAGCCTCTTGCAAAGGGACAAATGACTATGGCAGGGTGCTGTACTGTATAGCTTCCAAATGCTGCTTCGATCCAGCCTCATCCCTAAGCAACCACTGAAATTGCCCATACCAGCCATCGAGCCATGCTCAGGATACCTGCTTGGACTTGAATTTTTTGGTATAGCGTGGTGAGACGAAGCATTCGGGTTTCATATCTACATTCTCTGGCTCAGAGGCAGTTTGGGAACACATGGTCCAGTTCTTCATCTGCAGGAACGAAAGGATCTTTTGGACCTCAGGCTGGTAGGAGCTGTCGGCCATCGTCCTGCCCTTGGAGGCTAATACACAGGCAGCCATCCACCGAGCGTACTGATCCTCCTGCAAGACAATTCATTGTTTCATACTGTTCTTCCTCCCTGATTGCACTAGTTCCACCTACCCCTAGGTTTTAAATTTTCAAAGAAATCCAGTACCTTGAAATAGATTCTCTTGTTTATTGCATGACTAGTTTTCACCTACTGAACATTTTTACACAATTTAATCAGATACATTACAATAAACTGAAAACTAATGTAAGATCCTTATCACGCTCTCCTCATCTGAATGGGGAGAGTTCTACTTAAGAAAAAAGAAAACAAAATCCAAACCTCAATCCTCAGAAAGCATTGGAACAAAATACTGTAACTTTCAAATTTTATTTTATTTTATTTTTTTTATAGTTTGTTCTGGTTTTCTTTCTACCACCTTTAGTTGCCAACTGATGATAAACACAAGATTATTAACTGTCCTTATGTCCTCAGAACCATTATATATTTATGAGGCCACTATCTCATTCTTAAATTTTCTAAAGATTTAGATAATAAACTCTCTGCAGCATCCTCATTTTTCTATACAAATTCTATAACAGGACAATCTGCCATAAATCTTGAGTCCAAACTTTCCCTTTTCTTATTACTCACATTATCACATCTTAAATATACTTCATTCATGCCATCAGCAACAGGAATTAGTAATTTGATTCCAAACTTCTTTGCTGCAACATTTACATCTGGTACAACTTCACATCCTAGATCACAGAGAATCAGAAGGAAATTAATTTATTTCACTACTATATCACTAACTTTAATTACTGCTTTAATACAAAGGAACTGTACTTCATGGTTGTTTTCCTTTGAGATTAAGGGCCAAGACTTTTGAAGCTTAGGCCCTAATGAAAGGTTTTTGTTCCAGTTCACTGCCCGGTCTGGCTTGCCAGGCTGATGAATGCTCTGAGCTCAGGGAGCACGTGAGTCAATGTGCAAGTGAAAGGATGTGAGTGCTCCCAAAACCTCAGCCTGATCTTAGGAAACGCTCAGCACTTAAAATGGAGAGGAACTGGTGGGAGAGGCTACTTGGTGAGGTTCCAGCCACCCTGGCTGTTTTTTCCCATGCATTCTCTGACCTACTGAGGATATGCAGATTGGGATGCAGAGCCATTTGTTCACAGGGGTCAATCTTCTATTGCAAAGGTTTCTTCTAGGATGAGTCCTGGGCATCACTGGTTCCCTGATGCTGAACAAAGGATGTCCCTGCAGGAGTAGATGTAGATGGAGGCTATACGGGGTGCTGGTGTTTGTGTGCACACCTGGGGTTCCTCCTCCAGCAGCTGGTTGTAGCCGTGGGAATCCCCATGCACGACACAAACAAGGCCCAGAGAAGGTCTTGGAGCTGTCCCTGCACAGCAGAATGCAGGGACAGCCTCTGGCATTCCTGCCTATGGCATCATCCATAATCCTCTGCTGCCAGTGTGCGTTTTGACAAGGACACAGGGGAACACTCCCATGTAATGCAGAGTGAAAGTATTTGGAAATAAAGCACCCCACAAGTCACATTCCCTACCTGACCCATCTTTAAGAATTCAGCAGTACATGGCACTTTACAAATCAGGCTCTGATAATCCCAGTTTGGATTAAACTACTGAATCCTTTCTGTTTATTCTGCAGGTGCAATCTGCCTGTTTAGGAGTCTCAGGAATTGAAAAAGTTCCCAGACTAAATGCTGCTGTGCTTGCCTTCCTGAGTCTAGCAGGGATTTCTTGTTTTATTCAGTTCACAGATGCAACCAAAAAAGGAAAGAAAGGAGAAGTCCTACCTTTTAGGTTTAGTTTCTCAATAGGTTCTCCCTGTGCAGATTCCTTGTTTTTAAAATAAGATATTGAAGTGTCTCTGAAGACAAACCAATATGTCTTGATAGCTTTGAGTGCCAGCTTCTTGGGCCTACCAGAAAAAAAGAAATCCCATTGGTTTATACCACCACATACAAAGTGTTAAGTCCCTCACACATATTACAGAACCTCTGAAATTCAAGGTCATACCCATGGCTTTGGCTGGGTTACTCACCCCTGTGTCAGTGAGGGGGTAGGAAATGCCTGGATCCAATTAAAGTTATCCCAGGTATGGATGTGGTTTTTACTCCAGATTTTAGCTGAATCTGATCTATGATTTTTCTAATTTTTTTTCCTTCTATTACTAATCAAAGCCATTCCCTTCTAACAGACTAATTTTCTTCCATGAACTCAGTAACACAAATGTAACCCCTGATTTGTTAATATGAATTGGCATCAGTTTTTCATAACTCCTTATCTTGAATATCTGCACCCATAAAACCAACTTGTATTCATTGTAGGGAAGCAGAGACCATCTTTTTTGGCTTAATCCGAATAATATCTAACACAACAAAATTCTATTCCTTCACTAAGTTTATAGAAGCTTTGTAGCCCTCCAGGAGAGAAAACCAGAGGTATTAGCACTACTTGAGTAGAGAAATACTTCACAGCTAGTGACAAAGGTCATCAATGAAGTGAGAAAGAAGAAAAAAGAAAAAAAAATCCAGTATTTCCCTTTAAATCTAAGATGATGATATAAAAAGCATAGAACTAGCTGGAGAACAGTAATATATTATATATACCCTTATTATATATACCTTCAGACCTTTTCTAAAAATCCTAGTTTAGAACCTTTTCTAGAAAATGGCAATTTTAAAATTTAAATTTAAAAAACTCAGATTTTCAAACCTACCAAATAATTTGGCTTTTAGTTTTCCAATACATTGGTATTCTTCAAAAATAAGGGACTATAACTTTTTTTAGACAGATAAAATTATTTTTCTGTCCCTAAAGAAGTTGCTGAAAACTTTGTAGGAAGCTTTTTCTTGTTGTTTTTGAAAAAAATACTGCAATTCTCCACAATACTGTCCCCACGTGAAAGCAGCATTTACTGTGGTGCATACTGTGAATAAATAGGAATAAAAGTTCACCGTATGAACAGTCAGCAGTAGGACAAGCACAGCTTTGCATTCAGGTTTATTAATCAAATAATTATAACCACAAAGTGGTGGTGTTCCTTTAAAGAAATGTTTTACACCCTACCTGGATTCTACAAGATAGGAACTTGTTCATGATGAAAAATAACTGATAAATGTCTATAAGAGGAAACTGCTCTACTGCTGGGGAAAAACAAACAACCCATTGTTAAAAGCCTTAATTCCCTTTCATCTTAAGCCACCTTAATAATAAGAATGTCAAATAAAATTCCAAATTGGAAATTAATAATTAACAATTGTTAGCAGTTAACAAGTTAAAATTTTTCAGATGCAGTTTTCAGTTCCCAGATTAAAAATACCATCTGCCAACAGAATGAATCTGATAAATATTTGTACAACAGAACACTTTATCTTTCTAAAACACAAAGACTGTTTTGTGATAAAAGGCATTACAGACTTGAGGTCTCCACAGTCATTTAAATCACCCATAAATCAAGATATTATAATGGGATCACAGAAACTCATGGGGAATTATAAGGTAGATTTGGGTTGTGAGCTGTAAAACCTGCCTGCAGAGGCACATGGCAGAACAAAGGAGCACATGGCGGCACACTGAGGCTGCTCTGCACCGGGCCCTGGGGGCAGGAGGTGTCACACGCAGAGCCCTACGGAGTGTGGTGCTGATGTGGCAACACGGGATAGGTCCCACCATGTAAGGAAATAGTGTGCCTTGGAAAGGTGGATAAAACCAGCTCACTCCTTTGAATAAACGATTCAGGTGCCCTGCCGGTCTGGGTCCGAGATTCAGTCGCTGACAGAAACTCATTTTGGTATTAGAAAAAACAGACTCGGTGTTTGGTTAGAAAGGGGTAATTTGAATTTGGTTTTTTCTTTTGTTTAAAAAATACATTCCCTGGGGTTACTTTCAGAAATTCTTCTCAGGGAGAACAGTAATTTTCTTCTAGTTTTTTACTGGCAAAAAGAAGAGGTAAATGTGATTGAAAGTAAAACCGTAGGCTCTTTTGTTTAGAGACGATGACTGATGAGTATTAGGAAATAAAAAGAGCAGGGTCTTTTAATAAGCACAAGTATAGCTACACAGCATCCCAGGAGCTGGAAAGACTCGCCAAGGAACACTGTCAGAAGCAGGAAGAGAAAGACTGGAAGAGAATTTTAGGCTGGTTAGACCTATCTGGGGTATTTGTCCATTTATAACTGTCAGATCTACTGTTAGATTAGAACAAAAAACTCAAGAGATCTCTTGTAAGGTTAAGCTTTTTGTTTTGTATGTTTTAATTTTCACAACTCACCTAACTAGCTTGAGATTATCAGCAAGTTTCGGGATGTCTGTGATGTCCTCCTATCAGGAATAATTAGGAATAATTTTAGTTCAATGCACTCTGTAACCAACTGTTTTAAAAAACCAAGGACCAGGAAGGCTCATCACAGTCAACAGGTTTGGCACAGCAAAAGGAATTCTGGGATCCCAAAGGACCTACCAAAATGTTACTTTTGTTTCCACCTTCCAGTGTCACTTCCAGATTGGAAAGGGCAGCTTCTACTTCATCTACTTCGGATTCACAGGTGGAATCTTGTGTCTCTGATGATAATGATAACTTGCTTACATGATACTAAAATGAAACAGCAATATCCAATAGTCAGTACATCAATTATCACACACAATCAGTGTTTGAAAACAGGCCCTTTGTTCTCCTGAGTCATGGACAACTGTGTGAAGTTCTGCAGGAATTAGGGGGTTTTCCCAAACAAAGAGTCATGTCCACTGTGACTCCTATCAGTGCAATGGCTGATAATGGTTTCCTATTTTAATTATCAGTGTTTGTATTCCTTTGCTGAATAATTGTCCCTGATCTGGGAGGCTGACTCGGTGCTACGTTTGGATCCCTAGTCCTGCCATCCATACCAGGTGGAAACTTAGAAGCAAGGTTCTCTGGTGTTCTGCAGTGACAGGCTGTGAATTTTTGGCAGCTCCATTTACATTTAAAAGGAAAGAACTCATTATTAATAAGGATTTGTGCTTTATTACCTATGGTGAGAGACTAAGCCATGCTCAGTCATGTTAAATTTCCATGTACTCCATAGTGTCCCTATCTTCAAATTGTGCTGTAGCTTTTTTCCTGTCTGTTGGGAACGTGTATATTAGAGAAATTTTCAGGAAGAAGAGGTGAATGGATGGTGGCTGGTATGGGAAGCAACACTTCATACAAATACTGATATCAAAGTTATATTCCAGGTGCAGGTAATGTTAGTAAATGGTTCCAGAATTGTTTGAATAATGGTGTTACTGCTGCTACTGAGTTTAGTTGCTTTGGCTGACAGATGTTGCTGATTGTTTCTCACCAGAGGAGCAGACCCTCAATCCAAGCAGAGCTCCTGGCCTGGGCTCTATCCTAGTCTTGTCCTAACCTGTGCCTGCCTCTTGAGGGAACAGGTTTTGCAACTTGGCTCAAGTACGTGCCTGTAGCGCAGCGAAGATGAGCATTTCTTCCTCCGTGCAATCGATCTCCTCCAACAGGATGGCCCAGCGGGCTTGTTCGTATATTTGGTTGATTCGCACTGCATCGTACTGTAGGAAAGAGCAAACACTGCTCGTAAGTGACCTCCGAGGCACAGACTCCAACCAGCTGCAGCTGATAGCGCTGTTCAGCACTGGGCTGAACCACAGTGGTTGTTTCCTTCCTCCTCCCACCTCTGCCACGTTCCCCTCCTTGTCTTGTACCAACTCATGTGATTGTGTGCATGGTCCCAGGCCTTGCTGAGCCAACAGAAAACCAACCAGGAACCTCTGGCTGAGGCAGAAGGTGAGACTCTGACATCCGCTTTTGAGGCAGGAAGCCTTGGACTGGTGTAACTGAGACATGAAACCACACTGGGAGAGTGAAAATCACGTGACATGGCTGACTCGATTGTGACCTGCAGAATTCTCTTGTTCCTCATTTCCTTTCTTCTGCTCTCAGCTTTTTCAGTTCTGGTTCTGTCTTTGCACTGGCTTGACATTTGCCAGATCTACTTTAATTCACTATCTGGTTTTTGGATACTTGGTTAATAAGCTGAAGTGAGTCAGAAATATTCAAGCCCCAGAGCTGGCGAAATGTAGGTGATGGGAAGGTAAACCTTGGAGTATGACCTCTCCCAGCAGAGGTGAGATATTAGGTTGCCTGAAGCTCTTTTGGGTAATTTCATCCTATGGCTCTGGGGCTGGCTGGGGGAAAGAAGGGAAATGTTTGGGCTGCTGAAGTTCAGACATGTACTTGGATTTTAGCGGGGGTGGCATTTCACCCAAAAACATGCCAGATAAACTGGAAAGTGCCCTGATTTCTTCTGAGGGCTTCAGCCCAGAAAAGCTGTGAAATTCAGTGAGGGCAGTGCAACATAAATGTCATTTTAAAGCCCAATTTCAAAACCAGGACTCATTACATCATTTAGAATGCTGCAGGTCTAGTTTTCCCCTTAATTTTTCCTGTTAAAACAGATGCAGAAAATAAACCAGCCCCTCTGGAAATAGGGATACTGTTTCTGTGCTCTTCAGATCCCATCTTTATATTTAAGATCTTCTTTCATATGAGGAACAGTGATTCAGTGTCCAGAGGGTAAAAGTGCAGCTGTAGCTGAGGAGAAGAAGCTGGATTTGATCTCTGAAGGGCTTGTTACAGATCCTAGCTAAAATCCTATATATAGCTATATATATGCTATATTACTGTATAGCTCCTTGACATGAAAGGAGGCAAACAATGAATAGCAATAAAAGCAAGGCTCTTACTTTTGGATTCAAATCAAAGAAAGTGTAATATTTGAAGCGTAGAAGAAGTTGATCTTCCTCCAGAACACCTTGTTCCATAAGCGATCGAGATGAATCCAGCCAGCTGTGGAAGAAGACAACCCACAGATTCATCTGTACAGGAAAAACCATCACACCTGCAGAGCTCCAGTGCAATTGTGAAACAAAAGTGGGAACAAACAGCTCTAATTCCTCTAAATCCAGGGAAAATTCATGTAACTCAAGAAGGTGGAGCATTCATACAGACTCCCAACTTCCATTCTCTGTGTATATACAATAAGCAACATTTAATTGTGCAGAACTCAGTCACCTATTTAACGCAAAATTATTGAACCTATCCTCGTCTCTTTCCACCGTCTACTTAAAGCCTTTGGAGTTTGCCATCCAAACTGTCCTTTAGCTGTGCCCACCCACAGTGCTCAACTGAACTTACCTTTGTCTAACAACAGACTTTAGTCCAGAGCCTGCACAATGACATCACTGATCATTTCAAAACAAAAGGATCTCAGGAGAGGCACCTTACCCTGCGTTGAGTTTGGCTTTGTCAGCCAAAGTCCGTGGCTGGTACATCTCCGCCAGCGTCTCCGGAGAACAGGTGGGGTGACTGAGGGCCAGGATGCTGCAGTTCTGCTCAGTCGCGGAACTGTCACTGAACCAAGTAATTGTTGAAGAAGCTGGTGAGCCACTGACAGGATCATAAATGGGTGTCATGGTTTTACTGTATAAACCTGGATTGGCTGCAAGTTAAGAGCACAACGTTATTCCCATGAAAACGGGTCTTGTCCACCACTTTCCATCATAACAACTGAACCCTTTTCTTTCAACAGTCTCCTATCTCTGCTGTTTCCAGCTGGCCTTGTCCTTTCACAGGTGAGGTGACCTCAGGGACAGAAATGCTCTTTCCTGCTCTGTGAGATCTCAGTTGTGCTGGACATGGGAAACACATCCTTTTAAGCCTTTATTCCTCATTTTCCTTGCAGGTTGCCAAATTTCATGAATATTTTAAGTGTGGTCCCTCATTTACAAAGGGCAGCAGCACATCCTGTGTGCTGTTTTCTAGTGTGGCCTTTCTCGTATCAAGGGAAAGGAAAACATTTTTAGAGACAACAGGAAAATACTGACATATTGGAGATTTCTTGACTGATTTCAGGCCCACTGTGTCTCTGAGACCATCCTACACGAAACCAGCCTCTCTGGGCTCAATTGCGTAACAAAGAATTTCTTCCTCATTTTGACTTTTAGTCAGAACAATAAAATCATATTGATTTTTCATTACCTGGTAATCCAGAACTCACTGGAGAGTTGCACAGGTTTAAGATATCTTCTGTAGCTGGTTCTTTGCTGTTCTTGTCTTTTTTCTTTTTCTTTTTGAGTGTGCCTTCTGATTGCTTCAACAAAGAGAGTTCTTCTGGCCGTCTGATATCTACATTGACAGTTTAGGAAGTGAAGCAAGATGATTACATCCAAAAGAGCACCCGTGGTTGGTAACGGCATTTCAGGAAGCTTCATGTTGCAATCTGAATTTGAATTTTATTTTTAGCAGGTTGAAAGTAGTAGCTGTGGAAAATCCACAAATTCTATAACAAGGCTAAAGACTTTGGGCTGTGAGAGTGAGTTTGGACAGGATTTAAATCTACTTTTGTAGGAAGTGTAACTGCCTTTTAGAATGCCAGGAGAAGGCTCTTTCTCCCTAACAGCTCTGCAGTCACCTATGAGCATCATAACCTCTGTGAAATACCTAAATTATGAATAAGCAAGAACCACTGTAATTGAGGTTCATGCCTTTTATTACTCACTGTATTTCTCATACAAGATTCTGTCTTGGTTCTCACTGTTCTCTAATGCACTTCTAATTCAGACAGGTATTCCCAGTCACAAATGTGGCACATCATTTCTGAAAAACACTTTTACCCTGGAGTAAGCAAAGATATTTTTGACAATATTCACGTATTCAAAGTAACAGTGTTTCTGCACTGACTCAATCTGGAGGGAAAATGTAGGTAAGAATATTTAATTTGGCCAAATGGCAGTTGAACAATTATGGCATCATTATATCAGAGCTGTTAGGTATAATAAAGACACTACACCTTTCACAATCCACTGCTAGGAGATAAAATTGAAAGTGGATCAATATGAGGCAGTAAATTCCTTCTGAAGATGAGTATGTTAATGGGCTAAACTTTGAACATCTAAATTAAGATGAAGAATTTAATCACAATTTTACCCTAAACCAAATGGATTTTGAAAACTGCTTGCAGACTCAACTGATTTCTGCTGATCACAGGCACACCTCTGGCATGCTCCAAACCCTCTACTTGGAAATGCTCTGTTATTGGAAAGGGTAGAGACTTGGGGACTTGGTGCTGTGAGACATTCATGGGCTGGGGTGGGCTTGTTAGGTATGCCCTGACCTGAACATCTAGAAGTTTTGAACATTTGAAACATGCTACTTCTGAAGTGAACACATATAACAGCTAGGCAGAGTAGAATCATTAATGCTAATGAAAATAGGTGATAAATCAGTTGACACCTGTAAAATTGCCTATGGTGAAAGCTGGTGTAGGACATTGATAATCTCAAGCTCCTAGTCAATGGCACAGAATAATCAGGACCAAGTCCTGCTCCAGGAAGACAAGGATTCCTAGAAATCTGCCAGCTTTGACTATCCAGTACTCCTGCAGCTTGTGGGACACATTCCTGACAATGCTTGCATCAGTTATCACAGAGGCTGAGAACCACTGACATGCACTGCCTACCAAACCCCCCCAAAATCTGTCTCAAACTTCTCTTTGAGCTAAACAGTTTTGTGAGGAAGGACTTCACATCAAAACAAAGTCACCCAATGAAATGCTCCAACTTAGTTACCAGTGGAGATTTATCTTTACTTACTGAGCATTTTGCAGATGTCACTGACAGCTCTGAACACCATGGAAGAGAAGCTGACTTTCAGTCTCACAGTCTTCATGTTTGGCAAGCGAAGCCGCAGCATTTTGTGCTGAGTAGTAAAGACCAGCTTAGCATCTGCCTGCACTCCGTATTTATCTAGCGTCCAGTGGGTTTTCAGAAGCCAACATTTTTTTTGCTCCCACCAAAAAGCATAGTCTGACCAGTCTTGTGCTATTTCTAGGAAAATACAAAATGGTTATCAATAAACTATGGAGCAAATATACGAAACACTTGGTTTGGAAACAGGTCTCTGCAAACAGGAATATTTATTTAGATTAAAGCAGCAACTACAGGTCCCAAGACCCTGTTTGCTGAATTCTTGTGGCAGTCACTGGGAACTAACTTCGTTTTCCCTGGAGAGCTAACCTAGGTGCTGACTGTGGCACTGCCTTAGTCTTGTGGATATCCACAGGGAAAGAGCATCTCCTGAATCTGGAGCTATACATGGTACAATGCTGTTGGGATTGTGTTGGCATAGGAACAAACAACAAGGGTACCCACTCCACAACTTGTCAGTGCAAGCTGAAAATCCTCCCACAAAATCTCCTGTGCACCCAGATGGGCACAAGCTCTTCCACAGCCTCCTGGCAGCAGCACCTGAGCAGCTCATCTGGAGAGTGTTAAGAGCCAGTTTCCAGTCCATGGAAGTCTTGGTTGCACACAGCTAGGTAGCGGCACATGCACAAGGAAAGAGATAAAGTATTGCTGCTCTCAGTTCCATGGGAATTGCAAGGTTAGATGACTTCCCAGATGTCAGGGTGGAGCAGCAGATAAAGCTTCTGTGTGATCTTGGTCAAGCTGTTTCAGTCTTTGCATCAATCCTTGTTCCTCATCAGCTCCACAGGCAGAGGCTATTCCTCAGCCTGTCCATAACACAGCAGAGCCCTGTCCTGTTTTGGAGTTTTCTTTTGTGTCTCAAGAGAGCTGCTGGCACAAATCAGTTACAGATTTGCTTTAAATATTAATATAGAAAGCTTTTCACACCAGTTGAGCATTTTAAGAAAATAGTGTGAAAAATTAGCCTTCTGACCCCGTGGAAACTCTGGCTACCATCAGTTTCCGGCTGAACCGTGTAAGTGTGCAGAGAGGGTGACAGAAGTGATCAGAGATTTTCTTCCTGTGCTCACTTGCTCCCTGTACACAGGGTATTTTACTTTTCATTTCCTGACTTTGACTCAGCCAGTCTTGGCTTTTCCTGGCTCTTCCCAGCTGGATGTACACAATGGACAACATGGCTCAGATTTAGGCTAGAATGCCACAAGAGCACAGGAAACAGTAACTTCTGAAGTGCCTTTAACAACAACTCCTGTCTCTGACTGCCACGGGTGATAAAGAGGGTATCACCCACCTCTCCTGCCCCCCAAACCACACACCTATAACATCTGTCTGAAGAGGGAGTTGAATAGCTAGCCTGGTTTAATTATTTTTGTCTAACTGAAAGGCAAACCCAAAGTTTTGTTGGCACTATGGTAACACAGGGGCCTTAGCAACAGAGGGTGGAACGTAGGGAGGGGTTCTGACCACAAAACATCCTGAGTTTGAGAACCTCCACGCTCTGTGCCATGACACAGATGTGAGGCAGTGCCTTTTAAAAACCAACAGAAGTCTTTCTTTGTAGAGGGAAAGCTACACATATTATTTAGTAACACTGTATAAATTAAACAGGTCTTTACTCACTGATTTTTTCTACTAATTTCAGCATCAGTCCTCCGACATGAAGGTCCCCTGTGACCTGTAGTGGGAATTCCTTTTCTGCATCTTCATATTGATGATCAACTCTCAGCAAGAGGTCCCAGGTGTGAGACCCATATTCAGTTGAGGAAGCCATCCTGGGAAAGGTCTGTGTAAGCTCTGCAAAAGCAAACCAACCAACCAAACAGGGTGTTTTTACTCCACTCTCTGAAACAAATGTATTTCTCCATAGTCTCAACATTGTTCCATGCTGCCAGGACTTCGCAGCGGCCTTGGCTGGAACTTCAGAGGTGTTATCTTGCTACCTCTGAACTAGACTCTGCTCTTGTGATTGCTCTTGCAGGATAGGCATGTGGGATTTTTTGGTTTTATTCTGATTTTGCCACAGCCCCAACCCAGATGCCTCCATTTGGATAGAGATAGCTCAGTTTTAGCTGGGTTTGCCCACCAAACAGTGCTAATCTGCCAGCCTGGACACTGTAAAGCCTGCAGCTGTGGGTGGGAGCTGCTTTGGCAATCTGTCCAGTGAACAAAGGCATTTTGTTGACTTGTACACTTAGGGCTGTAATTTTCACTGCAAATCAAAGTTTACACTTGCAGTTCTGCCAGCTTGCTCCCATGGGACCAAATCCAGAGAGTAGTTTTACCTATTTGGGTAGATACAAGGGGAGACAAATAACTTCAGTGGCTCTCTGCCAGCATTATCCAGGCACAGATCTGCAGTTCCTGCTGACTTGCACAGGGATGTAGGCACATGTCATTCTCAGCAGGGTGAATCGCCTGAGATCCCACCAAGCTCCTGCCAGGACAGGTGAACAGTAATCATGCCAACCCAAACTAGAGAAGATGCTCCAAGTAGAAGCTTTGGTTATCATCAGCTGAGTTCTGCTGAAGAAAGAGCTTGTAGGTATAAGGTAACTGATGCTGCCAGCAGGATTTGTGATATTTAACCAGTGGGAGAAGGTACCACATCAGCTCTCTGTCCTGAAACAAGCCTTTGCAGTTGAGGCTTAGGCACTAAAATGGATGAATTCCATTTATCGCAAACTTTCAGCAATACACGAGAACCCAGGTCACAGACTCTGCTGGAGGGGCCCCACACAGACTGCCTCTAACATAAAAAATAACTAAGCCAGCAGGGATGTAACAACGTTACAGGCTGTTGTAGAACTTCTTAAAAACAAGTATTTAGTAATTTAGAACCTGATGTCAACCCCACTGATACAAAATTTGTCATCAAAGGGATAATAGAGATGAGGTGGTAATGACAAAGCTGACTAATAAGGAAAAGTCATTCCAAACATAAAGGCAATGAAAGCGTATGTGTTAAAGATTAGATGGATTTCCCCTTAAACAAATGACATTATAAATGAATAATCTGACCAGCTCAAAGCCATCCTTTTAGAGGGAAGTCACCTTACGAGCGAGTTTCACTGGGATGGGGCTGGGAGTCTGCCCTGAAGTTCCAAAATTACGGACACATATAGAGAGCCTGAAGTAAGAAAACTGCAGCTTCATAACTATATGACTCCAAGAGGCCAATTTACACTATGGAACAAGCACTGTTGTTAACTGGGTTCTTGCATGTGCCAGCCTACACCTTTACACCAAACAGTTACTAAACCAACAAGGGTTGATACTTATCCAAGAAGTTTTCTTGGCTTGCCTTGGTAAATAAAGGTATTGTGTTGGACACTGGGCACACTGGCTTTCCTGCCTCTGGGATAAAGGATTTTGAATTTGTGCTGCTGTGTGCCACATGGCTTTACAAGCTTAGGTATGCATTAGACCAGGGGTTACTTGTGGAGGAAAAGGCCCGTGGCTCTCCTAAAGCAGTCAAGACCCAGCTCCTGAGATGGTCTACCAGGCAGGTGAAGCTTTCAGCACAAATGAAGTACAAGGTGCACAGAACAGCTGTCGTTGCAACGTATTCATAGCAAAACACAAATCCTGGCTTCAGAAAAGTCAAAATGCCCCTAGTTATGCTCCTAAGCATCAATAAACAACTTCAAAAATAATCCATGGCCAAAGGATGAGAACTATGTGATTTTATTTCAGGAGCACAGGGGTGCAATCTGGCAGATGAACTCTACTTTTGCCCACCCTTGTTCCATTATAAACCATTATTGTTACAGAAAAGCAGCACTGCTTGTGGGCCAGTGAAAACACTGAGGAGCTGATGTGGATTTTTTTGGGTGTCGTTTTAAATTTGGTTTCGCTTCCCAATCTAATTCTGCACACAAATGCCTGTGCTGACATGGGTGAAAATGAGCAGCCCAAGGGGTGGGTGAAACCCTTTCTTTCACTGGCTTGGAAAACCATGGCCTCAGTGCACTAATCCTGGCACTCCATCATTCCCTAAAGCCGCTCACTTCCCCACTTCCTCTTCAAACCAGGAGGTTTCAGTTTGAAGATATGGCAACACAAACACTTGTAAATCTACTGGAGTACGCTGCACAAACAAAGCCTGGTCTCCAAAGCGCGGCAAGCAAAGCAACGAGGACAATGAACCCCTCAGTATTAAACCTCAACCAAACCCAAACTGTCAGGGCTCCACATCTTACAGCCTTCAGGTCAAGCCTGGATCTGCTCGGGAATGCACCCCTGCTCCTGGGCTCCACGTGGGAGCTGCAAGGCCTGGCACGGGTGGATCAAACAGGCCAGAAACTTGTCCTCAGGCTACTGTTTTCTCCACTCGGGATTTCTACTGTGCATTTTGGTCAACCCAGCTATCAAAAAGCAGCAATGGCTCTACAGATCGAGCTCTCCGCAGATTTTAGCCCTTACAGCCCCAAACTTCAAACGCTGAGTGGGGATGAAGAAGGACGCGAATCGTGCTGGAGTAACGTGCTAACGACCGGGGGTTACGGCCAAGAGGGGTGAAACGATGTTTCCCGAAGTATCCCTCGGGCTGGCGGTGCCCGGCGCAGCTCGGAGGGTGCCGGGGGCCCGAGCTGCAGCGCCCACGGCAGCGCCCCTTCCACTTTGAGGAAGTGCTGGGCGGCAGCGGCCCCGCGGAGGAGGTGCCCGCGGGGGCCCGGAGTGCGCCGAACAGCAGCGAAAAGGGCTGTAAAAAGCCGAAACAATCCCGGGCTGTCGGGCACTCCCGCCCCGGCCCCGCCGCAGGTGCCGCGGGGCAGCGCAGAGCCGCCCGCAGAGCCGTCCCGGGCCGGGCCGGGGTCGCTCCGGCATCGCCCCGCGCTCCTCACCTGCGGTCCCCGCCGGCAGCGCTCCCCTCGCCTCCCGCGCCCTTCGCCGCCACCTGGCCTCTGAGAGACGGCGAGGGGAGGAGCGGCACCCCCGGGGGAGGCGGCCCTTCCTCCCTTCCCCTTCCCTCCGCCCGCTCGCGGTGGGAGAAGGCGGCGAGGAGCGCTGTCCGTCCCGGCGGCTACTCAGGCTCACCCGCCCGCATGCTGCCCAGAGACAACACCTCATCGATGACCGCAGGCCATCGAGCAGCTTCAGGTGTTGCTTTTAGAGGTCTGAGGCTATCCGGAGAATATCAGTTCCGAGGGTGCAATGGCAAAGAACAGAAAGATGTGTTTGTGAGGTGGGGATGTGTTAGAAGAGGCACAGAATAAAAGTGGATTGAACGGACAGGAAATGGGCAAAAGCTTCTCCATGAGCCAGATTTCTGCAAAAAGTCTTTCTTGCCTTTAACTTTTGACTTGCTCGGTGGTACAGTGACAAGGTAAAGCACAGTGGAAAAACCAAACCCATGACAGAAAAGAGAAACTGAGAGAATAAAGGAAAAAATTCTTTCAGATTAAATTCATATCCTGGAAAAAGACTGCAGAGATATAAAGGATGAATCTTTGACACGCTATGGGCAACAAATAGTTAATCTCATGAGCACAACACAGCTATGAAGTTGTCAAACCACAGATAATAATCACAGGATATTTGCTCCCCTAGGCTCGCTCGCTCCCTGAGCTGCTCTGATCATGCTCATCTCTTTAGATTGTCTGTGCATGCACTCGTCATATCAGACAACCTCGGAGACAGGAACTTGAAATCTTATGAAGACTTTCAGAGCTTTCTGTCACCTGAGGGCACACAGAGGTCTTTAATCATTCCAGCCAGACCCAGCTGGGACCAATTTCAGGCATTCTCATTAAGCTTGGGGTGGGTGAGTGTTTGGTTCTTGCCTGAGTCCATGTGGAGTAACTCTACTTTTGCTGCTCCTTAGTGCTGTCTTGATTCAGTGGCCTTTTAGGTCTTTGTAGAGCAGTTTGGTAAGCTACCTGCTTATTGTTTTTTAAAGAAAGGTACCTATGCAGATGAGCAAGTAACTTTGCATGAAAAAGACCATGGGGTAATATAAAATTCAGATTTGAATTGCTTTCAGTAGTTGGAAAAGCAATCGTAAAAATTTGAATAGTTGTTTTTGGGTGAGAATATCCTGATGTGTGCTCCACAACTACACGAGCATTTACTTTTACTGGTTACTTTTACATCTGAGCCCTTACTTATGGGATGTAAAAGTAAGTTTAGGATGTAAAACTAAGAAGCTTTTCCTGGTGCTCCATTCAGCCTAAGCAGAGATATGATGCAGAGGTCCAGGGAAACTTGTAAACAGCTAAGCCTGCTGCTTAGAAACACTTGGTTTGGTTTTGTTGTCTAAACAAATAAAGCAAAATCACAAACTCTTGATCAAACTGAGAAAAAATGGTGCTTGGGATATAATCAATAAAAGCAAAGATGGTTGTCAGGCCAGTCAATAAACATTGACTCCTATCACTAGGCTGGTCTAAATCCTGACCTCTTCTGAGTTTAAGCACTATTTCCCCCCCCCTCCCCAGTTGCCTGTGAATAACTAACTTGAGAGAAGAGTCTGTAGAGTTTGATGTCAGCCTTGTCCTGCTGTGCCAGGAGGACAGGGGCTCATGCTCCTTCTGAACTGCTCTGGGACTGCTCTGTCACCCATCTGCCAGATCCCTTGGAGAGGGAAATGCACTTGCTGTATGCTGGAAGAGCTGGATGAAGAAAAAAAAGATCTGGGAAAAAAGCCAGAAGACAGAGAGGTTGGGGTTAGTTCTCTGTGAATCTAGCATGAAGTGTTGCAAGAAGATAGGTGGATTTTCAGTCAACACTGCCTCAGCATTTGAGGCAGTGATAGTTCACCTCTGAGGAGCTGCAAAGGTCAGGAATGTTTTGGAGGCAGTGTGTTCATTTTCAATCATCTCTCAAGAGGCTGAGGAAATCAGATTTGAAGAGCTGTAATTCTCTCATCCTTTGGGATGGTGAGCGGGGAAAACCGTAATGGAGTAGCAACTTTTCCAGAGTTCCCATGGAAAAGGGTAGGAAATGAAACCTCCCTTTGCAGCTTCTTAATCAGTTTATATGCTAAAAGCCTCCTTTAGTCAAGAATGAGGCTTACTGGATATAGGTACTCTTAATTTATTCTTGCAGTCACTCAGTTAAGGCTGAATGTGATCTGTTTAGAGTTTGATTCATTTTCCAAAGGGACTACTAAATACCTATAGCTGAGAGGCTCTTAGTAGACAAATGTATGTTTTTGGGAGCATGAGGAAGTAACATGACAAAGACAGAATAATAAATACTGAATTTTTTTGTAAAATGTGTATTTCTTTTTCCAATATACTTTTAATAGCTTCTCTGTACTTTTCCTAGGCCAGCATTATAAATTATCACCAGGTGATAATTTAATCATGTAAGACTGGCTCTGTTGTTGTGTCAATGCTCTTGTAAACAAACATGAGGTCTGGAGAAATGTCTTTTATTCATAGGTCTCTGTATTTCTGTTATGGTTTTTCCTTAACTATCGGAAAAAAATGCTCAGTGTTTAACTTTGGGTACTGTTGGGGTCACCTCAGTTTGTGATGTATCGGTTTTCTGAATTCCCATTCCTCTCCAACTTGCCTTACATAGATTCTCTTTGCATTCTCCATGCAATAGCTGTAATACTTCCTCCTTCTCCATAAGCAGCATTTCCCACTTGGGGTTTGCCAGGCTGCATCAAAAGTGGATCTAGAGCAGAGCCACGGGGGGATGGGGAACAGCAGCAATTTGTTGCAAGTGCTTCATTTCCCCCAAGTCTCTTTAGACACTGATTCACTTCAGCTTTTCCAAGGAACTACTTGTGGGAGTGCCAAGAGTTTGGAGGGCAGTTGGTGAGCTCTCAGTATAGCAAAAGTTACATAAAGAAGTCTGTAAAATATTTAAATGCTCCTGCAAGTACCTGGCACTTGTAAATTTACTAAAGCCTTGAAGAAGCTACCGTTGCTGTGCTGAGTGTCTGGGCTTAACTTGCAGGTGAAGACTAAAGCTGAGGAGAGAACATCGGTGCCATGTTCTCATATCCTATAGCTGGTCAATGGAGTGCTTTCTTCATGCAACGGCATCAAAACCACAGAGGGGAGATGTACAAGGGTGGTGCCCTCTCTCCCCGTGGAGAATTTGTTATTTTGTGATTTTGCTGAAATCTACGCCTGGCAGGCAGATGATTTTTGTTGTCTGAAATACAAGTATTTTCCACTTGTTGTAGGCAAAAAAGTTAAGTGTGTATCTCTGTGCCCCCCCCGTTACTGATGAAGAAATTAATCAATGCAAACCCTGGCATGAGCACCAGGCAGTAGTGACAAAGCTGTTGAGAAAAGCTGATCTGTACCACAGAGGGTCTTCATGTTGAAAATCTGCTCTCTGATAAATGTGCATAGATGAGAGGTGGCAATACTTTATCTTTTGGTATCCCTTGGCTGTACTGCTTGTCAGTGACACTAGCAGCCATGGTCTAAATACCTGAAGTTTTAAGAAAATTCAACTCCCAATGTAAGTCCTGTAAGTGGTACCTGGATTAAGAGGAACAATAAAACCCCCCTCAATCTTGCTCTTGGTTTAGAGGAGAGTAGAAGCTGCTGTTGCAGATCTGAACTGGAGTCTGAGGCTGATGCATTGGGGTGGCCCGTGGTACAGAACTGACAGCACTGACCCATAATGAGTCAAGCTCAAAAAGGGCGTCTCTGTGTCCCACCCTCTGCGTATTGGGACTTCCGGGGGTTTTAACAGTCTCCTTTCTGTCTCTGCCTGTCTCATGCTTGAAAAGCACCTCATAGTGAAACACTTCTCTACTTGGTTCAGAGGGTGAGTCACTTAGCAGTGCTACCAAAACCCCCTTCCCTGTGAGGAACTGGGAAGGGTGAGAGGAAGGGATCAGACCAGACCAAGGAGGGAAGTGCCCGAAAAGGACCATAACAGTGTGCATGTTCCCCAGACAGCTGACTGATGACACAGACCTCTCTCATGCTGCTTTCAGCTGAAGCAATGAACCTTTGCAAAGCTATAGTTGCAAACAGAACTGTTTTTTCATGACCAAGGATGAACTCATCCTACTATTCAGCCTTTTTACCTTCCTTCAGTCTGGTGGTAGAGCAGAAAAGTGGTGGTTTAGACTGTCTTTTAGGCTTTTAAAAAAGTGTGTCTTGGTTGTCAAATGTGTTATGTAGCGTAAGACTTACAGAAATTCTTGGTATTACCTTTTCTGTGCTCCTACAAGTCAGGGCCACAAGGAGGTGGTACCAAGCTAAACTTGAAAATTTTCCGCTTAAATATGTATCTACATGGTTAATTAAAGGAAATACATTTTCCTTCTCCACCCTTGGAGCCCAAGCACCTGCTGTGAGGTTGTAAAAGTTATGAGTTAAAAGTTGTTATGCCTGTGTACATAAAATTTAAAGGCTACAAGAGACAGCATTCTATCAAAGGGTGGCCAGTGGGTTGAGTCTGTGCTGCTACTATGTGGTGATTCTTGTAGATCCTGTGTCATGTCTGATGGAGATGTCTTGCAACTGTACTCTCAGCTGTAGGACCAAGTGAAGAAAGAGCCTCAAAGGCAAACATAGGATTTGGTACCATCCTTTCCTAAACAGGAGTGAGAAAGGCTGGGTTCAAAATAATTGTCTGATTACATGCTGTTATTATAACTATTTTCTTTAGGATACTGTTTTTCAGTTGGAGAGACACTCTGAGATATTATCTGAAGCTGATTGAGGCTATTTGGATGGGAGCTTTTAAGATAAATAGACTCACCTTTGTTTGACCTCTTCAGTTTAAAATTGCTCATATTGATAGTAGCCTAAGTAATTCTTCATCGTTTTTAGATGCTTTAAATATAACAGCTGTACTTACAAGACCTAAATGAAACTGAAAGTTCTGTGTCTGTGCAGATGAACTAAAGATAGTCTTTTGCCCGAGGACAGTGAAGCTGAAGTGGGGGGCAGAGTGGAACTGCTCGGGGTAAAAGTGGCCTCACTCCATTCCCAGAAAAAGCAGAATGACTGGAGATTGCAGAGTGGCTCTGTTGTAAATCAGCTGTTTCTGAGCCACAGGTGGCAGAGGCAGAGTTGTACAGGTGTCCCCTACTCCAGCCCTCGGCTCTGGGTCAGTCCGGTGGGAGCCGAGTGCTGCTCCCTCAGGGCAGAGTTTGGGAATACAGCCCTGAGTATCACCAGGAGTCTGTGGTGCAGGTGGGTGGGACCTGTGCTGGCTTCCAAGGAGCTCTGCCCTGTGAGCTGCTCCTGCTGTCTCCTGTCCTTTGGGCCACAGCCCTGGAGAGAGCAGAGTTGTTGCTGCAGCAGTTCTCCCTCTGCGTGGGCCACACAAGTGTGCCCTGGGGGCTGGGTTAGACATGTGCGGCTGGATTAAGTCTTGAGGGAAGAGCTCTTCCCTGCTCCCTACACCTAACTCGGTGTGGAGGAGAAGGCAGCACTGTCCGAGTTATGCAACGCATTAGCAAATTTGGGATGCTGCTGTGAAAGGGGGTTGTGCAACTTTCCTGAATGAATAATGCCTGATGAAAGCAATGCAAATGCCGTGTTGCTAAACTTGGGTTTCCATCCAAATGTGCAAATATTATTTTTTAAAATTTTTTTAAAGTGCTAGGCTCAGCCTTTTAAATACAGAATCTTTAAATAAGACTTCCCTGTGTTTATTCCTGCGCCTAAATCAGTGTCAGCCTTTTCCAGAGGGCTGAGCAGCACCTGGAGTTCCCCTAAGGCATGTGACCTGTGAAAGCTGTAGCATAATTAACACTCTGAAAAATCATGTTGCAGATTCATGTGCCTAAGGGTAGGTTTTTTCCCTTGTTTTTCCTTTTTCTCCCCCACCCATTCCAGTCTCTGGCTGGATTACCAACTCTTACGATTTTATTGTTACCCTTGTGTTAATTCATGCTTCTCAGAGCTTCCTCTCTAAAAGTCAGGCTGAACTTTGAGAACAGTGAGGAAAACCTGACAATATGGATTCAGGTGTGTACCAAACCCATTCGCAAACATTTTATTGATTATTTAAGAACTAATTTAAGGAAAACAAGGTCTTATCAGGCCACAGGTCTTTAAAAACTGGCAAAGTTTTCAAGCCTTGAAGTACTGCTTTAAATATTTCTTTAAAAATGAGCAATTTCTGAAGATGCCTTAAACAGCAGTTGTTATAATAGTGGTGTTATTTCATCTCTTCTGGCTGCGACCCAGTGTTGGGTTTCTTGCCTGGGCTTGCTGAAGGACCAGTCATTATTTTATTTGCTGTGACAGAAGAAAATTCTGATTTCTTTGTAAGACCAAGCAAGTGTTGGATACTTGAATACAGTCTTTTAACTGTGTTTCTTCAAAGTTGGGTCATGTTTATTGCTGCTTTGCCGTTAGAGCTCAGCACTGATAAAAGAGAAACTCCCCAAATGCAAACTTCTCCTTTGTCCTGACACACTGCACACAAATCCCATTGAGTTCAGCTTTTTCCTCTCTACCTGTGGCTGAATCACATCCTGTCACTCACTCACGCAGATCTGTCTGCAAGGTGTGGTCATCAGAAATACCAAGGAAGGTCCAAATGTCCCAGGCCAAGGGCTGGAAATAATTGACGTCGTGGGCCTTCCCTAAAGCCCAGCTATGCCAGGCATCCAAAGGCACTGACTCGTGCTGCTGGTAGGATACAGACTGATCACAGATTGGCTGGGGTGATACTTTCACTTGCTGGGGTTTTACATTTCCACGGGTGACGGGCAGCTGGAACGTCTGTTGCTGTAATGTCTCCAAAGCAACGCAACAGCAACGATAATAAATGACAACAACAGGGAACAGCAGCGGAAAGAAAACAATTGTGCAAGAAGCGTGAGAAGCTCTTGTGTCACGTGAGACAAGACTCCTGAAGCTGGTAACAATCCTGCCTGTGTGTGACCAGCAGATGCCACTGCAGCCCCAGGAACGGGGACCTGCAGCGGTGTAACTGCAGCACAGGGGACACCTGGTGGCTTTCTCTGCTCTCTAAGCTGATGACAGCGTGTGCCACGCCACCTGATACGAGGGGCGTACAGGGCGGACTTGGGGTAAAACCCCCTTACAGACACATTTACACGATTAACTCTTAGGGCAGAGGACACTCTTCCTGTGTTGGACTCTCTGGAATGGTTTTCCCTGAGTGTCCTGCTCGCCCTTGCCTTATGACAAAGTGAAATCCATTGTGGTGTTTTTGCTCCCGCATGAAGGTGTGCAATTAATATTTCCTCCCAGGTTACTGTTTTGGGCCCAGCAAGCACTGGAGGTTTCTGCCACAACCGGTGTGCTCGGCCTCGTATTCAGGATTTGCTAAACACTGGCTATTGCATGTTTGAAAAATTGTGTGAGCAATCTGCTTTCTTTAGTACAAAGATGGTATCTGGGAGAAAAGATCTTCCATTGTAATATTATTTAATAAAAACTAAAATTATTATAAAATTTAAAATTTATTATAAACTTCTAAAATTTAATAAAAAACCCAGGTAATTTTTTTTCCACATACATATGGGGATTTTTTTGTTCATTAGTTTGATTTTTATTTTTGTCCAGGAATAGCGAATAGCAGAAACCATGCAGTTTCTTCTGTAGTCCTAACTTTTAGGTATATAAAAAACTATTTTTTTAACCCCCCTGACTGAAGTCTGTCTGGAGCATTACCTATTTAAAAGATATTTCTTGTTACTCATATAAAACCTGTCCCCATCAGAGGCCTTAAATTGCTGGGAGAAGATTCTGGGATTAGAACTGGTGCAGCTGTACTGTACAGATGGCAGGAGAGCTGGAGGATGTGGTGGTGTCAGGGCTCTGTCGTTTGGGCTTTTGTGTGGAATTTGTTAATGGCAGAAGGAGTTGGCTGTTGTACCAATCTCTGTTTGGGCTTTCACAAGCTTGCTGGTGCTATTCCAGCCAGCTTCCTTCACATGGAAGTCTCCTCCTTCCGGTCACATCTCACCATCTCAATCAGGCAGGTGCATGCAGGGGGTTTGTGGGAGGAGCCCTGCTCTGAGCACCTGTAACATGTTCGGGTAGCCCTCAAGGAGCACCCCCCAGTGGGTTCTCCATTCCTGGCCTGAATTCCTCTGAACATGAGCCCTTCTTCCTAAGGATGAGATCCTGTATTCTGGATCACTTTGGAAAAGCACTTCAGCAGATGCTTAATTTCTGGATATGAATGGTCCTGTTTAAGGTGTTCCTTTGTGCTTGGCCTGGTGTGACTCTTGCTGGATCTTGATGGATGAAACCATGAGTGACTTTCACCTTGGCTGACACGGGGAAGGTGTTTTTTTGGCTAAAGAACACTGCAGTTCAAACAGTGCAGATCCGTCATGATTTGATACAGATACCCGCTCATCCTTACAAATATACTCCCTTTTGAAGCAGTCAGTCCCCCTTCAGAAGCCTTGAAGATCTTTAATCATGAGCTGCACCTCTCCGAAAATTAAATTTCATCCCAATATTTTAGCAAAGTAGTTCTCTCTAGTTTTGTTATTTTACTTGTCACTTTAGTTTTTTATTTGAAACTTAAGCCCTTCAATGCAATCAAGTTGTATTGTCAGTCTTTACTGTGAGTTGAAAGGAAGGGAGATATACCTTGATGAAGTGGCTGGTGACATTCATGAGTGACCACATGAATAGAAGAAAGAAATAAAAATACAAAATATCTGAAGAATTGGATCCAAAGTTGTGGTAGTCTTTCAAGGATTTGATTAAACTGGATTGGAGTCAGGGTCTTCTTTTCTCCAACAGAAAGTACAAGAGTGCTTTTGACAAGGGAATAGTAAAGCAGTGTAAATGGAGCTTCTTTTTTCATAGATGGATCTTGAAAAATCCTTTGTCTCTCTATGTGGGTTCTTCTAAACTGATTACACTAATGTGGTTGTTTCTGTAATTTAATTATCTCTGCACTCAATGAGAACAAGTTAATTAAAAGTCTCTTCTTTTGTTGGCTGAAATGTATTAGTTTTTCCTATGTGGAACTTCATGGCTTTTGTTTGCTCTTCATGCCACAGGCTGGTTTTGTTTGGTGCAGCTGTGCTCTCTACTGCATAACAACTCAATATAGCTGGCTTTATAGCCCCTCCTTCTTGTGGGCTGGACAAAATTGCCTCCAGGGATTTGCAAATGTAGGTCAGTAGTGTAAAAAACACAAGTCCTGCTCCTATATTAAAGTTTGCTCCCAAGTGGGAAATCAGTTTAGCTTCAGCAGGTTGGATTGCAGGTGCTTTGATGTTGGAAGGCTGAACGTGTGTGCAGGGACATTGCTGGGCTTCCAAGCATGCTCCTGGTAGCCTGGGTTGGGAAATTGTGTTTTGTTTATAACCAGAAAGGTTTTTATTTTAGAAAGCCCTTGGGAGATGAGCTTAACCCTGGGCTACGGTAATGTCAGGACTGAACAGGGCTGGGCATAGTTTGTATTTGGGTTGGCGGCAGCCAGTGCTGCGGAGCTGCGTGACTCAGTAGCTGACACACTTCCTCCTGGGTATGAATGCCACAGCACGTTGGTAGGAGGTGCTGCATGCTCCATGAGTCATTAAATCCAAAGCACTGAATTTTTCCTGGTCATTAAACATCACTTGGCTCCCTTGGTCAGAGCGCAGCTTTGCCTGGCTCTTCTGATTAACCCAACTCCGGCTCCCTCCCTCCCTGGCAGTTGGGGATCATCGTGTGCTCTTCGCTTTCCTGCTAAAATGCTGCAGATCCAAGGTGTTGGTACAGAGGGTCTGGTCCTTCTTAGTGCTGGGGAGATCCATGCACTTCAACAGCTCTGAAACCAGATGGGCAAATGCAAACTCATCTAGTTCAAGGGGTCCCTGCTCATGCAGAGTTGGAAATAGATCATCTTTAAAGTCCCTTCCAACCCAAACCAACCTGTGATTCTGTGAAATAATCAGATAATGCAAACTGGATAGTTTATTTTGATTGTCAGTGCATGCAGGCCAGGGATCTTGTGCTTTCTTGTTAATTTTGTAACCCTTCCTGAGAAAAGTCCTCAGAGTGAAATCCACTAATCTGAAACTCAAATATTTCATGTCCATTTCAGGAGCAAGGAGGAGTTTCCCTTTCCCTGCTGTAGGACCCAGAGGAGCTTGGAGCTTTGCAGGTTCCCAAGGACCTGCTATACTGTGATAGCCCCAGATGTGCCTCCCTGTGACTGAGCTCCTCCGCACGTCCCTGCCATGGCAGGAGTGAAATGTTTGCATTGTACCTGGCAGATGAGCCACGTGCCAAGGCCAATGTGACTTGAGGATGTTGTAGCACCTCTGTGCTAGAATATTGTTTATGGGCAAAGCTTTAAACTTGACTAGAGGTGTTGGGGGTCAGGTCACACTCTGGAGCAGGGAGCTCTAGACCTGCAGGACTGCTGTAGTTTTAGGAATTGCAGGTTCTAAACTGATGAGGATGAAAGAGGGAAAATGCAGAAAGGAAAAATGGGCAGTCATGCTCCCTGAGCCCTGGATAGATTTTCAGATCTGCATCTACTGTAATTTACCATCTGTGCAGGTTCTTTTGGAGATGTCTTTTCTAGCAAGTTTCATGTGTTAATCATGAAGATTTGTAAACAAAAATTTCTTTTATGTTGTTCATTATACCCTGCCAGCTCTGATTTATGTTTGATCTAGATTTCTTTTGGGAATACCCAAGTATGAAGGAAATGTCTGCCCTTTAGAAAGGAGTAGAGGAGAGGCTCCATTTCTAGGTGAGTATCTTATTTGTAAAGATTGTATTTTGATAATACGTTTTTGAAGTTACTTTCCCAAGGGCCACAGTTCTGTGTTTATTGGAATTTTGGCTTATTAAGTGGATGGCCTACTTTGTTTGGTATATCAGATAAGGGTCTCAGTCATGTATCCAGCACAGAGATAAATGGGAACTTTTATTTCAAATGTATTTTTCCAAGGTTGATTTCAGAAGCAAAAACTTGGCTGCAAAGGAAGTGCCTACATAGAAAATCTAAATCGTGGAGCTTCAATTATCTTAATCCTCCCCTAGAATTTATCTGGAAAATAATTTCCAAACACTGGAATTTCTCTGTCATTCCAGTGTTTGGAATCTCCTGGTATGTTGTAATAGTTTATAACATGTTTTGAGATGTTATTCAGTGGCCATCCAGTACATAGATTCTTAATCAGAGCTTTGAAAGGCTCTATTATGTTTCTCGGAGGAGAGGTGAGCAGTTAATAAGTCATTGACAGCAACAGGAGTCTTGTCTTTACCCACTCACTAACTCAGTACCTGGAAAACTCCTCAAAAGTCTCAGATTCAGGATTGCTTTTAAGTGGATACCTGCAATAATATTTGCAGCTCACATGCTGATTCCATGCTGCGCTTGTTCTGCCCTCCCTTCAAGGACCTGATCCAAAACCAATTTTGAAACAAGCGGAAAGTCTTCCACTGATGTTGTGCTTTAGAGCAGATCCTGAAGAAACTGCAGAGGAAGCGATAACATAGTGGTGGGTCATGTGTCTTGTGTCTGCAGTACTGGGGAGCTGATGTCATGTTTATTAGAAGCCAAGATCAGAGTTCACAGGCTCAGGAAATGTCTGCAGAGTTTAGGAATGGTTTGTAACTTCTATCCCAATGACAGGTTTATTTGGCACTTTTTGATAAGTGGCCTGTTTGAAATTTCCTCTCCAAGTAAGCAATTTGTAATTCCCACTTGAAAGGGCTACTGTGGGGGATGGTGATGGGGCCATATTTGAAAACCATTTATGGTTACTAACATCCTGGCATCTGTCATCCAGGCGTCCTGTGCCTTTATTGTTTTGATCTGTCCAAAATGACTTCTTTATATAGAAACTGGAAAGCTCTCTTTGTGTCCTGAGTGCTGATAAAAATATTTATGGTCCCTTAAAACATATAAATAGAATTGGTGACTAAGCTAAAGGATCATTAGAAATAGTTCCACTGTTTTCCTATAATGAAATTTGCTCACTTATTTTGGTCACCTTGCCTCATTCAGCCTTACAGTGCATTTTTCTCCATCCCTTGTCAAAATACCACCTTTGTGACACTCAGATTCTGAGCCATTGCACTGATTCCCAATTCCCATTTCCGGAGCCCAGCTCCTGCTTCCATAAGCAACAATGCAGGTGTTCTGCAGGTGTTGGAGGTTTCTCCCACTGATGGCTTCTATTGGCTCCCAAAGAAAGCTGGAAGAACTCTTGTACTGGTGATGTAGCTGCAGTACTTAAAGGATGTTAACTATTGGAAGCACTTAAATAACTGGGATTGTTCAGCCTCGAGGAGAGAAGCTTCAGGGTGGCCTAATTGTGGCCTTCCAACACCTGAAGGAAGCCAACAAGAAACATGGAGTGAGACATTTACTGACAGGACAAGGGGCAATGGCTTCAAACTGAGAGTGGGTTTAGGCTGGATATTATAAAAAGGTTCTTTCTGTGAGGGTGGTAAGGCACTGGATTCCCCCGCCCTGGAAGTGTTCAAGGCCAGGTAGCAAACTTAAACTTGGGCTTCAACTACACTAATTTTTATTTAGAGAATTAGAGGAGGTATTCAGGGGAGTGTCACTGAAACATAAGCTGTTCAGAATCAGCACTTAGGGACATGGAGGAACCCAGCTCCACTGTGTTTAAAGAGGATTAGCAGGAGTCAGGTTTTTACCACAGTTCCTGGGACACCCAAGTCAGGCAAGGACCTGTAGGCATCATTTGGAGCAGGAATACTCTGAAAATCTATTCTTTAGTACGTGTGCAACACTTGGAAATTAATCCCAGACTTCCATGTCATTTGTGTGCTCTCGAAATCATCTCAGCTCCTTTTTTGTGGTAAGGTCTAGTTGGGCAAATGATGCTTTCACTGTCCTGATGCTTTCAAAATCTAAAGAGATGGAAGAGACCTGACTTGCTTGGAGATACCCTGAGGAGAAGCAGTAAGGCTGAGAGGACAATCTGGATCTATTTTCCATGCTGCTGCACTGTTCACTGGGACTTGGAGTCACATAGGCCAGTCTTGAATCATATTTTTTTTGCATCCAATATCCCCTGACCTCTGTCCTCATCGGAGGTAAACCAGAGAAGACATCCAAATGGCATCTTGTCTCAGTCTTGATTTTGGTCTGTTCTTGGCTTCCTGTTCAGACTGTTCAAGGACTGCTGGTGATGGTATCCCAGAATCCCCGGGAAAGTGCGGCAGCCCAGCGTTACAAGTTGAGTCTGGTTCCTACCAGCAGAGGACATTGTTGTTCAATAAATTTCTCCAAGAGGCTCTTTTGGGATTTGCAGTAGCTCTTTAGTCTGATGTTTTATAGGGTTTTGATATACTTGGACTATTTGTTACACTTAAAAAGCCTATTTTGCTTGAGGAGTGAAAACTTTTGGGACTTTAGAACACAAATTGCGAATTCACAATCACCCAGGTCCTGGAGGCAGGGAGCTTTTTGTCGTGTCAGTTTTCAGCCAGGAAAGCACTGCTCGTGGAAATGCTGCTGACTGGCACCAGTACTGCAAAGGTTGTGTGTTTTGGATAAGTGATAAGTGGAAGAATTGAAATCTAGGGATATATTATGGATCTGTTATTAGTGAAAGTTTTACCTGCACATGAAGTATAAGAAAGCATCATGCAGAATTTGAAATTAAGGAGGCTGATGCTGCTGCAGAAAGCTTGGTGGAAAAAACTGTGTTCAGCCATTCCCTGATATCAGGTGTGGAGGTGGGAGCTGGGGAATCAACCTGTTAATATAAAGGGCCGACAAGAGAAATGGGAGTTCCCATAGACACAGGGCAGCCTTAAGCCGTGTACGGAGGAGGGAGGTGCTCCGAGGTGTTGCTGAACCTGGAAAGGACTCCTTGCTTGTGTGCCATAGCTCTACTCAGAGCTGGGAGCTTACATCCAGTCAAGTGTCTTTGCTAGGAGGTGGGTCCAAAAGTTTAGAGGACTCTTGAAAGGCACAAATATTTTTTTTGCCAAAACCAACCAACCCAACCTGAAAAATCCTCCTGTCTCCCCCACTTTGAGAGTAAAAATAGAGATTTAACAGCTTTTTATTTTATCTGAAATTTCATCTCAGTTTTGCACAATAATTTGCAGAATAAAAATAATGTGAAAGCTAGTATTTGCTGCTTTATAAATGCTTCTAATCTCCACTGTAGTAGAAAATCCTTTAATTCACTGTTAAGTTTTAAAATGAAGGTAGGAGGGAAGGTTTTAAACTGACTTCAGCTGAAGTGTTTTCTGGCTTCTGAGACTGTTGAGCCAACAGGGAGGATTTGCCTCTTCGGTAGCAAGCCAGTGAACATCCTTTCTTTCCTGCTGCTCCTTCAGCACTTCTGATGCCTGCCATTGGTCATGGCTTTGTTTCTGATGAGTACTTGAATGAAAATGCCCTGATGCCACTGCAAACTCCGCACTGTGGCCTCCTATCCCAGGCATACAAACAGAGCAACGCTGTTTCCTTCCCTCCTGTGTTAGGGAAGATATTTTGCCTCAGCTCTGTTTAAAAGGATTACGGCAGGACAGAGATGTTTGACAGGCCTTGCTCTATCAGCTTCAGTTACACCATATTTATATTAGCTGAGGATGTGGCTTTGGGTTCTGATTGCAGTTGTTGGTTGAGTCAGGAAACCCAAGTTTCTCCACTGTGATGCCTTTTTTTTTGTTTACATGGAATCCGAGTGTTGGAGATGGGTCTTTAAACAGAAAAATCTGATGGCTAAAAAGAAAAATGTGGATCTCCTTTCACAGGAAAAAAGAAAATCACAGCTTACAAGGAAAGATGTGGTGAGCTTCATCTTGCAGCTTCCCTTTCCCACTCTCTCCTGCAGAAGTTCAAGAGGTCTGCAAAACCTCAGGTTCCACAAAATATGGCTGTCCCTAATTGTAAGGTTAAAGTATTAATATTGCATATAGCAATAGGAAGTGTGAGGAGGAAGTACTACCCTCTTGGCTGAACACCCCCTTTTCAATAAAAATAGCAAAATCCAAATTTGTATTAGGAAATGTGAAAGTCTCAAGAGTCTCAGCATCCTCTGAAGTAATTTCTTCCACTTCTGGGTAGTCAGCTTCCTATTTATTCAGCAACACCGTACCATCTGTGGGAGAGAGAAAGCCAGGCTTGTATGTGTGGCCTCCTCCACTGAACCTCGGGGGAAAAAGCAGCGTGTTCCCCACCACTGTTTTTTCAGGTTTGATTTAACACTTACACAAACCTGGTGGTGGCCAAGGAAGAAAAAGAGGGTTGGGACTACTGAAACCAAAGAATTGGCAGCTGTCGTGCTGGTTTTTTAGGGAGGGAGCCACTGGCTTTGGGACCTCATTGGGACAGGTGGCAGGGCTGGTCTGGCACCTCTGTCTTGGGCAGAGCCCCAGTTAAAGTCCGTAGGTCTGAGCTGATTAGGGACAGGATTTGAGAGCTTGAAATGGATGTTACAGTTCAGTGATTGAGAAGAATTAAAACTCCTAAGATTGATTTACTTAAGGAACTTTATTCTGTCACAGAGACTGGGTTCGTTGCATGGTGAAGAGGGGAGAATGCAAGAAGCATTTGAAATCCCAGTCTCCTTGAGTTTTCCTGGCTGAGTGGTTTAATGAGAGGCCAAAGGCACGGAATAGCTCTTGCTTCCAGCACCAGTTGGAAGTGGCAAGTTACAGATGAGAGACAATTTTTTGGGATGCAATTGGTCTGTTCTCCCTGTTCACTGGAAAAGGATATGAGACACGTTGTTACCTGGTTGTGCTTAAGAGACTGGCTTGTATATGACTGATGGGCACTTACACCCTTGACTGGGCAAACACCAACCACTTCAGGTTTTGAATGTATGAAACCAGCTGGCGTGGGTACAGCAGAGGAGGGAGGAAACGTATTTGCCCCTTCCACGTTCCTAAAGCTTTATCCCAAGGTAGTGACCCACTTTAAACATTCATTTGCTTAATAATTTTATTTAGCTTTGTCTTGCAGGTCTGCCTAGTCTCTATCTGTGTGAGACTCACACATCTGGCCCCTCTGTCCTGCCTTCCCATCTCCCTATAGACAGCATGTACATTTAAATATCTCAGCTTTCCTCCGAATTCCCCAGCTGCCCCTGCTCCCAACATCCACATCTGGCATTTGTTAGTGGCAATTTATGGCATCACAGATCTCCAGCCATCCACAAATGCAGACCTGTGCTATGGCTTTGTCCTGTTGTGTGACTTGGCTTGTAGGACACCTCCCTCAAGATTTGAGGCAGTGGATCCTGATACAGAAAGAACAAAGTCTCCTTCTTGTGTCTTAACTGATTTTTGATGTACGAGATAAACCAGCCAAATGGAAGTTTAAGAAAAACATTCTCATTGTTTTTGAATTCTTTCTCATAAATTAGCTTTAATAAGAGAAAATTTTTGAAGTTGGGTCCTTAAAATGGCAGAAACAAAAACTTTGAGTGGGCCCTAACCCAAGTAGTTTGTTCTCAGAAGGGAAGGACAATTAGTAGCACCATGAGCTCAGTGAATGCTATGGACCAGCACTGTTGAGAATTGAGCTGGGTTTTTTCTTCAGTTCATCCAATGCTTCTAAGTCCATGTTTAATCCTGTGAGTGATGCTGTGTGATGGTCAGGTGGAAGTTAAGAAGGTGCTGCTTCAGTTTTTCAAATGATGGTCTTTCCCTGCATTAAGTACAGGTGACATTTCCTGCTCCTGTGTGACCATTATGCATCAGAGGATTCCACGTTGGAGTTAACTGCTCATGCAGACAAGTAACTCATGTACAATGCTGTCAGTGTGCAAAGGTAAGACAGACAAAAGTGCCTTTGTGCAAATTCAGGGCTCTTCAGTTGAAAATCAGCCCCTTCATGTGAACTGCTTTGGGAGGTCACTCAAAGTAGCTTCATCTCTAGTACTGCTAAATTCCAGTCTTCTGGAACAGCCTCTTCTGATGTGACTGTCTTTTCCTTTCATTTATGCCACCAGGTTAACGTATTTGCTCTTGTCCTTTAATGTGGAACAGCAGAATTGTTTGGGTACTGGTGCATATGTGGAGCTCAAACTGGACGTCTGTGTCTAACGTGGGTGTGTGTGTATGGATGTGTCAGTTTTTAGAAAATTATTGGAAGCAGCTGTGGGTGGAAGAGAAACAAAGCCGTGGGTCTGTGAGCCAAACAATTAACATAGGAGTGGAATACTGTAGTTACATCAGTCTTTCTTTAAAAAGCCAGAGTTTCTCCCCTATTCCCAAACGTCCATTATTAATTCTCTTGGCATGTAGCATAGCAAAATGAGTGCGTTTATGAACTTGACTACTTCTTTTAACAAGTTCCAATAACTGCTTCCTAAACCTTGTGTTTTTATATCAATTACATACAGTAAGCATTGAAATCAACCAAAGAGAACTGCTGAGGCCAAGAAGGGTTATTTATGTTAAATGAGGATTGCCAACTGCCAAAAGTAAAATGTGGATATAATTTTATAACACCATTTTATAATTAAAGTCATAAGTGAGGTTTCCTGCTATTGTTTAAAAATGTGTCACAATAAATTTAAATCAAGGATGAAGGCACAGAAGGGGCTACTAAAGAACATATCAATACAACAAAGATGGTACAGCGAACATGTCTGTTGCAAAAGAAAAACATGTGCTAACAATTTCAGTGAAATAATTATATTTATTGCATATAGATTCTGTTTTAGGAACTATAACCACTTAGAAACTGTTTTCATTCATGTCAGATTGAGGTTAATTTGTTGTTACTGTATGTCTATAGATAGATTTTACTGTCAGAGAAATTTAATATGTTGGTTTAATGATAAGGCAGCCTTCTAGCTGGACCAGATTTTTTTAAAAGGCCAAGAAATCCAGAAAAAGTTAATAGTTTTGGCTAATATTTATGTGTCCACAGCATTTTTGAGTTAATGTTGTATCAATAAAGAAAATAAAACTCTGGCAAGTGAGTATACCCACTAGTCAGATTCAGAAAAATATTTAAGCACATGCTTAACTTCAACAATTTCATTGGGATGTTGATTTTAATGGAATTAAGCACATACCTAAGGACTTCTATAGGGATTCTTTTTTCAGTTGTAGCCTGAACTTGAAGGAGAAGTAACTTCAAATTGTCAAAGTGAACAGGAATAATAACAGCCCTTTGTTTTCATTTACTCGTTGTCTGAATATATGACATTGCTCCTGTACCGTCAGAGCTCTTCCAAAGATTTTAGGGCTGACCCCTTGCAGACTATGGGTGGTTGCTAATGCTCCCCCTTTTCCCAGAAAGAAAGTGGCTTAATTCACATGCATTCGTAAGAGTTAACCTCTAGAACATTCCTGGCTTTGGTAAGTCATGTTCATGGAATAGGTAAGTAATTTCCAATGGATCATTTCATCCATCGCTTTGCTAATAGAACCCATGTGTTTCATATCAGCACCAAGGGGACATTAATCAGTGCACACCACTCCTGCCAGACATATTCTGTGCAGAGTCCCTGGTTACATCTCAAATGTCAATATGTGGAAAAAGATGAATAATAAAATGCAATAGATAGCATTTGTTACACATGCCATTTGTAAGTTCCTTGTAAAATAGATCCCAGGGAAAGAGCTGATGCTAATACAGCATTGAAGTTATGAAGCTCTCAGAGGAAAGAAATGCCAAAGTCCAGTGGTTCATTGTAATTCTGCTGCCTTCAGCACATGCATTATTGTCATACAGGCTTTAACTAGAGGACCACAGCTTATTTCTCCACTGACACAATGTTTTTTCCAAACTGGAAAAAATGTGGAAGCTGCACTATGCAGGAGCTATTGATGTCCTTAGGAATTCTACCTCATGCCTAGAAAATCTCAGCCAAGATGTGTTTTTAAGTTGTTCATGCCTGTGCTGCAATGGAGACAACTCTATAACTGTAGCACAAGAAGTCACCATAGCCACTTGTCTAATAAAGGCTGAAAAGTGCTCTCATCAGTGACAGAAATTCTGTCTTAATTCATTGCTCACTTGAGGCAGAATTCTTTAAAGTCTGTTTTCCCCATTGCTGGGGGAAGAAGTGGTGCTAGGAAGAGACTGTGAGACAAGGAAGAATGAGATGGGACTAGAGGAGCAAGAGGAGATGCTGGGGTTGGAAGGCATAACTGCAATCAAGTAAATAATTAGCCAAAACCACTCTGACAGGGTCTAGAAATCTGAGACAGGTGATTTCACAGTCTCTCCAAGTAACCGTTATGCAACATCTTTTTGACCTCTCAACTGAATTTCTTTTGTTTTTAAAATGTAGTCCTTCACTCTTGTCCTGTCCTGGGGGGAGGAAGAGAACAAATAATTGACTTCTCTCCACCCCCCAGTTTGGTATCCTGCAGCATGTCTCCTTTTCCCTCTCTCTACTCTCTAAATCTTCTGATTCTTGTTTTTAAGCCAGTTATCCTGTAAGGTGGATTTTTTGTTCATTCTGTTGCATGTTTCCAAGGTATTTCTTACTCTCTCTTTTGTGTCATAGGGGTTATACTCAGGTCTACAGACTGAACTAAATGTTCCCAAACTCTTCCCTATCTCTTAAAAAATCAGCTTTCTGCTCTCCTGGAGTCCCATCTCTGTTTTCAGTGAGCACTCTACAGATAGCCAGAATGGCTTTGTGTCCTTCATTCTCTTTGTAAGTGCTCTGAAGTTATCATGTGTGTTTGATCTGGATATATTTAACTATTCCAAATATTTTTTAGTGTGTTTTCTTTCCATAGTCTGGACTATGTACTTACTCTGTTGCTATTAAGTTCAGCTTTAAGTATCTGATCTCAATTAACCTCCTTTAAAATCTGAAGCAGGAAAGGCCATGTTTAAGCCTTCTAGATGTTATCGATAATCAGGAAAAGCATCACAGATGCCCTCTCCTATTAAGCAGTTTACTATCAATAGCCTGAGAAGGCAAACATGGAAATGTCTTGGAACATTTAGAGGAGAAGACTCTGCTACTGTGGTGTTGGGGGGGTTATGCTGCCAGAAAGCTCAAATATTTGTGGATTACTCAATGTGAGAGCAGATGACTGAGCTGAAATCAGCCTCCTGCCTTTAACAGCAGCAGGAAGCATTTTGTTGTGCTACTACCCTGGGTGCTCTCTAATGACAGAAAAATTGCACATTTCTGTCTGGTGAAATTCAGTCAGAATCCTTGGTAGCTGGACAAAAATCAGGCTGGACAGAGCTGCTTAACATGGTTTGCATTACACATGAGCTGCAGATGCTGCCTTGAGGAGAGTGTGCACACGGAATATTTGGTCTAATTAACTCCAGTCTGTGTCACCGAGAGGTTTCTAATCTTTGTCCTCAAAGTAAACATGTTAAAAAGTACAGAAGGCTTCTCCCTTTCACATATCTTTTCTTATATAGATATAGAAGGATTTTGAGAAACGTGAAAATGCAGATGACATTGTTTAAACTGAAGTAAAAGGGAGTGTAAGGTCAGTCAGTGCTGACTAGTTAGGAGGAACTGGAATTTGTTGGTTCTGCTGCTTCTGTAATCAAAAGGATAAATGCAATTACTGTTTGGAGCTGCAGCAAATTTGTATTTGCACTCTATGCAGTTGTGACTGAATATCAGACCTTCAGCAGGCCTGCTGCTAAACCGACCTCTCCAGGCTCTGCTGTGGAGAATCTACATGTGAATTCTTCAGTGCAATTAGAAATAAAAATGTTTGTGTTCTTTGCTCAGAGAGTGCTGCCAAACGCTGGTGCATTTTCCGGATTTCAGAATGAACTGTGCTTGTGCTTAGCATCCCTCTAGGATGGAGTACAGCCGCGATCCAAAGCTGGCTTCGGATTGGTCAGGCCTCCACCTTCATTCCAAATGCCTGCATTGGCCAGTCACCAAGTGTATGTTTGGACAGCACTGGTGAGAACCATTGTGAATTTTACACCTTCTTGGTAACGTACATGAAGTATTCATGTTCCTCGTCCTTGCTGCAGCTAAGCACTAGGAAGTCTTTAAAGCTTCTATCTTCCCATGACTTCCATGAGGTAGAAGGTCTCAGTTGCTTGAAAAATGGGGAGATAGTGTCTCTGTGCTCTAACTTGTATAGGGACACTGTGACAGAGAAAAACACCGATCCTGGATTTCAGCAGCTCAAGTGTTTTCTATAGCTTTTAATCTTTCTTTAAACAGTGATCTTAAAAGCTGCCTCAAGAGCATTTCAGAGGATACTTGGCAATTTGGAGTCCTTCTCTGTGTCCTGAAGTTTTGTCCTGTATCCAAGTGCATAGCTGTCAGTATTGATGAAGCATTTTCCAATGAAACCCTATTTAAGAAGAGAAAATCACGCTAGCTCCTACTTGTTACAGGAGATCAGTGTTGCTCTGGACAGTCCTTGCTCTCTGACTGGCCCTTGGAGCTCTGACCTACAAGTTGGTGAGTAACTTCTGGTCCTCCGGGCCTGCTGGATATTCTAATCTTGTTGTCACAGCTCTCCTCAGCAGCTTGTACAACTCTCCCGTGGGTCTTGTGCATTGTGAGATTGGTGGCAAAACTGTGATGTGGAGCTAGAATTAAGGAAAGCATTCTCAAAAAGCCCTAGAAACTCGCCTGGTTTCATGGTTCATTAGAAACTTTAAACTCTTGCCATGCATGTTGAAAGATTGCTTAAGTCAATGAAGTCTTTCGAGTGAGCCTCATCAGGCAAAATTGGTGGTTCCTCTGAGAATCCAGAAGAGCATTACCAGTTTGTCTAATTACCGGAGCATTACCAGTTTCAAGCAGCTTTTGCTCTGAGATTTCTTTGATTCATTTGGAGCTGACACAGTAGAGCTGTGGAGCAACATGAGAGAAAATACTTAAATGATCTACAAAGCAAAACCACAGAATTTTGTGAGGTTATCATTAGAGCTGTGTTGAAAACTAGATGGTTCTTTGAAAGGAGCGGGGAAATATGACACTAAGGTCTGCAAAATTGTCTTCCTTTGATTGCCACAGGAAGAAGCTCAAAGCCTGGAAACTTCACCAACTGCTAAGTCTCATTGACTTAGAGATGAGAACTCGGACCAGCCATTACTCCTGCAGCCACATGTGCAACCTCCCAGTCCTGAGCCAGATCCTAGGTGAAGAAATACACAATTGGAGCAGTCCTTGTCTTGGAAGGCTGAATGGGCACAGGAGAGATTTTTCAAGAGCTTTGTTACCCAAAATTTATTGAAAATAATTTGTATCTTTAATCTGCTTTGACAATCTTAGCTGTAGGAAGCTGATAACATCTGATATATAAAAATGAGAGTGGTTGAGAAAATGTGGAATCAAAATGGACTTTAGCTACAGACAGACCTGAGGCATTTTCTTTGGATCCTCCCTTCCAAGCAGTGCCTGCAGTACTCCTAATGCCGTAGTTTCAAATATTTCAGTCACAACCTTCTGAAGGTTTTCCTTAGATCCTAATCGTGGTACTTCTGTAATATTTTGATTTTGCTGTTTTGGTGTCCCTGTGGTCCCATTGAGCAGGTTTGCCTGACCAGATGTCCATACTGAATGACACTTGAAGATTCCCAAGATGCCTGTACTGTTCTTTTCCTTGTTTCTTTTCCAGTTGAGAGCTTTCATCAAATCAGAGGTGACTGCTGATACAGGAGCGTAGGAACGTGAGGCAACTGAATTACACCACCTGTAATACTGGAGTGGCTTTTTCAAATGGGTGTACTACTGCCTTTGGCTTTTTTTTCTTATCCAGAGGGAAATTACCTTTTCTGTGAAGAAAGCCCATCTTTCAGCTTGCTGAACCCCAGCAAACATGTGTGGAAAGCTATTTTACTCTGGGAATGATTCTTACCCACAAGAATGGTGGGACCTTGCTTCAATTGGTTTCCATTTCTCTCACAATTGTCTGGTGTCACCCCTTGCCTTCGGTGCTTGAAACCAAGACAAGCTTGTGGAAACAGTGCCTGCTGGTTTTTGTCTTTGTAGGGGAAACCAGACAAGGGGCAACACAGCCCTTAGGATTCCATTTAGAATTTGGATCCCAGAGGATTTAATTCTCATCTGGCCAATTCCTCCCCTGAGTTGTTCCCCACCACCCAGGGAAGTCAATCAAGGCACACCTGGGCTCCAGGTATCCTACTCCATGCTCAGAGTGCTGGGCATGGCAGAAGCACAACCTCTAAATATAAAGCCCTTCCTGATATCACTAGAGCAAGGGGACCACAGCCTTAAAATCCATATTAAATGAACCTAATTTCCTCTGAGATGTTAATGTGCCGCGCTGATTTCAAGTTAATCAAAACAGATGTTTTTGAAATGCATCAAACAGGATGTAGAAAATTTGGCTATTTAATGCAGATTCAAAGCAAATTCCTTACAACCACCACGGAAACCATGGCTGTTTGCTCAGGACTGCAGAGTGAGGCTGTGCTTTTTAAGTGTCACTTGCTGCCTGTGCACGCTGTTGCCTCCATTCCATGCACTTATTTAAAGCTTAGTTATACAGGGCCACTAAGGATAGTTAGCCAAACCTTGTTCTTGGGGTCATAATTAATGTATCCTGCCAATTCCTTAAATAGATGCAGACCTAGTTCTTGTGTTGAAACAAGACAGTTTGACATGTATTCTATCGTCTATTCAGGAAGCTTTGCTCAGAAATTCAGGCATTTTCACAAAAGAATTATACAAATGGAATTCAACTGAGGAGTTCGTGTCAGTATTTTCAGATTCTTTGTATCTGTATTTGTTCAGACCCCATTGTAACCCTTACATTCAATACTAACAAGAAGCAAAAAAGAGTTGTCTTATTCCTTCTGATTCAAACACTGGGGTAAACCCAAGGTTTTTTGGTCCACAACATCCATTTATGTGGGTACCTGATGTTGAAGGAGGTGAAGTCCAGTTAATGCAACAGCACTTTAGTTGGGGATTAGTCAGTCTGAATGCCCCTCTTAAAATCTCTCCTACATGTTCTAAGGGACCAAGGAAAGAAAAATTTAAGTAGAAGGAAGAGTCTTGATGCTTCAGTGTATATTACACCTAGTCTGCAGTTTTGCATTTTTGTTGATTTTTATTCCAACTTAATGATTATGACATGACCTAATGGAGTAGAATTTGATCTCTGTC